>NC_081419.1:25852535-26513785 GCF_949786415.1 Peromyscus eremicus | reverse complement strand
TTAATATGACCAATAAAAAGACACGTTGAAGAATGCAGAAAGGAAAATGTTGCCATTTAGTTTAGTTTTTAAACAGGTATGTCTATTTCTACACACATAGAAAAGAAATTAGTAAAGTCAGAAAGAGCTATTCACTGAAGAGAAAAAACAACCAATTTTTGTACTTGAAACTTATTAACAAACATTAATGAAAGTCAGTACTATTCAAAAATGAAACTCATACAAGCCAATACCTGCAGAATTAGCCTCCAGAAATGTAATAGGTCAGGTTGCAAACACATTTCATTTATTTCTCCTCAGATTTAGACAGCAGAGTAGATAACACCTCTTTATCCCTTATTCCCTGTCACAGAGTAGCATAACTATTGCAAACCTATTGTTACAGAGTTCCAGAATCTCTGAGCAATGGACTTTGTCTTGTACCCCAGTGGAATAGACTGATGTTTGGGCCTACATCATTATCATCTGTGGGATGATTGTTGGTGCTATCTTTTGTCTGTGTAGGTCCTGGGATTATTAGATTCAGTGGGACCAGTTTATCATCAAAGTAGACAAGAAAAATCTATCTTCATCAACACACAATCTTGGGTTGTAAAGAATGGTATATGAACCCATTTTTTTTTTTTTTTAGGCTAGAACATTACAGCAAGGAAAGACTCTGCCATGTAACAATGGTGGGGTTGTGAACCACAATACTATGCAGATCTAAAGGGCCTCTTCCTTGTCCTGCCTACAGGCATGATCTCTGGAAGAGCTCCAGTTCTAGAAAAAGACACAGCCCTACCTCCTGGACTCCTGACTGAACTAGCATTACTTGTAGTTTGCTTTCAGTAGTCCTGGTTTATGAGTTCACCTCAGGACCAGGCTTTCAACACAAATGTAGGCATTGGCCATATTTCAGTGTTATGCTGATCTTGAGAGGATATGGACTCAAAATGTGTCAAACCTTAACAGAATTTGATGTGACATAAAAGCCTGGGGGCTGGCTGGGGAGTGATGGCACACACCTTTAATCCCAGTGCTCAGGAGGCAGAGGTAGGTGGATCTCTGTGAGTTCAAGGCCAGCCTGGGCTACAGAGTGATTTCCAGGAAAGGTGCAAAGCTACACAGAGAAACTCTGTCTTGAAAAACAAAACAAAACAAAAAGTCTGGGGCTGAAGCCTGGCGGAGGTGGTGCACACCTTTAATCCCAGCACTCGGGAGGCAGAGCCAGGTGGATCTCTGTGAGTTTGAGGCCAGCCTGGTCTACAGAGTGAGTTCCAGGACAGGTACTAAAACTATATGGAGAAACCCTGTCTTGAAAAACCAAAACCAAAACCAAAATAAACAAACAAACAAAAAGCCTGGGTCTGGTCTCTTCTTGGTGTCTTTTGTACCATAGCAAAGCAGAATCTTACCATATGCCAGTAATTAACTGTAGATGGGCCTCGGGGCTTAAATAAGTCTCAGAGAAAGGCTGTATAGAAAGACTACTCTTTGTCTCTACACAGTTTTCAGTTTATTCTGAGGAACACATTAACAGATGATTTGAAATAAACTTGGTTTATACTGCCCTCTAATACTGAAACAGGGATAATATAGTCACACCAGATTCCTGATATAACTGGACCTGGGTGCCATCTAGTGCTGAAACAGTGAAGATGACTACAGTTGCAGAGAATTTGGGCAAACTGGTGAGAACACGTGTAAAGGTAGCAATAGAAAAGCCACATTAGGAAGACTGGAATAAATATTTCATTCTTCACATTATATTGCAGTCTGCCAAAAAGTATTAAGACCCTTCAGGAAACTATGACTTCATGTAGTAGTCAAAACTATGTGCCAAGAATGACCAAGCAGTAATCAGTGTGGGAAGACTTTCAGACAACTATTGTATGGAATTTGATGATTTGAAGTCAACAGAGAGTTTAGCATTGAATACTCTAATGCAGAAATTAAACAAAGTTAGAACAATTTAAAAAATTCAAACAGAAATCTTGACCCAAAGAAGATACTCAATGAAGGGGTAGAGTGTAATAAGAGCACCAAAAACAGGCCACATTAAACAGAAACAACCAGGTCCAGTACCATCTGAAAATACATAGCCGAAGAACAAAACCAAAAAGTGCAGTTTGAAGATGAACTGGAAAGCTGGGGACATGATTTGAAAAAAAAAATATTTGTATTTCTGAGATTCAGGAAGATTAGAGAATGCCAAAAACATTAGAAAACTTTTTTAAAAAATATTTTATCAGGAAACTTCTAAAGCAAAGGAAGATACAAATGAATACAAAAGCAGGGGGTGGGGTTTGAATGTAAAATTTGTTCTGTAGGCTCACATGTGTGAACACTTGGTTCTAGGACGGTAGTACTGATTGCAAAGGCTGTGGAACCTCGAGGAAGTGTAATCTGGCTAGATAAAGCAGGTCAGTGTGGTCAGAGCTCTTTTTCCAGCCAGCGTCTTGTGCCTGTCACCATGCCTTCCCTGCTCACGCTGCATCCTCCTCCACCACAATGGATTGTACCATAAGATCAAGTAATCCCTTTCACCGTTAAGTTGACTTGATTAGAGGTTTTCGTTCTGTTTTGTTTTTGTTTTTACAGCAGTGGGAAAGTAACTATGACATAAAGTAACTATAGTAAACAGTAAAATTATTAATAGATGAGAGATACTGTGATCAAAAGCAGTTAGAAGAGAATGGGGCATTTTGTGGTGATTAAAGTAATTAGTTCTATATGAGAAAACAATACATACACACACACACACACACACACACACACATATATAACATTGAGTGTGGTGATATTGTGTTCCCCAATATATCGTGCTCCCTAATAAATTTATCTGGGGTCAGAGAACAGAACAACAACTAGACAGACATAGAGGCCAGAAAATGTTGGCACTCACACCTTTATTCCTAGCCTTCTGGAGGCAGAGATCCATCTGGATCTCTGTGAGTTCAAAGCCACACTGGAAACAGCCAGGCATGGTGACTCACATGACTTCCTTTAATCACAGGAAGTAATGGCAGAAAGGTATATAAGCCATGAAAACCAGGAACTAGAGCCTGATTAAGCTTTTAGGCTTTTGAGTAGCAGTTCAGCTGAGATCCATTTGGATGAGGACTCAGAGGCTTCCAGTCTGAGGAAACAGGATCAGCTGAGGAACTGACGAAGTGAGGTGGCTGTGGCTTGTTTTGCTTCTCTGATCTTCCAGCAGTCACCCAAATACCTAGCGCTCAGGTGTGTTCTTATTTTTTTTTTTTTTTTTTTTTTTTGGTTTTGGTTTTTCGAGACAGGGTTTCTCTGTGTAGCTTTGCGCCTTTCCTGGGACTCACTTGGTAGCCCAGGCTGGCCTCGAACTCACAGAGATCCGCCTGGCTCTGCCTCCCGAGTGCTGGGATTAAAGGCGTGCGCCACCACCGCCCGGCTAAGGTGTGTTCTTATTAATAAGACCATTTAAGATTCGTGCTACAATTGAGCATATAAATATACACAGTTTGTGTTAACAGTTCTAGAATGTAAGAATACTCAAATACAATAATAGTTGAAGATATTAACACCACACTCTTGGCAATGGTTATATCATCCCGAAGGAAAATCAATGGAAAAACCTCATTGCATCTAACAAAAAGATATAACAAACATCTGGAGAGCACCTCATCTGACAGATATCAAACACATATTTATTTTTTTTATTCACTCATGAAAACTTCTCTAGGACAGAAACTATTTGATCTCCTCATCAGACATAGAAAGCCTTTAAATAGAATTTAGCATGCCCACAAGTTAAAAGTTCTGAACAAATTAGGCATTGAAGAAATGTATCCAACTATAATTCAGGCCATGTACAACTAACCATCTAACATTATGCTGATTGAGTGAAGGCTGAAAACTTATTACAATCTGGAACAAGGCAAGGATGATCCTTTTTGCCATTTTTAGTCAACATTACATAGTATGAGTTTTGGCCACAGGACACAAATAAGAGAAAGACATACAGGGTGTCTGAATTAGGGCTGTCACAGATTACATGATCTTACATAAAGAAAGTCCCCCAAACTCTTCCAGTGCAAAACTGTGAGAAAAAATAAATTGATTCTGCAAAACAGAAAAATTCAGGTTATAATATCAAATACAGAATTCAGTAAAACACCAATATTGAATTTTTTTAAATAGAAGCCAAATGGCTATAGGTTTAAAATCTAAGAATAATAAAATAAAAAATAAAAGATGAAATAAATGTGTTCAATAAAAATGTGAATCATCAATAAAAACAAAAAGAAGTAAAACATAGAAAAATCATCCTATATCATGGATGGGAGGAATCAATATTGATCTATAATTCATAATACACAAACCATTTTGAATAGTAAATGTAATCCTTTCTTCATAGCCTTAGAATACATAACTCCAGAATTCACATGGACCCACAAAACCCCTGAATATGAACAGCCTATTTGAAAATAAAGAAAGATGAAATAATTGTCCTACCTGAATTTAACACAATTTACTTATGTTGGAATAGTGCTGCAATTAAAAGACACAACAAGCAATAGAATGTATAAATCCTACAAGTAAACTCCCACACCTAAAACTTGCTGATTTTTTTTTTAAAGAAAGTGATAAAAACATTAAGGGTTAATGTTTGCAATAAGTGATACTGAGGAAATAGTTTATCTACATGAAGAATAATGAAACCAGATTCTTATCTGGCACCAGTTACAGAGACCAAATCAAAGTGGATTAAAGACTTAGATGTAGTCCTAAAACTGTGAATCTACTCAAAGATAATGTGCAGAAATTCTTCAGGACATGAAAATGAGCAATTTTGTGGTAAGATCCCCAAATTACAGTAAACAAAGAGAAATCTAACAAAAGGAGTTACATTAAATTTTAAAAGAGTTGTACATCAGAGAAAACAAAATACAGTGTTAAGAAATCAGAGAAAACATTGACAATCTAAACATTTGACAATCTGTTGATATTTTGGAACATATAAGGGACTCCCAAACTCAGAACCAAAAAGGCAAGTAACCCACAAAAATGTGCAATATATTTAAATGAACATTTCTGAAAAAAAGACATAATATGATTGCCATATTACAATCTTCAAGGAGATCAAATCAAAACAGTGAGATGTTCACCACATCCATTGATGATAGCTATTATCAACAAAAAGAAATGCCAAAGCAAATGCCCTCTAAGAAGTCAAGGAAAGAGAATGCTCATATGCATTTGAAGAAATGTAAATTAAGACAAACAATATGTAGAATCAAATGGAGATGTCTGTTAATAGTTAAAAATAGGACTCATATATGAGCTAGCATTTCTCTCATTAGGCAAATATAAATAGAGTTTAAATATGTATTTTAAAGAGACATTTTTACATTCTACATCCATGCTCATTAGAGAATATTTCAAAATAAACTAACAAATGGAGACTGGAGAGATGGCTCAGCTGTTAAGGGCACTGACTGCTCTTCCAGATGTCCTGAGTCCAAGTCCCAACAACCACATGGTGACTCACAACCATCCTTAATGAGATTTGATGCCCTCTTCTGGCCTTCAGGCATACATACAGGCAAAACACTGCATATATAATAAATAAATCTTAAAAAAATAAACTAACAAATAGAAATAAGCCATTTCTATTTTGTAAACAGATATGCAAAATATACCACATATACATAATGAGACATGAAAGAATGAAATTATACACTTTGTGGCAACAAGGATGGACAGAGACACCTTTACGCTAAATGAAATTAGCCAAGCAAAACAGACAAATATTGTGTGACCTTGTTTACATGTGGTGTCTAATAATTTGACCTCATACAGGTAGGGAATAGAATGGTAGGTAGCATAGAATTGGAAGATACATATAAGTGGCTGGAGAGAGTAGAGATGAGAGAGATAAAGGCTGAACAACAGGTTTTAAGGTACAGTTGTTCAGGAGCAAGAAGTCCTGAGGTTCTATTACACATTCAGTGACTACATATAACAAACATGTAGTATACTTTTCATAAAGTGAAAATGGATACATTAAAATTTTAACCACAAAGAAATCATTATGTTTTAGTAGTGACAAATATGTTTAAGTTCAAACATTATGCAGTGCATGTATACATTAAATATTACACGGTGGCCCATAAAAAGTTAAAAATTTTGTGCTTTTATTATCAGGTAAAAATGTAAAATTACATTAGAAATGTACTGGGTTTTCATTTCAGCTCTGGAAACAGCCATATGAAAAAGTATAGGAAATCAAATGCTTAGTGTGCTTCTTTCTTTATGAAGCCAAGGTTACTTGTGAATCTTTTCCAGTTTCCACACAAACTGAAGGAAGTTGAGATAGGCAAGACTGTTTCCTCTGTGGTGTTCCCTGTATCACAGAGTGAAGAGGACACTTTCAAAATAGGACCCTGACCCAACTGATAACTTTAAATGACCTGATTCACACCAAGTTCACTTTCATTTTGAGACCTTTTGAAAGCATTCCTTGAAATATAATGCTGTTAAAGTGTGGTTGATCAACTCTAATACAAAAAAAAAAGGTTGTGAGTCAGGTGCATTATATATATATATATATATATATATATATATATATATATATATATATATATAATTCTTTATTGATTCTTTTGGAATTTTACATCATGGACCCCAATCCCACTCTGCTGTGAAATAATCTTTTTGAACTGTCTGTGCCTTCTGATTGGTTTAATAAAGAGCTGAATAGCCAATAGCTAGGCGGGAGGTATAGGTGGAACTTCTGGACAGAGAGATCTCTGAAAGAACAAAGAAAGGGGACACCAGTTAGATGTCAGAGGAGATGGAGAGGAACAGGACATGCAGGAGGAGAGGTAAAATCCACAAGCCACATGACAGCACACAGATGAATAGAAATGGGTTAATTTAAGTTATAAGAGCTAGTTAGAAACAAGCCTAAGCTAAGACCAAGCTTTCATAATTAAACAAGAGTCTTCACATCATTACTTGGGAGCTAGCTGATGAGACAGAGAAAGACTCACTACACATGGGATCCAATGTGGGGGCTCAAATATCCAAGCATATGGTCTGTGAAAGCTAAGAAAGGTTCGTGACAAGGAGCCAGATGTGGCTTTCTTATCCTCTAATCTCTCAGGTAGGCTGGTGATCAGCATACAGAGGTGCCACTATTGGCCACTGCCTGCAGGCTGGACCCAGTCACCAGCACTATGCACTAAGCTGAGCTGCATAGCAGCTAACATAACAGTTTAAGATTTGTCTCACTGGATCAGAGAGTGCTGCAGATGCTCAATAAGATAAGATAAGACAGTGGCTCAGAATTTCTACTTTATAAAAAGGTGTGTCAGATATTCTAGGCCTGTACCAAAGATGGGTGCCCCAACATTATAGAGGAACCTTGGGTGACTGTCTAGGAAGCCAGCTGTTTCTGTCATTTCTATAGTTTTGGAAGTTGTTTGTCTATACTTCCTGTTTACTAAAGTAATATTTTATTCTTCTTGAGTCTCTGATGGGGATTGAAGACTAGATAGTAATAGTTTTATAGATTAATAAAAATGGGTTGATTTAAGTTATAAGGGCTAGTTAGAAATAAGCCTAATCTAAGGCCAAGCTTTCATAATTAATAAAAAGTCTCCATGTCATGATTTGGGGGCTGCAAGTACAGAAAAAGACTAACTATATCACTCACCTCCCAGTTTCTCCATATCTACCCATTATCCCTGCAGCTTCCCCCCACAAAATAACCCCCCAAATTAATTAAAAACAAAACAAAACAACAATAAAAATCTCCTCACTTCTTTGTCTTTCCTGTGTCTCTCTGACATGTCTTCATTTGTCCTAGTGGCATTGGAAGCCGCAGTGTGTCACACAGTATACCCCTTTGTCCAATCAGCCCTACATACAAATATTCATTGTAACTAGTCATTGGTCTAATTCAAGACCTCTGGCTTCTGGCACACTACCATCACTGGACCCTCACCAAAACTTCTCTTGGATATCCTGTTGTTGCCATGAGTCATTTGGATCCCAAGGCTATCATTATGCGGGACCAGTCCTTTCACACACTCCAGTAGGTCATAGATGGTGTAAATATCAGGGTGGGACAATCTAAGACTCAGGATGTGGGTCTGAGTAGCAGCTGAGTTGGTCATCTATACCACTGGGACTGCCTCAAAGGCAAGGAGCAGAGCTAGCTTTTCTCGGCCCATGCCATCAGGGCTAGCTCTCCCATGCCTGTGGTGAGGGGTGGGACCATCTCTCCCAAGTGTACAGGGTAGCTTTCCCATGAGGGTGTGGTAGGACCAGCTGTCCTGCTGCAGTGTCCAGTGAAGGGCAGGGCCAGCTATCCTAGGGCCAGTAAAGGGTGGAGTTGCCTCAGCAAGGCCTTGGGATTCAAACACATAAATGTTCCTATGGCCTGTGGTAACCCAGGCCATGGACATCAAAACAGATCCTGGCTTCAGTAGGCTCACAAACCCAGACATGACCCTCAACATGGTCTCAGGTGGCTGATCAGCTCCCAGGCATGGACCATGGTGACATCTGAGCCAGGGCTGCAGTACAGGGTCATGTCTGGATCTGTGGCCCTATGTCAGCCAGATTTTGTGTTGATGTCAATGGCTCCTGTTACCACCAAAGACCATGAAAATTCCAGGAATCTGAGCTGTTACCTGAGGCTAAGTAGGCCATATAGATCTGACGACCAGGCCAGGGATACATCTTAGGGCCTTTTCTAATTCCATGGCCTTACCATACTCAGGGTCTGTGGTGATGTCTGTTTCTCCTGATACTATTGAAGGCCCTCCTGATACCATGGCTCTGGGGCCATATTGGTATCTGAGGGCCATGTTGCCACTGGAACCATGCTACTCTGGGTGGCCTCTGCTGCCACCCTGGCCATGCTGTCGTTAGAGCCTGAGTTGCTACCAAGGACCATGTCTGAGTCTGTGGTCCTACCACAGCTGGAGTCTGTGTTGATGTCCATGGCCCATGTTGCCACCAAAGGCCATCTGGATGCCCAGGGTCTAGGCCACAATCTGTGGCCATGTTGGTGTCTGAGGGCCATGCTGCCTCCAGGGCTATGCAGATCTGATTGGTCTGCAATGCCACATAGGTCCATGCTTTCTATCAGTCTTGAGCTGCTGCCAAGGGCCATGTCTGTATCTGTGGCCCTATAGCATCCACAGTCTGAGTTGATATCCATGGCTCCTGTTACCACCAAGAGCCTGTTACCACCAGCCAATGCCTGGGGTCTGGTCAGCTACCTGAGACCATGATGGTGTCTAAGGACATGCTGACTCCAGGGCCATACTGATATGGTGGCCTGTTCTCTCATGTGGGGACATGGTGACATCTGGGCTGAGCTGCTGCCTAGGGCCATGTCTGGGCTCATAGCCCTGTAGCAGCCAAGGTCTGAGTTGATGTCTTTGGCTCCTGTTACCACTAGTGCTTATGTTTTTAAGCAGAGCACATTTGATCCACCTACCACCAAAATTCAAAATTCCTTCCTATTCTAAAGAGCACACAAGAATCATCTCTCTCTCTCTCTCTCTCTCTCTCTCTCTCTCTCTCTCTCTCTCCTCTCTCTTTCTCTGGTTTTTTCGAAACAAGGTTTATCTGTGTAGCTTTGGTGCCTGTCCTGGAACTCACACTGTAGACCAAGCTGGTCTCAGACTCACAGAGATCTGCCTGCCTCTGCCTCCCAAGTGCTGAGATCAAAGGCGTGCACCACCACGACCCAGTGATAATCACCTCTCTTTACTGAATTAAAAAATACACATTCCTAGCTGGGCAGTGGTGAGTTCAAGGCCAGCCTGGGCTACAGAGTGAGTCCCAGGAAAGGTGCAAAGCTATACAGAGAAACCCTGTCTCAAAAAAACAAAACAAAAAAAATTTACACATTCCTACCTGTCATTTTATGCAATTGGATTACTTAACTACATTTCATTATGTAAGATCTTCACACAGCTCCATGTCTAATATATGGGATGAAAAAATAGCTGATCATTATTCTTGTCTATTTGAGCCACTTGAAAACTGTAATTAAATCCCTTCTGAAGGTATCTATACGAGTGCACATCTTCAATAATATTCCCCTTATATCATTCTAATGCACTTCTGACTTTTAAAACTAACTCTTTCCCGACTAAACTCCCAACTCCACACACTTCAAGAAGTTGACACTGTTAGTCTAATGAATAGATGTAGCAATTACTGAGTCAGAGTACTTGCTACTATTTATAAAGTGTAGTAGAGTGTACCACACTTCTAGCTTTTCATTCTTTCACTTGGATATTTTTCTATTAGTTATGTTGCTTATCCTTTTGATGATTTTTGTCTTTATGACAAATTCACTTTGAATTTTTTTAAAAACACAAGAAAGTCTTGCCAGTTTTTATAAAAATATATTTTTAAGATTTTTTAGATTTCACTACAAATGTTTTTATAACTATTCTTAGGATGAAACATGATTATAAAACTAAGAATAATTATAAAACTGAGTCATTGTAGATGTGGTTCTAAACTAACCCTCACAAAACTGAACTGTAACTTCAGTTTTCAACTGACACTATCTATGTTCTTGGACAACTCACTGAACATTTGTAAGTATTATGCTCTTTGACATGAATGGGACTAGTTCCAGTAGACACACTGTACACATTCTACAAATGTCAACCTTTTATAAACACATCATTGAATAGTTAAAAATAGTTCAAGTAACAGATCACATCCAGTTACGACTGTTCTAAGATACCTATTAAGATCTTCTTTACTGTAAGTACATATATGTATATATTTCTAATTTTGTAGGATCATTTGAGACAATGAATATGTACTACTTTTTAAAATTTTTGAGATTAAAATAAAATCACACAATTTCTCTACCCTTTTCTCTCTCCAGACTCTCCCATGTACCTTGCCCTCTGCTCTCTTTTAAATTCACAATAGCTTTTTCTTTAACTGCTGTTGTATATATCAAAAGGTGTATATGAAGACAATATATGCATCATGTAGTATGCCCTGCAGAAACTGGGCAAGCAGATTATAAATGTAACTACATGTGTTTTGAGATATGCATTTATAAATATTCATACATAGTGTACTTATGTCTTGATCATGTACAAGTTCATCACCCTCTCATTGACTCTCATAAAACTCATAGTTCTAGAACCAGAGTACAGGATGACTTAAGGGTGTACAGAAGTCAACAATGCAAGAAAGGAACTAAATGAGAGTCTCAAGGGGAACATATCCAGGATTAATACAAAGAAGCAAAAGTGAAACATCACTATATTATTTTTTGCATTTTAAGTACAAAGTAAATAAAATGTAATTGTTACTTATTATCAGAAAGTGTTCCTCATTTCACACTGAGATATAAAAATTTTACAGGAAAATCTCTTTGCACAATATAAGTTGAAACAATATGAATTTGTCACAGTGGCATGAAGCAGTTTTAAGTTTAGTACATACTTATAAATATGATCTTCTGTGTAATAAGTGAGGTAGAGTTTCTATAACGGCATGTTTTTAATAGCTCATCTTTTACCCTGGGTGAGGAGAAGCAATAAGAAACTGTTTGGCTGTTTCATGAAAATCTCATGAGGAAATAAAAAAAGTAGAAAAAAATTTGCAGCTTTGTATTTTCACATAACCATTGCAAATAAAACCAGAAATTGTGAGAACAGAGGATGAGGGAAAAGAAAAGAAAAAGAAAAAAAAAAGTCTTACATCCCAGGAAAAAGTTCTATTCTATTTGCATGTGTCTGTTTGTTGCTGTTGTTTGGTTGTTTGGTTTTTATTTTAATTTAGGATTTTTATTTGCACCAAGAGATTTATCACTTAGTTTGTCCTCTTCTTTGGTAGCTTTCAATAATAATTGAGAAGCTATAATCATCTCAAAGATCAATAACTGATATCATGATAATTAATATTATGGGCTAACTTGGTTGAGTTATTTGATTAAACACCTATGTAAAAGGCATTGTGAGCAAAGTTTTCAGACTAAATTAACATCCAACCAGAAAACTTTGAACAGATTTTCCTCCACATGTGGGACCCATACAATCAATTTGAAAGCTTTAAGTCCAGAAAACTGGAGCCCCATGGCAATGGGCCTTCTTTTTCCAGAATAGTCCCTAGCTTGATCTGTGAACAAAGTTTTCAGTCTCATGTCTGCAGATTTTGGGTTACCACATTCTCCAGTTGCATAAGCCAGTTTCTTAAGACCCTACTCTGTTTCTTTCATACACTTCAAATGATTCAGTTTTACTGGAGAATCTTGCAATTTATATACAAAAAAATCTCAACAACAACAAAAAACAACTTGTACCACATTCTGAATGGCATTTAAATAGCACTCACTTCAGCAAGCAGTTTACTATACAAATACTCTCCACAAATATTCTACAGGAAGAAATATTTCTTGTGAACTTCTCAGTCCAACTCCCTGAGGATGGATCATGAGGGTTGTCAGTCTCAGTAGAGTTCATCATAATTTTCCTAATGAGCTCATGGTAAAGCATAACCTTGAAAGCAGTTAGGGCTCAGTTATTTAGATATTTATGAACCAAAGTTTTACACCTTGAACTTTGAAGTAAAATTGGCAGTTATTAAGAAATATAGAGAGAACCTCAATGTAACTCATAGCATCCCACAATTGTTAAAACATTTCAGTTTATGTTTCTGACTTCTGGGTGGTCTTTACTGGAAGAACCCAAGAAAAATGGATTGCAATAAATTAAAATAGAGGCAAAATAGTTTAAAGTATAAGGCAATAAAGAACAGATTAGAGATCCAACACATCCTTCTCCAGGTTCTAGCTAGGTGAATCTGCCTGATCCTCAACTTCAGGCCCTCCCCAAACCCCCTGATATAGCTAAGATCCCACATCCAGCATCATGGCGTGTTAAGTCCACCCCTTGTACTGATACCACTCTTAAGGATTCTGCTGGGACATGCTCTTTCTGCCCCAACACAGAGGCCTCACTCAAATAACATTTAACCTCTCCATCTATCTAGGTGGATCTGCCTGGTCCTCAAATCCAGACAACCTTCCCAAACCCCCTAATCTGGCTAAGATCCCACATGCAGTGTCACGGCATAGTATGTTCACCCCTTGCTGATACTGAAACCATTTTTTAGGGTTCTACCAGGATATGCTCCAACTGCCCCAACTGAGATGCCTCACCCAAATAACATCTACCTCTCCACCTAGGTAGATTCTGAATATCCTTCTCCAGCATTTAGCCTGATGAGAATGCATGGCAATCTCCTCCACACACCCTCCCCAACCCTCAAATCTACTACTCTTCAGGCTTGGAACATTATGTATTATGCAAGAAGTGTATAGTGTTCTTCTGTTCCAACCCATATTTTCTATTTTTAGACATAGTATAGAAAGACAGTAGGTCCTTGTGCTCACAGATAGCAAGAGAGAATCCAGGAATGTTACACAAATGGACTTCTCTATAATGAAAGTGATTCACAGTTTTCCATCTAAAAGGGTGGGAAAAGATGTTTTCTGTCAATGCTTATTCTGTAGAGGCAGGTTTCAGCTGAATCTCCAAGACTCCTGAGCATTGTTTCTCAGTCCATAGAGCCCATTGTTATGAAAGTGGTCCCATGTACTTTGCAAAAGAGTTCACCATTATGCTTATCACAAACCCTGCCTCCATAGACTCTTATCCTGAGCATTGCTTCTCAATGAAGAAAACCTGCTTTTATGGAAGAGGTCACAAGTACTTTACAAAAAAACATGTGCTTTGCAAAGGATTTTTGATGGAGTCATGCTTTAAGCTATGTTGTGATAATTGTCACAAGGAAACTTTTTTTTTCCAAAGTGTTTCTGTGCTTAAACATGCCAAAAATAAACTGTTTGAGCTCAGATTCTAGAAATTTGAACTAGCACCAGTTAAGTCCTGCTGAACTGGATTCCTCTTGTGGATCATTTCTCTGCCAGCAGTAGTGTTTGCAGAGACCCCCACAACACAGCACTGACAAAGGTGGTACACATGCCAATATTTTTCCACCAAAGTATGACCAAGATGAAATACGAAGTCAGAATGTCCCCTCTAAAACCTATCAGCTTTGTAGACATCCTTGTGAATGAGAATTACCTAGAAACAGAATTTTAAAGAGCAATCATACATGTTATCACTGAGTTTGAGGAGCTTAGAGAAGACACAATGAAACAGCTCAATAAAATGAAATATAAAGAACTTACAGAAAATAACTACTCAAATGAAATTTAACCGAATAAAATCAGAAGGCTGATGGAAATGTTGAAGACAGTCCAGGACTTGAAAATGGAGTTCAGTAAAGAGGTAGAAACATTAAATAAGACTCAAGCTGAAATGAAAATGGAATAGATAAAAAACAGTAATCCAAGCAGAAACCTCAAAGGAAAGCCTTACAATTAGCATGAATTAATCAGAAGACAAAATATCAGGATTAGAAAACAAAGGATCTAGAACAAATAATCATGAAATATATTTTTTTAAAAAAAACATGGGAATGGAGCCTACAGAATCAGTTATGTATTAGGTGTATCAAAATCTTTGCAACTGGTAAGGACATATGATACAGTCTACACTTCACATATGTTAAAATATTGTAAAAATACTTATTTATACTCCACACTTTCTTTGAGAGTAAGTACAAATGTTTAATATGAGTTCTAATTACCTTCAAACTTACTGTCACATTATTTGGTTATTATAAATCTAGATTTTAACTTCTGTCTTAATAGTCTGTTCTCAAATTTTTTTAGTTAAGATGTTGTTGCTATCCTGTTAAATTTTAAATGTAGACTTGGATTAGAAACACTATAGCCTTTTATTCTTAATTGTCCCCATACACACAAATATGGCATTTTCTGAATTAAGCATTAATTTGTTACCATTACAAATTTTCTTTGATGAGCTTTGTTTGAAATAGTTTCTGTAATGAGTCAGTCATTATGTTTAATAGAAGCTATAAGTGAGAAATTAAAGTACTTTATGTTTAGTTTGTTTTGCTAATTGTAGTTTTTCTGCTATACATAAGTTGAGACATTATTTATTTTACATTGTTATTTCATATAAGAATTCAATGTTATTTTATCCTTAGACTCAGGACCAGTGATAAGAATCATTCATATATGGTCCAGTTTTCTTTTTCTCCTTGTTCATTTCACTCTTAGAAATTTGGCTTATAGAGCTACAAGAAGTTTAAATACAGTGAGATATATAAATAAAAGTATTGGCAGTGGCTGTGGGACAAAATGATGCTTGTGATCAGCCTCCATGTTTATGCTTGGTTTTTATTTTCTGTGAACTAAGTGTAAGTCTATTGTCGAAGAGGTTGAAGAAAATAACTTATACTCATATAAATATGTCACTTTAAAGTGAATATAAAGTCAGTAATTTCTTGATGTAAAAAATTGGTACCCTTATGTTCACCCATGTACTATTTATTCAAGATCTATAAGTGACCCATATAGAAAGACAGCCCTTGAAGTGCATGGATAGAAAAACTTATACATTCTAAATTATTATTAAGAGTGTTTTGGAGCCAATAAACAGAAATATTTCACAATGGCTTTACATTGAACTTACAACTCTTGTTCTGTAAAAGGAAATATAATATTTAAAAAAATTGGTACCTGGAAACTAAATAACTGTGCAGAGTATTGTGACATGTCACAGTCTGCTTTTTCTCTAAATCTGTTTTTGGAAATAATATCAAGACATAGAATTTCTCAGATTTATCATAGTTATTGCTCCTCTAAGGAACTTTTTATATATTTATTTATTTATTTATTTATTTATTTATTTATTTATTTATTTTTATTTTGCAATACAGTTCAGTTCTACATATCAGCCATGGATTCCCTTATTCTCCCCCCTCACACCCCCCTCACCTTCCCCCCAGCCCACCCCCTATTCCCACCTCCTCCAGGGCAAAGCATCCCCTGCGGACTGAGATCAACCTGGTAGACTCAGTCCAGGTAGGTCCAGTCCCCTCCTCCCAGGCCGAGCCAAGCGACCCTGCATAGGCCCCAGGTTTCAAACAGCCTACTCATGCAATGAGCACAGGACCCGGTCCCATTGCCTGGATGCCTCCCATACAGAAGCCAATCAACTGTCTCACCCATTCAGAGGGCCTGATCCAGTTGGGGACCCCTCAGCAGAGATCCATGGCTAGGCCCCGGGTGGAGCTCTGGGAGTCCAATTAGCGAGTAAGAGGAGGGTTTATATGAGCGAGAATTGTTGAGACCAAGGTTGGATAAAGCACAGGGACAAATAGCCAAACGAATGGAAACACATGAACTATGAACCAATGGAACTTTTGGATATTTATATTGAAATTTGCCATGAGTATCAATATATACACTGTATGTTTGTATACTCTTTGTATGTATAGATTTTATATATTAAAAAGCAAGACTCTATCTCCCAGTGAGCATTATCACCTACTATTAGAATATATGAAATAGCTCTAAATTTAAAAGTTAAATTTTTCAGACTATCAAGTATATTCATGTTTATCCAAAACAGAAAGAGAGAGAACAGATAATATTATTTAGATTAAAATATTCTATTCTACATAACACTATAAAGTTTACACAAGTGAACTTAGTTTGGACAAGCTCCCATATAGCACAAGGTGGTATTGAACTCATGACACAGCAGAAAATAACCTTGAACTTCTGACCATTCTGCCTCTACATCCTCCCAGATACTGGGATTACAGGCATAAAATATCAACATACTGTGTGTCAGGAATGAATTCCTGCAACATGTGGTTCTACTCAGAATGATATGTACAAGGCCAAAAACACCTAATATCGAAAGTTAAGGCTGTTATTTTTCTGTAAAATTTTTCCCAAGTAATGCTGTGTTCCAACTGGGCTATGAAAATGGATGCTGGGTGGTACTGAGTTGAGATATGCATATGTTTAGTATTTGTGGTCCGAATGTCTTCCAAGAAAATCTCTTTGGCTCTATACTCACAAGAAAGGAAAGGAGAGGCAGTTGGAGTTAAAGCAAAAAGAACATTATTGTCAATTCTGACTGAAAAAAAAAAACGAGTCAAATGACACGTGCAGGAGGCTGGTAATAATTTTATATTGCAAAGATCACATTTCTGCTGTTATAAAGATAGGCAGGTTGCGGTTGCATCTTTAGCTGGAAACTTCTTTGCTTTGCAGTCAGAAGTAATCTCTTTCAGTGAAGCATAATGAGCGCAGGTGAACCCCAGACACAGCACTTTTTTAGGAAAATAATCATTTAATGAAAGAGGCAAGGTCCTGTCACAGGCAGAAACCCACATATAGTCCAACACAACTTTTTAAAATTTTTTTTAATTTTATAATTTAATTTAATTTTACATACCAGCCATGGATTCCCCTGTTCTATATTAGTTTTCATATACCTGAGTTAATTCTGTAAATGAATCAGCTTTCAGACATAAAAGAGCAGTTGAGCCTGTGGTTTATTTCACCTCTTTATGTACTTTTCATTAAAGTAATTTCAGAAATTACCAGTAATTTCCAATTCTGTTATCATGACTGGCTGAGATATTTAACAGAGTTTCCATATATCATTAAGTAGAGTCATTCTCAATGCTGAATTAAATTTCTGATGTTTAATAATTAAAACTATTTTTACTACATGCATATCAATAGAATTTAATGGGAATCAATAAAATTATCACTGCATAAGTCACCCATGATAAACTGGAACTTCAGACCTTAACTATCGTTCATATTAAGCCAAATAGTATTAGTCAGGCAGCCACATGTTGCCAGTATAAGAAGCCAGTGTTGGAGCCTATTCTACTCTGATGGGCTTTGTGCAGGGTCTGGAGAGTCCTTCCTCTCCTTTACCTTTGACTGATTTAGGAGGACAATAGGCAGTGACCTCAGTCAAGGTAGAACAGGAAATGAAAAGCAAAGTTCATGAGAGTCTTCTCCTCTTGTTCCTCACCTGTGTTCTGTATTCCCTACATGCCTGTCTCCAGCCTTCTGAGACAAGCATTTGAGAAGAGTAGTGATGTTATAAAAAATCCTGTGACAGAAATCCTTCATTTATGACAGGAATAAGTCCATGGAGTGTGATTTAAGTTGACATGACTTAAATTGAAACATATGTTTTCACTAAAATGGCAGTTATGACACATACTAAGTATATAATCTCTTATATATTAATTGTCCATTACATACAGAAATAATTTTAACTCAAATTTACATTGTAACTTCAGCCACTTAATGAATGGAGACAAGTCTTAAAAAGAAAACCCTTGCCTCATTTATTTCCTCAGACACTCTGCTATCCAATTTTGCAGGTATAGAGAGTACTGCAGGGAAGACTAAAATGAACAAAGGGAAAAGAAAAACCCAAGACCTTTGGGAAAATATGCTTTAAGACCTTCAAGACCGTGTTTCAGCTGTGTGAGGATGCACTTCAGTGGTAGAGCACTTGCATAGCATGCATTTGGACCTGGATATCCACAGCATCCAAAATAAATGAATAAACAAATACGCAAGTTAATAAGTAAACAATACATCATAATGCTTAATATTTGATAATTATGACAGATTTTATTAGTTACTTAAAATAGAGTGGCTTCATTGGTTCACTGAAACAAAGATGATAATAAATTTTCAATCACTGAACCTTTATGAGAAAGATATTTTATGGTTGAATACCCCAAAGTATATTAGAAAGGGCCTCAGGACAGAACTTATAGTCTCTATACCAATCTGGTACTCTAAGGATTATTATAACTTACTAGTGAGTAAAAACAGAAACTTGGTTCCTGGTAGTAATGTTTTGGTGATGGTTTCTCTTTGGTTCATGTCATTTAAAGTAATTAGTTTATCAGAGAAACAGCCTAAGTGTGAGACATTCTTCCACCAGATTAAGATAATAAAAACTATTTCCAACTCAAGCGCCCATCTGATACTGATCTGGCAGGTTTCTCTGACTTCTCTTAGAGATAAGTGTGAGTTTGAGACTTCCACTCAAGTATTTTGTCTGAGGTATGACAAGAGTGATTAAATCTTTTAAAGTTTATTCTTCAGTTATTTACAGTACTGGGGATCAAATCCAAGGCTTCACTCATGTTGCTTAGCAAGGAATCAACCACTGACATAACCCCACACCCACTGCTTTTATCCAAAGAACATTAGATATTAACAGTTAAATTAAATGAGACAATTACTCGGATTACTCTGTATTAACACACAGTGGGATCTCAATGCCCCTGTGTTTTGAACAAAAGCATTGGGCAAGTGTTTGTGACTGGCTTGTGGCTTATTAGGCAGCATTGGAAACTCACTGTGAAAATACAACACTAAATACCCAACAGGCATGATGATCTTTGCAAAAGGAATAGTTCTGTTCTCAAGGTTCAGTGGTGGAATTTGATGTGTGCTGTAGAATAATGGTTTTGTACACTGGTTTGATAAAATGCTGATTGATGAGTAGCCAGGCAGGAAGTATAGGTGGGATAAGGAGACAAGGAGAATTCTGGGAAGAGGAAGGCTGAGTGAGGAGAATCTAGCCCACCATCCAGGAAGCAGCATGTAATGGTACATAGGTAAAGCCACAGAACACATGGCAACATATAGATTAACAGAAATGGCCTGAGTTTAAATGTAAGAGCTAGGCAGTGATAGGCCTGAGCTAATGGTTGAACAGTTTTAATTAATATAAGCCTCTGTGTGTTTACTTGGGTCTGAGTGGCTGCGGACCAGGTAGGATGCAGAAAAACTTTAGCTACAGATGTGAATGAGTCATGGAGAATCAATCAAGGGTACCTAAGTTGCAGTACTCTTTACTTTCAAAAAGGGATCATAGGAAAGGATAAACCTTGTGAATGAGGTTCCTAAGAGCAAGCAGGCTATGCAACAAATGAGTAAGCATAAATGTTAAAATTGGTGTTTTCACCACAAAATAGAATATTTTTCAAGGAGTTTTTATTTTAAAACCAAGGAGATAAATCATCAGTTCAGATGCTCTGAGAGGTTTTCCAATCTTATGTTTCAATTTGCAACTTGCTAATAATAGAGGGTAATGGTGAGAAAGCCCAGTCTTAAGACTGGAGAGTAACAGAAAACATATAATCTTGCCCAGTGGTACATGCTGGCCAGAGATCGTTCAATAAAAGAAAATGAATATATACGAAAAATGTTCAGAGATAATTATGCTAGTTTTTCAGCCTAAATACCTTGGAATTTGCAAAGACAGCTCCTAGACAAAAGGGAGACCACAGAAATTCAGTGCAATAGATTTCTCCATTGGAAGTGACAGGAACATCTCTCTCAATATTACTTAGCTAATGAAGGAATAGATCTGCTGTGAAGTTCCTAGGAGGCTCATTTTCTTGAGTACAGTAGTAAAAGTTAGCTGATGAATGACCTAAACTGCTTAATGCTTCTCCGTATAACTTCAGAGCAGCAAGGCGTATCCAAGCAAGAACTGAAGAAGTTACCCTCCAGGGGCCCTGGTGTCCTTGTAGGTTGTCAGAGGCAATGAGCCAGGTTTATTTCAAATGGCTCCTTAAATGAACATTTATTTTGTGCCAGTAACACGTTTTTGATTAACAGCTCCTTTTGACTAATTTGCTTCCCAAAACAGCCCAATAAATGACTCACTTAAAACATAATTAAAAGCATGTTATTGCTAGTAGTTAATACTGATTAAAACAGGCATTAAGACAATTACCGTTGAAGAGAAGTAAGCACCCTATAGTCAGTACAGAATCCACCGTTACTCTGTGCAGGCCCCATATGCAGAGAGAGCTGCATGGTAAGATCCAGAAAGTTCCCATTCTTTGTACAAAATCAAAATGTGCTTCCATTTTGTTTTTTGTAAGGCCATGTTTGCAAACAGGTATGCTGTTGAAGCAACCCTCTCTCTGTGTGTATGTGTGTTTGTGTGAGTGTGTGAGTGTGTGTGTGTGTGTGTGTGTGTGTGTGTGTGTGTGTGTGTTTCACAAGGTAAAATCTCATTTATTGTGTCAGTCAGAAGTGATTCTGTCTGAAGGCAGCTTGCATATGGCTTCATGTAAATAGGATATAAGCCAGCCCTCCTCTGACATTCTCTCTGTGCTCAACACTCGCAGTCACTTTCGATCTCAGAGCATGGGAAGCTTCACTGCAGTTGTTTTGCCCTGCTGATGTGTTTGTTTTCCTGTTGCTTCTCATTTAAAGAATGTTCTGCTGTGATGTGAAAGAGAAAGGACAGCTTTAAATGATTTCCTCTTCTCCTTTTAAAAGTTTGCAACTCTGGATTTTCATATTACATATTAAATGCTGCGTTGTATTTCTATAACTGCTGTGTTTTACATCAAAGTAGGACTTTTCCTGAACTGTACAGGTGATGAAGAAAATCATATGTATTGTAAGATAATTTAATTGAAAATGGAAATCATAAAAGGAGACTGTATTTCACACATGATGGTCTACTTGGTGGAAATTAATTTCACGATCAAGTTGTATATTTAAAGATAACCTCTCTTTTCACTGTTTGGGATGGTGTAGGGTGTAGGGTGTTAAAGTTTTTCATTTTTAGTGTTATAATACGTAAATGATACTGTTTTGGAGAGGGGGGTTATAAAAGTCATCCTAAAATTCTGCATAACACACTGAAGAGATAAAACCATGCCACCACACTTTGTTTCAGATTTCCATTTTGCACTGCCAGCCCCTAGGTTGTCTCATATGGTGATGACATTCACCAAGTGCCCTGAATGCATGCATTCATTCAGACAACTTTAACTTCCTTAGCAGACACAGGCAAGGCCAGAAGTCACTGTTGTGTCCCCAAGCCAGTGTACACAATGTGTGATTCTTGTGCAAATTAAACAAAGAAAATGAAAAATTTATGGAGTACCAAGTAGTCCAAAATTTGGGAAAAGGGCATACATCATTTAAAAGGGGAAATGATGAGAAATATTTTGTCAAATTTGATATTGAGAGTTACTTTCCCTCTACTTCAGGCTTCTGTGGATGATTCCAAGCACTTTCTAAAGAGTTTCCCCATTCTCCCTGTTAATCTTTCACTTTACCATCAAAACTATGGTTCAAAACTGCATATATAGTCACAGCCTGCCCCTACCCAACATTGTTCCATTACTCATAGCAATTATTTGAAAGAGGATATGGTCTCTATTTTATAGGTACAAAGTATATTTAGTTATTTTCTTATGAGCATAGTACTCTGGACATCTGAAGCTGCCTTAACAGCTACACCAAAATTTTTCCTTTTCCTAGTATACCTTGAACACTCACATATAGTTGTGTGCCTGAAAGTTCTCTTTCCCCTTACTTGGATTGATTTTTCCCCACAGTCCTCTAGTTACATTTGCAAGTTAAAATATAAGATAACCTGGTAATTTTGAATTTCTGATAAATAACATATAATTTTTATGACAAGTATATCCCAGAAAAAATAAAATATCCTTTTATGTATCATTAATATTGTCCACATATATGTATATTTTTACAAATATGGGTAGAATTATGGATAGTATACTGAGTTATCAAATCCACGTTGTAGCTGAAGTTATCCTGTTCCTGCCTGGCTCCCACAGCCCTCAGACCCAAGCAAACACACAGAGACTTATATTATTTATAAACTGTATGGCCTAGTGGCTCAGGCTTCTCACTAGCTGTTCTTATATCTTAAATTAATCCATTTCTATAAATCTATACCTTGCCACATGGCTCATGGCTTACCGGTACTTTACATCCTGCTCCCCATGGCCCGGCTGGCAGCATCTCTCTGCCTCAGCCTTCCACTTCCCAGAATTCTCTTCTCTCCTTGTCCTGCCTACACTATCCTTCCTGCCTAGCTACTAGCCAATCAGCATTTTATTTATCAATCAATCATAGCAACATATATTTACAACATACAGGATATCCCACTGCACTTCCCTGTGGTGGTGTGTTCCCCAAAATATTGTGTATCCTAATAAACTTATCTGGTGTCAGCAACAGAAAAGCCACTGGATACTTAGGATAGGCAGTGGTAGCACATGCCTTTAATCCTAGCATTCCAGAGGCAGAAATCCATGTGTTCAAGGATACAGCCAAGCATGGTGACTCACACATTAATCCAAGGGAGTGATGGTAGAAAGCAGAAAGGTATATAAGGCGTGAGGACCAGAAACTAGAAGCATTTGCCTGGTTAAGCATTTGGCTGGTTAAGCTTTCAAGATTTGGAGCAGCACAGTTCAGCTGAGGTTTATTCTGGATAAAGACTCAGAGACTTCCAGTCTGAGGAAACAAGATCAGCTGAGAATTGGCAAGGTGAGGTAGCTGTGGCCTGTTCTGTCTCTCTGACCTTCCAGCATTCAACCCAATAACTGGCCTCAGGTTTGATTTTATTAATAAGACCTTCTAAGATTCCTGCTACACTTCCCCTTTTCTGTTTTTTTCAAAAAAGAAGATTTTAACTTTAACATAGTAAAATTACATATAACAAAACAATTATCAAGCAAGAATTATAGTTACAATATCTAGTCTATTTATAATATCTACTCTATTTGTATTTGGCAGAATTAAAGAAGATATCCTATCTATCCTATATTTGTGAATCTAAGGTTTTATATCTAATTTATCTTTTATCATAACTAAGGAAAATTGTAACTATCTAGTCTTGAACTCCATCAAAGACCTCCGAAAGATATAATATTACCTGAGAAATGGTAGAAGGATGCAAGCAAATTTCAGGAGTCTTTCGAGAGTAGACAGAGACAGCTGGCAGCCTAGACAGTCATCCAAAGTTCCTTGGTAAAGTTGGGGCACTTAAATTAAGTTTAAACTTGTATCAATAAACTAAAATATATACCAATGTAAAACATTTTAAGTAAGTTGTTGTTCTCTAAAAGTAGGTTCATTAATCTACCCTTTCATCCTACCACATCTACACTATTCCCCTTTTACCTTTAGAAAGAGATTGCATTTATAATCAACCTGCTTTAAATAAAAATATTGGTTTTTGTCTGTCCCACACCAGAGGGATCTTCTGATATGGGACAGAAGAATCTCTTAACCTTTCTTTCTAGCAATATGCTTGGGTTTAGAGAAGGAGTGAGACAATTCCATCTCCAAAGCAGTTTGGTATATTTGGGAATTTGGGTGTAGCTTCTATTACTACTTTCTGCTGGAGGAGGGCTCTGTATTCTTATGGGGACATAAAGAAAATTTTAGGATTATGGGGTAGTCTGTGAGGCTGTATTGTCTGAGCCAGTTGCCTTGAAACCATTTTGGATGTTGGATCATCTGGGCCATGGTGTCATCGGAGACCTTTCAGGGGGTCTTGGCTGGTCAAACCTAATGTGTCTTAATCTGGAACAAATCCATAGCCTCTTGCTTTCTGTGGAAACAAAAGCAGAGCCTCCTTTCCAAAGCAACATATCTTTAGATCCAAATTTTGAAGACAAGGTACTTTTAAAATATACATATTGGTTTAAGTCGTCTGTCTTTAAAATCAAATGTCTCTCTGCAGTTAAAAATCCCAGAGACAACACAATATATTTACAGCATACAGGACATCCCACAGCACCACTTAAATTAATGGGATAAGCCAAAGGACTTTGTTTCTCACATAAAGCATGGAAACTGTTTATTGGGGACCAGGAACACATTTGTTTAGGCAGGAGCCTTAGCTAGGAAATCTTATTTAATTGCCTAATGTTTCAGTTTCTTCATCTGACAATGGAGAAACAAAAATGAAGATAAAAGTAGTAGGTCACTGGATATGAGTAAAAATATGGTGTTTTAGAAAGTATGTAGCAAGCTTCACTTAAGAGGGCCATGTCTAACTCAAATGCAAACATCAGCAGCAATAATCCGTATAGATGATCCTGATGTATCAATGAATATAAGTGTGCATGAGTCTAAATGGTTATGTCTTTATTTCCCAAATACCTCCTCTCTGTTCTAAGGCTCAGGACAATCACTTATGCAAAAACTTTTGTCAGATGGCCCCCAAACTGTCAATCACAACAAACCAGGCAGAGAGTGCTCAGGGTGCTATTACCCTACATGTGTGCTGTTAAGTTGCTTTGTAGGTGACTATGTTCCTGGTCATGGGGTCACAGGTCAATGGGTGAACTTTCAATATGGCTATCTGTGTCTCTGAGTCTACTAGTCAAATACTATTTAATTTCTCCTGTAGCATGAATCTTAAAAGGTCTTATTAATAAAATCAAACCTGAAGCCAGGTATTGGGGTGAATATTGGAAGACCAGAGAAGCAAAACAAGCCACAGCCATCTCACCTTTCCAATTCCTCAGCTGATCCTGTTTACTCAGACTGGAAGCCTCTGAGTCCTCATCCAAATGGATGTCAGCTGAATTGCTGCTAAAAGCCTAAAAGTTTAACCAGCTCTAGTTCCTGGTCCTCATACCTTATATACCTTTCTGCTTCCTGCTATCACTTCCTGGGATTAAAGGCATGTGTCACCATGCCTGGCTGTTTCTAGTGTGGCTTTGAACTCACAGAGATCTGGATGGATCTCTGCCTCCAGAATGCTAGGATTAAAGGTGTGTGTGCCACCATTTTCTGGCCTCTATATCTAGTGGCTGTTCTGTTCTCTGACCCCAGATAAGTTTATTAGGGTGCACAATATATTGGAGAACACACTATCACCACATTCTCCCCCACATCAAGAGCTACAGTCCTGTGAAACTTCTCAAACCCTCTGCTGTTTTTTTCTGAGAATCTGCTTTTCTCATGTGTCTTTGAAAAAACAATTAATTGATTAAGCTTTTCTCAGTGGTTCTTATTCATTTCATCCAAAGTTCTTAGATAAATAAGTACTTACAAGGAGTAATTTCATTTCAAATATCCCAACTTATTTTAATTGTTCAGAACACTTGCCTATTATCAAGTTTATAAATTTTAGTGTTATCATCACAGATGGCTATATAAATTGTATTTCACCAATAAGACTGTTTTTGAGTTCATAACAATCTCTGTTTGCTGCTTTGTTTGTTTGTGTCATTTGCCAAATTGTGAAAAGGAGTTGTTTTTGGTGATGGCAGACGCCAATGCTGCCTAGTCTAATACAGGATAGAGCTATGATATTGGAATTGATTGAACATTAAATACATCAGCTTGCCTTGAAGACTCGCTGCTAGACAGTCATGTGGATTCTAGCAAAACATTTAAAATAGGATCCGTTGTATTTACAGCAATGTGTTTGCCTGTTTTGACAAGTCAAATAAAACAATATGATTGTCTTTTCAAGTTGCAACTGCTTTAATTTCACATTTCTGAAAGCTTGTGGACAAAATAGAAAATGCAATGGTAAAAATAACACCAAAACATGAGAAAGTGGGGGGTTTCTTTTTGATATAACTGAGATGGTTTTTCTCTTTACATCATTCTTATAACTTGCGAACATTGTAAGAGCATCCAAGGATCAGTGAGTTTGTTGATGTGTGATTATGTCTCCTAGAAATGTCAAAAGCCACACCTATGAAGTCTCACCCACATGACTGCCTAAACATGAACTGAACAAAAATGACAAGGGTAGACACTGCCATGTCGATGGAGAAAGCCCACAAGTCCTCAACCCTGCACAAGGAACTACAAGCCTAAAAGGAATGCTGAAAGTGCGAGAAATAGTCTCCTCTCGGGAAGGGCATATTAATTAGTTGCCCAGAAACAAATTATCAGCCTGGAAGCCATACATAAAAGTAACATACAGACTGAGCACTGTATTTATGAGTTTAGGGATATGTACATGTATGACACACATTATATGTATAATATAAATATAATAACAATTAATGAAAAAAAGGCCAGGAACTTGAAAGTGATCAAAGAAGGATCTATGGGAGGGTTTGGAGAGGAAAGAAAGGAAGTAATTATATAATAATTTCAAAAAAATGAAGAAAATTTTTAATGGAATAGAGAAATTGAGAGGAAAAAGACTAGTCAGACAACAGGAATGCTAGAAAGAAAGAGTAAGATATGAACACCAGAAAAATTGAGTAACTAACAGTGGTCTAATTAAACAAGTCTGCTCAGTAGGGGGAGATTTATTTTTTGTATCATAAACTTGTGACTGGAGATGTCATAGACCTTAGAGGAAACCCTACAAGTATCATTTTCCTAAGTCAAGACAGCTTCAAAGTGTATTCTAAGATAGGTGTAGTTTTCGTTCTTTGTCAAAGAAATATCCTATGCAGGATATGAAGGCTATTAAAAGATCCCCAATTGGTCAAAATGTAGAGACTCCATGATTGTGGGGTTCCTATTCCAAATTGGTATATATACAAACCCTATACCTAAAACTCAGGGACAATGGCAGAAGTAGGGTCAGAAACATTGTAAGAGCCAGAACCAAGGTGTATCCTGGGATATAGTGGGTTTTTTTTTTTTTTTTTGACATAACAGGGATATTGCACCCATGAAATCCCAAAAATATGGTTGCCCAAACAAGACTTGCATAATGACCACACCAGGAGACAAGCCAATGTAGATCAGGGGATTCTCACAAGGCCCTAGAATAGTATGAAGAGCTACAGGTAGTTAACTGTTTCTGAGAAAGGTAGATTATATTTCCTCTAAGGGCAGGCCCTCTTATAGGGTATTAAGTTGCAAGTGGTCGTTCTAAGCATCTATATGTAGTTTTAATACTAAATGGAGTTGGTAGATATATTTGTATATCTGTATGTATGTGTGTATATATTTGTGTGTATGTAATATATATACACACATAGATACACATACACTTATATACATATATACATACACACACACACACACACACACACACACATATATATTAGAGACACACATACACACAGAGAAATAGAGTCAAGAAGAGAGAGATGAAGAGATACAGAGAGATAATTATAAAAAGGTGATAAGTTAGAAAGGGAGCGGGTTCATGGTAAGAGTTGGAGTGAGTAGAGGAAGGGGTAGAAATGATGCAAATATAGTACATTTATATTAAATTCAGATCATGAACATGACCCTGATTTTAGTAGCCATTTCACAAATAACTCAAATTAAGGGCAGTTGCCTTCAGGACACAATCCAGTTCTGAAACTTTTTAAAAGTATTGAAACTCATAACTAATTAAATAATGGTCTTAAAATAAATTAAGAATATATATATATGTATATATATATATATATATATATATTCTCACCAGATGAGTAGCAATAATGTTTGAATTTTTTTCTAAAAATGAAGTCTCAAAAAAAGTTCTGTGTAAATTATAGCTCACAATATGCCTGCTTCACTTCAGATATGAAGTCAACATCCAAGAATTCAAAATATATTCTAATTTCTCAGATTTTATAATCAAAATACTTTTTTATTATTCTGAAATTAATGTTTTCCTGAGATCCCAATAATAGTTTTAAACATATGTGTGTTTTCTATTTCCCAAGTAATTCTTCCATTCAATGACAGCTAAGGAACCCGTCACTCATTGCCCTATGAAAACATGTAGTTAATATTTCTCCCATTAAGGCAATTGTCTTTTGGCAATAGTGAAAATACGTAAGATCTTTGTCTGCTTTTTAGGAAGCAAAGGGAAGTTGAACAAACTTGAAGAAAAGTGATCTAGCTGTCAAAAGTGAATCTGTTTCAAATTAAGATTTATTGAACCAATAACTTTTCTGTAGGAGTGCATGGCATTGGTGGGGAGAAGAAGTTTTGTGATTTTGAGGAATAGCTGAGGAGGAAGTACTGAAACTGCAGGCAGATGCCACACTCAGAACTTCAAATTTTCTAGCTTTCTCTTGTTGTCTTGCTTGTCACACTGCTAGTGCATGGCATGAAGAAGTCCTTTGCACTGTGGGACTGGACATGTACTTTCAACCTGGGAAGAAGGGAAGGGGTATTGGCCTCTTAAGAATTTATCCAGACAAAGTACGAAGAAAAATCTGGGGCAAATGTTGATGATTTTACATCACTTCAACTTTTGAGCAGCACTGAAATGGATCCACCAAGTCAAGTGTGGTTCATTTCATATATGAAAGAGCTAACCCAATATATTTTTGTAATTGAGGGCCTGTGGAGATTTGGTGAGTAATCATTCACAGAAATCCTATAGTTTTAATCAAAGAATTTTATACAACAACTTGAAGAAATCGCCAAGTTTTTTTTTTTTTTTTTGAAGGATGATTTGGAAATTGATGTTTCCCCACAGAGTAACTTCACTGGTGTTTATTTTAGACCTAGCCACAACAGATATACCATCTGTAAAACGACTCATTCATTTTAAAGAAGAACATGTGTGTACACGTGTACATACAGATACATGATACCAAGCATACATGCAGAATTACATGCTGGAAGATGAATCAGTTTAATTTTCATTTCCTGAAAAATATGAATAGTTTATTTATGCAAGTGAAAATTCTGCAGTAAAATAAATTTGATGTTACTGCCCATCAGTTTGTGAAGCAGACTAAATTTAGACCATGTAGAATAATCAATCCATGTATAACTCTAAACCAAGAAACTTTAAAATAAATGAAAAAATTATCACATTCCTTCTAATACATTGTTGGCTATGGATCTATGAAACTAAATATGGAATTTAATCATAAGTGCAACCAAAATAATCTGAATGAAATAACTAGACACATCATTTTCCTAATTGTTAAAAATCTCTGTTTCATATCTCTTGTGTTTCATAGTTTCTCACTTTTGCATGCTAGTTTCAAAAAATGAATTCAAATTACCAAAGAGTCAGGAGAAGAATTGTATATAATCTTTTTGAGTTATTTAAAATAGTCCATAAATACATATACATCCAAGCAACATTAAATGAATCCAGCAAGTTATATTTATATATCCATATGATTATAAATGTAAGAATAATAATTATGAAGTCATTTAATTTGAGAGTGAGTGAGAGGCAAAGAGGTATAGGAAGGGGAGGAGCTTAGGGTGGAAATGATGTAAATACAGTGTCATGGCATTCTTAAAATATGTATAAAACATGTAAAAATATTTTATTTTGTGAATAAAGATTTGATGCAATTTTATTTCTTTCACATTTGCTCATCATTCACTAGGTCTCTCTATAAATACAGTTATAATGCTTGTTTCTAAAGTGCCTGTCTACTTAGCATAAATAATACCTGTGTTCACCAAAAATAATGTAAGCAAATAAGTAAATCAATAACTAGGCATTAAATTATGTCTCAATTAATAAATATAATATTCTAACATGGTAATCCAGATGAATAATATTTTCTTAGAGTTAGTAAATGTCATACCTTGGCAATAGCACAAGCATACAACTATTCTTGGATTATTCAGTTTTCTTTGCTTTTTTACTCTAAAAGGATCACAAGTATATAACTTAACACTGGGTAAATACTCACATTTATAAATGCAGCCTGGAAATCAAACTCTAATTCTGACACATCATCAGGAGCCTTGCCTTATCATGCACTGCTTACAAAGTGCCATAAACTGGATTTCCTTTTACTACACTGGAAAGAATCACGTTAGCTTAGAATCAAGGTTTTCTATAAAGTCAGTGTTATTTGGGTAGTGACCAATGCATGTATCTCATTTGAAATGATAATCTAATAATAGTTGAGATTTTTTGTATGAATTGTGCATTCTCAGATTCCTATGGAGAAGTAATTTCTTAATATAGACACAAATGCCAAATAATAAATAAGAAACAGACTCAATATTTTCCTGGCAAACAGGTCTACAAAACTAAGAACTGTTTGTTCTATGACTTTTAGACTAGACCCATGGAAAGTTGTGCTGTTACAATGAAATTGTGGGAACAAGAGCAATGTACATATGTTTAGCTATATTGAAATATATAGCAAGATTATTATGCATATCACATGTATAGAACCATAGTTTGCTGTATGCATTAATCATGGCCATTTGTGTGCATTTTTTTATTTCTATTACTTAGGCTTGGAGAAATTTTTACAAAACAGATTCATAACAAACATGTAAAAGCAAAATAAAAAGCACATTCCCCATAAAGTGTTTGCACAGCAGAGAAATGTACAATGTTGGCATCCAGTCAGTTTCATGTGGTATATAAAAAATTCTTTCATATATTTAAATCTGCTGTATTTTACATCCTTTTATGTAAAACCTTAAGTGGAATTGATCGTTGATCCCATCTGACTCAGCCATGTGATGCCTCTTAGGTTGGGCCCGTCTCACTCTGTTCTGTTTCCTGTCAGTGCTCCTCAACTCTGGGCATGTGGGGCCAATTTGTTCCCTCTTCAGAGAAAGGAGAGGGGGGTAGTATTTAATGTAAGTCTTGACATAAGGTTTAATTTGCTAAAAAGTAGAAGTATGTCATTGTAAATCCTGCAGGAGACACTCAGGTTGGGAGAGCTGTCAGCCCTGTGGACTTTTGCATCATTTGAGGTATTTGTACAGAGTAACTATTACTTTCCAAAACTCACTCACCTAATTGAATGGATGCTTAACTGAAAATATAACGCTATTATTTATTCTTTTCTACTGTTTTTTTTTTTTTTTGAAACATGATAGATTATATGAAGTTGTCATATGAAATACGGGTAGAGTAGATACAAAAATTAGATAATTTTCTGAGCATGAAATTCATAAAAGGACAAAGCTTTACTTATATCTTGATAAAAAGTAGAGAAGAAATTCAATTAGTTTTGGTAGGATGGACAGAGGACAAACCATAGGAAATTACTAACAATAGGAATAATTTACCTTGAGGATTTGTATGGAAAGTTAGATAATCTTTGATTTTAATATATATATATATACAATTATGAAGATAGACTGATATTTACCTATAAGTTTTATTTGGACTTCATAAGCAGTGGAAGGATAGGCAAATTCTTACTTTCCTACTTCATTGTATTTATAGCATATAGAAATTAATAGATTGAGACAACATTCCATAAGACAATGTGTAGAAAGCAAGAAGGGAATGCATGCTGAAATCCATGTGGACTTTATATCACTGTTTTATTATTTCCCCATAAGATACAGCGCCCCCCTCCAGCAGGAAGTAGTAAGAGAAGCTATGCCCAAATTCCCAAATTATATGTAATTTTACTTTGTTAAGGTTAAAACCTTCCTTTTTGAAAAAAAAAAAAGGGGGAAGTGCTGTGGGATGTTCTGTATGTCACATGTGTTGCTGATTAGTCAATGAATAAAACACTGATTGGCCATTGGCTAGGCAGGAAGTATAGGCGAGACAAGGAGGAGAATAAAGCTGAGAAGTGGAAGGCTGAGTCAGAGAGACATTGCCAGCCGCCATGATGACAAATAGCATATGAAGATGCCGGTAAGCCACGAGCCATGTGGCAAGGTATAGATTTATAGAAATGGATTAATTTAAGCTGTAAGAACAGTTAGCAAGAAGCCTGCCACGGCCATACAGTTTGTAAGCAGTATAAGTCTCTGTGTTTACTTGGTTGGGTCTGAGTGGCTGTGGGACTGGCGGGTGATAGGAATTTTTCAGTTACAAATACATACACACACATATAAACACTTTTTATCTACTCATAGAAATGGAGTACTTGTACTTGAAGTGCATTGTGTTGCTCACATGCTTGATGGTATAGAACAACACAGAACGGCTTCAAGATCATCTTCTTTGGAGATATTCTTTTTGTGTTTGCATTCCAGTCTAGACATTTGTAATTGTTTGAGATTTTTTTTTTAACATAAATTATTTTTCAAGGCGATCACATCTTTGTTTTTATTTTTGTGTTATTGTTGTGGTTTTGATCCTTCTTTAGTGTTTTTTCTTTCTTTTTTTTTTCCTTTGGTGTTTTGAGACAGGGTTTCTCTGTGTAGATTTGGTGCTTGTCCTGGATATCGCTCTGTAGACCAGGCTGGTGGTGAACTCACAGAGACCCACCTGGCTGTGCCTCCCGAGTTCTGGGATTAAAGGTGTGCACCACCTTTAGAAGGCTGCCCAGCCTTCTTTAGTGTTCTTAATCTACGTGGATGCAATCAAAGTATTCTGTTTATTGAATGGTACTTAACAAAGGACTTTAACCATGAATGGATTATCAACTTGAAGATCACTTGTTTTGCTCAGACATCTGAAACTTTGAGAAAGCTTCATTAGATATTGGTCCTCAAAATATCACCATTATAGACTTATAGATGAATATTTTCATGTTATGAAGCACAAAGTATTGTCATTGCTCTTTTTATGGGCTACAGTCTTGGATATGGTGGGGAGGTGCTGTGAGAGAAACCCAAAGAGGAAAAGCAGTGGAAATATCTTATGACATGAAGGATCAATGCACACTAGAGGCAGATCCAAAGTGAAGAAGAAAGAGATAAGAGCCAGGTTTCCAGAAGAAACAAAATTCCTAGTGGGTATAGATTCTCTTTCTGAAACTGGAAGCTTAGCTTGGTAGTGAATTGTCCTGCAGGTATCTTTTCATTTGTTCCAGGGCAAAGCAGACCCCTCCTTAATGATGCTAACCTCATTAAAAAATTACAACCTCTCTTCTTACAGTATGCAGCTTGCCTGTGACTTTAAGCTTCCTATATTTTTGTCTCTCTAAACTGCATTTCATATTTCTTTATGCCTCACTTGCCCTTTTTCATTGCAGACCTGCATAATCATTGCCAGTAACAAAAATGCCACATGCTCAATGTTATACAGTCTTAAAATTTTCTGAGCCTAAGAAATTAGATCAACATTTAAAAATTTAGTTTCAAGCAAGTTATTAGGACAAGGTCAGGATGCAGCCAGACTATTTGCCAAAATATCACAGGACTCTCTTCTCTCTAGTTGCTATTGAAGTCCTTGCTTATTGGGCTGACTTCCTACAGTCAGCATTTTTCTCAGAACTATTGTCTTCCAAGTTCCTACTAGGATGGCCACTAAGGCCTGCTTATGACTATCAACTGTTTTTGTAGTCCCAATTTTCAAACTCTTCCTCATTCCTCCTAAAATCAAAACCAGTTTCTTCACAGAAAGCCCCACTCTTAGTACCAACTTCTATATTAGTTACTTTTCTGTTGCTGTGCTAAGACATCCTGACCAAAGATGACTTAAGGAAAGAGAGTTTATTTATGTTTTTAGGTCCAGATGGGTAAGAGTACGTCATGGTAGGAGGTACAGCAATCCTATCTTTTAATCACAAGAATGAAACAAGGAAAGAAAATTGAAAGTAAGTCAAGGCTATATATTCTCAAAACCCACTCCCAGTGGCATACTTCTTCCAGAAAGTCTGCAGCTTCTAAACCTCCAGAAATTGCAGCACCAACTAGGGACCAAATGTTGGAATGTTGAGCATACAGGAGGCATTCCTTATTCAAACCACCATAGTTTATTTTACCATGTGTGTGTAACACTGGGATGCTGTGGGATGGTCTGTATGTCAAGTGTGTTGCTGATTGGTCAATAAATAAATCACTGATTGGCCAGTGGCCAGGCAGGAAGTATAGGCGGGACAAGGAGGAGAACAAAGCTGAGAAGTGGAAGGCTGAGTCAGAGACACTGCCAGCCGCCACGATGACAAACAGCATGTGAAGATGCCGGTAAGACACGGGCCACGTGGCAAGGTATAGATTTATAGAAATGGATTAATTTAAGCTATAAGAAAAGTTAGCAAGAAGCCTGCCTCGGTCATACAGTTTGTAAGCAATATAAGTCTCTGTGTTTACTTGGTCGGGTCTGAGCAGCTGTGGGACTGGCAGGTGAGAGAGATTTGTCCTGACTGTGGGCCAGGCAGGAAAACTCTAGCTACACTGGGACACTAACACAGTAACAATAGTCAACAGTTCTTGGTGCTAGATGTAACTTTTTTTTTAAGTAGTTATGGTTTAAGTAAACATCCCCTAAGTCCCAGTTCTTAAATGTTTAACTCACAGACTGGAGTAGTGGAACTTTTATAAATTAACACCTAAGTGGAAGTCATCAAATGCTCTCTGAAATATTGGAGTCATACCTAGTTCTCTCTTTACCTTCCTCTATCATATTATGTGTCACTATAGGCTTCAAAGTAATGGGTCAACTCACTGTGGACTGCAGTTTCCAATCTTGAGACAAAATAAGCATTTCATCACTTTAATTTGATTATCACATGTGTTCTGCCACAACAAGGGAAATATGACATACAAAAGATTACTGAAAGACAATGCTTGTTCAGTACATTTGTGGACAGAAATAAAGACATAATTTGTTTAGAGTTTCACATGTTTTACCACTTCAACAAAAAGGTATCAGGACCAAGCAAAGCAAATTCTTTAATCACTATCATTGAAAACAAAGAAACAAAAAGAGAAACAGCAATTACTAAATCAGTATCTTACACAAATTTGGAATACATAAGTTAGTCAAAGAGTGTTGAGAATATTGGATCTTGTACATGATTAAAATATCACATGACCCATAGAATATGTATTATGTGCCAAGTACAGATTTAGAATTATTTGTGAATTTTTTAAAAATTCTCTCAACACCAGTAGATTATATGAACTATTATGTTTTCTTTTTCATATATCAAAAAACTGAGATACATGAATGACTATTTCTTGTACAAATAGCAATAATTACTCAGAGATGTGCTGGGTAATCTACCTTTTCAGGTTTCTCCAGTAATTATGCTTTTACGCATGTACAACGAAGCTTGGGATAGTGATGATTACTCAGTCAAACAATGTGATTTGCAGCACATTCACTTTGTTACAGCCTTAATAGTGAAAACAAAAGTGCAGATTTCCAGGGACACATAAGACTTTTTTCCATTGACTCTTACCAGGCAGTTCCTCAACTAGACTCTCGCAGACTTTAGTTATTTACCTTTAGTTGTTTAGCTAGAAAGCTACAGATCATTGTGCCATGTAAGACTCTGATTTCAATTTAAGCAGCTTGTATTAGTGTCTTAATTTGCTATATATATTCTGTTTTATAATGCAATTGACCAAGGAAGGTTGTGGTGTTTTGTCTCATTTGTTAGCCAGAATAAATAAACAGCCCTTCTTTTCCAGACTCTTTGCCAACATTAAATTAATTTAAAGTGTGTTTCATTTTCTTCTGTTCTCTGAATCTCGTGTCTTGCTGTTAATAATAATAATTACTCTTTCTTAGCTCTCTGATCAGCTAGTAAATTTCATCAGTTGATCAAACGAGGCAAATGGGATGAAACAGAAATCCTAGATACATTTATATTACTTAAAGCCCTACTATAAAGCAGAGTTCTTTCAACTCTGTTACTTTATACAGTGTGTGAAATTATGAGCTCCATATACCAAGGCTGTAGAATACATCATAGAAAAAATGAAAAACCACAACTAAAAAACATTGTTTTGTTTGCTGCCATGTACTTTCAGTATATCAGCAGGGTTTTAAACATTTAAAACATTATAGTGCAAAGGAGCATTGTATAAAATAGTAGTTTGCATTATAAAAGGTTCTAGAAACCTTCAATGCTAATCATGAAATAAAAGAAATGTATGGAAAACAACAAAGTAACTGTAACAGCCATTATTCTTCACTGTGACAAAATACCTATCACAGACAACCTAAAGAAGGAGGGGTTTATGCTGGCTCACAGTTTGAGAATTTGTCCATAACATTAGGGAAGTTGTGGTGGTAAGAGCATTGGGTCACTGGTTATAATGTATCAACAGTCAAGGAGTGTAGCCAGAAGTTTTCTCAGGTCCAGTCTGGCCCCCCTCTCTCAGACACTTATAAAATAATCATTCAGAGGCTTAATCTTAATTGTCAACTGTATGACCTATGGCAGGCCTCTTGTTAGCTAGGTCTTATAGTTTAATTCAACCCATAACTATGAATCTATGTATCACCACATGTCCCATGGCTTTACCTGCATCCCATTACATGTTGTTGGAATCTGTCCACTCTGCCTTTTCTTCTCTCACTGTCTGTCTTGGATTTTCCTGCCTGGCTCCATCCTGCCCTGCCATAGGACAATGCAGCTTTATTATCAACCAATCAGATCAACACATATTCACAGCGTACAGAAAGACATCCCACAGCAAAGTAGTATAGAGAATTATATAATGATGCTAAGATTGCTATATGACTTTTATTTAGCAGGGGCCCTGTCCAAGGAATGGTGCCACCCACATTCAGGGTGGATCTTCCTTTTTCAGTTAATCATCTATGGAAATACCTTCACAAACATGGCCATGTTTATGTTTTCTATATTACTCAAAATCTAGCCAAGTTGACAATGAAAACTAACCACTGCAATTGTACACATTTCAACACTTGGTGAACCTGTGGATGAATCTGGGAAAACACTTTCCCTGGTGGTTGTTTTCAAGCAAAAATCACTCCCTTTGCAATTTCAAGGTGTGGTTTCTCATTTTCCACCATTTCAGTTTTCACAAGTTGGACACTTCAGTGGACAGGCTCTTTCCAGTACTTATGCCACTGTCTCAATGTTTAACACTGGTTTTTCTTGATAATGGTAGTAATATCACGCCTTCTTTCTCAGCTCGTTTGCCACTTTGAACTTGTCCATGTTCTTTTCTTGTCCTAATTTCAGGTATTTGTATACTTCTGTTCCACATTTCCTCATGGTCATTGTGGATCTGGATAAGAGCTCTGAGTAGCAAACATGACCCAACCTGAATATTATCCTGTCTTGAAATGTCCTACATAAACACGTGACTTCTTTACTTCTGACTTCAGTCTCACTCACTTTTTTTCTCATAACATGGTAAGAATGTGAACATATTCTCTGCCATAATGTAATACGAATGGCCTAGTTAACAATATAATTCTTGCTCCTTTCTAAAATGTCATGAATGGAACTGAATTCTGGTCTTCCCAACTCCACAAGAATGGCCTTCAGGATCTGCTTATAGAATTCCATGGCTTTACTCTTGAGCTTCTGCAAAACTCTTCAATTTTTCTCCCACAGCCAGTCAACAAAACACATGGTCATTTATCTCAGCAATATACCTGCTCAGCAACAATTTTCTGTGTTAGTTTTAGTTTTCATTTCTATGCCAAAACATTAGACAAGAGCAAGTTGAAGTAGGAATTGTTTATTTGGATTTGAAATATGAGGGTACAATTCATGATGACAGGATCGGATGCAGACAAGAGTGTGAGGCAGCACAGAGAGATGAATGAAAGCATCCAGCTTCTTTCCTTCTTTATATACGGTTCAGAAACACAAGGGACAGAGTGATCTTATGTATATTTATGGTGTCTCTTTCCTTTTCAGTTAAGCCTCATTGGAAACACTTTCATAGATATGGCCAGGAGCATGTTTTCTGATGATTCTGAACTTAATTAAATTGACCATGAAAGTCTCTCATAGGTACTGGTATAATCTGGATATTAGACCAATTGTGTGATATACTTTTCTTCTGATATTGTCTAAAACTGAAATTCACTTTTTACATAGACATGACAGTACATAAGCCAACTAGCTGTTCATGATACCCACAGGCACGTGGATTTGCCATTAAGTGTTCTGCCCTTGCTGCAAAAGTGGTGTTTCTAAAACTGCCCATTTCTCTTTTGGCGATAGTCTTATTTACAAGTTGCAACTTGTTTTTGTTACCTTTGTGTTTTTCCTAAATGTCTGTGTGAGTCATCATTATCCAGCTTGGCTTAAACCCTGACAATGTTGTAAAACTTTCTGAGGACATACAAATATCTATCCACTCCAGATGGGACACCAAATGCAGAAGAAAGAAATGTTTTCACCCAAGCCGATGCTATAAACCAACAAGTTTACTAGGGTCACCTACAGGAACAGGGATAATTCAAAAGACAGCTACATATGGGTGATGATCGATAAAAGCTGCATTCTTGACCATCTTTTAGAAAGTGGCACCAAAGAGTCTCCTAACTACCAGTGTTTTTTTAAAAAATTTTCTTTCCTAGTAAATTATGGAAATAGCCTCAAGAGTTGTGTAACTTTCTGATATTTCTGGGCCTAGGAATTTTTGTTAGATTCTCAAATCTTCTGATCCTTCCTCCTTTTAGGAGGGAATGTTTTCGTTTAGAGGAAAAAAATCTACACAACAGTCAGTCCTTTCCTTTAGCTCTTGCATTCTTTCTTCCTCTTCTTTTGTGATGTTTGTAAGCCTTGGATGGGGATGATACTTTTTCCATCAATGACCTAGCATTGGGCAGCTACATCACAGCAACACTCACTTACTCTCGGGCTTGTGACTGGTTGTGAATCTCTGAGTTTTCCTCCATGTCCAAGGCTGATAGCAGCAGTATTCTGAGAAAAATAATTAAGATACAATTTTATAGGCATATTATACTTGGTTAAGAAAATGTGTTAGTTACTTTTCTATTGCTTTGATAAAACATCATGACTAAAGAAAACTTGAGAGAGTGGGGGGCCAGATTATTTGGACTTCAATTTTCCAGGTGTATCTGTCCAATGTGGTGGGGAAACATGGCAAGAAGCACAGAAACCTGGGTGCTCACATCTTGAACCATGTGCATGAAGCAGGAAGAGTGAACTGCAAGTATCTTGTACTGGGGATCTCATTCAACATTGCTTTGGTTGTTGGGAGTGTCTTTTTTCACATGTGCAGGGTGACCATTCAGATTATGTAACTGCTCTTTTCAGAGTTATGACAGATCTTTTTAAAAATAAAAAGTAAAATGCTGAAAGATAAGTTTTACATAATAAAACCGAGTTTTTGAATAGGGTGGGTAGGATCTCTGAGCTCCTACTCCCATCCACTCCAAGGACATGTCAGTCGGTCATTCTGCAAATAGAAAGGGGAAACAATGCCAACTACAAAAAACATTCATAAATGAAATAAGAAAACTTTAGCATAAAAAGTTCTTATCATTTCAATCAATCATGTGGTCAAAAATTGTGACCTCATCCTGGGGAACTGCCTTGGGGCTGCCATGTGTCAGCACCAACAAATCAGCAGCTTGGCTGGTCTGTTTCCTGCAGCTCGGCCTGGCTTGTAGCCATTGGGGACCAGACTGCAATGTCACCTGCCCTGTCAAGCTCTGGTCTCAGAGATCTAACAAGCTCTCATGAGCGCTCTGACGAGGCTGGATCTGTCTCTCCATTGGCCCTCTTCATCTGCTGAAAAGAGCCAGGGTGTGTTAACCATGTCCACCACCATGGAAGACATGTACACTGCAGGCCCCGGAGAGACAATTTTGCACTCCTGGAACAAACAAACTTACTTGGCTGCATTTTTACTTCCTCTTTTCATACTGTTTGTGAACTTCTGTTCAGGTTTTGACAACTTCTAAACACAGAAGCACTGAACTTGGCTATCCTTGTGTTTTTGCTTTTGTTTGTTTGTCTTTCTCTTTTTCTTCCAGGGAATCGCATTTCACACAAATCACGTGGCAGTTGCTTTTAAGTAACCAAGACACATCACATTGTCTGCTCTTTCTTTTTCTCATCAAATTTTTACTGCCTTACTTCTTTATGAACTTGATTTTTATGTCAGTCTAAATCATTGATATAGGAAAAAAACCTTTGCTTAGTTTGCAAATATTCAGTTCCATCACAGAGTAAATATTAAAGTTGCTGAAGCATTATTAAGGTCCCTGAATGATTAACATTTTTCTTAATACTCTTGTGAGAGGACTGTACATTTTCACAAGGAATACCTCTCTCACATCACATTATCTCAATATGCCTGCCCTTTCTTTACTCTCTTCCCATCTCCGATCTTCAAGGAGACTTCAGTTGCCTAAAACAGAATATTCCTAATGACTCCCATGGGTCACTCCATCGAATTCTGATATCCCTCATTGCCTTGGGTTGTGAAATGTGTTTACTCCAGAATGGCTTAATAGCTATATTACCTACTTTTCCAATTCACAGCAGTCAAACTAACTCCATTTCCTCCATGTCTCATAGAAACCTTAATCTAGCTATGAAGGTGTCTTAGATAGGGTTTCTATTGCTGTGACAATATACCATGACCAAAAAGCAAGTTTTGCGTGGAGGGGAAAGGGGCTTATTTGGCTTACACTTCAGCATTGCTGTTCATCACTGAAGGAAGTCAGGACAGGAATTCAAACTGGTCAGGATCCCGAAGGCAGAAGTTGATGCAGAGGTCATGGAGGGAAGCTGCTTACTGGTTTGCTCCCTGTGGCTTGCTCAGCCCATGTCACTGGGATTGGGTTTTGAGGCTTGACAAGCCCTTGTCATCCCAGTCTTATTCCAGTGGGCATTCTCTCTGCTTTGTGATTATTGTCCCAACATGTAAGCTCTAAGCTACTGATCCATGCTTCCTCTCAGGGTGCTCATGGACTCACCCTCGGAAACTGAAAACAAGCCTCCAAATAAATATTTTCTTTGAGAATTTTCCTTGATCATGGTGTCCCTCCACAGCCATAGAAAAGTAACTAAGATAGCTGACTTAAACTAAAATAGAAAGAAAGAAATCTTAACCACAAAAACTAACTACAGATGTGCAAATCACAAAGTAGAAAGAAAAACAGCTTGAAAGACCAAAATAACATGTCTCCTTAAAAAACAAACAAAAATCCCTGCAAATCCCATATAATAATAGTACCTATTGAAAATAACCTGTGAGAAATCTCAGACAGATATTTCTAAAGGACCATTATAACTATAGTCTAACTAAAAGAAGACAAAAGACAAAGAAAGGAATGAAATGAGAAACAAGAAAATAAAAAAAACAAATGAAAATATTTTTTGAAATTTTAAAAAAGCTCAACTAAAACAGTGCTGGAAAAATAATGCCAATTAAAGACCACAGTGGAGCCTCTGGTGATAGAGCAGACCATGTTTTAAACAGAGAGTCAGGGAAGAAGACAATGTGGAGAAACTGGATCACTCAATTAAAAATCATATATATGTACATATAAATGGAACATAGGAGGGTTTTGACACACCATGAAAAGCGATAACCTCCAAATTTTGAGCATAGAAAGAGAATAATATATTAATGAAGGTATAGAATATGTCTTTAGTAAAATTATAGAAGAAATTTCCCCAAATTAGATAGAGATATTCATCCAAATAACAGCAGTCTATAAAACATCTAGTAAACAAAGACAGAAAGAGAAACTCTCCATAACAGATTATAGTTAAACATTAAAAGTACAGGAAAAAGAAATGGTATTGAAAGCTATAAGGGGGAAAGGATGAGTCCTCTACAAAAGAGGTCTATTAGAACAACACCAGATTATTCAACAGAAAACTTTCAAGCAAGACAGGCCTTGAAACATGAATTATAAAAGGTCTTATAATAAAAAACCCAGAGCCAGATATTGGGGTGGAAGCTGAGAGATCAGAGAAGCAGAACAGTCAATCATAAGTTCTTAGCTCTATGAAATCCTCAGTCTAAAGAGAGAAACTGCCTGTGTATGTCTGTCTATCACTCTCTGTGCAAGCTTGTATGCTTAATTGTGCCTGGAACCTGCAGGCAGCTGCCTTCTAGGTGATGGAGGTATCAGCCTTTTCCCTAAGTGAACAAACTATGTCTTATCAGGAAAAATTAAAACAAACAAACATCCCAAAATGTGTATTTATCAACCTAGAAAATATGAAAGAAATGGATGAGTTTCCAGACATATGGTCTAACAAAGCTAAGTCAAAATGAAGTAAACAATTTAAATAGGCTGTATTATTCAAAGAAATAGAAAACGTAATTCAAGACAGAGTATGTATGTCAACATAGCCAAAGCAATATACAACAAGTGCACATCTTTCTAAATATAGAAAGACTCAAAACTTTTACAGCAATACCAGGGACAAGAAAGGATGTCTACTGACCTCCCTTCTGTTCAATGTATTTCTTGAAGTCTTAGCTAGAGCAAAAGGATACATGAATGAAATAAAAGGGCTGCAAATTGGAAAGGAATTCAAAATGATGTCATTTGCAGATGATATGATTGTATACAAAAAAAAGATCCCAGAGCCTACACCAGAAAACTCCACCAGTGACAAACACATCCAGCAAAATGGCAGAAGACGAAATTAATACTCAAAAATTAGTAGCCTTCCTATATACAAATTACAAACCTATAGAGAATGAAATCATGTAAATACTGCCATTTGCAATTGCTTCAAAAATACCTTTGAACAAATTTTACCAAGGAACTGAAAGATATGTAAGATGAGAACTTTTAAGACTTGAAGAACTTGAAGAAGATACCAGAGGATAGAAAGACCTTCCATGCTCATGGACTGGTATGATTAATATTGTGAAAATGGCAATCCTACTAAAAACATTTATAGATTCAATGCAACTCTCACCAAAATTCAAGCACAGTTCTTCACAGATATTGAAAAACTAGTCTTAAATTTCATATGGAAGCATAAATAGTCAAAGATAAGCAGAGAAACCAACAAACAAATACAATGGATGTATTACTATCCCAGAGTTCAAGTTATACTACAGAATTATAGTAATAAAATCAGCATGGTGCTGGCATGAAAACAGAGCCACTGGTGATGGGATAGAATTGAGGATTAGTGCCTAAGCTCACATTCCTATAGCCAACAAGATTTTTACAAAGAAGTTAGAAATAGATACTGGAGAAAGTAGATACTTCAACAATTTGTGCTGGTCAAACTAGATAGCTACATGTACAAGAATGGAAATTTAATCATATCTCCCATTCTGAATAAAACTTGGCTCCAAATGTATCAAGGACCTCAACTTAATGTCTGAAACTATTAACTTGAAAGAGAAAGAAGTAGGGAATGCTTAGATGATTGGCAGTAAGATCATTCTGAGTAGGATTCTGACAGCACAGGCATTTAGACCATGAACTAAAACTGACAATGTGTAGCCACAGTTTCTGTATGGCAAAGGAAATCATCAGTTGAGTGAAATAAACAGTTTACAGAATGGGAAGAAGTCTTTATCAGCTACATATCTGATAGATGGTTAGCATCTAGAAGGAAATGAAGTATATAAACCTCAAGAAAACAATGAACATGATTTATAATGGGGAAAGGAATTAAATAGGCATTTCTCAAAATAAGAAATACATATAATTGAGAAACTTTTAAAAATGTTCAAAATTTTTTAGTCATCAAGGGAATGCAAATTAAAACTACTTTTAAATGTCACCTTATTTAAGTGAGAATGGCTGTGATTAAAATATATGACAACAAATGCTGGTGTGAATGAGCAGAAGAGAACATTTATTCGCTGCTGGTGGAATTGAAAATTTCACTATGAAAATCAGTGTAGAGGTTCCTGAAAAAACAGAAAATAGATCTACCACATGATTCTGGACAGCTAAATAACTTTTGGTCATATACCCAAAGAACTAGAGATCTTTTCTCATCCATCTTTATTTCTGCTTTATCTATAATAACCAGGAAATTGAAACAACATCTAAGTCCATGGCATGATGAATATATAATGAAAGTGTGGTAAATTTACACATGTAGTATTGTAAGTTATTAAGAAAAAATGAAACTCATGGGTAAATGGGTACAGTCAGAAACAATCATTCTGAGTGAGGTAAACCAGATATAGGAAGATAAAGGTGTCCTGTTCTCATTTGCAGATGTTATCTTTGGATTTTCAGATACATATGTCTAGTCTGGTATAACCATACATGACAACAAATTAGTAAAAGTCCATGATGGTTGGCTATAAGGAAAGGGGAGCTAGGAAGTATGAGTGAAAGCTTAAAAGGGATTAATACAGCAGGAAGGGTTAAGCTGTGATGATATTGAGGGCAGGGTGGAGGATAAAATTTGAACAGTGATATAAATCACTAAAGACCTTTCAAAAACATATATGGAGACCTATCGACTAGTTTAGAAGCAACATATCTATCTATATCTATCATTTCTACCTGTCTGTTTATCTATCTATCTATCTATTTATCTATCTATCTATCTATCATCTATCTATCTATTGTCCTGGCTAGTTTTATGTCAACTTGACACAAGGTAGGTAAAGGAGGGAAACTTAATTGAAAAAAAAATGCTTCCATAAGATCCAGAGGTAAGTCATTTTCTTAATTAGTGATTGATGGGGAGGACCCAGCCCTGAGTGAGTGGTGCTATCCCTGGGCTGTTTGCCCTGGGGTCTATAAGAAAACAGGCTGAGCAAAGCCATGAAATCAACCCAGTAACTAACAACCATCCATGGATTCTGAACTAGTTCTAGTCTCCAGTTTCCTGCCCTGTGTGAGTTTCTGCCCTCACTGCTTTTGATGATGAACAGTTATATGGAACTGTGAGTGAAATAAACCCTTTTCTTCCCTAGTTGCTTTTGGTCATCTTGTTTTATTGCAGCAATAGAAATCATAACACACACACACACACACACACACACACACACAGACGAATTTCTAAAGTCTTATTAAATAAGAAACACAAAGCCAAATACAGAGGTGCAAGGCATAGAGATGAGAATGATAGTGATAGCCACCAACTAACCTTAGCTCACCCCGCTGCTGTAGCTTCCCAAGAGAACCAGCTTCTTCCTGTCTAACCTGCACCTTAATTGCCTTGTTGTTCTGCCTTCTCATTGGCTCTTAGCCCAGCCACCTCACTTCCTCATCACTGCCTGTCTGTACAGACCTCCAGGTCTCTACGGTTGGTACTGGGATTAAAGGTGTGGATCACCACACTTGGCTGTGTCCTTGAAAACACAAAGACTCTGCCTGCCATGTGATTGGATTAAGGGCATGTGCTACCACCACCTGACTTTTGTTTATGGTTGGCTGTGACCTCTGATTTCCAGGAAAACTTTATTTATTAATATACAAATAAAATATCATCACACACACAAACACACACATACACACACACTCCCTATAATATGACATCAATGCCATTATTGGACATCACAGTCTAATAAATAAAAAGTCCGTGCTAAGAACTTGTTTTCTTTTGTGCAGTTCCTGACTAGTGAAGTCCCACAAATTTCCAATGTTACAGGCTATTCACAACCCTCCAGAACTAGATAAAAAGATCTTACTGCACTTACACATTTGAGTCAGAGAACATTGAGATATCAAGCGGTTAAGGATCAGGTATCTTCATTCTTTCTGGAGAGCTTTCATCATGCTGGAAGGTGATATGTATGCTCCTGGAAGAGAGAAGTTATCATCAATCTTATACTGTTATGAAGCTTTTGAGCTATTGTAATGACTAATCTAGCAAGGAATTTTCATTTGTAAAACAATGGAACGAGTATTGGCAAGTAACCAATCACTTTCTGATGGAAATGGTAGATACCTGCACCAATGCTGGAGCAACAATCTACGGCTAGGCAGGTCATAGGCCCTAGGGGATAACATACTTATTATTCGAATCTTAGATGGTCTTATATAAACAAACAAACAAACAAACAACAACAACAACAAAAAACCCTGGATCAGATACTGGGGAGAAAGCTGAAAGATCCGAGAAGCAGAAGAAGCCACAGCCTGCCTACTACTTCACCAACTCCATAAATCCTCTGAGTCTTCACCCAAAGAGTCTCAGCGGAACTGCTTTACTTCCTGCTTCCTCACACCTTATATACATTTCTCTGCTCTACCTTCAATTCCTAGGATTAAAGGCCTGTGCCACCACTGCTTGGCTGTGTTTCCAGTGTGGCCCTGAACTCACAGAGATCCAGGTGGATCTCTGCCTCTGAAGTGATAGGATTAAGGATATGTGCTGTGCCACCACTGTCTGGCCTCTATGTCTAATCTAGTGGCTGGCTATGTCCTCTGATCCCCATGCAAGTTTATTAGGCTACACAATATTTCCCCATTTTTGTCTAAAATAATCAAAGAAGGTTATAACTAATATAAGACAAACTATATACAATAAGTATATGAATATACACAGTCACGAATTACATTAACAATGTTCAATCCATTAACTTTTGACATATTCAGAGAAAAAACTCCATTATTTATCCTATTTTGGTGAGTCCAAAATGTTGGACCTAATTCAGTTTATATCGTAACTTGTATTACCAACCGAATAATATCTTTTGATGTCTTTCTTTTTCTTTCTCATTTTTCTTTATTAAGAAATTTTCTACTCATTCTACATACCATCCACAGATCCCAGCCCTCCGTCCCAAGACACCCCATATCCCCATATGCCCCAAATCAAGGTCTCCCATGGGGAGTCATCAGAGCCCGGCATACTGAGCCTAGGCAGGTCCAAGCCCCTTCCCACTGTACCAAGGCTGCACAAGGCACCACACCACAAGCACTGGATTTCCAAAAGCCTGCCCATGCACCAGGGACAGATCCTGATCCCCCTGCCTGGGTTTTCCCCAAATAGTTTGAGCCAAATAACTGTCTTCCATATCCAGAGGGCCTAGTCCAGTCCCATGGGGGCTTCACAGCCACTAGTCCACAGTTCATGGGCCTCAAGTCATCTCTGCACTTCTTCCTGTCATGATCTCGATGTTCCCGCCTGCAGAATCCCTCCTCTCTTTCATTGATTGGATTTCCAGAGCTCAGCCTGGCACCTGGCTGTGGATCTCTGCATCTGCCTCCATCAGTCACTGGACAAAGGCTCTGTGATGATAATTAGGGTATTTGCTAGACTGGTCACCAGATTAGACCAGTCCAGGCACCCTCTGGACCACTGCCAGAAGTCCAAGGTGGTGTCATCCTTGTGGGTTCCTGAGAGCCTCCCCAGCACCATGCCTCTTCCTTTTCCCATGATGTGCTCATCTATCATGGTATCTCCCTCCCTGCTCTCCCACTCTGTTCCTGTTCCAGCTCTACCCTCCCATTTCCCTATGTTCTCATTCCTCACTCCTTGCCCTCTGCCACCCCCCACACGCAGTTCGCTCATGTAGATCTCATCCACTTCTCCTTCACTGGGTCATCCATGTGTCCCTCCTAGGGTCTTTCCCTGTTAGCTAGCCTATCTGGAGCTGTGGGTTGCAGTCTGGCCATCCCTTCCCTCACATCCCTTCCACACACACTTATGAGTGAGTACATACTATGTTTGTCCTTCTGAGTCTGGGTTACCTCACTCAGGATGATATTTTCTAGTTCCATCCATTTGACTGCAAATTTCTTGATATCATTGTTTTTTACTGCTGAGTATTATTCCATTGTGTATATGTGCCACATTAATAGCAAGAACCTGGAAACAACCTAGATGTCTCTCAACTGAAGAATATATAAAGAAGATGTCTTTCAAACTTATACATTTTGCACCTTTTTAGTGAGTTTCTTTTCTGAATTTGTTAACAAGAAAAACTATAACTAAATAGTCTTCAGCTCCCTCAGAGACTCAGTAAGGTAAGCAAGCAGGAAGTAGAAACAAGCAACTTCCAAAAAATGTGAGAAATGACAGCAACAGCTGGCTGCCTGGACAGTCATCCAAGATTTCTCTGCAAGGTTGGGACATCCATCTTTGGCCTACTGGCCTAGCATATCTGACACACTCATCTGTTAAGCAGGATTTCCTAAAGGGCCTTCCTAGCTTGTCTTGGCAAGGTTTGGCAGTCCTTTCTTGTGTGTCCTACTTGGCTATTTTGGGCAGCATACTGTCAGCAGTTAAGGCAAGGGCACTTTCTTGCCCAGTGGCTAACTTTTGCCACAAAGAAAGTAAACTCCATATTGAATTTCTTCAATGACCATCATCTTCTCTGAAGTAGATTGGTGCTGCTAGGAGCAGACATGTCTCATTGTCATAAGATAATAATTTATATTATTAAAATATCTTAAATGCCATATTTTTGTAGATCTCTGAAGTGTTTGAATATGACCTGTCTATCTAAAATATATCTCCATTTGACCTTAAAAACATACCTAGACTGACTACATGTTTGATTGTAATAGGTAACTAAATACTAACTTGCATTTCTTTATATCTTAATTAGTTGGTAATAATAACTTTCAAGGCTAGCAATTTGCACTAAATTGTTAAATGAGGTGTATAGCTACAATACCTAGAACAAGATTAGAAATATATGTACAGTATTTTCTAATAAAATTAATCTCAAATTTTTATCAATATTAAAAATTTGTATAGATTGTACAAAAATCCAATCCAATGTAAAATATTTAATTCTAACTGTTGTTTTCTAAAAGTAGATTCAATAATCCACCTTTTTATCTTATCATATCCATATTTTCTCTTTCTTTTCAGAGTAGATTCAATAATCTACCTTTTATCTTATTATAACTATATCCTGTTTTTTTCTTCTTTCTTTTTTTTAAGAAGAACCCCAAATCTAATTTCCTTTGTTTAACTTTTTTCCTGACCATTAACAATTAACAACTTGTAACCAACAACCCTAAACAATGACAATTATCCATAACCCATTGAAAGACCAAAAACTACCCATCCCACCTCTTGGGTGCAGCAGGAATTTTTCCTGTGTCTCACCTGGTCCTACAGCAGCTCAGCCCCAAATAAACACACAGAGGCCTATATTATTTACAAACTATATGGCCTAATGGCTCAGACTTCTCACTAGCTAGCTCTTACATCTTAAATTAACCCATTTCTATAAATCTATACTTTGTCACGTGGCTTGTAGCTTACCGGTACTTTACACCTTGCTTCTTCTGGCAGTGACTGGCAGCATCTCCTCAGCTCTGCCCTTTTACTTCCTCTTTTTCTAGTTGGAATGTTCTGCCTAACCTTATTATGCCTCACCATTGGCCAAACAGCTTTATTTATCAACCAGTTGAGCAGCACATATTCACAGCATAAGGAACGATATCCCATAGCACTTCCCCTTTTCTTTCTAATCAAAAACTTTAACATAGTATAATTATATATAACAAAACAGTTATCAGTCATGAATTACAGTTGCAATATCTAATCTATTTGTATTTGGCAAAATTAAAGAAAATAATCTATCCTATATTTGTGAGTCTAAAGTTTCATATCTAATTTATCTTTTATCATAACCAAGAAAATTATAATTATAACTATCTAGTTTTCAACTGCATCAAAGACCTCAGAAGGATATAATATTACCTAAGTAAATAGGAAATGCATTGTAAGCAACTTCCAAAATTCTGGAAATGACAGAGACAGCGGCCTGCCTGGACAGTCAGTCAACGTTCTGCAACTTTGGGGTATCAATCTTCCGTTTATATTACAAAGCTAATCTTTGTGTGGTGTTTGTCATCTTAGTGGTATTATTCTGATGGAATCATCATTGTGGGGCCCTATCATGTCTTTGGAGACATGAAGGTTTGCATTGGGTCAGATTATTCCTTTTCTTGGTATTTTTTTCTGGGTGGCTCTCTCTACTTCTTTGGATGCTTATCTGTTCAAATGTCTTAAATTCTTTAAGATGGTTGTTTTAATTTTCCTTAAAGACAAAAACTAAACCTTCCTCAATCCTAAATTTGGGGAAGTTCTAAATCTAATCTTTATCAGTTTTGATTTATGATTTCTCATGAATTTTTTGTTCTCCCTTATATAGCTGTTCTATCATCCAGAACAGTATTTTTTTTTTTTTTTACAATAGACATTACGTTCTTTAATTGTTCTAGGAAGGAGTGTCTTCCACAATGACAGGAAAGGACTGAAGGGATTTGACATGGGGGGCTGTGAGAGGTCCCTCTGGGAGTTTCCTGATGGCAAAGGCAAGGGATTACCTTGTCTGTCCCTTGTTGAGCTACATTCCTTAGTCCATTGTCAGCCTTTGACACACCTTCTGCATATTCCAGAAGGGAGAGGCATTCTGTTGGGATTATTCCTTGAAAAAACATTTCTAGGAACACACTGTTTATAGTCCCCTTTTAAGTGACCTTGTTTACCACATTTGAAACATCTCACATTACTATTTTTCTTCAAATCTCTGGAAATCACCTCCTCTATCCAAGCATCATCATGATCATGAGATTCAATATTAATTGTATCTCAGATCCTTTCCTGCAAAGGTGCTGCTGATCTTGTCTTTAGTGGCCTAATTATCTTTTTGCATTGTGCATTAGCATTTTTAAAAGCCAGAGATTCAATTATTATCTGTCTAGCTTGTGAATTTGGTATCATTCTATTTACTGTCAAATGCTGTGGGATGGTCTGTATGTCAAATGTGTTACTGATTGGTCAGTAAATAAATCACTGATTGGCCAGTGGCCAGGCAGGAAGTATAGGTGGGACTAACAGAGAGGAGAATTGAGAGAACAGGAAGCTGGGTGAGGGAGACACTGCCAGCCGCCACCATGACAAGCCGCATGTAAAGATGCCGGTAAGCCACGAGCCATGTGGCAAGGTATAGATTAATAAAAATGGAATAATTTAAGCTGTAAGAACAGTTAGCAAGAAGCCTGCCACGGCCATACAGTTTGTAACCAATATAAGTCTCTGTGTTTACTTGGTCGGGTCTGAGCGGCTGTGGGACTGGCAGGTGAGAGAGATTTGTTCTGACTGTGGGCCAGGCAGGAAAACTCAAGCTACAGTCAAAGACAGCCTTTGTAAAAAAATCAGTGAAGGATTCTTTTGGGCCCTGTATAGCTTTTGTAAATGACTCAATTTTCTTCCCTACTTCTTCAGTTCTGTCCTAAGCATTCATGGCTGCCATTCAGCATAAAGTTAGGGTGTGGTCATCATATAGAGATTGCCTTTCTACATTAGCATAATCTCTCTCTTTAAGAAGTTAGTCTTGGGAGATTTCCACACCTCTAGTCCTACTTCATTGTTCAATGGTCTTAGCCTCATCCTTCTACCATGTCCTCCCTCCCTTGTAATTTGGGACCAGCCTCTAAGACAGCTGTAACCAAGTCTTTCCAATTTTGAGGTATAATTCTACTACAAGTTAACCATGAGATTAATATCTGCTTCACAAGTGAGGAATGCATACCATATGACACTATAGCTTCTTTGAATCTCCTCAAATCTAACATTTGCACAAAAGTTCAGTCAGCTCTTACACAGCCTTGAGCATTGGCAGGTCCTATAAGGGTACTGGATAGATTAAAGTTGGCTATTTGAGGCCTTGGGCTGTTTCTCTGTGACCATATAATGTAATGCTGAGAGTGGTTCACCTTTAAATTCCTCTGTCTCTGTCTGAATATCTCTATGATCTGTTTTAACAAGTTTTTCTAAAACTTTTCTCCTGGCACTCATATTAACCAACATTTTTAATGGTAAAACAAAAATGATCAAACAAATAATATTTATAATTGATATTACATCTATCCTATCAACATTAATTGTTCTCACTTAAGTGTTCCATTTTCAGACCACCTAATGTATTATCAAGTAGAGATCAAACACCCTCCATTGTAAAAATGTTTCCCATTTTTTTAATGTGGGAAAAAAAACCTCTTTTAACTAATTTCTCTTTTTAAGAAATCCCAATTGTCTCACCAAATCTGCTGACAATAATGATTCAGATCTGAGGCTGACTGATGTTCTGTGTAGAACAGCAGAAGCCAGAGCAGGTTTCAAGGCAACTACCTATTGTGATAGTAGCCCAAGATGGTGATCCAGGAAGAACCCACAACCCACCAGGAGAGAAGAAGCCAAAGAGTCAGCTGTCTGCATGAGGGAACATGAGAAAGTGGCTGACTCCTATGTTTTTTGACTCCCCCCAAAACTATGGAGTTACAGCAGGGAGACAACAACAAAACTTAGCCAGCAGGTTAGGGACTCTGGCCCATATGTGGTGGACACTCAAGCTGAGTGAAGCTTGGGCCTGAGTTGGAGCCTGCATGGACATAGGCAAGCTGCTTTTTGGGGATTCATGCCCCACAAGTTGAATGCCAGATGTTGTTCTAATCTTAGATATCTTTTAATAAAAAACCCTGGGCCAGATATTGGGATGAAAGCTGAAAGATCAGAGAATCAGAGCAAACCACAGTCAATCTATTACCTACTACTATTATATCACTAAGTGGAAATGGTATTGAATTTAATCCTACTAACTTCTTGCTGTATCCACATGTTAATGTATCTTTCAACCCTCATCACAGAAGCTTCTGTTTTTAGTAAATGGTGATTAACACTGTGTTCACCACTGACCATGGTGCAGAGAATAACAGCCTGAAGAATGCTCCGGGTTAAATGGAACAATTTATACTGTATCCTTCCTCTCCAGGATTATTGTGTTAGAAGGGGCAGGAAGAATGCAAGAGCCATTGGCAGTGAATGAATGCAAGGACCTCTGTCTTCTAGCCACATCAGTGCAGGTGTTCATATAAACTCACAGCATTGATAACATAACATATCATAAAAGCATGCACAAGTCTCATGAAAACTCAAGCCAAACCAAATAATAGCATTTTCTTAATTTTCTCAGGATCTCCTAAAGATTCCACTGCCCCCAGACAAGAGGAGATAGTCTAGAGAACATGACAACCACATTCCCAAAAAGTATGATGGGTAGGTGTTTTTTGTTTTTTTTTTTGTCATTCTATGTGTTATTGATGGTTGTCATCATTTAAGGCCCTTGGTTACAAATTGTTACTTGCCATGCCAGTAAAAGCTGAACAAAGGGGATTAAATTCAGGGATCTCTTTCTGAAGGGAAAATAAGGGGCATATAGTATAGAAATGATGGGATGAAAGACAGATTATTGATCTACATTTTAGCAACCACTAGACTTAAATATTTTACATTGGTATGGAATTTTGTATATTGATACAAATGTAAGATTATTTTATTATACTGCATATATGTTTCTATGCTTATTTAAGGTATCATACCTATGCAGCTTATTTTAAAATGTAGTGTAAAATGGCTTTCTAGTCCATGAAAGCCATTTAGGATAATAAAAGAACACAGGTTAGTAGTTAGTCATCTAAAACAATCAAACTTATAGTCATGTTATGTATGTTTTCAAGGTCAAATAGAGATATATTTTAGATAGGTAAATGGTCTGCAAACACTTCAGAAGTCTACAATATTGCATTTAAGATGTTTTAATAGCACAAGGCTTTTCATGACAGTGAGACATGTCTGCTCCTGGCAGCACCAATTTATTTCAAAAGAGGATAATGGGCATCAAAGAACCTCCATATGGAGTTTACTTTTATTGTGGCAAAGTTAGCCACTGGTCAAGAAACTATTCTTGCCTCAACTGCTGATGGTATACTGTCCAAAATTAGACAAGCAGGACACACACACACACACACACACACACACACACACACACACACACACACAAGACAACTGGTAAACCTTGCCAAGACAAGGTAGGACAGTCCTTCAAAAATTTCCTGCTTCATAAAAAGTCTGTCAGATATTCTAGGCCAGTAGGTCAAAGATAGATGCCCCAAAGTTACAGAGGAACTTTAGGGTAACTGTTCAGGCAACCAGATATACCTGTCGTTTCTTAGTTTTGGAAGGTGCTTGCTTTATACTTTCTGTTTACTCATGTAGTATTATGGCCTCCTCAGGTCTCTGATGGGATTGATTAGATAGCTATAGTTAGAGTTTTCATTAGTTTTGGTAGAAAGTAAATCAGGTATGAAATTTGTACTCACCAAAATAGAACAGATAATTGAATATTTTCATTGAATTTACCAATACTAATGGATTAGATGTTGTAAATGTAATTCTTACCTGATAATTGTTCTTAATGTATATAGTTTCACTATATTAGACTTAAATCTTTTCCCTTTTATTTAGACAAAAAGAGTGAATGTTGTTGGATATTTGCATACTGTGTAAAGATATATTGCTGTGACTGGTTTAATAAAGAGCTGAATGGCCAGTAGCTAGGCAGGAGGTATAGGTAGGATTTCTGGGGAGAAAGAGGAAGAGGAGAAGAATCTAGGTTCACAGGAGATGCCAGGAGACATAGAGAGGAAACAGGAGGTGCAAGATGGAAGATGTGTAATGCCACATGATAGAATGTAGATTAATATAAACATGTTAATTTAAGTTGTAAGAGCTAGTTAGAACCATGCCTAAGCTATAGCCCAAACTTTCATAATCAATAAGAAGTTTCCACGTCATAATTTGGGAGCTGGTTGGCAGGACAGAGAGAGACTCATTACAATCCCTTCTCTCCCTCAACTCTCTCTCCTTTCCTTTTTCCATCTCCCTTCCTTCATATAATTTTATTATCTGGGTCAAATCCATTCCAGTATCTAACGGGAAGAGTGACTCTAATAATCTGCACCAGCCACTATGTAGGAAACTCTACCTTACTCGTGATTTACACTTGTGTCTACATACAAATATTATAAAGCCTCTTTGAAATATTTGCTATCATGCTATTATCAGCACCTAGTCTCTTACATTATCTGTTCTTATTCGTTTTATAAGGATGTATGTGGTTGTTTCTCATCATGTAGCTGTTAGAAGGTAAAGGATCCCTCATTCTCACCATTAATCTTGAGTTCAAGTAAAAGAAGAGACATTAAAATGCTCAAAATTCTAATAGCCCATCTTTAAATAATTATATATTAATGACATACTCCTAGTATTAGCAGCAATAAAACAACTGCATGACTTTCCTTCAAGAATTATAATCAGACATTGTAAAGATTCTCTAACAAAGCGAAAAACTAAAAGAAGACTCCCAAATAGAAATTTGCTTTTAAGATTTTCATTTAATTTCAAGCCTGGACTTGCCCTTAGCAACTGGTGAATGGAAATATGGAAAATGCGCAGGCTAAGCCATTTCCCAGAGACAGAATCCCAGGGCTATAAAAACAAAGTCAGCTGGAGAAAAGGAGTCTGTGCATGCCTGTATGTCTCTGCATCTTTTGAAAATAGCTGTGCTGCCTATGTCTCATTCCACAGCTCTATTCGGAAAACGGGCTTTGGAAACGGGCTTTTATTTATTTTTTTAGGATGCTTTTTATCTAACTAATCAGTATGTAGCTTGTTACTTATCACTTCTATCATCTTGGGATTTTTCTTTCCTCTAGGATTTAAAAAGTGATGGCTTATTCCTAAAGGGATATGAAAAGTCTATCTTGATGAGCTGGTTCTGTGCCCCTGAATGAAAAGGACCATTAACTCTTTTCTTCACACTCACTGGTGTACAGGTATTAATTTAATTGTTCCTTTATAGGAAACATGGTTGGAAACAATTCAAACCTACTGATCTCATTTCTTCATGGTGCTTGCATGCATTTGATAGTTTATTACAATCATAAATGTATTACCAGTTGTATGACACATTATGTTCTATTTGTTTATAGTTAGCTATAAATTCATCCTTATTTTGGTAGTGATAGCATGATAAATAAATTACTGCCTAAGGCCATGGTCAATAATAAATCTGTGTATTTTATTTCAAAGACCTTAAACATATGCCAAATTTTAAGAAAATTTCCTAATCTTTGCTAGTTTAATGTACAGCAGAGGTATCCATCTTCATTCCTGAAGGAAGCTCTGAATGGACTCTTATAATATAATGCCTTTGTAAGGTGACTTTAAATAGTGGCTATTAAAAATCTCAGAAGAAATAAACCCTCTTTTTATAAAGGCTTATTTTCTCTGTGGACATCGCACTTGTACACAATTTGTATTATGCAGAGAATCAGCAATTTTAGACTTTAATCTGTGGAACTAGAAAAGGATGAAATCCTAGAACATATATTCTTTGGATATAGTCTAAACAGGACAGAAAATGTGTGACTATAAACTATGTGTTTATATGTATACACACACACACACACACACACACACACACACACATATATATATACATATACATGTATACATAGACACACACATGTATATGTTAGATATATGCTCATTATTCTGTTTTGAAAAAAATAAGATTTCACCAGTTTTAACAATTCCATTTCACTTCCTAGGACTTATGTCAGAAGTCAAAGGTCATGAATTTCAGCTATTAATCTTTCCTCTGGAAAAACAATACAAAGTGTTTTGCTTGGAGAGGAACTTGAAGCTGTTGATTCTGCAGCTCTAAGCTTCAGAACTAAACTCTCATCAATTTCAGCGACAGATCTTTCTGCTTTGTTTACCACTAAATAACCATCAAACGTGTCCTGATGCAACCTAGAACAGCTCTGTGGTCATCGGAAGGGCTGTAGACTAAATTGAATTTTGGGTCTAAGTCTCGTAAAACTTATTAAAATGTTTATTTTTTAATGTTGTGTGCAGCTGTTTGGGAACAAAACTAAGCCTTTCTTTACATAATAATGAGAGCAACTCACTGTGTCTTCCTCTTTATTGTTTATTTAGAACATCAGAAAATCTGTGTTGTTGCAAGGTTTTTGGAGATAACTTTAAAGAAGAAAAACTGCAAGTGATATCATTGTAGTGAATGTTTCTGAAATTTTAAGTCCAATTTAAAAATTAGATGGGAGTTTTATGTGTTTATCATATTAGAATAATTAGTTTTTCCCACAGATTAGAATGTAAACTTTCAGAAGTGTACTTATGCTGCCTTTGGCAACACAAACGTTATTGTGAAAGCACAGTAGTGGTCTTTCCCGGATAATTATGATTAAACGATCATTTTATGATGAAATCATCTTCAGCTTGTGACTCTCAACTCATTTTTCCATCTGGTGTTTGTCATGGAAAGATGTCTAGTCATCAGAATTAAGCAGCTTGAAAAATAGCCACCAGCCTTGTTTGTGCTTACAAAGGGCCCTCCAATACATAAATATGTATTCCCTCATTCTCCCTCATTCTTTCATTCATTCGATGTCTCTCCCTTCATATCTCTTTTCCCATCTTTAACTTTCCTTCTTAAAAGAGAAAAAGAGTGAAGTTGGGCAGTGGTGGCACAAGCCTTTAATCCCAACACTTGGGAGGCAGAGGCTGCCGGTTCTCTGTGAGTTCCAGTCCAGCCTGGTCTACAGAGTGAGTTCCAGGACGGCCAGAGTTACACAGAGAAACCCTGTCTCCAACTATCCCCTGAAGAAACCCTAAAAAAATTAAAAAAATAAAAAACAAGGAAAAAGTGTTCTTGGTTTTTATTTCTAATTTTCTTTAAAATGTTTAAAATGTTACAGTACTAATATTACTTTTTATCAATACTTTGTATTTCATAGAAGGTAAGTGTCAGCTAGACTAAACATGTTCGTTTGTTGTTCAATGTCCAGATTTGCAAACAAGCAGGATGGTTAAATAATAGGCCTTCCTTTTTTAGTGCCAACTCTGTGTTGTCCCATGATAGTAAGTTTTCAAGGAACTTTCTCTCACTCATGTTATCCTTACCATCGTTGAATAAAACTGCTTTATCTGTATGACTAAATAAAAACACCTACTTATGTCATATTCAAGAGAATTTTTCATAAATCCTTTACATGTCTGAATGATCTTTAAGCAGTTCAAATACTCACTAGTATAATTTCCAGAATCTTCATCGAAAATGATTAAAGTAACTGTTAAAGCACTCTCTGACATAATGTTTGCCTGGTGATGTTCTCAACTTCTTGGTCTAGCTATGACCTCTTTGAGCCTTGGCTCCTCGTTGATTTGCTTGCTTCTTGGTACAGCCCAGCAGGTTGTGGGGCTCTCTGCTTCTATAAGTCTTGGCTAGTTTTCCCCAATAGGAGGCATTTCCAGGAGGTTGGAGAGCAGCAAAGAGAACCTGGAATGGTCTTGTTTGTGAGCCCTTCAATACTATCTCCACCTGAAGTACTGGTTTTTGTTTGTTTGTTTTGTTTTTGTTTATTTCTTTTGTGTGTGTATGTGTGTGTGTGTGTGTGTGTGTGTGTGTGTGTGTGTTCCCACTGAGCACGAATGTGACCATGGGATCATGTTACCGTCCTGCTCCTCTGTTTCAATGCAGTGATGTAGACACTAACGTTGACTATCCCTGGGTTGTAAAAAGAAGTCCATGCAATCTCTTGTAAAGTTGGTATAACCAATTACTTGTCTTGATCTTCCTTTTATTGATTTACTTAAAATTGATTTTGTCTTTATTTTGGATGCATCCTGACATAAACAGGATATAGTTGTTATTATTGCTAGATGATGTCAAGGATATACAGAATAAAATGATTCTACAGATTCTTAACTGTAACTTGAATGCTGAAATTTCTCTGGCTTTCATTCTTGAAAATCAGGCTGTAAGTAAGCTTAAAAAATTAAGTATGCATCTTTTGGGAGGTAGTTTGACTTATAGGTGAAGGTTACAGATATGACTAGAAAGTGAAATCATTAAAAATATTTTTAAAACAACCTACTCATTGGCAGAATTTTAGGTTATTTTATAACTTGAATATCATGACTAATGGCTTGATAAATATGGAATGCATGAATCTCTGTTGTATGCTGACTTGATTCTTCCGTATATAGACCTAGAAGCTGCATAAATGGATTATATTGAAATTTTACTTTCAGTTTTAATTTATTCAAGAACCTTGTAGTGACAGTAATTATTCAGTTTCCCAGGAGCAGTGTACAAGTATTTTTCCCTTATATCTTTACAATATTTGTTATTTGTTTAGATGTACACTGGGAATATTATTCAATAATAAAGAAAAAAATCAAGCCATTTATAATAAAATGGATGGAACTAATTTCATTATGTTAATCAAAATAAGCCAGATATAGAATGCTAATATGTTATGTAGTCTCTCATAAATTGAAATGACATGGAAGTAGAGATAAGAATATTTGGGACGACAATCTGAAGGAATGGAGCATACAAGAAAGGGGTAGGGGTATTGGGAGGGTAAATGCAATCAGACCTATAGAAGAAAGCCATTACTGTGCATAATTCATAGACACTAATAAAATATAAGCACAGTAAATTTCAATTAAACACAACTCTATCAAATTAGATTTTTGCCTCTTTAGTTTTGAATGATATGTGACAGATATGAAAATACATCCCCAAACTGTGAAACATACAAATGTAGTGAAGAGAACAATATATGTGCACTGAAGTTGTCTAGAACAGATCCATGGGAGAAATATAACCTTATCCTTAAAGTAACATCATCCTTAAAGATTTGGAAAGCATTAATTTTTCTGAAAATGCCTAATATAATCAGTATCTTGTCATATTTTATGTCTTTTAGAATGCTCTCAGAGATAATATTAATGACAAACTGTATATCTCTTTCTGTGACATAACAAAGAAGAAACAATTTGTTTACTATTTGAATATGGTTATGAATATGTAAGAAAAAAACAGTTTAGGTGAAAATTTCCTGTTTGACACCAGCTTTTCATTGAAAGGTAACTTTTAGACATCAACGTGTTTCAGTAAACTGCTTGCACTTTCCGATTTATTTGGGTCTATTGTAAATTCATTCAGCAAATATTTATTGAATGCGTATGCTGTCCATTTTAGATTCCAAAGATTTTACAATGATACAAGAATGTTTCTTCTACAGACTTACAATACAACAAAACAACAGTACAAAAAAGGCAAGGTGAATATTGTAAAACAACTGATGCATTTGATAAGCAAATATGATGGATAAAATCAACAAAGGTGAGAAAGCAAATTGGAAAAGCTAAAAATTAGTTTGCAATTTTACGTTAGTCAAAGTGTCCTCTATAAGAGGCAATGGAAAGCTGGGTGGTGGTGGTGCACGCCTTTAATCCCAGCACTCGGGGGTCAGAGCCAGGCGGATCTCTGTGAGTTCGAGGCCAGCCTGGGCTACCAAGTGAGTTCCAGGAAAGGTGTAAAGCTACACAGAGAAACCCTGTCTTGAAACACCAAAAAAAAAAAAAAAAAAAAAAAAAAAAAAGGCAATGAAAACAGCAGAGACAAGCCATCCATGGGTTCTGAGGGAGGAGCGTCTAGGTAGAAAGAATAGCCAGTGCCTAAGTGAGGTGATGACTTGGACTTCTGCCCTACTGCAGCAGAGATGAGTTTGTTGTGGTCAGATTTTGTATTTCTTTGGTTGTTACGAAATGTTATATTGTTAAAATTATAGGGAGTTGTGACAGTTCCAAAGGACAAGTTGTTTCTCATGTGTTTGACTGCTTTAAATTAATATATTTATAGATTTTTTGCAATTGTTTCTATTTTTGAGGAATTGTATTCAAGACCATCACATACTTTTTTGACTGTTATAATTTAAATACCCAGTTGTGTGTGGGGGGTTACCTCTAGAAGAATTACATGTTAATATCTATTGATATCAGTCACAAAACAAGAGAACAAGAGTATGCATACATATAGGAAGATGCATTCCTTAGCTTGGCTGTCAAATAATTTGTTAACTTAGGAAGGCAAGTAGAGAAATAGGCTCAAGTTTACAAAGACCCAACTTTAGGAATATTGCTGTCAATGTGGGATGAGATGGAGTGGGAATAGGTGAGGTTTTTACTTTACATGGGGTATTCTCTGCAGTGGGCACATCAGGCAGCCTCGGAGTTTCCAGGTAGCACCTATCTATGCTAAACCACCAAGTAAAGATAGGAGGAACTAGAGTACACCCCAAACTTCAAGAGGGATTTCCTTCAAGTGGCAGTGAAAGTGCCGATGTGGAAAATGTTGCAAACCAAAGCTTCAGAAAACAAATCCTCCATATTTTCCAAGAAAATACTATGCAAAATTGGCAATGCAAAGACAGGCACACCCCAGATTTCTGAACTAATATATATGAGGTGTTAATTACCATGGATTAACATCCACACCAGTCATGGGCATAACGAGTGATTCCAAGGCAAGTGCCTTCCAAATACCTTACCCAACCAGGAAGCAGATGGATTATCACTAAGCACATGAATTTAAATGCAGCAACTCAATACTCTTAAGGAAGGAAATGCTTCCAAAGAACTTCAGAAATATTCAGGTTTCATTTAGTTTTCTTTCTGAGATGTAGCAAGTGCTTATAAAAGAAACTACTTTTGGTTCTGTGTCTGTGTGAAAGTGTAGTTAGTAAAGTTAAAAGAAGTATTTTGTTATCAACTCCTGCTTTGCTCTTCTCTTCCTCTAGAGGAGCCTAGAAATTTCTGTATCTGGTGTCTTTGTTCATGGAAAGTTCCTGGAGAAATTGGGCAATAATCCACAATTGTAATAACTGCTTGGGATTTTGGAAAGGTGGCAAGATCTGCTTCTGTTATCCTCACAAATATAATATATAATTTGTATAAAATAAATACAATTTCTATTCCCATTAGTATTTGGAAATAACTCAGGAATCACTTTCAGAGTCTTGCTCTGAAAGTTGGAGCTCCAAGGAGACAGGAATGAAACAGTAACCCAAGCCAGCAGTATTGGAAGATTACTGATCTACTGGGCATTTGTTTCACACAAAGAAGGTGACAGTGTCACAGTGAGATAGAATCCAATTTAAACAAGAAAAATATGTCTTAGATGTCTCTCACCTTGCAAGTCGGAGCCAAAGTGGAATGAATTCAGTGGAAAGATTAGGAAATTAAAGCTATGATCTATGTGGGGAGATTAAAATTGCACAAAGTAATGCATATTTTGGCAAGAAGAACAAAGTAAAAAATCCACAAATTCACAAAAAAATAGAAATGCCTCAGGAGAGGAATATTCATAGGTGAGATGTAAATGGAGAGCAAAAGGAGGTAGAAGAAAGTATTTTTTTGAACATGAAAAATATGAGGAGGTCCTGTGTACTGTTAGATCTGGCTAGGTCCCTAGGAATAATCTGAGTGTCCTCATTCTCAGAACCCTGAGCATCCTGCATTAATCATGGGGAGCTTAGAAAGGGCAAGTTTTAGAATAATACTGAAGAATCACTGCTCCCTAGAGACAGGAAGAAAGGCAGAACTGGTGAAAAATCCTCTGGTCATGCTCTGGCTTAAGGAACAAGAGGCTAGGAAAAGAAGTTGTGAATTGGTTAAATATTAAAACTAAGAAAAAAATGAGTGAATGAAAGAAACTCACTTTCCAGCTGAAGTGAAATTTAGAATTAAAATAAAAAAAAAACTTAGAAATAACTGAAACAAGGAAATCTATTGGACTTTAGAAACTGATATAACATTAGAATAAATCTTGAGCGTTCATGCCCCCAAGTAACATCATTTATGGACATAGGTAATTATGCATCCGCTTTACCGCCCATACTCCCTAAATCAAGTTTGGAGGAGAGTTGTAGCACTTACAACTTTTGAACACTTTAGAATGTTTAATTTAAGCCCCATACATCTAAACACAGTGTATAATCAAGTCTGTAAAAGCCTACAGTGGTGTTGCATCAGTCTTTGCCAATGTGAACTAAGTAATATTAATTTGGAGAGATGGAAAAATACGTGTTTTAACTCCTATGCCACTCTTCCCTGGCCCTTGATCCTTTCATCATATAGAGGTCAACACATGTGTTAGCTTCTGTGTCAGCCATTGTTCTGGTAAGAATATGGAAAGAATCTCCACAATTAGTAAGAGAAGGGTGTGGGGGGGGGCTACAGAGGATCAGAGCTGGATTTTATCTGTCTGTCCTCCTTCCTCCTTATGTTTGCTGAGAACCAACTAGAAGCCTCTGTACCTCGTGAACAAAGGTCAAGTGCACAGGCTTCTGCTCAGCCAGTGCTCAGATGCCCAAGGAAAGCACTCAGCTCCCATCATCCTGAGACAGAGCACATCTGCTCTGTGAATGCAGCTTTCCCTGACCTGGGGCATGGGAACCTCAGAACATTTCCTAACCCAGGTCTCATTAGCTTGCTACAATTAGATTACTGAAGAATGCAGCTGACAAAAGGCACATATTATTTATAATTTCCATTAGAAGTAAAGACTTCTCCAGACTAAAATTTCATAAGGCCATTTCATGTCATTTGTCACACAATTAATCTCTCCAGGAGGGTAGGAGCATGGTATAAAGAAGTTATTGGAAATATTTGTATGCTAAGTGCTTAGTATTTTTAACTTCTTTTTTCTTTTAGACAGACATTCTTATAACCCTGCATTCAATAGGGCTACCATCGGCATGTGAGTGTGAATGGGTGTACACTTGTGTGTATTTTGGCTAGGACTGTCATTTTGGCAAATAGGTATAATTTTTAAAAGTTGGAAATTCCTATTTTTAATTTTAGAGTAATAACTATAATGAGTTCAGGATAAGTGAGAGATATAGTATGATTTACAATGTTTAGCTTAAAAATAGTTATTCACAGCATTATAAGGGGTGTAGATTGGATCGTAAGGTAATTTGTGTGATGCCAAAGGTTTTCGACTGTGTAGAGAAGTTGCCAGAAGTTGCCAGTTTTCTCTCTGTCAAGTGGTTATATTTAGTCTTCACAGAAACTTCAAAATGTCTTATGATTTTATTGCCACGCGTGGATGTTCAGATAGTTGCATCAAAGGAATGATGCTAGGACTCAAAAAAGATGTAAAGTTAGATAAATAAATTAGTGATGATTATATGACATGGACTTTACTGTTTGAAATTTTATAAATACAACTACACACAGACATGTACACAAACATGTAGTGAACTCAACTGTTATATTACAAAATGTGACTCTAACGGCTGGCTATGTTGGCACATAGTTTATCCAGAACTCAGGAGGCAAGGTCAAGATCTCTATGACTGTGAAGACAGCTGGGTCTATGAGGTGAACATAGTGAATTCCATGTCAGCCAGAGCTACATAGTGAGACCAAGTTAGAAAGAGGGGAGAGAGGAAAGGAAGGAAAGAAAAGGAGGAGAAGAAAGAGAGGAAGGGAAGAACTAACAAACGATGGAATGAAGAGGAAAAAGTAAGATTTTATGTATAATAGGAAAAATTTAAGTAATGGTTGTAAATATAAACAGCCACTGAGAGGAACAGAATGCACGAAAGTAGCTTCCACTGAATTCTTTCTGTCTCATCCTCCACTGGTAGATTGAGAGGATTAGCCATTAAGTGTTCTTAGGTGAGAAAGGAAGTCAAAGAAAGCTAAAAGGAATGGCTAAAAAGAATCTTCCCCCATGCTAAGCCTGCATGTCATTCTCCAGGAATAAATCCTAGCAAGAGCAGATAAAGGCAGATAAGTCATGAATTCAAGCAATACAGAAATGGAAGAGTCACCACACAGCACTGTGATTCTCCTGAATGGAGACCAACTCGTGCCTTTGTAGGTAAAATGCCATGATGACTGAGAGGACATTAATGGCAGGCACAGGGATTCTTCCCTGATTTAATGATTTGTCTTTGCTTGTATGTATCAATAATCCTTTACTGAAACTAGGGGATGGAAAAATCCTAGTGTCTTTGTTATAAATATATATTACAGCTCTCATTTTAAATATTTGTGAGTATTCTATATTATAGGTAAAGGTATATCAATATAGTCATTACTTATGAGTTCAAGATCACTTAATAAATATTAAATATTGCCAATATGAGAGACATTTTGATCAGTTTAAAGAATGAAGCATAAATGAACATAAATGCTGAGTTAATGGATATATTTAGTATCCAAAACAAAGCCATTTAATATTTTTAAGATGAAGAAGTGCTTCCAAAAGGACACAGCATTTAAGGAAAGATAATAAATGTTTTCAATATGCACACACATGAACACAAAAGTCATTATATTAGGTGACAGATATGTGATATAGCTTGATTATAATAAGAAATTCACAATATGTGCTTACAAGAGTAAAGTACATTGTATAATTTTTAAATGACTCTGTGTGTGTCTGTGTGTGTGTGTGTACATATGTATAGGTGTGAGCACATGTGATTGGAGTCCAGAGAACAAGCATAGATGGCATTCATTAGATATAATTTACTGTTTATGATATTAAAAATAATTATTTAGTTAATTAGACTATGAAAATACCATGTGACAGGCAGATGGCTCAGTGGATAAACAGGAACATGATAGAAGGAAAGAACCCTGTCCTAAAACATGACTTAAAATCACCCCCTACAACATCCTGTGCCACTACCATCCAAAATAGAATGCAAGTAAAGATTTTTTGTTTTGCTTTCTTTTTAAGGAAAGAAGAATATCTGAGAAAGCTAGAGCAAGGACATTAAAACACGGAAATATACCCCAGGAAACCTGTTCCTAGCTAGGACACACTAAATTCTAGTTTCTTGACATTTTCCATCACACACAAGACAAACTATCTCCCAGAAAGCCTACATCAGTTCAGTTCCCATCCCCATGTCTGATCAGAATGGATCTTCTGCCTCACACCAAGGATGCTGTGGTCAACACAGAATCAACATGGTTAAGGTGAAATCCTTCCTGCAGGACACTCATCATCTAGTTGAAACAAGAACTAGGGACCAGAGCACAACAATGAAAGGCAGAAGTGTCCCAGAGACACAGAAAGTCATGAGATATCTCAGCAGGGAAAGAAACTGTGAAGGTGCCTAAAGCATAGAAAATATTCACTCATTTATTAAAAGGGTGGGGAGAGAAGAAACAAGCATTACCTGTGCACTTTTGCCTTAACTTGGTGTGTGTCAAATTGTGCACATGTACACACAAGTGCACACCCCTATGAGCTTGCTCAGAGGCCAGACGTGGGTATCTGGTGCACTCCTCTATCTCCTTTCTTCTTATTCTTTGAGATGGGATTTCTCATGGAATCTGGGGCTAAGAGGGAGGCTAGAAAGCCATAGTCATCCTCCTGCCTCTGATCCCAATAGAGTGTGGTTTACAGGTGTGTGTGTGTGTGTGTGTGTGTGTGTGTGTGTGTGTGTGTGTCAATGCTTATCTTTTTATATGGCATCTGAGGAGTTGAACTTAGTTCCTTATGCTTGTGCACCAAGCACTCTTACCTCCTTAGCCATTTTCCCAGTTTCTGAGATTACTTTGCATCTTAATAAACTTTTTCCAATGTATTTACTGGAGTCAATTAGTTTAATTATACTTTTCAAGCATAAGGGCTATCATGCCTGGCAATTGGGAACTGTAATAATCTTTCATCAGCTAGTCCCACTCAATTTCACTGTCAATAAATATGACGGGAAGTTAGGTATTAACTTATTTGTTGAACTGTTTCATATAAATTATGGAATTTCACTCATCTATTTTCATAATCTAAACAAAACATAAGTTCAAAATAGTTGTGTTTGAAAACTAATGCTTGAATGCTGGATGGCATTTAACTTTTGAGGTGAATAAAAGGCTATGTGCATACTACGGAAGGACTCATGTGTTCAAATAATCCCACACATGAGGCTCAATGCATGACTTTTGACCAGGAGGAAAGGACACATTTCAGCCACCTGTATTATATTCTTCTTACCTTTCTTCTTGCCTCATAGACATACATAGCTGTCCTGAAGACACAGTAGGAAGCTTTCAAAATGCACAGGGACCAGTCTTTGTCTTCATAAGTCTGTATTGTTTATTTCACTTCATTCAACAAAGAGTTCACAGTATGAAAAAATAAAAATTAGAGATTAAACACTAGGTACAAGAAAACCTACAGTTTACAAGACCATGTTGAGAACACCTAGTCTTTCTATTCTCTTTTAACAGCAAACAGAAATGATGTAGTTCTTATACAGTAGTTTGGATTCCATTACCTCCTCTCTTCTTTCTAAAGGTAACTTTGATTTAAGGAGTATTATTGTATTGAAATATTAGTGAGTATAGATGCTCTTATTCCTGTATTTCTACAGGATTAATCCTTACTATAGTTGCAATATATTAAATTATAAAAATCATGATGACCACAATTTACTTGTTTTATATCACTATCTCTTTCATGTCAATACTGAGTCATAAAAAATATTATATATTCAGTACAGATCATGGGAAACAGAGGCTTTGAAAGTTTTGTGTTGATAAGTTGGGAATAACTGAATTGAGCAGTCAGGATTATAGACAAAATCATCTTTAATCTGAATAGAAATGGTTTGTAATCTGCAACTTTATTTTCCCTTAAAATAGAGCTAAAATAATTAAAATAATCTTCAGTTACAGCATTTCTAGTCTTTTCAAATTCCCACTGGTAGGCAATTGGTAAAATAATAAAAATTATATGGGCGAGCAAAGAGGATTGTTTTCATGTGTTGATTTTGAAATGCAATGTTCACCTCTACGTTTTCTGTTTAACAGTTTTGCTTGCTGCCTGCCTGGACTATGACATACGGTTTTATCTCAGCCCCAGAGTGATGGAGTGAGTACATCTTGGACTGAATCCTTGGACCCAAAGAAGCTCTGTTTTTCTTTCCACTTGGCTCTTTAAGGTACTTCGTTAAACCGTACCTAAACAACTGAATACTAAGTCTTAATGAAAGAAACTTCAATTCTCTGATTATTTTTTAAACAGAAATTTCTGGATCTGCTTTTAGAAGGTAGGTTTAAGAAATGACTGAGACTACAATATTGTTCAATAGTATATACAGTTCTTGGCTATTATGCACAATGTCCTAGGTTTAATCCTCAACAGTTCAACAAACAGACAAACCCTTACCCTAATGTAAGTCAACATAAGAAAAACAGAACAAGTGTTTATAAAATTTTTTTCTCAACAAAATATAATTTTCCCAACATTTAGATCAATCACTTTTAATTTCTGTAGTTAAGGTATAATTTGGAAATTGGAAGATAAGAACATAAAATTTATACATATAATGTGTTTGTGTGTGTGTGTGTGTGTGCGCGCATGTGTGTCTGTACTTCCAATATTCAGTTCTTAACTAGGAATTCTAATGAGAAGTTCATCTTTTATCAAATGTTTTAAATTCATCATTTCTTTAAGAGGAGATTGATCATGTACACATTTACAGTGAATTGCAGATATATTCAAGTTTGAATAGAGGCAATAGCTGAGTTTCAAAGCTAAATCTGTCAAGTTGTCCAAATTATTGTAGGTTGGTTAAAATTACAAATGATTGAAAAATTATCTTTATTTATTTAGGTGTGTGTTTGTGTATGGGAGGTATTCTTTTGAGTGTGCCTACATGACTTGTGTGAAACTTGTGCTATGATGTATATAGAGAGGTCATAATAGTACTCTGGGGAATCATTTCACTTCTTCCACCCCTGCGTGATTCATTGTGATTCCCAGTCTTTACCCACTGAGCCACCTTGTAAGCCCCAGAAGAAAAGATTTAGAATAAGGTTTTAATTGTTACTTAGATTATAAAATGCAAAAGCGAATATGTCTTTGAAGCTCTGTCTTTAAACATAGAAAAATTAGAAATACTAGAAATACACCGTGGATTAACTTCTTAACAATTTTTACTGTATTTGATACTGTGAGTTCACCAAGAGACTGAAAGAACTGATTTGGTAGCTAGCATGGGAATTGAGCCAAATACTTTGGAGGCTGGTATTACTAAAAGTGGAAAATATGAAAGGCTAGAAAATAAATAGACTCAGGCAGGACTTAAGTTACTTACATTGATAGTGAGGTGTAATTTCTATTGGTTAGTTTAGACAAGTTGGATTTTAATCATTTAAATGACAACACAAATTATAAAAAATAAAGGGAAGGTTTCTCAACATGAATCTTCACTCTGGATTAGTAAATATAAAGGGGAAAATTAGTACTGAAACTCACTTTCTGAGGTGTCATGGACTCTGAAATTTACGTGTTTTATTTTTAACATGTTTAATTCTGTGCTGATTAATACTTTGTATATTAGGTAAACACAGTTTCCCCAACCAAAGAATTATTAGAAAATTGACTAATTCTTTGACTATTTAAGCAAATCTAAATTGAGTAGTAGTCTATTTTTATCTTGTTACTTATTTAATTATTTATTTATTTGATTAAAAGTACTGATGTTTTTCTTGAAGAATACAGTTGCTGGACTCAGTATTGCAATCACTTAAGATACTGATAATAAACGTATTAAATTAAATATTTTAGTGACCAAATAAACTTGTTTTAATAGACACAGCAAACAATACATTAAGAAATGGAATTGTCCAGTCCCCTCCTCCCATGCTGAGCCAAGGGACCCTGCATAGGCCCCAGGTTTCAAACAGCCAACTCATGCAATGAGCACAGGACCCGGTCCCACTGCCTGGATGCCTCCCAAACAGATCAGGCCAATCAACTGTCTCACCCACTCAGAGGGCCTGATCCAGTTGGTGACCCCTCAGCCATTGGTTCATATTTCATGTGTTTCCGTTTGTTTGGCTATTTGTCTCTGTGCTTTATCCGACCTTGGTCTCAACAATTCTCTCTCATATAAACCCTCCTTATTCTCGCTAATTGGACTCCCAGAGATCCACCTGGGGCCTAGTCATGGATCTCTGCCTCCAGGTCCATCAGTAGTTGGATGAGGTTTCTAGCACGACAATTAGGGTGTTTGGCCATCCCATCACCAGAGTAGGTCAGTTCGGATTGTCGCTCGACCATTGCCAGCAGTCTGTTGTGGGGGTATCTTTGTGGATTTCTGTGGGCCTCTCTAGCACTTTGTTTCTTCCTATTCTCATGTGGTCTTCATTTACCATGGTCTCCTATTCCTTGTTCTCCCTCTCTGTTTTTGATCCAGCTGGGATCTCCCACTCACCCAAGCTCTCTTTCCCTCGACCCTCGCCCTTCACTACCCCCACTCCTGTCCAGGCTGTTCATGTAGATCTCATTCCATTTCTCTGTCGTTGGGCGATCCCTGTGTCTTTCTTGGGGTCCTGTTTTCCAGATAGCCTGCCTGGTGATGTGAGTAGCAGTCCAGTCATCCTTGTTCCACATCTAGTATCCTGTTATGAGTGAGTACATACCATGTTTGTCTTTCTGAGTCTGCATGGGAGTCTGCATGGGAGGAGGGGACTGGACCTACCTGGACTGAGTCCACCAGGTTGATCTCAGTCTGTGGGGAAGGCTTTGCCCTGGAGGAGATTGGAATGGGGGGCGGGCTGGGGGGAAGGTGAGGGGGGCGGGAGGGGGGAGAACAAGGGAATCTGTGGCTGATATGTAGAACTGAATTGTATTGCAAAATAAAAATTAAAAAAAAAAAAAAAAAAAAAAAAAAAAAAGAAATGGAATTGTAAATCCAAATAATATAGGAATTATTGGAATGTGTTCATCGAACATAGTCTCTAGACTTGCAAGAATCCCATCCATGAAGATTTTCTTTCAATGTAACTAGGACTGTAAAATTTATACTTTGTTTCCTTTATTGGCTCTTATTTCCTACATGTGAAACTGATCCTGACATTTATTTTCAATAATCAGCCTCTAATTTATGGTTATAACATACTAGCACAGGATAAATAGATATTAAGAAACAGTCATACCGGGCGGTGGTGGCGCATGCCTTTAATCCTAGCACTTGGGAGGCAGAACCAGGCTAATCTCTGTGAGTTTGAGGCCAACCTGGGCTACAGAGTGAGTTCTGGGAAAGGCACAAAGCTACACAGAGGAAAAAAAACCCAAAAATAAAAAACAAAAAACCAGTCACAATGACTAACTTGCTAGATGAGTTTTGACTCTCAGCATCAGAAAAGGAGACATATTTTAGGGATTCAGGGAGAGGATTTTATAACGGTGGAAGAGTGTTTCTAAAACTTTGTGATGATTCATCGATAAAAGATACCAACCAGGTGGTGGTGGCATACACCTTTAATCTTAGCATTCGGGAGGCAGAACCAGGCAGACCACTGTGAGTTCCAGGCCAGCCTTGTCTACAGAGTGAGATCCATGAGGACAGGCACCAAAACCTGGCGCAGAGAAACCCTGTCTTGAAAAACAAAAACAAAACAAAACAAAACAAAACAAAACAAAACAAAACAAAAAAACCCTAAAATTACTTAACAATTACTTCTTAAGTTTTAAACAAAAACTTCTTTGGAAGGATGTTTATGTGCCTATTGTGTCTTACTTTTAATAAATGAAATAGCAGTCTTGTTTTAGTAACAATGCTAAAATTAACTTTTGTAGAACTGCCGGGCGGTGGTGGCGCACGCCTTTAATCCCAGCACTCGGGAGGCAGAGCCAGGCGGATCTCTGTGAGTTCGAGGCCGGCCTAGGCTACCAAGTGAGTTCCAGGAAAGGCGCAAAGCTACACAGAGAAACCCTGTCTCGAAAAACCAAAAAAAAAAAAAAAAAAAAAAAAACAAAAAAAACAAAAAACTTGGCCAGTACAGACTCTGCTTTATCTTCCTATGATATTGAGATTGTGAAAACACAGTAAGTAGAAACAAACAAACAAAAAAGGTTCAGAAAAAAGACAATTTTGTCAATGCAAGTAAATAATAAACAGTGAATGTTTAAGAAAGTTAACTTCTATTTTGGTAAGCACAAATTAAAATAGAAATGCAGGAACTGTGTGTATTTTCTCTGAAGACAGACATGAAAGCAGCAACACGGTGAGTTGAGCAGCACTAAGAGACAGTGGGGAAATGCATCTTGGCTCTTGTAAAGTCCTTCCTGGGTGCAGCTTCCTCCACAGCACACAACTGTCCCTCTACTCTCTCTGTCCTTACTCACTGCCTTCTAATAACAAGCTGTGCTCATTGACATTAAAACTACTCACTCCAAATTGATGAGTCATTATTCTTTAAGAACCTCATCCTATACAGACAATAAAATGAGAACAGCCAGACTATGATCTCATTTTATTTCATTAAAAGGTATAATGAAAAGAAAGGAAAAGTAAGAAAGAAAGAAAGAAAGAAAGAAAGAAAGAAAGAAAGAAAGAAAGAAAGAAAGGAGGGAGGGAGAGAGAGGGATGGAGGGAGAGAAAGAAAGAGAGGAGGGAAGAAAGAAAGAAAGAAAGAAAGGAAGGAAGGAAGAAAGGAAGAAAGAAAGAAAAGACAGACTAGGAAAAGAGGGCTTGGGACATGTAACATATCTTCATATGTACTTTGCTAAAAAATTCTCTGGTAGATGCATTTATTATCCTTACATTTACCTGCCTTGTAGGTTTCAGAATAGTATTTATGAGCATTATTCTGTTTGTAAATAATGGAGTTAAGTGTAAGATTATATTTATGGTATATATGAATGAATGGCTGATACATTTTGCTGAAATACTGACTTTCTTTGTGTGTGTCTTTTTCTATTCAAATGCCTTTGTGTGCTCCCCAGTTACAGAGACTTTTCCTTGAATCAATGAAATTAAGAGCTTGGTCATTCACTTAGCACAGGGTTTTTATCTCCTGCTTTTAGTTTCCCTTAGACTTTTACTTTCAAAATTATCTCTTTGCAGATCACATTTAAGCCAATGCTATGCAATAATAATATGAATATGAATAATAGATTATAATAATTTGGCAAAAGCATAAAAATCTAAAATAACCACCCACCCTTTATTTGAAAAGAGAAATGCGATTCTTGGGGTCTCACAGCCTTTTCCATGTGGAGATTGGATGACCAGAGGAAGTGCAACTTGTCTCTACTCCCCAGGGTGTAGGGAGAGCCCGCAGTACACAGGAACTCAGTTCTCTCCCATGGAGGCAAACTGTAAAGCACAAATTCATGTCATCCATTGTTGTTTGTGCATGTTTATACCCTGACTGGATGGGAGCCTGCTAGATTGTAGGGATTGCTCTGACCTTGATGTCAACGTGTTTTGATGGAGAGCTTTAACTCTGTATTTGCTAAAAAGTACAGGGCATAAGAAGGAAACCTCCCCCAGACCTTAGGATACTTAGTAGTCTAAAACATTCTGCCATATTTAAAAAGATCCACGATTAGATGCTTCCCAAGCTAAAACAGTAAGAATGTGTCTACTAACACATTTGCTAATGAAGGTAATTTAGCTTCTCTTTGGAAACATTGTGCAATACTCCAGATCATGGGAATATTACTATTCTAACTTGTATGTCTTAATAGGATAATGGCTAATGATCAGATCTCAAAATGTATCACATTGTTACATTTCTAATGTGATCTGATGATCCTGAAACATCTAGTGGTTTAAATCTTCAAATTTGTTAATTATACGGATATGCATAAATAAAACCTGTTTGTGATTGGTGTCTGAATAAATCAAGTAATTGCCATCTTTAACAGTAGCAACAGTTTGATCATTTCACACTATAATAAGGCTGAAGATTTAAAACTTAGTATCATAAAATGCAGAATAAAATTATAAGATCCTTATAACACAAAATGCACGGAGACCAAACTCAGATTTCCTGATGGATACATTATATTAATGTAATGGATACCTCAGTGTAGTTAAATTGTATTAAACGGTTATTAATGCTTGAATAAACTTCAAGGAAGTGAGTACTGGTTGAAATGGGATAATATTTTGTTCTGCTAAATTATATGTTAATTGGTATTTCCTCTCTTGTAAAAGGACCTAAAGGGTTTAATAAAGTATGTGGTAGAAACATTATTTTCCCTTCTTGAGATATTAAGACAAGAGTGTAACTGGAAACGATTCAAAGCCTTCCCAGAAAAATTCTTCTGCATTTGTGATGACAAGGGTTTCAGAGACTCCCAAAAGTAAACAATTAAAGCTTCTAGTCCTCTGAATAATGACAGAGTGCATCAGTAGAAAAATGTTACAATGTGCAGTTGCAGTTGAAATTTATTTTTTTATTTCATGTTTCACAGTTACAGAGAGATTGTGAGTAAGAACTAAGGAAGGGAGAAAAGAGGGATGGCAGGAAGGAGAAAGAGAAGAATGAGAAACACACACATACACAGACATAGAGAGAGAGAGAGAGAGAGAGAGAGAGAGAGAGAGAGAGAGAGAGAGAGAGAATGGAGGGAGAAAGAGAGAGGCAAGCAGACAGGCAGACAGACAGACAGACACAGATAGACAGACATTACCTTGCAGGTAATTTTTATTTGATCAGATTATGAAACAACACAGTGGCCTTGAGTTTTACCTGAAGAATATGGCTTCTTTTACGTGTGAAGAAAAATACCTGTAATCCAGGTTTTGAGGCTGCTGGGTTAGAGACTTGTGTGTTCTACTTTTATAGAACATAGCTAACTGTCATAATTTAGACTTTTATATTTAAAAGGAAAATGTGTCTATAAGTTGTTTAGTTTTCATTACTCCACCTAAGTGAATGTACTACCTGAGAACGTTAGTTACAAGCTTCAATCCTCAGCTTTTTGTCTTGTGGGAGGCACATCTCAATTTCTTTAGAGTTAGGAGTCATACAACGGTACTCAAGTGCCATGCAAAGAAAGTACAGGCTACTCAGGTTCAAATAATAGACAGGACAGCCCAGACACAGAGGCCACATAACCAAGATGAAATATCTGTAATACTGTGAAAGCTAAACCCTTGAGGTTGGCAACAGGAAGTGACCTCCCAACTCCATGGAGACACTGCTTTTAAACATATTTATCAACAGGAAAGTTAAGAAAAGAGAAACTACAGAAAATAAGAATGAGTCATTAATCAAGGCACCAAAGGGGGGAATGGTAAGTTCATACAAGTATAAACAAGGACCTTGGAAGGTCAATGTTAATTCCTAGCCATTTAAGTCTATCACAGAGGGCAATGTTATACTCAGGGATTGCAGAGAAAACTAGATACTTTTGTTCCTGTATTCATTTAATCATATGTACAGTACACACAGATTAACTTCAAAGATTAGAATATCAGCTAAACATCTACAACCAAGATGCACAAATGCAATACCATATTCTTAGCCCACATGAGATATCCACGTAGTTCTAGATTTTAGCTTTACGAAGAGATTCTGTCATTTTTGAACATCCCTTTCCAGATATTCTGCTCTTTTTAGATTACTGAGTTTGTCATTTTTAAATATTCCACTTCCTAGGATGTGGCAGTCTTACTTTTTTAGTGATTTAAACCTGGAAAATACTTAGCTTCACAATAATCCACCATACTCTACATTTTACACAGATAAACCTTGTTGTCAATAATGCCGTGTGAGGACAATTCAAGGTGACATCTTACTTCATTATTTCCACACTGGAGAAAACATAAAAACTGTTATTTTGGTGTTTAAACACTGTTCCTCATAACGTAGCACATGGGAAATATCTTCCCTTCTCACAACACTGCCCATAGTGAGCAGACCAATAAAAGATCTAATTCTAGACCAGCACTTTGCTTTATCTACAGTATTCCAATATAAAAAAGTGAAATATTTTATCTTCTAGAAAAATGAAGAACAAACATACAAAGAGTACTATTTAGATGTGAAAATCACCAGCAATGAGTGATATTAGCTCCATGAAAAGCACTGGTGACAGGCAGACCTGGACACATTTAAACCTCAGCTCCACACTGTAGTAGTTTTGTGCTCTCAAGTGGATTTATGTCACTATTTTTTCCTTTCTTCCTTTGTAAAATGACTCAACATTAACCTAGAAAATCTGTCACGAAGCCTTCAAGACACGAGAGTAACTGCTAAATGAAGTCCTTGTTTTACAGGAGTGTATCAAAGATGTTCATGTCAGTTATTGATACCATCCAGGTGGGGTCATCAAGGATCTCTATCAATATCCTGATAATCCTGTTTCACTAACTGTATAAATTAAATTGCTTCATCCAAGTACATCTTTAATTATAAACACAAGTTACACCTCTTTTCTAAATTCCTTAGTATTTAGTTAATTATTCTTTTATTCAATATTTTGCTGTTTTCTTTCACTCCCCATGAAAAGAAAAAAAATCCTGTCTCTGCCTCAACAAGGAATGATCCTGGTTCCTTTGTACAACCCTCGCCACACATGCACTTCACCTATCTTGTTTGATTTAAATCAGAAGTGATTTTCTGCTGTTTACCATCCTACCACAAAGGAGTTGTTTACTTTGCACATTTTCACTCTGCCCAAAAGGTGAGAGGAACTGATGTAAGAATCAGTGGAATATTCATTGCCACATTTGTTCAGATTGATATGCTTATAGTCTGTCTCCTTCCATTTTTAGTCTCATCTCAAAGATATGGCAAATCTAAGAGATGCATATATTTTAGCTTGAGGTTTAATGTCTGAGCCATCAAATCTTTACTTTCAGTTTCCTAGAATAATTGGAGACTATGATTGTATGGAAAGAGTGAAACAGTCTGGGAACTATGTGCAATGGGCAACAGTAAGTGTAAGGTATAATAGTCTGTGTCTCAGATACAAGCTAATCTTGAAGTAGTAAACTCTTTTGTGATAACTGAATTTATCAAACCTATCAAAAGTAATAAAAGCCCATAGACAAGTACTACTGTTAAATTCATCCTTTATGGCCATGTAAGCATGATCACATGACCAAAGTAATAATAACACCCAGAAACTTTACAGCTCCTTACTAAATAATAAAACTGCATAGTTTAATTTTAAAATTATAGATATAAGATTCCCTTTCTGATGGTGAACTATGGAAGATGAGTGAAATTTTCAGTGTGGGAAGAAGGCTTTACAAACATCTAAATCGTAGAGAAGAACTGAACGCAGCTACCCCTGGACACTAGATTTGTGGTTAATGGAAATAGAGCCTTTGAGTCACCACTCTCATATAGCAGAGAAGGAAACTCTTGCCCACATCCACTGCAGAAAGAGATGGTGAGAAACTCTGGAATTTTAGTTATAGACACTGTCATAACATCCCCCAGCCATTTATTATTTCTAACTGTTAAGCTCAGAGGGCATCAATTCATAGCCTTTTCATAGCGTTCGGGTTTATTGCTTCTGCTAGAGTCAGAAGGGGCAAAGCAATCTTTCTAATGTGTTCAATGGCTTTAAAGTTAATTCTAGCTAGGTGGCACAAAATCTAACACAAGTTTCCACCAACTGATGGGCAGAAGTTCTTAGAACAGGCTGCTTTATAACATGGTGGTGGGCCTGTAAATATCAAAAAGGACTGTCTCCTGATGTCATAATGGGAAGGAGAATATAAATATTAGGTCAGTAAGGAGGTTAATGTAAGTACATACAGGCAATGGAGTGTAGTGGTAACAGAGGTCTGGCATGCTATTTTGTCAAGGGAAATTTGTACCTATAAAATGGCAATTATTATTAACCTAATAATGGTACCATTGACAATTCGAATCATATGGTATATACTCAGAATTATGAAAGAACATGGACTCTCCATTGTATATTTGGATTTAAACACACTGCTTGTTGTTTAAAAGAAAGTCTTGTTGAAGCTATCACATTGGTATTACTTTCTCAAAACATAAATGGACCATTTTCTCTGAGGGATTGGGGTCAGTGAATCATAATTCATTCAGACAAACCAGCAGGCAATACAACGTCTATTCGACCATCAGAATGCTTTTGCAACTTCCATCCCCTCAGTAACTTTTGGTTGCATATCTACTAGTTTTTATGGATTATAATAGGGTAAGCCATTGTATGAGAGCCATTTGGAGATGTTACAACCTCTGTGGTCTTGTCTTTTTGCTTATTAGGTCCCTTGTCATGTTTACTGAGAGTTTTTTCTAGGGCTTGCAAATAAGCACCTAGGGTCTGTTCTAGGGAGTGAACCTCCTCTCTTGTAAGGGACTCTAGATTTTTCATGGAATCATAGAAATTTTTATGTTCCTCAGAAACATATGATTCCATGGACCTTATCTTATCAATTAATGATAATCTTTCTTCTTTATATAGTGTCTGGAGAGTTAGTGTTCTGTCCATTAAATATTTACATTTATTATCAATAAGATTAATTTTTGGTACAAGCCTGTTTTGTAAATCCTGATCAGCAGATTCCAGAGAAAGAATCTTTCTCTGTAAGACTTCACTGCTATTTTTTCAAAGCCTGTATCAGTCCCAATAATGACTCATCTTTATTTTTGCTATTAATCCAGTGTTTGAACACTGTGTGAATTATTACAATGAGTGCCAAAATGGTACAGGCCAGATATAGCTTAGGAAGGTTGTGTATTTCCAGGAAGATGTCATTCATCATACAAGCAAAAAGGTTTCTAAATTCTTGTGAGGTAATATTGTCGGCCATATTACAAGAATTACTCAAAATTTGTTAGCCAATTTTAAGGTGTAAAATTATCAAGTACTTTTACTTGAAACAATACGCTTGTTTGCCATCCCTTACCTTTCATGGTTTTGGGGGGTGTAGAAGCACTTTTTAGCCAGCAGATGGTGGTGGTACAGCTCCAAAGCAGGGCCTGCTGTTGACCTTGGCTGACTGCAGCTGAAGGCAGGAGTCAAGATGGCGGGAGCCAGAGCCAGCACTCAGGGAGGAGGGGAATGCCTCACTCACAGCGGTTTTTCGCTGGTCTCAGGGCTAAGCTAGGGAACTGAGACCAGACTAGCTGCTCCCTTTTTTGGGAATGGAATTGTGTAGGCGTTCCCTGGTTATATGGAACTTTGCAGGCGGGTTTAGGTACCTGCCAGCTAGGGAGGAGGCTGAGAGTGGGAGCCACCCAGGCCTTTGGAATTTGCCCCACGTTGGGCGTCAGACATTGGTGAAATTATTAAGGGAACTCCATGTAGTTAAAGGAAGATTTATTTAGTGAGTAACTTACAATTGAAGGGATCGGTAGGTCACGGGGTCTGGGGAAGGTGTATCGCAGTCCAGCGAGCGATGTTCTCTGGAGCTCTGTTCAGTCAACCTCCACCGTCCAGGGTCCAGGAACAGAGAGAGAGCTGGCTCATCCCGATCTTCTCCCTTGGCCCCGCCTTGTAGGCGTGACAGTTGCCAAAGCTTCAATGGGAGTTGGAACTTCCAGATTAAAGCTGGAATGGCTACCCACTACAACTAGTTCTAATCACATTGTTTACGCCATTGTATATACTATAAATGAAGATTAAATTGGCTCTTATGTATTTATAAATTGGTACTAATATGTGAGTTACCAAAATAGCTTTGAGATATTATTACATGGATTATTCTGTCTTCCATATAGCTCCTGAATAAGATGGAGCAATATGGGAAGAAATAGAAATACATGTTATGCACATCACACTCTGGACATAGAAATTAAGCAATATATGAAAATTTGCACCAATCTTCGTTCATATTACAATAGAGTCATTGAAGAATCAACAGTCTGCTATGAGCGTAGACCAGAAGCACCTACAGTGTTTCGGAGTAGGCTGGGTGATGTTGAGGACTGAGAGTGAACTTGACATTAAGGATTGCTAGATCCATAGGAAAAGAAAGATGTGAACAACATGGTGAAAGCATGCAAGGTGTACACTCTGACATATGACCACATTAACAAATGTTCAGACACCAAACTAGAATGTTTAATACTTTGAAGTCCAATGTGAGACTTTTGTGGCTGTGGAAAGTTGAAGAAAAATAACCTATCAAATCGTTAGTAATTATGAATTAGGTTACGATGAAGCAAACTAGGATTTACCCCTTCTTTCTCTAGACAAATATGTTTGCATAAGTTTATAGGTAGAGGTATCATTCTTACTATTCAAAAGGTACTGACACTATAAATAAAATCAATAATGAAAATCACTTTCTTCATGTGAATTCTGAATGATGAAATAGCAGTCTGAAAGGTGCTGAGACAAAAGGTTTAGTGTATGTTTGTAAGCAGTGAGGGCTAATGAAGAATCTGGTCTGTGTTTACTCGAGGATTCTGCTGCCTCACTCCAGCAGTTCTCTGTACTCTGGTAACACTAGTACTCTGTCTACTACCACTAAAATAGTTATGCTTTAAGATACTATTGGAAATTTTGGTTTTATATGATTAATTTTAGAGAAATTCTTCAGCCTCAGGTACTTCTTCCATTTATCTGTAAGTATTTTTAAAGTCTAAGTTTTAGTAATAAATTATGATCTTCTCATCAGTGAAGAAGTACAAGCCTTGTGTTTTAAAGGCTGGGATTCATATTGTGCTCCAGGAAAAGCCCTGCTGCTGCTGACCTAGTCGGTCAGAATAAGGTTTTGTGCTTTTACCCCAGCACTGCAAGCTCTTCAAGAGTTTCCTCAAGTCTCCTTGCTTCCCGGCCCTTATACTGCACTTGTGTGGGAATTTGAAAAATCCCTGCTTGGAAACTCTTTAATGTTCTAAATATAGATTTCTACACATTGCTTATAATTAATTTTCAAAGATAACATTAGTCATACTGGAGGTCCAGCTTCTAATCCTCCTCTGCTTTCATCTACAGACGTGGACAATTCATCCATGGTAAAATTTAATTTTAGCTATAATTACAAAAGTTTGAAATTAAATCTCACTAGTGCTATGCTCCCATTAATATGGACCAAAAAAAAAAAAAAAAAAAAAAAAAAAAAGGAGAGCAAGAGAGAGAGAAAAAAAAAGCCTGATGTGCTTAGGATTAATGCGGTGGACAAAAGTAAGATTTCATTTTTAACTTTTATAATTAATTTGGGAAAAAGTGTAATAAAGGATTTTGTTTCAGAGAAAGTTCTGAGTTTCAAGGAAGACATCCCAGCAATCCATCAAACTCTGATACACTAGAGGAATCCTGCATAAGATTGTTGTAAACTAGAGCCCAAGTCGTTCCCCAAACTAGACATAATACATAATAGCTCTCAAACCTGAGGCAAAGTGAGACTGAGGCTTACAGTGCATATCTTTCAACAGTTAAAGAAGAGGAGTCTACTCCAGAGAACCCTGTCATTTTACACATTACATGATAATTACTTATGCCAATTGTGTTGGCAATGATAGTAATCATAAGGGACACAGTGTCCCCACAGCTGTTTTATTCCCATGGGACATTCACTTCTGGCCATTGTTTATATTATCACAAGTATATAAACTTCAAGTTACTAAGGTCTAGAAAATTAAAACAAATAGACAAGCATACTGAAACCCCTGACTCTCAGGCATGCTCAAGTGTACCCAACTCCTTGCTTCTTTAAGTTCATATTTTTTTCTTAAAGACGACTGTGGTCTATTGAATGAAACATTCTCAAGGTTCTAAGTTAAATCTCAATTAATGCTTAAATAATAGTAATTGAGAGATTTATATCATCATATAGTGTTGAGAGTATATGGATAAGAGGGACAATCACTAGCACGGTGGGGATTGCCTCAGTGGAAAACCGTGAATCAAAGCAGATATGGGGTTCTCAGTGGTCCAAGGCAGCAGGAACCACGAAGGATTGATCAATGTAAAATCAATATAGTTTCTTTGGTTTAAGATGTACATATGATTGGAGAATTCTGTGATTTGTATATGCCCATTACTTTCCACATGATGGTAGCTTATAGAGTTAAAGATACAATGTGGTAAAAGGAGGTTTTGATATTTTGGAGAAATTCTACCTGGTTTAAAAATCACATTATGGTAACAGCTAAATATTCAGACATTATACGGACAGACTCAGGTTGACCTGTCCATATGCCTCTTATTTTGTTGAAGAGGACAGCAGTTTAGGAATTCCAAGACTGACTCTCCATTGGACCAATGATATTTGGCTGTTACATTGCTGGAAAAATTCCAAATGAACACAAAGTCAAGGATAAACAATTAAATGTAAAATTGTATTTACAGCTAATTAATGGTTATTATCAATTAAATCAAGAGATAAATACATAAATTAAACATCAACTCCTCTCTATTTTGTCAAATAACCGGAGACATGGATTAGTTCAATGTCCTTATAAGTGATACATCAGAAATAAGAGTTAATTTTGATAAACAAATCAACTATGCTATTGCTCATATAATTACATTAATTAAAATCTAATTATTCAAATACACATCTTTTATCATTTTCCTTGGTAGCAGATCCCCAAAACATTATCTTTTAGTATAAATCACTAAGTGTTGAGTAGTTCAAGATGATCAAAAGCTGAGTTTTAGGTTTATCCTTTTTGAAAGCATTGTCGGATATTAAAAAAAATCCCAGCAAGAGAGAGGAGGTACTGTATGAGCCAGAGATATCGAGATCATGATTGGAAAAAGCACAGGGACAAATAGCCAAACTAGTGGAAATGCATGAACTGTGAACCAATGGCTGAGGAGCCCCCATGGAACTGGAGCAGGCCCTCTGGATAAGTGAGACAGTTGATTAGCTTGAACTGTTTGGGAGGCCCCCAGGCAGTGGAGCCAGGACTTTGTCCTTGGTGCAAGGACTGGCTTTCTGGAGCCCAGGGCCTATGCTGGAACACTTTGCTCAGCCTTGGTGTAGGGAGGAGGAGACTGGACCTGCCTAGGCTGAGTCTACCAGGCTGGGCTGACTCCCCAGGGGAGACCTTGCCTTGGAGGAGGTGGGAATGGGGGGTGGATTGGTCAGGGGGAGGGCTGGGGGTGGGAGGAGGGAGGACAGGGGAATCTGTGGCTGATATGTGAAATTAAGTTAATTATAAAATAAAAATATTAAATAAAATATAATCCTGGCAATTACGGACATTCACTTCCACATGTCTATGTCCTTTTAATTGGTACATAGAAAGCTTGTTGAAAACAATTAAAGATGAAATGTAACCCAATGGAGTGTGTGGGGGGGGGGATATATCACTCACAAAATCCAAATGGTTTATTTGGTAGAAAACAGAAAACATCAAAGCTTCCAATGAACATTTGTTTGATTTTGGTATAGTACTCCAAAAATGTGATATTGATATAGCTTTTTTATCTGGATTAGATTAGTGTGAAAATGAGACATGGTAAAGGATGCACAGCAGATACTCCTTAATGAGAATAGTTCTGGGGTGTGTTTTTCGGGTCTCTATCCCCCACCTGTCTAAAGTGCTGATGTGATTTGAACTCTTCTGCACATCAAAATGGAACACTTGTCTAAAGGCTGAAAACCAAGATGAAGATAAAATCAAGAGGTTTAGATGAATGGTTGAAAAATATCTTGCTCATATGAGCCAAACAGATGGAGTAATCACAGATTTTATCCTGAAGGATTGTGTACAATAACGTTTATATCACAAACTGCATTTCTAGTTTTACTTCTTCTAAGCCAAGTGGAGAAGGCAGTTTCTGCAGAGACTGGTGGTTTTTAATCAGTCTACGTGTGAGACCAGGACAACTTTATTGCTATTTGCTTGTCAAATCACCTGCAATAAAAACGAAGTATACATGTTAATTCAATTATTCTGCAGAACTTTGAATTCCATATATTATGAGGTAAAATATTTCTAAAGTGGAAAATATATTTCTTCAAAACTCAGAAAATGTCATTATAATTATTCACAAAACATGCAAAGTACATTTCACAAAGGAACAGGGTTTATATCCTTTCCTAAAGTTCTTGTGAAGCAGGATAAAAAAGGAGATGGATGTGTTTCATGTTACTTCAGTATCTCCCCAGAGAATTTCACTCTTACTTCAGCTTCTTGGATGAAGAACTAAGGTAAGATCAGGTTCCGTGTACTCTTTCTGGGCTCTGTAAAGGACTTAAAATCACAAACTTTCTTGTTGATTTTACAGTTCCTCTTTGTGAAATGAAAACATTTTAACCCTCCATGTATTGTAGATTTTTGCTTTTACCCTTTTAACTTTATTCAATTCAGCCATTATGTTTTAGAGCTATTATTCAACATTTTTTAAGATGAAGTAAGAGGTTATTGTTGGTTGACTCTAAAATGAATGTAGTTGGTCAAATGAGAGTGTCTTCAACTGCTGTTTCCTCAAATACACTAAGTGCAACATTCCTCATTCAACAACTACAATAAAATCATGATAGATCTCTTCATATTATTCCACAGATTCCTAGAACTTTGTATATTTGATTTCCATTCGATTCATATGTTGATCATGCTGAATAGCCATCCTATCATATCCTCAATTTTATAGCCTTTGTCTCTGCGTTCTGTATTCTATTATTGAGCCCTGTGCTATGGAATATTACTTTAACTATGTAAAGATGTGTTGCTTTTGTTTATGCTACATTGGTTTAATTATGTACAGATGTGTTACTGTTTCACCTTGCTTGCCTAAAGCACCAGATTGGTCTAATAAAAAGCTATACAGCCAATAGCTAGGCAGTAGAGGGATAGGCAAGGCTGACAGGCAGAGATTATAAGTAGGAAGAATCTAGGTTTGATAGGAGAATGAGAGAGAAGAGAGAAAAAGTAAGAAAGAGAAGAAGATGCCTTGGGCCAGAAGCCAGGCAGTCACAAACCATCCAGACATGGAGGAAACAGGAAAGTAAGATATACAGAATGAAAGAAAGGTAAAAAGCCCCTGAGGCAAAATGTAGATAAAGAGAAACAGATTAAAACGAGGGCTAAGATAAAGCAGAGCATTCATAACTAATAACAACTCTCTGTGTCATGATATGGGAGCTGGTTGGTTTTCGAAAAGAAAGCCTGCTACAGCCTCGAAACATATTTTAAATTTATTTCTTCATTTTATTTTATTGAGTACTGATACAATGTGATAGTTTCATACATGTATGCTGTGTGGGGTTAGTAAAGAATTTCGTTATAAAAATGTAATATGTATTTTTCTTGTATGGACACAAAATACCTGAGAGCAGCTAGTTAAGGAAAGGGAAAGTTATTTTGACTCACATTTCAATTGCATAGATCATCAGTCAGAAGAAGTCAAGGTGGCTGGCTACTATTGTTATATCCACATTTGCAGGTTTCCAGCTAATTTCTCTTTTGCATGCTATTTAAGAATTAGTCTAGGAACTGCTGTTGCCAGTTGTAGAGTGAGACTTCCCACCTAATTAATCTAATCAAGATAAGCATGCAGAGTATGGCCAGAGACTACCTAGTTTAGATAATACCTATATGTATGCCCAGAAGCTTTTCACCAAGGTGATTCTAGAGCTTGTCAAATAATTTCTCTTAGTAAGAAATTGCAAAATTCATTCTTTCAGAAAACTTGAAATATGTAAAACATTACTATCCAGGATAGTCAACTGCTGTCCATATAGTGACCAGAAGCTTTTCTTCCCATCTAATCAGAACTTTGCAGTCTTTGATCGAAGTCATCCTTTTTCTTGTCCACATCTACCACCAGTCTCTGATTTTCTTTTTTCTTTTCTTTCTTTTTTTCTTTTTTTGTTTTTTTTGAGACAGGGTTTCTCTATGTAGCTTTGCGCCTTTCCTGGAACTCACTTTGTAGCCCAGACTGGCCTCGAACTCACAAAGATCTGCTGGTGGCGCACCAGGACAGGAACTCAAACAGGATAGGAACCTGGAGGCAGGAACTGATATATTCAGCCATGGAGGGGTGCTGCCTACTTGCTTGCTTCCCATAGCTTGCTCATCCTCCCTTCTTATAGAACCCAGGACCAGCAGCCCAGGGATGGCACCACTAATTGAGAAAATACCTTACAGCTGGATCTCATCAAGGCATCAGCTGAGGTTCCTTCCTCTAATGACTCTAGCCGGTGTCAAGTTGACACACAAAACCAGCCACCACAACTGACCCTTTGTCAACTTGACACAGAAACACATAGCTATTAAGTCACATCCCTCACATTCTTATTCGTACCCTAGATATTATATTAAAATCATAAATAATTTTAAAAATTCCACAGTCTTTATAAATTTGACCTTTAAAACTTAATTCTCTTTAAAATATCCAGTCTCTTCAAAAGTTTAAGTCTTTCATCTGTGCGCTCCTTTAAAAGTCAATATAAATACCTTTCTTCAAAAGAGAAGAATCAGGGCACCATTATAATCTGAACCAAGCAAAACCAAACTCCAACAGGACAAAGAACTAAATGTTCTATTAATCAGGGATTCACTCATGATCTTCTGGCCTCCTGCAAAGGGCTATGGTCACATCTCCAGCTCTGCCCCTGCACCACACAGTTTGTCTTCTAGGATCCTGCTTCCTCAACTCTACTGCTGCTGCTGTTCTTGGTGGTCATCCCATGGTACTGGTACCTCCAAACTCCTGGGATCTTCTGCAGCAACTGGGTGCACTTTTACCAATAGCCTCCCATAGGCTTTCCTCATGGTGCCAGTCCTCAACTTCTTTGCATGACCCCTTCACTTCTGGGCTTTCAACTGCTATTGAGGCTGCACCTTTACTAATGACCTCTCTTGGCCTCTCACAGTGCCAAGCCTCAGTTGCTCTCTTCCATGCATTCAAAACCAATACCACCTGGGAGATGCTTATATATCACCAAGTCAGCCAGCAGGAGGTACAGCCTTGGCTGCCTCTGGAATATGGCTTCTCAATGCTCTCAGAAAATACTTCCCAGAAGATTGACCTCAACGATGCTGGTTTCTTCTTAATTGTTCTAATTTCTTAGCTCCAGATAACAAGCATCAGTTGTCCCAGTAATGTAAAAGTTTCACTTTAGAAGTTCTGATGTCTTGATAATCACAGCTGATTCTTCAGCCCCAGCTAAACAGAACCACAGAATTGTAAATTAAAATAGCAAGTGGCCTTGATAGAGTCTTTAATTTTTCCCTCCATAATTTCACAAGCCAGGCCTCCTTTTTCTGCACTGCTCTCAACATTATTTCCAAGATCCCACAGAACATCCCACAGAGATCTTAACACTCAATGATCCTTCTAGTCCTAAGTTTCAAAGTCCTTCCACAATCCTTCCCAAAACATAGTCTGTTACAGCAATATCCCACGACACTGGTATCTCTTTGTCTTAGTTAGGGATTTTATTGCTTTGAAGAAACATCATGACTGGAAGCAACTCTTATGAAGGAAAACATTTAATTGAAAGTGGCTCACTTACATCTTCAGAGATTCATAGTCCATTATCATCATGTTGGGGAGCATGGCAGCATGCAAGCCGACTAGATGTGGTGCTGGAACTAAGAGTCCTACAACTTGCAAGCAACAGGAAGTTGACTGAGACATTGGATGGTACCTGAGCATAGGGAAAAAACATTTCCTCCAACAAGGCCATATTCACTCCAACAAAGCCGTACCCCCTAATAGTGCCATTCCCTGTGAGATTATGGGGGCCCAGTGCATTTAAACTACCACTTTTCACTCCCTGGTACCCAAATGCTTATAATATTATCATAATTAAAAATGCATTTAATCCAATTTCAAAAGTCCCCACAGTCTATAACAGTCTCAACAATACTTAAAAGTCCAAAGTTCAAAGTCTCTTCTGAGATTCATGCAATCCCTTAACTGTAACCACCTATAAAATAAAAATACAAAACAGATCACGTACTTCCAACATATAATGGCACAAGATATACATTACAATTCTAAGATATAGGGAAGGGAGCATAGTGAGGAAATATCAGATCACAGTAAGACCGAAAACCAGCTGGACAAACTCCAAGCTCTGCATCTTCATGTCTGATGTTGAATTGTTCTCCAGATCTCCAACTTCATTCAGCTTTGTTGACTGCAACACACTTTTCTCTTGGGCTGTTTTTGCTTCCTGTTAGCAGCTCTCCTTTGCAGATATCACACAATTCTGGCATCTCTAACCTCTTGGGTTCCCCAAGGCAATCCAAGCTTCAATTTCAAAGCTTGTTTCAATGACCTCTCTACGAGACCTCCATTCAGGGACACCCCTGACACATGCCTGGCTTCATTGGCTTTCTTTAGGCATGGTGGAAAACTCCACAATCATTTTTGTCTATCCTTAACTCTAAAGCCAGAACCATGTGGCCAAAGCTGCCAAGTTCTGCTGCTTACTGGGACTAGAACATGGTCTGCTTGTTCAAGTACATCTTCACCAGCTGTCTGTCTTGCAGTGCCTAAGCTTGGCTGTCCTGAAACTTACTCTGTAGCCCAGGCTGGTTTCAAACTCAGAGATCTGCAACCCTTTGCCTTTCTAGTGCTGGGATTAAATGTGTGCCCCACCACACCAGGTTCTAAGCTTTTCTTTATTTTCTTTTCACAAGTTGGAAATTAAGCTGAGTGGTGTCTTGCCCTGAGGTCAACACTTCCTATATTCCATTTCTTAATCCACTTACTGGTGTGCTTTTTCTCCTCAAAATTTACCCTGCTCAGCTTGCTCCTTTTCATTATAAATTTTCATCAGAATTACCACTAATATCCACATGACAGAGTCGAAACTAGGCTGTTTTAAGATTCCTTCTGCCAATAGATTAATCCAAAACTCGTCTCTTTAGCTTTAGGCAGACTTTGGCCCAGGGCAAAAAGCAGCCACTTTCTTCACCAAAATATTGCAAGACCAGTCTCTAGGCCACATATTAACATTCTTCTCCTCTGAAGCCTCTTGATCCCCCATAGTCAGCACCACTGTCTTCCATGTTCCTACTAATATGGCCCATTAAACAGTGCTTAAAGCATTCCACTGCTTTCTTAACCCAAACTCCCAAACTCCCAAAGTCCATATATTACTCTAAACAAAAACATGGTCAGGTCTGTCACAGCAATATCCCACACCTGGTACCAGTCTGTCTTAGTTAGGGTTTCAATTGCTGTGACAAAACACTATGACCAGGGGGCTGGAAAGATGGCTCAGTGGTTAAGGGCACTGACTGCTCTCCCAAAGGACCTGGGTTCAAATCCCAGCACTCACATGGCAGCTAACAACTGTCTAAAACTCAAAGATCTGACCTGCAGGCAAAACACCAATGCACATAAAATAAAAGTAAAAAAACAAAACAAAAAAACCCACTATGACCAAAAAGTAAGTTGGGCAGGAAAACGTTTATTAGACTTATACTTCAGCATTGTTTTTCACACTGAAGGAAGTCAGGGCAGGGACTCAAACAGGGCAGGATCCTGGAGGCAGGAGCTAATGCAGAGATCATGGAGGGCAGCTGCCTACTGGATTGCTTCCTATGGTTTCCTCAGCCCACTTTCTCATAGAACCCAGGACCAGCAGCCCAGGGATGGCACCACCCACCATGGGATGGACCCTCCCCCATTGATCACTAAATTAGAAAATGCCTTATAGCTGGATCGCATGGAGGCATTTCCTCAGCTGAGGCTTTTTCCTCTGATGACACTGACTTGTGTCAAGTTGACACACAAAACCAGCCAGTAGAGTCTGAGCATGTTTACATGTTCTTCTACACACAGAAACCAAGATTGATGGTATAGGCTCTCAGGTTTCTATTTATTTCCTTATATCAGGGCTAGGCTTTCAGGACATTACACAGACAAATAAGATTTTCTTTCCTTCTATATAACTGGACCTTTTCCATGTGCCTCAACAAGAATCAAGGGTGATTTTTTCTATTGTCTTATGTATTTTTATCATTGCTATTCTGCAATATTGTAATTCTGTGATGGGGTTTGGAGTTGGAAGAGGAAGAGGAGGCAGGGGAGATAGATGCAGGGAGGAAGTGGGGTTGTGACAGAGGGTAGCAAAATATTCCATTACTCAGGCTTAGTTCTCTAAAATTGGGAATTCATATAGATAAACATCTTTTCATTAATGGAGTAGGATAGAAGATGAACACTGTAGTTTTTTGCAAATTTTAATTTCTTTATTTTTTTACCATTTGATTTTCATTTCATATTCTTCATATAATGAGTTTCTTTAATATATATTTTGTCATCTTTTAAGCAGTACACAATGGCACTTTATTTCAACTGAAAGTCTCATCTCATTCTTTCTCTGAATTTGAAGACAACTCTCTCTCTCTCTCTCTCTCTCTCTCTCTCTCTCTCTCTCAATTCTGCAAAGACATATTGCTGTTGATGCTGTTTCATAGGAAATATTCTAATCTATAACTACTAAAAGTTGTTTTTCTGATTGTCCTTTGTCATAGATTAAAGATGGGTTTTGGGGAAATCAGTCGCTATTTAAGAATTATTATTATATTAACGGTGATAAATAGAAGTTGTGCTTTCTAAAGATCTTTATAATTTTTGGAATCTTGGGTTCCTCAAAATGCTTCATAGAAAAAAAAACCTTAATGGCAAAATCATAATTTATTAAATTGTGATACTTGAGTACATTTAAAAAATTCTTGAATGGTAATATTTTATCAGATTTCAAATTAGCTATTATCCTAAAAGTATAAACAGTAAAATAACTCTGAAGTGAACACTCAATAATATTGCTGAAGGAAAGCACAAGGAAACATCTCTTCATAAAATTCAAAATAATATACCATTCAATTTAAAAAGACATTCAGTGTACTTTTCAGAGTTGCAATTTACCCAAAGCTTTCTCTGAGCATTTTAAATAATATTTTTGAAATAGTTTTATCAACACTTGTCTACAGGAATTCCAAACTGAATTCTTTCCCATTTAAAATTAAAATTAGTGATATTCTAAACACCCAAGACATTACAACATCAACCCTTGTGCCAGGGAGTAATTGAGGCTAAGATAAAAGTTACAGTCCACGAAAGGCAGAATATTGATCTGTTCATTCTGCCTCCATTATTGCTGATCTTTCAGGATTTAAATATCGATTGACCACTGCCATTCCAATAAGCAAGAGCAAAGTCTCATCCACCTTGCAATGTTGGGCAAAAGAGAAAGGGTTTTAACCTCAATAAGCCTCTGGCCTAGTTAGAAAATGCCGTGCTCATTCTAAATCTTCAGCCTAGCTATGAAAAAATTAATAATTTATTAAAACGTATTTTATTACAGGGCTTTCCCTTCTGTCTCTCTGGCAAGGTGCCAGAGTACACCATGAAGTAACAGTTGGAAAATGACCTCTACTTTGTCAAATGAGTTGTTTCTTCAGTTTGGCTTCATATTAATCATTTACTTGGGGGAAAATATGCCAGAGACACTTCTCAGGATGGCTTTTCCTTCATGTTCAACATGGCTCTTTGCCAGGGTCTAATATGACATCAGAGTGATGTTAATGTGGTCGTGGCCACCGTAGTAGAGTTATAATGCATAGCTCTGATGATATATTAAGCATTGACTTAGAACCTGAATATATAATTGTTCACGACAGAAGGAAACATGATTTAATATCTTCCCTGCCCAGCTCCTCACACTCTCCCATCCTCAAACTGCTGAGGATTACATGTTCTCACTGTGTACCCCTCATTAGAAAAAAATGTATCCAGAGTCCACATGTGAAAGGACCAACCAAACCCTATTTGTTTGAAATATTTTGCATTTAACAGAGGCTCAAGTGTGGGGTGTTTACCCACCAGCCCCACAGTTCCCCAGAGTTTTCTTGAGTGTGAGCAGCAGGAAATATTAGATAGAAGGATTTATAGAGGAGAATCTTGCGGAGATAAACAGATAGAAAATAAAGGATAGCCTCGAGAAGGCCTGGAACCTTTTCCAATGGCCCGACTGTCTCTGCCCCAGGGTATTTATAGAGACACCAAGGGGTGGAGCAAAAGACCTCCTCCCCCAGCACAGCCAAGTGCAGACCATCTCAGACACCTGCACTCAGGCCCGTGGTCTTAATCATCCTCTGTATGCAGACCTGCTGGGTAAAGCCACGAGGAACCTGAAAGCTGGCTCCCACAGCTCAAGAAACTTTCATTTTTTTTCCCTCATAAAATGGGCTTGAATTTTCCCTTCTTCCCAATACATGACACAATGCTAAACATTAAATGCCCGATTGTTCATAGATCAAGAAAACATAAAGCATGCCCTGAAATGTCCCATATTGAAACACATTTGTTTTCAACCTGTCCAAAGCCAGTACTCCTAAATGCTCAGCCAACCTTTCAGAGACAAAATATCTTTCAAATTTTAGCAACCCAGCGAAATCAACTTCTGCCGCATTGCCTTATTGACACTTACTTTTTATAATAATCAGCAAAAAAGTATGATTTTGAAGAAAATCAGAAAGCAATAAGTTCATGCTGCCCTTGAGTTTTTATAGTAAACTTTTTCTCTTTCCTAGAAGACTTGAGCTATCAGGGATGCAATGTTGATAAATGTTTTAATAAATTTATCATCCTGAGAAGACCCACTGATCTCCCTGTAATCTTCCTTTTTAGGTTTCACACATTTGACATTATTTGGCCTTCTATATTTTAGGAAAGTTTACAATCACAGTTAAATGAGAATTCCCTGTACTTATCTTTTTTACATTTTAATGATACACTATTTGAAAACAATTTGCTGCTAAAGATAATAATCTTAATCTATTTCTTCAAGATTTTTTTGTTTGTAATCATAAATACTTCAGAAGAATATTCTACTCATGTTCTGAATATAAAGGTCACCGTGAGGTAGGATTTTTGGTTATTTTCATGTTTTATGCTTGAGTCTGTATATGTATACATACATACATATATATATATATATATATGTATATAGTGTCATCTGCTCAGCTCTTAGGCTAGTTTCTATCTGCATTTATATTAGCTTTCATTGAGTACAAATTTCTCCTTTCACTTTACATTGTTTGGGGATTGTTCTAAGATACCTTGTTCTCATGTACTTCCCTTCAACAGTAGAAATTACAAATATGCCTTTCCCCCCCCCCCCAAAAAAAAAAAAACTATAGCACAGACTTTCCCTTTAATGCGGATCAGTAATACAGATCCTTCAAGCATGCTGTCTCAGGACAAGGCTCAGAATCCTGAAGAAATCCTGTGGAGGGCATGAGGCCTAGAAGATAAAACTGCATTTTAATAAGAGTTGAATTGACCAGGATGCTTTCATGATAATGGTTGTAGTTGTGCTGACATGTTTAATTGTTCTCTGGGGATGTTTTTAATCAAAAAACGTGTTTTCCTCTTATGCAGAGCCAGAATGCTGTGTGAACAGCACAGGAATATGTTTGTGGTTTCATCATTGGCATGAGATTTAAGGAGGTAGAATTTGTGCTATGTACAGTTATTTCAAGGTAATTGACACACAAGGCATAAAATAAAATAATCTTAAACCCCTAGAGTAAGGATATTCACAGTTTTCTGGTTTATTGCATTTTTTAGATAGCGTTGACAAAACCATGCTTAAAATGTCCATTATTCACTAGAATTCACTTATCTAATTTTCCAAAATGGATTTCTGGGTAACCATGTTACTTACAATGGATTATTTTTAAAATTCACAGTCCTTGGGCATTAATAGCAGACCTGTTGAACAGCATTACCCATAAAACTATCTTATTCCGTGTCTTTTATTCCATAAAACAGTGCATTCATGCTGAGGAACACCTTCTCTATGGTATTATGCTTTTTGGTACAGATTGGTGTATAAGTCTATTCAAATATCTGTAGTTACGTGACTTTGCAAACTAATAGTATTTAACATTTAGACACATTCAGCTGAATATATGCAAATTATAATAGCTTAATTTTCACTAAAGTACTATTTAAGATGTAAATGAATATATATACAATCATGTAATTGGTAACTTAAATATTGCTAAGTAAGAAATAGTAATATAGTGTTTCTGAAAAAGAGAGTAGAATCATTAACTCCAAATTCATTATTAGTATTGTGATTTTAGGCAAAATATACTTTTCCAAGAATTCTATCTTTACTAGCAATATTGTGTGACAACAGCACCTATTTCCTATGTCATTGTGAAATTACATAAAATTAGAGATATTCATTAGTGATTGATACACATAAATCAATACTACATGTTATTAAAATTATTATGAGTATATATAAATGTATGCTTCCATTTATATGATCAGCACAGGGCCTGCATTATTAGAGGTATGTGCCTTCTGCCTCCTCTTTCATTGTGTGGTGCTGGATCAAGCCAAGGGCTCTTTTTATCTTCTTCACTCAACTCTTTAAAAGTCTTGTTAGCACTCCCTCGCACCTCCAAATTTTTATATAAATCAGAAGATGGATCCAGAGCCTTTTCAGTGGTTCTCAATCTGTAGGTTGCTACTCTTTTGGATGGTCACATCAGATATTGACATTATGATTCATAGCAGTGGCAAAATTACAGTTATGAAGAATCAACATGATGAATTGTATTAAAGGCTTGCAGCATTAGGAAGGTTGAGAGACTCCATCTGTTCCCAAACACCCATGTTTCGGTTCTATCCTCTACCTCTTCCCCTACATCTTATGCTGTGTCTGTCCAGGGATTGTTCATGCATCCTCCTTGCAAGCTCTATACATGTTAGTTTAACTGAAGTAACCAGCCAGAAAAATGCAGACCATCTCTGACCTAAGCTCCGGAAGCTTCTTCGGTCTACAGCAGCTTCCATAATCTCATTTGTGCACATTGTGACTATTTAGAGTTTGGTATATTCATCACCTATCAATCAACCCTAGGTTCTTTTTTGAAGTGCATCATCTGGGAATCCACCTCTGGCACAATGATTCAAGATCTTCCTTTTACTGTGGTTCCCGGGTGGGTCTGTTATGCACTCCATTTTGTGAAGTGTCAATCTGAAACATTGCTGATCATCACTTTGTCGCTGCTTTTAATCTCTTGAAGTCTTCCACAAAATGACTTTTCTACTCCTTCCTAGATATTATTGTTCAATTGATTTAGATTTTATCCAGGGACTCTTATCTTTAAATTTCCTGATGAAGTAAATTTATAGCTAAGAATGAGAAGCACCAGTTAAGGATTAAATAACTAGGACAGACGTTGTATGCTAATATCTACAGTAAACAATCACATTTATTTGATTAAATGAATCACATTGATATGATTTCTCTGATATGTTTGATAAAAATAAAAATATACATTTAAATTTCAAAATAGGCAGAATTTTTCCTACCACCTCTGTCTCTCTGTGGATTTTTACAGCAGAAAATAAATAAATAAAAGTAAACAAAAAATAATAAATAAATAAATCACTATACCAAACAAGCAATAATGTGCTCGCTAAGTTTTCAAATCTCTGGCTACAGATTTATTACTATTTTTATATTTTTTGATAAGGAAGTAGAAATCTTTAAAATATTGAATACCATAGTCAATGTTGTTCCTTTAGCCGGCTGTACCATCAAAGTATAGATGTTAGTCAAATCCTATGCAATTTCCATTCTCCTAGAAACAGGTGAATAACAGGAAAAAAAATTATGAAAGTATCGCTCTCAAGAGAAACGTCATTGAACCATTATTCTGAAGTTAAGCATCTTTGAGTTTCACTCTGTTCTACCCCTCTACCTTTTCATGACATGACACTGTAAGAACTACTCAGTTCCTTTCCAGCAGCTTTCTAGGCAATGTTGTGGAATACAAGTGGCATCATACCCCTTCTGCTGTCTCCATGGGCTCCCAGGCACTGCAGCCTTCCTTACCGGCCTTTATTCCATGATGCTGCTTGTTGTTTATCTGGGCTTCCAGTGGCTTTCCACAGCTTCAATATCTGATGTGTTCCTTGTTAGTCCTAAAAGTCCATGTTAAAGAATTCTATTTAAAATCCATTAAACCATGATCTGTAAATACTTTAAACATGGAAACTGATTAAAAATAAATCAGGAGAATTAGATCTACTAAAACACTTCATAACCAACTTTCAACCTAGGATTTAATAAATACTTTCTATCAAGACTTAGAATAAGTTTTTTTTATTAAGGGATTTCTAAAAAATTAAATGTGCATCTAAGAATAGTAATCAAATAGGCAAAGATATCATAAACATCTGCTTTCTGTGGTATATTTCGTCCTACATGACTTTTTGGCACATCTGAGACACTATTCTTAATCACTGAAAGATCTAGAATTTATTGTTTGTCTTTCTGAGACACAGGGCACCAGCCCATTCTTTGTAGAACTTAGGAGCTGAGGAAAAATAAGAGCAAAGATATTTCAAGACAAGGTTAAAAGGCACCACAGTGTGGACCAATGAAGACCAACAGTGGCCTATCATGTGCTTAAGCCTAGAAAAGAATTTAAATTAAAATTAATTTAATTTATTTTTTATAACTACTATTGATTGCACAGAATAAACAATTGCTTTAATTTCTATTGAAGGAGACCATTAACAGTTGCTACCCTACTTTTTCATAGACAGACATATTGAATCTGCATCATAAGGACACAACTACCACAATTTTAATCTGTTCAATATCTGCATGAAATATTGTTTGGTAAGTGAATTCATATTTAACATACATTGTAATATATCTAAAATAATTTAAAGAAAAGTAAATTTTCAAATCTACCATAAATAAAGATTATTTCATCTCTTCAAAATAAATTTCAATACAGGATTACAACATACCAAGCACAATTTTAATAAATCAGGTAGACACTACTCTGTGTCTCAATAATAGATATTAGTAAATAAGACCAATTATTATATATACAAACAGAGTTGTAAAAATCATTGCATTTATGAGTGTATAACATATATAATTTCAAACATGAAAATATTAGCATAATTATTGAGTAAATCAGTTGCTCATCTTGGACTTGACTGTAGAGTCACTTAGTCAGAGACTACCTTATCTGATTCATATCCATTGACAAAATCACAACATATACCTCAGTATTACACATACTATATGATTTCTGCTTAACAATATTAGAATGTATATATATATATATACATATATATATGTGACAGATTAAAGTACAAGTAATCTTCAAGACATCTTGTAAACTGTACAATTGGGGCATTATAATGGGTGTTCAAAAGCCACAGTATTGGTCACTATGTTAATAAAAAATCTTTAAAACTTGATAAAATGTATATGCGGATCTACTCCTTTATATCCCACATTTTACTGAAGGAGTCTGTGAAAAATTAGCAAGGTCTCTAGCAGAATTTAAATTCCCACTGACCAATGGAATTCCATTAACACAAAAGCGTGACATAGTTGAGATTTATACTGCCAGAAACTCTCTTTGATTTATAATCTGGTAATCCTTTTATCCTCCATTTATACGCAGTATAACTTGATGTAAGTGAAAGAATGTCTCTGCTAATAGAATTCACATATATTGGACCAAGACATTTTTAGATCATAAAGGCTGTGTGAAAGGGGGAAAAAAGGGAAAAGGAGGGTCTGGCCATGAAGGATGATGGGGTCTGGCTTTAACATAGTCTCATAAAATGGAATACTGTTACAACCATTTGCTTTAAACAGTTCAACTGGTGTAACATTCTCTGTAGATGAGATTACTCCCTCATTTCAGGCCACATAAAGTATTTTACTAGTTCTCAAACTACAAGCCAAGTTTAGACACTTGTAATTTTGTAACAGTTTCTGTTAAAACATTACACGAACTTGTTAAGCATGTGAGGGTGAAGTAAAGAAAAAAAAAGAACCAGGGAAGAAAAACAATCATAACCATCATACTAAGCTTCAGAAAATTCTGGGATAGAGAAAGCTGAGTACACCAAAGACCTTTTGCCACCTTTACTGGGTCTGCAAACGTTATCTTTTAATCAGATAGTTAGTCAACAAAACAAGATCAAAGAGTAAAGTAAATGTCCAGGCTCTGGTGTGCTTCTGTCTTCTGCCATCTATATGACCTGCCCTCTCTCCTCCAGCCCATGGTTGCCTACTTGTTATACATGCAAGAAATCTGGTTCTGGAAACATTTCCCTCAATTGTTTATCACTCTATAACAAACCCAAATCAGCCCATGCTGATTCTTGGTATATGAACTTAACACTCTATCAGAGCGTTAGAAGGCCTTGACTGTGTTGTGCTGTGGCATCAGGTTATTCTGGGATATTTACATTTGTGCCTTTGTTTCCCATATTTTCTCTTAGAATGTACACTATCTTAGACTCTCACATAACTAAAATGTTAAATGATAAATGAATGTAAACCCTGCCTATAACACTTAAACAAATGTTTTGTTTGTGGATAATAGGTTATAGGACCTTTTAAAAAATAGAGTGTACCCCAGAATTTTAGCAATATTCCTTCATTTTTCTGGGACTGAACATAATTATTGCACAATGTCTTTGCTGTGTTGGGGTTATTATTTCAAAATTTATACTACATGGCATTCTTGATATTAAATAAGCTGGAACACAATATTTTATGACATGCTCAGCTACCCAATTAAAGTATTAAAACAAATTTCATAGTAAATCAAAGGAAAGGAAGTATAAATATCCCTTTGCAGTAGAGGGCAATTAAAATAGAGTTTCACAGCTGGTAACTTTGTAGAGATTAAGAAAGAATCCATTGGATGTTCACCATTAAATAGGACATATATTTCATAAGGCTTCCAAGGTTTAAGAATCATTCTACAAGATAGAGTGGGGAGATTGTGAGATACAGAGGTGGTTACCCACTGTATGCCTATCATATAACCAATAGAACAGTGTCATCTAGACACAGTAAGGTAGTTGCATATAAGTACACACAATATTTTTGACAACGTACATACATCAGACCTACACATGCTGAAGGTAGAAAAATGAACAGCATGGAGGGGCCTGGTGTTCATGAAATCCTACCACGAACTAAAGAGATACTTGCGATTGAGAGTCACCAATAGAGGGCAAGTCAGCTTTTGTCGAGAATGGTGACCCTAGAAGATCAATCACATTTCAATGGAAGATAGTATGGCATGAGTTTATGGGCAGCACAAATTCAACAAAAATGGGCTTTTAAAAAATGACATAATGTTTATTGGGTTGGAAAGGGCAAGTTGGAAGGATTTGGGGGAGGTTGACGATACCGTCAAAATACATTGTAAGAAATTCTCAATGAATTAATAAATTAAAAAAAATACTACTATGCTAAATAGATTCAGAAATAGGATAATAAATATAGTTAACTAATTCTACAATGCTAGCAGTTGAATATTGTCTTCATGATCGTGATCAGAGAAAAAAATCAAGACAGTAAAAAATGGAAAAGTCAGAGCGAAATTAGTAGAGATGATATATAGCAATATTCAGTAAGGTCTTGCACTAGTGGAAATAATGGCAATGTACTCTTTTTCTTGATGATACTGAATCAGCTTCAGAATGTCTCACCTTCCAAAGGCAGAATTCCACACCACAAAACCTCTGCCTTGCATTTTGAGCACATTGTTAAGCCTGGCATCATAAAAAGAGTACAACTAACTCTTTCTCTATTAAAATTCATATATTTATTATTAATTATTATTAAATTTCTTAATTTTAGAATATTAGAGGGCACTGTGGAAATTTTGTTGACTCATTAGAAAGACCTAATGTGATTTTCTGCACAATGAGACACTGTATTAAAAGCCTGTATTTATTGTGTTAATTTTAAGTCCCCATTTGAACTGGTATGTTAGAGAAGAATGGGGAAAGGTAAATCTAAAAGTTAAACTGAGAGCCTTGGCTTTTTAGCTTTCCAATTTGCTGAACACGCATAAGAACTTCTTGCTTTCGCATACATACTCTGCAAAACCATAGGACTCCTTGATTTTCCTAGTGCTTCTCTCAATTTTCTTATATTACTCCTTAACTTTACTCCTGAAATATTTTTTCCAACCCAACAACACGCTTTAAACTCTACCTGTCATTGTATAAGTTCCAAATTTCATTCATTTGTTCACAATGATGACCAAAGACACAATTAAATTTTCTTGTAAGGCAAGTAACATTTACTGAATTATCATATATTATAGCAATTCATGATTCAGTCAGAGTGAATCAAATAAAATATTCGTTACATTTCATATTTTTCCTTTGACTTGTGATCTGGTTGTACTGAAATAAAATTAGGATGTTGCTTGGAATTAATTTAAGCATTATGCTGCATTATACTAAGAGTACTCATCTGCCTAGTGCATAACAGTAATGCATTATGCCTGACTTTCTAGATAATGATTACCTCTTGATACAATAAAATAATACCGAAACAGCATTCAATTTTTCAGCAAAATATGCTTAATTCTGGTAATGATAAAAAAAAAAAATCAGGGCATTGCAGTGTTGTAAGATCTGCCGTTTTGAACAAGAAGAACTCAGCATTGTAGCTTTTTACGTTATAGTGTGGAAAAAGTTCAGTTACTGATTATAACTATTATATCATCTCAAATTACAACAGGCAAAGCAGAGGACAGGGCATTAACTTGACATTCCAGAATTAGCTTAATTCTTTTCTGGTACATTTTTCAAGAAGACTGCGTATGTGTACATTCATGTATGTTTAATAAAAAATTCAGTGAAGAACAAAATGTGCTGTGTATATACAAAAATATAATACTGAAGAAGTTTCTAAATTATTCTTTTAGAAAACTAATTTTCTTAAATCTGGGGACGATTCTCTCCAGAGACCTGGGTAGAAGCCAGTGCATCTGCAAATATAATTACAGATTAATTGTGAAAAGTTCTTTAATATAACTTGGTAGAAGTTAGATAATTCAAAATTTTCAATTTAATTATTATTATTAGTCAAAATCTTACAATTTACTGGAATAGCTACTAAGCATTTGGATTCTAGCTGTTAATCTGTAGAATAGATATTTTTATCAACATTATTGCATAGAGAAAGATACACAGAAAACAGCAACCACTAGCAGAAAATCCCTTATAATTATCTTCCACTCCTTTTACCTTCCATATACATTTTTCCCTATTTTAAAGGTATTTCATGTTCGTGCAGATAATAATTTTATTATATCTCTTTAAATAAGTGTATTAGCAAAACTGTCTGGAATTACCAATACATGTCTTCATTTCATAAAATATTTAAGTCTCATGATGACAAGTTTACCTTATACATGTTCATGATATAAACATGATTTGTGTAATCATAACTCAGTTAATATAGCAGGAAAAAGAAAGCATTTAGAAATAAATTAAGCACCAAAATTTCAAAGTATTTGGAAAAAAGAGAATAATAGTTTTCCTTTACGGTCAGTTTGAAAAAACATACTTATATAAGCTTTAAAATACACCAACAGTTCAAATAAATTTTTTATAGCATTTTTGAAATTGGAATGATTTATTTAAGTTTCATTATTCAGTTTTTGTGGGACTTGATTGTGGAATCTAAGATCATTTTATGTTAGAATTTACAGGGGCATTTCATGTTTGTAATATATGGTTTTGTGTTCTTATTCTGTTGCTTATTTCTTTGAAAGTAACTCAGTATTTTTTCTTTATCTCCTGTAATGGTAAAAAATGAATATATGATAAGAGTAGGAAGAACTATCACCTGTAGACAGGGAAGTTTTCTGCAACTTGTCAAAGGCAAACAATCTCAGTCCTTGAGAATCTCCAATTACCACTATTATTTAGCTTTTATTTTTGTTACATTTATTTACGTGTGTGTGTGTGTGTGTGTGTGTGTGTGTGTGTGTGTGTCCCCATCACAACTGTGCATGGCTCACATGTGATTATCAGAGGAAAACTTTCACATATTGGTTATCTATTTCCACCTGGCCTGGACACCAAACTCAGGTCATGGAGCTTATCTCAAAGGGCCTCCACAGGCTGAGCCATCTCAGTAGCTCCACACTTTAATTTTTAATCATGAAAATATTTGAAAGGAAAAAAAAAGACCGTATGAAAGGGTAACCATTTTTATACTCATATATTTACCTTGTAAAATAATTGGATGTCAGACAAAGAATTGCTTGTCATATTTTGCTATTAAAATAATATATTTTATGCATAACATGACCTGCCTTCATGAGTTACTATAGCCTATTGTCTTCCTGCAAGATTTTCCAATGGGATTTTAATAAGACTCTTATGTTTGCTGTCTTACACAGTACAGACTGTTAAACCCAATTTGCAGGGAAAATATTCAGGTATAAAACCGGATAATCTGTATCTCTTTAGAATCAAAAGTCATTTTTACCAAAATATTTTAACACACAAAATTGCTTCTTGAGAGATGTTTGCCGTGATAAAGTGACAGAAAACTACATTTTCATTATAATTATAACTGACTTGTGGTGCTAAGTTTTTATAATTTAAAGGTATTCTCAACTCTGACAGCCCTTCCGCGTTGAATTATGCATCTCATCCTCTTAAATAGTTCTGCTGGCACAAGACAGCTGAGATGAAGTTGTCTTTCTAAAATAATTGCTCCATGGAGCATCCATTATACCTTCAGAAAAAATGTATTACTTGACTTCTACAAATTATAGACTAGCCTATAATGGGTATTTTTGACAGCTATTAGTTTAAAAAAATCTGAACAGTAAAATGAGTATTGATATCACAATGGTGAGTCGTGAATGCTAATACAGCTTGTTCTGTGCTCTCCTGTGAAAGCATGATGTCATTGTTACTTATAACAACACTGATGTAACTGCACTCATGTCAAGTACAGTATTGGCAACATGTGTCATTTTGTCACCTATGAGATAAAAAGCAAAGCTAAATATTTACAGTAGATACTGAAGATACTAAGTATAAAAGATGAAAAATTGGTAACATCTTGGTTAATAGCTTTTCTTGGTTATGACATTTTAAGTGTATTTTAGGAACCATTAGTTAGAAAAAAAATCAATGTAAGTTGCTACAAATTTTATGACACATAAAATTAAAGTTTGCCTCTTATTCTCTAGAATCAAATATTATAGAACTGACCTAAATAGCAATTCTTTATAATGTATAGTCTTAATTTTGGCAACTCAAAATTAAAGTATTTAGTAGAGTCAAAAAATCCAAAATACTTACCAAATTATTTACCCATTTACATAATTGAGATGTTGTAGATGGAATTAACAAACAAGTGTCTGCTCCTTGCCTCAAAGAAAAACCGATCTGAAAAACATAATTAATAAATTCAGTTCAAAGGACTCAACAGTTCAGTGTCTTTACAATGAAATAAAGGAGAGTGTGTAGTTTAAGTGGATAGACTATCAAGTTGTAGATAGTATATGCCTTCAAGCACTTGCATATATAATATCTTTCAAAAGCTTATGCCAATGTCAAGTTTATAATGACTGAAATTCAGCATGTATATATTGGATGTGTATTAATACACAGAGAGAGATTATGTATAGAGATATAAGTACATATATTATATTATAAAAATTTGTCAACATGGAGTGAAACTATATTTAAATTTAAGATTTTTTTACTTTTCTATGTTTAAAATAAAAGTAATTTACAGTGTTTTGTACTAGAAGTACAAAATATATTCACATTTGAGTTTCCCACAACAAAAATGTGCTGAAAATTTTACAGTGCTTTCCTTCATATTATTAACTGAAAGTCTCAGAAAAAGAGCTTTTCATTTATTCTATGAGGTTTGTAACTGACTAAAACTTGAATGACTGTGTGTGTCAGGTTAATGTTTCAGGTTCAGAGCCAAGTTACCTTAGGCTCTCTTAGCCTATATAGTTAGCAATATATTTTTTCACTTTATGTATGACCTAAGATCCCTGTGACTTTTAAATAAATATTTTTGGAAATAATGTACAGACCCATATCTTCCACCAACCCAAATGCTAAGAATGTCATCAGATAATACCTGACACCTCTAGCAGATATTTTCTTGTTTTATTATAACCTGTCACTCTGATATATTCTCCAGTATTTTTATTTTATTTTTTTTGCATCTGAATTAACAGATACTTACATCATTTCCTCTCTTCCATTTTCTCCTTCAAGTCCCCTCCCTCCAAATCCTTCCAAGCCCCTCCAACTCTCTAATTGATCCATAAAGTGCAGTAATGGCACTGACATGTTTGTGATAACCAAAAGCTCTCGGGTTGGACTTAAGACCCACTCAACAAGGGTGGAATATGCTTGATACTAATAACCTATCCACCTTCCTGGGGCTGGTCAAACCATGGATCTGATAAGAGAATCCACTATTGCCACTTTGTTAGACTAGCATAATTTCTACCAACATTCTAAATCTATCCTTATGCTCAGAGAGCCATGGAGGTACCACTATCCCTCATCAATGAATCTTTTCTTTAAAGCAAATGGAAACCATCACAGAAATCTACAACTGGACATAATGCAAAGATCAATGAGTTTTAGGATACCCAGCCCCAAAGTATACCTCAGGAAATATTGCAGAAGTGGAGACAGAAAAATTTTAAGAGCCAAAATACCGGAAGTATTCTATGAAACAGTCTTTTATGCAATCGGTTATACAATGAAGACCTTAACAATGACAATACCATAGATATGCTAAATATGCTAAAATAAAAAATTAGAGGTAAAAAAATCTCAGGGAATCACATCCCTGGACAAAGAACTCCAGACAACCAAACACTGATTCAAATCAGAGAGTTAGCCTGTCCCAGCAATGAGCCCTCTAATTAGTCGTCCAATACAAAGTGTTTAGGTTCCAAACCATAGGCATATAGACAACAAAAAGTAATCAGTAGGTTGTGTTTATATATTTGTCCAGTGCATTTTTAAATGCCTTAATTTGTAAATTACTATGCTCTATCCCTACAAAAACCTAGTGGACCTATTAGCAAACTAGAACATAGTATTCAATGCAAACTAAATCTGAATTTTTCAGACATGGTCACTCATATTTGAAACAAACTACCTCTCATTCTCTTTGAGATAAGAGCTTTTTTGTTTGGACTTAACTATGTTTTGACATTTCCCATCATTCTCTAGTTCTCCACTCTAACCAATGTTTGCCAAGATCATCTGTTGTCTACTCTTAGGAACAACTGCCAAGCCTTTAATCTTCTACACATTCTATTATGAACTCAAAGCAACAACCTGCTTGTTATTTACATTCTTACACATAAGAAAAAGTGTTTCCCTAAACTTTCTTTGAAATTGTAATGCAATGTCCTTTTGGACAATATAATATAAGCAGAGGTCATCAGATTAGGAAGGCAGTTTTGTAATTAGGATACATTTGAGGACATACATCCCTTATACCTTTTCCTTCCCTTATTCCTTCCTGGAATTTGCTCCAGATGTCCTGGAGCAAGGAGTTCAATGTCAGCAGCCTTTTCTGAAAACATCTAGTTCATACATTCAGGTGTCCCATAAAAACACTAAACTAGAAGCTATAATATATGCTCAGAGAACCTGGTGCAGACCCCTGAAGGCCCTGTGCATGGTGCTTCATTCTTTGAGTTAATATGAGCTTTGCTCATGTTGGTTTAGAGCACCTTGTTTTCTTGCTGTCCTCCATCCTCTCCAGTTCTTACATTCTTTCCACACCCTCTTTTCCAGGGTTCCCTGAGCTCTGAGGCAAGGGTTTTGATGGAAACTTCCCATTTAGGGCTGAGTGTTACAAGGTCCCTCACTCTCTGTGCAATGTTAGGCTGTGGGACTCTGTATTTGTTCCTATCTGCTGTGGGAGGAAGTTTCTCTGTTGATAGTTGAACAAGGTATTGATCTATTCGTGTAACTGAATATCATAAGGAGTCATTTTATAGTATTTTATTTTTTTAGACCAGTTTTTAGACTTGCATTTGCCCTAGGTACCCAGACTATCTTGTCTCAGATTTTTCATCACCCAATCAGTGTCAAGTATGGGTTCTATCTCATGAAATGAGCATCAAGTCAGAACAATTATTGTTGGAATAATTTGAGGAATATTTGTGTTAACTTCTTTGAAAGTCTTGTAGAATTTTATACTGAAACCATCTTACTAGCTCTTTCTTTCTTTCTTTTTTTAGCTTGGGAGGCTTTTCATTATTGCTTCTATTTCACTAGGAGTTATAAGTCTGTTCAAATCTTATTTGATCTTTATTTAACTTTGGTAAGTTGTATTTATTGAGAAAATTACCCATTTCTTTTAGATTTTCCAATTTGGTGGAGTACAGGATTTCAAAGCATTTTCCTACGATTCTCTGGATTTCCTCAGGGTCTGTTGTATGCCCCCCCCACCTTTTGTTCCTAAATTTGTTGATTTGAATATTGTCTCTCAGGGTTTTAGATAATTTGGGCAGAGGTTTGTTAATCTTATTAATTTCTCAAAGAACTGATTCTATGTTTCATTTATGCTTTGTATTGTTTTTTGTTTGTTTGCTCCTTTGTTTTTTGACAGCTTTCAGATGTGCTGTTAAATTGCTAGTATGAGTTCTAAGCCTTTTTTTAATGTAGGTACTTAGTGCTATGAATTTGCTTCTTAGAATCACCTTCATTGTATCCCATAAGTCTGGGTGTGCTGTGTAGTGATTTTCACTTAATTTTAGAAAGTCTTTCATTTCTTTATTAAAGTGCATCTTTACCCTGTTTTGTTCTGTAGAGAGTTTATCAGGTGTGGTGGTTTGAAGGAAAATGGCCCCCAAAGGGAGTGGCACTATTTGGAGGTGTGGCCTTATGGAGTAGGTGTGATCTTATTGGAAGAAATGTGTCATTGTGGAGGCAGGCTTTGAGGTTGCATGTATGCTCAAGCAACATCCAGTGAGACAGTTGACTTTCTGCTGCCCTCGAATCAAGATGTAGAACTCTCAATTCCAGCACTTTGTCTGCCTGCATGCTGCCATGTCCCACCATGATGATAATGAACTGAACCTCTGTCTGTATGCCACCCAATTAGATATTTTGCCCAGTCATGGTATCTTTTTACAGCAATAGAAACCCTAATGAAGACAACAGGAGATATGGAAGGACAGGGAGGGGAGGTTTCAGCAGTTGTTCTGTTTCTGAGCTAGGGATGAGGCTGGGGATTTGGCTTGGGGTAACAGAAAGAGAGGTGAAAGTCTGTAGTTAGCCTACCCTCTTCCCTGGCGGGAGTGACTTGTGTGTTCACAGGGAGTACCTGCTGGAGTTCAGGTGAAATTAATATCTCTTAAGACTCTAAGCTAGCATTCACAGATGGGAGAAAACCAGCAGTGTTTATCTTTCTGGATCTAGGTTACCACACTCACAGAGTGATTATTTTTTTCCATCAATTTACCAGCAAATTTAATTTTCAAAACAACTGATCAATATTCCACTGTTTAAATTTGCCACATCTCATTATTGATTCATGAATTGATGGACACCTTGAAATACAATTTCTGCTTCCTGGATGTTGTGAATGAAGCATCAATGAACATGAGTGAGCAAGTATATCTATAGTAGGATATAAATAGATTTGGGGATATGCCCAGGAATGGAAGAGCTAGATCATGTGATAGATCTGTTTCAAGCTTTAGGGGGACTCTCCACACTGGTTTCCATAATGGCTGCACCAGTTTGCATTCCCACTAACATGAATAAGTTGAATAAGTGTTCTCCTTTTCTTACATCCATGCCAATAGTTGTCATCATTTATATTTTGATCTTGGCCATTCTGATTGGAATAATATGGAATATCAAAACAGCTTTAATGTGCTTTAATCCCTGATGGCAAAGGATTTTGAATGTGTTTTTAAAAATATTTCTCAACCATTTGGATTTCATCTTTGAGAACTCTGTGTTTAGTTCAATGCCCTATTTTTGTAATTGTGTTATTTTCTAGATGTTTAGGATTTTTTTTATTTGTGTATTAGAAATATGAACTTTCTGTCAGACATATAGCTGGTAAAAATTAATTTTTACCATTCTCTATGCTGCCTCTTCACTTAAATGATGGATTGCTTTGCTGTGTTCAAGCTTCTTTTGTTACATGAGATTCCTTTTGTTAATTGCTTTTCTTAATGCCAGGACAACTACCATCCTGTTGAGAAAGTCCTTTGTTGTGCCAATTAATTCATATTCCTTACTTTCTCCTGTGTTAGATTCAGGATATTGGGTCTTAAGGTCTTGATCCTCAAAACAGTTGAGTTTTATGCAGGATAAAAGTTAAGGATCACCAGGAGGTGGTGATGTGTGTCTTTAATCCCAGCTTTTCAGAAACACAAGCAGGCAGATCTCTGCGAGTTCAAGGCCAGCCTAGTCTACAAAGTGAGTTCCTGGACAGCCAGGGCTACCTAGAGATACCCTGTTTTGAAAAACAAATCAAAACAACAAAAAAGAATTAAGGATCTAGTTTCATTCTTCTACATACAGCTATACAATTTGACCAGTTTATTGAAGTTTCTTTTATCCAAAGTATTCTGTTGTATTCTTTGTCAAAAAATAGATGGCTATAGGAATGGTACCTTATATTTGATTCTCAACTTTGTTGTATTGATCATTTTGTCTTTTTGTTTGTTTGTTTTTCCTTATTAAGAAAATTTTTATTCATTTTACATACCAACCACAGATCCCCCTCTCATCCCTCCTCCTGCTCCCTCCAGCCTTGCCCCCCAACCCACCCTGCATGCCCAAAAGGTAAGGCCTCCATGAGGAGTCAGCAAAGCCTGGTACATTCAACTGAGGCAGGTCCAAGCCTCTCCCCAGCATCAAGGCTGTGCAAGATGTGGAGAGGGTGCCTGAACTGACCTACACCTGTAATCAGATTGGTGAATACCCTGTCATCACAGAGCTTTCAACCAATAACTGATTAAAGCAAATGCAGAGATCTACAGCGAAGGACAAGGCCGAGCTCCAGCAGTCCAGGTGAAGAGAGGAAAGAAGAATTCTGTGAGCAAGGATCATAAAGACCAAGATGGGGAAATCTATAGAGACAACCTAACCGAGCTAGTGGAAACTCATAAACTTTTGACCAACAGCTGTGGAGCCTGCATGAGACTAGTTAAGTGAGACAGCTGTATAACTTGGTCTGTTTAAGGGACCCCTGGCAGTGGGATCATGTTCTATCCCTGCTGCATGAGCTGGCTTTTTGAAGCTCATTTTGTCTTTTTAATATCAGTACAACAATGTTGTTTTTAATACGAGCTTTGTAAATAGAATTTGAAATCAGGACAGTACTTGCTGCATTTTTCTTTTTATTATATTTAGTTTTGTTTTGCTCTGTCCTGAGTCTTTTGTGTTTCCATGTGAAATTTAAGATTTTTTTTCCATTTCCTCTGAGAAAAATGCTTTGGACTTTTAATAGATATTATATTGATCCTATAGCGTAGCAAGGTTTTGGTACAATTGTCATTTTAACAATATTAATCTTGCCAACCCATGTTGTAGGATGTCTTTTTGTATGCTGTGAATATGTGTTGCTCTCATTGGTTGATTAAAAAAAAAAGCTACATTGGCCTATGGCAGGGCAGGATGGAGCCAGGCGGGAAAATCCAAGAGAGACAGGAAGGAGGGAGATGCTGCTAGCTGCCACGAGGAGAAGCAAGATATAAAATACTGGTAAGCCACGAGCCACATGGCAAGGTATAGATTTATAGAAATAATTTAAGATATAAGAGTTAGCTAGCAAGAAGCCTGCCATGGCCATAGTTTAAAAATAATATAAGCCTCTGTGTGTTTATTTGGGACTGAGCAGCTGCAGGACTGGGCAGGACACAGAAAAACTTCCAACTACAAACTCATGGACCAGTAATGTCTTTCCATGTTCTGATATCTTTTTCTCCAATGTCTCCAAGTTTTTATTGTACAAATCTTTCACTTCCGTAATTAGATTGTTAATAGCTTGGCTTTGCTGTTGGAAAAGAGCAAGAATGTCTTTGTTCACTCAGCTATCTTTTTAAAAAATGTATTCTCATGTAGATACATTATAAAATCTTTAGTTGACTCAGCTTTTATTTTGCTATATTCATCACTATCTGGAAAGTAATTCAGTCAACATAAATTTCAAGATCAAGCACCTTGAGTTTCTCACATGAAATTTGAACTGGAAAAAAAGGAGTAAGTTCTAAATGTGAACTTATACTAATTTAGCCCATTTTTAAAAAATTTCATATATATTTTTTATTTGATCCAGGACCCTCAATAGTTTTCTTTTAAGTATGTTTTCAGAGTATAATTTTCTCTATCCTTTCTACTTACCTCTTTTTATTCCTATCTTTAAGAGCTCATCATGATTATATGTTCTTGGTATACTATTTGCTTCTGAAGACTACTGGAAATTAAGCAATATTTGGCAATTGTTTTAAGAACTTTGAGGAAAAAAGGATTTTGGAGTAGAGGAACTAGGTATCTTTTCTCAGCATGCTATATTAACCCAAATTTCTTTGAGGTGATATTCATCTACAATTGGAAAAAATTGTTCTTTAGTATTTGTATGTAATGATTTTTATGTAAATATAAAAACAACATTCATGAACTACCACTTTCAGTCCATAGATTATAAATAGGAAAGTTTGGATTTGTATGTATTTTTTGATGTTTTCAGTAATAGAAGTATATTAATTTTGAAAAAAAATTTCGCGAAGTGCTCTGTGGAACTTCATTCAGTCATACTATTTTTGGCTCAATCTTTGTAGAATTTCTCTGACTAATCATCACATCTCTTTCCTATATCAGTTATTTTCCTAATTGCATGTTGTATATTAGGCTACTCCATTATCATAAACACACTTTGACACAGATTACAAAGTTCTTCTCCCTTATCCCATCAGTAATTGAGGCAAACCATGACTGAGCTATTTTTTTCAGGAGTGATACACCTAATGTCAATATGATGTGCACTTGAAAAGCAATAATTGTGCTATACAATCTACAATGAAATGTATTTTCTTTACCAATTCTGGGATTGATGGAAGAGATAACAAGTACATTTTCAGCAAATGAAGAGCAATGACATTGCTTAAGTCATACAACTGTATCTTCAAGTAACTTACTTGAATATGTTATATTTTCTCTGCATTATTATAAGAATTTTGTTTCCTGACAGATACTAATATAAATGTGGCAGAATTAAGTAAGAGAGAAAAGGAGTTATTGATGGGAAAGACTCTCTCCTTGAGCAGAGAATGCTCACAAACCTGTCCTGTCAGTAACAGGGATCATTGCAATCAGACTGTCCCCAAAGTTAGAGTCCATGTCCAGATCACTCCCTATGAATGGTCAAATAGGACTAAAAGGTCCTGGGAAGGACCTAGCTTTCCTGCCTAGCTCCAGCATATCAGTCTACCATTTCCATCCAGAAGCCCCAAGTTACCTGGACGATACAAGGATGATAGATCAGATGGCAAGATTCTTCTGCTGAAACAAAGCAGGCACTCTCCAAAGGGTATACCCTTGGTCTTCTGAGTAGCTGGCAGCAGAAGAAAAAACACTGATCAGCCTCTAGTCAGTGGGAGGTCCTTAAGACTTCTGTGAGCTGATCTTCTACTTTGTGAAAGGTAATACACATACTTCGTTGTAAGCTCTTGCTAATGAAGCCTTCTGTTGTTTCAATTAATGATGTATTTACTTACTTTGAATTCTAATTTCAATTTACATAATTTCTTGGTGGCCATGTATCCTCATCTTTAAATCACAGGCAATGTAATTTTTCATCCCTAATGTTGTTGCAGGCTCAGATAAGTCAGTATTTAAAATGTTTCTAGAAAAATGCCTGTTCACATTCACTGTGATCTCTCTCTCTCTCTCTCTCTCTCTCTCTCTCTCTCTCTCTCTCTCCATATATATACATACATACATATATATATATACATACATATATATACATGCATTTATTTTCTGACATTTATTTCACTCCCTCCGTATTTCAATATATTTTTATTTCCATTATTCTATTCTGTTTAAGCCTTCTATAAATGAAAAATCACTTTAAAAATAACAGAACACCACTATCTCCTTATATTATTGCTTTGCCTGGAGAGATGTATACTAGTGTTTGTTCCCAAGACACCAAATAGGCCTCGCACAACACACTGAAGAAGAAACTCCATCCAAATCTCACTTGGTGAATCAATTCAAATGTTGCATTTCTTTATAGAAGCATGAGTGAGAGTTTACTTACCCAAATGTGATGACTGAAAAACAGCTGCATCATCTATCAGCCCCATCATGGAGGACTACCGTAGGGAAGCTGCATTATAGCGTCTAGCTTTGTGTTACTCTACTTCTTATATTTCGAGCACCTTTCAAGAATGTGTCCAACTTACAGCCAGAAGGAAGCAGGAGGCAGAATCCCCAGTGAGAGCCTCATGACCCTCCCCAATCTCTTTCACTCTGGATTGCTGCCAGGTCTATTGCCTCAGACATGCATCTAACCATTACTGCACCTCTTCGCTGATGCCACTACCATGACTGTCAATCAACGCTATCTGTTAATGATGCTAAGGGATAGTTATGTCATACCTGCAGAAAGATAACAGTAATTTTAAAGTCTCCTGAGCAGATCAAGAATCTAAATTATTGTATTAACTTTCATTATATCATTATCTGTACTGTGATTTTCTTTACAAAATAGTTTGGTGTACAAATAAATTAATAAAGATAATTGTTAAAATATTTAAAGAATTATGATAAAAATCTTTAAAGAATTATGAAAAAAATCCTGAAAATTGATCTAAATTTTCCAGATTTGATTAGATGAAACCAACTTTTTATATCATGTTTAATAATATACAAACTACTTATAAATTAATATAGTTTAATGTATTTTCAATATCATGAAAGCAAAATATGGACTTAGCAAGAAGTATTTGTAAATTTAGGATTATATGCAAACATATAAATACAAACATATTTAAATTTAAGAACAATTGGAGAAATAGAGGACATGAATTTGAAAGAGAGCAAGAGTATACATGACAGGACTTGGAAGTAAGAAAGGGAGTGGAGAAAAAAATATAATTATATTTTAATTTGAAAAAATAAAGTAATAGTTAAAAGATAAATCTTAAAAAAGAAAAATCAAGAAAATACAAAAATGAAAAATATAATCTATGTTTATTTTAAAAATGAACTTCCATTTTCCATTTATTTATACAGAATATTTACTTTCCATGTACAACAATGTTCATGAATCTAATGAGATTATTTATAAATACCATCAATGTACTGTTTCTGCTTTCAATGTATTTTGGGCTTCCTTCCAAATCAGTACATTGAGATCTATCCCATTTCTTTTAAATGCTGCATATTATTTTATTATATGACTATATCACACTCACTATGCCATTACTGTATTACTGGACATTTGGGTTGCTTCCAAGTTTTGATATTACCAAGGGTGTCCTAGGGAATATTCTTATATTTTTATCTTTGTGTGCTACTACCAGAATTTCTATTACATGAATTCCTAGAAATGGAAATGCCGAACAAGGGGTGGGCACGTTTGTTAATTGCATTGAATTTTGGTAAACTTTCATCCAATGTTGTAACAGCAATTTATGTGCCTTCTGAATAGACAGAATACGTTTCCTCCATATAGAGTGTTCTTACTATTTTAGTTCAGTTTAGCACATCTGACAGGCCTAGTAATTTTTCTCAATATTCCAAATTGTTCCTGGATTTTAAACTGCCTCACCTTTGCAAGTTTTCCTTGAGTATCCAATATCTGTCTTTTGATGAGAAGTTATTGTACACTACTTAAATTTTTGAATTATTTCTTGAAATAAAGAAAAACTTGATCTTGTCAGAATTATACCATGTACAAACGAAGGGCCAGAAGTGAAAACAAGATTCCCAGACTTTACCAATCAAGCCATGAGTAGTTGAGCCTGACCTGCAGACATGTGGCACCTAATGCTTAGTGACCCATGTCAATTTACAATGATGGGCAATCTCATAAGAAACGAGTTGCACTGTAAAATGTATTACTTAGCAAGGTAACAAGAACACCTGCCTCCTTTGCTATCAGCCTACACAGGAGTCCCATGAAAATAAGACTATATATAGCTTCTCTGTGTACTGTTAAAATTAATTTCCATTCCCTTCTACGGCATGCTAACTTCTTTCAGAACTTTACCACCATATTACCGCAGTTTACTCTAGTGGATTTTCTCTTTGTCTAGTCAGGTCTTGCTTGATAAATTTCTTTGCTGTCCATATCTCTGTTTCCCCTTCACCCAATATGATGTTTCTCATGCCATTCTGTTGGCATATGGGGAAATCTCCACTTGGCCTCCCTTGGCCAAATTTTAACTCTGTGTGTGTGTGTGTGTGTGTGTGTGTGTGTGTGTGTGTGTGTGTGTGTGTATGCATGTAAATAAATCATTTAGCGTTTCTGAAGTATCTGAGGTCTGCTTCCTAGGATAGGACCTTATCTCGGCCAGAAGACTATTACACTGTAAGCAGTCCTACTCCTATTCTTGGGATAGAATCTGAGTCTTACTTCCCACTCACAGCTGTCACTGTTTGTCCTGAGTTACTTTGGAGGGAACCTAAGTCAAAGAGAAAGGACTGCTTACTCTGTTATGAATGTGAATAGTCTGTTTGATTTTCCTTACTGGCACCATTCACTCTGTCATGTGCTACTCAAATTCAAGGTTTGATGCATTTCACAGAGGACGCTCATCCACGGTGAATCTGTATGCATTTGAGGACTCCCTCTTCCCTTTCTTTTCTCAATCCTCTTCTTTCTTACAATGGTACTCACTGGTCCACTGATTGAGAAGTAGCAGAGCATTGTGTCCAGAATTGACACTCACCATTTCCCTTAGCAGACTTTCACTTTTCTAAGATTTGAAACTACCTTTTCCCTTCACAAGTGATATGCACTGGCTTTGGTTTAAGTGTCCCCCTGGAGATCAGCGCAGCTTCACACACACACACACACACACACACACACACACACACACGCACACGCACACGCACACGCACACGCACATGCACACGCACACACTTTGCTTATGAATTTTGATGTTTAGGAATTTATAAATGCTTCAAGTAGAACCAGATTTGTTTTTCTTTCATGAGCCATATATCCTCTATTCTCAGGGGACTCCTGGATTATTTTATTACTTCTGTCTCTTCTGAACAATTGTCATCAATTTAGGATACCATTTGAGTTAACATTGCCCCTCATAGATTTCATACTGGGACCCATGTCCTCCATTTTCTCACCTTTGGATTATATTGTCTTCTGGATACCTTCTCCACAGAGGGTTCTTTTTCACCTTCTCCAGCATGGACACTTTCTTTCATCCTCTGCTACTGCCTGCCACTCCTTGTTTAATCTTCCACTGATACAAAGTCTGTACGTTGTCGTGTGAGATGTTTCCTCTCTTGGCCTGTCTAGTCTGTTTCTAAGAGGGAACTGAATTCAGATGTAGGACTTCCAACCTCACTCTTGTCTTCCCATTCTTGCCTGGAGATGCTGTTAAAGTGTCCTGCTAAGTGTATTCAAAGCACTGGCCTTTGTATCCAAAGTTGCAATAAAGGGTTTAACATATATAGGTGTTGGTTTTCTCCCTTGTGCCGTGATCATTTGATTTGACAGAAGAATATAACATTTTGAAAATGTTTTCATAGCAGTCAAAAAAGGATTTGCCTGATGGAAAACAGGCAGTAGTGAGTCTAACTCCCATTTGGATAATTTCAAAAACAGAAGCTATATATCATGTGGCCAAATTTATTCCTCTGATATTGGCCCTTGGGGGTCTTATTTTAAGAAATTGCACATTCTCGATATGCTTAATCATCCAATAAGTATCTCTTGTATCTCACCTTGAGTTTTCTGAAAGTGTGGGCAGGTGAACACAGTTAGTAGTTTCTTAGAATTTGACAGCCATGGAAGTACTTAAGATTACATGGTAAGGTCCATTTCAAACGCTACACTTGTTCATCTGAATGACTGTGTTTGTGTATCTTTAAATCTAATAGTTTCTCCAGATCAGGATGAGACTCCTGTAGGGAGCTGGAAGAATTTGTACTAACTTATGGTAAATTTATGGTGATGATGATGATGATTTGATCACACTTTCCTAATGTGTACTTTAAAACCATTTAAGTGGCTAAAATTAACACATATATATGTGTGTGTGTTGTGTCTGTGTATGTACATATGTGTAATTTGAAGCTAAGATATAATCACATAGCTTTCCTCTTCCCTTCCTCCCTCCAACCACTCCCATGTACTCTCTATAAAAATTCAGTCTCTTGCTTTATAACAATAATAATAAATTCATAAATATATAAATACAGCTTGCTTAGTCTGCATATTGTTACTTGATTGTATATGATTTAAGGCTACAATGGAAGGAAGAAATCTCATGAGGCCTCAACCCTAAAAAAAACTATAACCAACCAAGGAATGCTGAGAGGAGAAATACTCTTCCTCAGAGAAGAACCTCACAGTTGACTATGCAAAATTTTTCTTTTTCGATTTAAGACATTTGATACATCTTAGATGTTACTCTTAGCATTAGGAGGAGTTCTTAACTTCTTTCCTTGTCCCTCTGTTAGTTATTTACCTGCTGGAATAGCGCAGGGCCATGCTGACCTTGCTTTCCTGGAAGACTGGTGGACATTTTCCTTTCTAATGACTTTCCTCATTAATGACTAGTCTCGAAATTTTAACAACTAATCAATGGCCACTTAGTCAAAATCATTTAAATCTGGGTGTATTGCAGCATTAAATAGTACCTGTTTTATAGGAAGTGTTTGAGACTCAACAAGGAAGACCACAAACTAGAACTGAGCCTGCTACCAGAGAACCTGGATAAGCATTAATAGAGAAACCACCACCAGACTCAGGTTCTTCTCTGATTTACACTGGTAGTGACTTTTAATTATTCTATCTGAAGCAGCAGATTAATTTTCAACACACTCATTACTGAAACTTGTAGACTCTCTTTAGCTGACTCTGGTTCTACGCACCTAAGCTGGGATTCCACCCTGATTGAGCAATGTTTATGTCTGCCTTGCACAGTTTCTACAGCTGACTTTAGTTGCACTGTGTAAAGCACAATGAGGATACTATGGTTTCTAACAATTTCCTGTTTCTATATAGTCTGAATAAATGATCATGCTCTTGGCATTGAACGCTCTCTCTCTTTTAGGTGTCACTTTACCATATCCTTGCCAGAGTTCCCTAGCTGCAGGTTCTGTTACAGTCTAGAAACTAAAGGAGGACACTTCTGGTGCTCCCAATTGCTAGCCAGTGCACTAACCAGGATCTAACTTTTCCCCATTGAAAGACCTTATGTGGCTATATGTCAAATGACTAAACATCAAAGGGGTCATTAATCCTATTAATCTCATTAAACCTCTATACCACCACACAATATAAATAATGTAATAAACAAGAGGCCACTGTTGTGGCTCAGCAGTTAAGGGCCCTTACTGATGAACCTTACTGATGAGTTTGAGAACTAAGATGCAGTGGACGGAGAACTGACTACCGCAAGTTACCATCTACCCTAAAATGCACATACGGTGGTAGGTGTGCATATGCATGCACACATGCATGGATGCACAAACAACAAACCATAAAAATATTTTTAAAAACTATTTATAAATTCCTATCACATTTAAAAATATGAATATTTACCTAAAAAAGGCTTGTAGTTTAGGCAAACATAGCAATTGTTTGATTAATTCCCCTCCATTGGGTTCATTGAAGTTCAGTATTGATTGCTAGACGCCCCCCTCAACCTTTTCTAAGACTCTTTCTGATCTCCAGAGAGTTTGAGAACTTCTGAGAAGGTTCCTGACTATTATACCTGGGTGTTTCCACTGAGTCATTAAGTTTCCCCACAACTTTTTCTTGTTTTCAGAGTGGGATTGGAAATAAGGAAAATGTTTATTGCTCGGGAGTGAAAAATGATGGGGCAATAAAACCTTATGTTATAAGGCTATATGTGTCAGTTTTGCTAATTGAAAGGAAGTACATGCAGTTAGAAATTGGGAGAAATCCAATTACTTCTGTAACTGATGTGTGAGAGGCAGCTCTTACGAAGTATTGCTCACTAATGAGCCCATGCTATATCTCTGTACCAGGCGCTAGAGTACCCTAGAGTCTCACTGTCCAACACATCCACTTTCAATAACTTATAACACTGTGTAACCATCCATGTCTTTCACTGTAGATGTTGCTGTGTCTAAATGTTGTGCAGTTCTGAGTGAATATTACCTCTACTCTCTCTCTCTGTTTGTTTTCTTGCTCTAATCTCCAAGACTGAATAAGATACATAAATGGAAATTTTTTAAAAATCTTAGCTTATAAATATTTTCGTGTTTTCTTCTCTTATGCCTTAATAGGGAAATGTTTGAAGAATTAAAATATTGATTCCAAAGATGATTATAATGGCATGTTTTTAAAAATACCAGGAAGATGTGCCAAGGTATTATGCATTTCTTAGGCATTAGGGTATTTTTTGTAGTGTCTGACTTAAAACACTTTCTGTTATAAAAAAGAAAATTGAGTGTGAACAAGAAAGAAGAGAATCAAGCAAAGACTGAATGAAGGGAAGAAGGGAAGGAATAGAGAAGAGTGCAATATAAAGTAAAATTTTGAGCAATATAAAGTAAAATTTTGAACATGACAAAGTGAAGGAATTTGTCTTTACCACAATCTTTGATTTTTATAGAGCTTGCATAGATTCTAGCAAAAAGTGTTGTTAAAGAGATCGGGGTAACAACTAAAAGAGATGTGTAAAATGATTTGTAAATAGCAAAAGACTACACAGAATATTATTTCCTATCAAATTATTGATAATCTAGGAAAATTCACTTTCAAACCTGTGTTTAACATCATGACATGTAGTCTCTGTCTCAAGCTTCTTCTCATTTCATGCTGGCAAAGTAGAAGAAGATCATCACATAGAGGAATGATATGAGGGGATGTAGTATACATACATGTCCTCATCAGATTTCATCACTGAGGGAAGTCAAAGCAGGAACTCAAGCAGGGTAAGAACCAGGATGCAAAATCAGAAGCAGAGACCATAGAGGATGTGCTGATTATTGGCTTGCCCCCCCTGCCTTGCTCAGTCTGCTTTCTTACACAACCCAGAACCATCTGCCCAGGAGTGACACTGCCCATAGTGGACTAGGCCCTCCCATGTCAGGCATTAATCAAGGAAGCATCCCGCAGACTTTCTTACAGGCCAATTTTGATAGATACATTTTCATAATTAAGGCTCCCTTTTTGCAGGTGACGTTGGCTTCTATTAAATTCACAGGAAAACTAACCAGCACATCTACTATTTGAAAGTCCCAGCAGTAAATTCTTGAAGTTCTGAAGAACCAAATCAATTCTAATTGAACTTGATTTTCTAAACTAACAGCTGCTATGTCTCTCTCCTTATCTTTTCTCTTTTCTTCTCCCTTCCTTTCTTTCATTCTTTTCTTCTGTGTTTCTTCTCAAAAAAAAAAAAAACAGTTTTCTTTTGTTATTTTATTAAAGTCTTATAACACTAGTATATGATTGAAATCAGTTTTTCACAATAACTCCATGGAATCTTTCCATAAGGCCTAAGGATGCCAAACTCTGGAAATACAAGGCCAGGCTGAAAAATACTCAGTAACATAAGGAAAACCAAGATGAGTGAGGCAAAATATCTGCAGAATCTTAGAAAAGGTACTTGTAGCTCTTCATTCATTCTCCTAAAAAATACTCCCAGGGGCAGGGGAGACAGCTCAGTAAAATGCTTCCCTTACAGGCCTGAGGAAAAAAGTTTGATTCTCAACACAAACAGCTTCAAATAGACAAACAAACAAACAAACAAACAAATAAATAAAGTCAAGTACAGCAGTGGGTGCTTGTAGTTTCAGCATTACACAGGCAGATGAAGGGAGGTTCCTGGGACTTGCTGGCCAACCAAAACATCTGAATGTGTGAGCCCCAGGTTCAGTGGAAAACCCACAGAGGGAGGTGGGATTATGAGTCAGTGGGTGAAACTGCTTACTGCATAAACTTGAAGAGATGATCCCCAGCACCCATGTTAAATGTGAATGACGACACATATCTAGATTCCCCAGTGTTTATTGGGAGCTGAGGTAAAGGATGATTGTAACTTTCTGGACAATCTATCCAGCTGAAATACCATGAACTCTAGATTTAGTGAGGGACCTTGTTTCAAGGGAAATAGGTAGAAAAGATAGAACAGAAAATTCTGTCATCCTTTGGCTTCGACATGTCTACAAATACACACACACACAAACACACCACACTATACACCACAAACCACACACACATACAACACAAATCATACATCACATTCCTCATCAACACAATAAACTTCAGGGACAAATCTATTGAACACCAGTGATGTCATTGTGGATGACTGATGTATCTTTGTTAGCTTTCTTGTGTCATCTTTGGATTCTTCAGAACTCTCCTAGGGAGTGAGTTCCCAAATAAAAACAGTGAGCCTAAACTATCTTTTCAGACAAGGCACAGCACGAGTCCCCTGTGTCACCAAGGACAGGTTAAAAACAGTGCAGTCACTCAGATTTCTAACTCCTTCTTCCCTGTCTCCAATTGCCCCCTGCCACCTCACTATCTTTCCTTAACTATGGCTTATAGAACAACAGTACAATGATATCATGAATCATTTGTATTTTTAAAAACTATTGTCTATACTTAACTGACTTTTCCATTGGTTTGGCTTAAATATGGAAAAGCGGTTGCTAAAATAAAGTATTCTATGTTAGAGTTCACTGTGAACATTGTACCCTTACGAAATAAATATGCCATCTATTCTGAATAATGTATGTATATTGCATGTTAATCTTTCATGGCATACTCTTATCAAGAAGTAAATCTTAAAGCACAAAAAAGTTACTGCATTTATTAAAATGGGTGAATCAATTTAAGCTTTCTTATGGTTTGTCAAATTTATAAAATATTATATTTCTCTTCAGATAGAATTACATACTGTGTAGCTCAGAGATAATCCCTATGGTCTTGGCATATGTTACTTAATTGTCTCAGAAGGAAATGCCATAAATAGCATGCTGTCATCCCCCACAGGCATTGGCTCATCTGTCACAGTGGGGGCTCCAGACAGGGTGAGGTGCTCTAAGACATTGCTTAGTCTATGTAAATCACAGCCATTACTTCTTACCACTTCCCAATTGGTCAATTATGTATAAACATGTGTTAATAAAAATTTGCCTCTGTGCCTCTAAGGTACACACCCATAAAGCCATGTGAGTATGATAAAGTATAAATGGCATGCATTATTATCTGATTTGACCTACCTCATAAATTATGATCCAAAGTGCCTCTATAGAAACAAAACTCTAGGAAAACTCTCAATGCTGTGGGGCAGGGAGCCGAATGATAGAATAGAAAACAATAAATTTCTTCATGTCTTTGTAGTTTTGGTGAAAAAAGAAACTTGAATTTTTTCCCTTAGAAATAAAATAAGCAAACAATATATTAAATCTTAAACCACAGAGGCTTTTATGAGATTTGGAATTCTTAATTTCCACAGGTGATGGAACCATGGAAATATAATTCAATTGTTGGCATTAAATACAAAAGAAGAAAATATGTGGAGTTTTGGAAAAGTTTAAGAATAACATATTTTAACTAATTTTTTATTTATGTGTCTGAGTGTATGTCTGAGTGTATGCTACATGTATGGTATGGGAGAGTATCTATGGAGGCCAGAAGCTTGTGTTTGATTCCCTGGTGATGGACTTACAGATGGGTGTGACATGGGTACTGGGAACTGACTTCTTATCCTCTGGAAGAGCGTGGAATTCTTTTAACTACTGAGCCATCTCTCCAGCTCCAATTTTTCTTTTTTTTAGAAAATAGTTTATGGTTATTGTAATGATGGGCAAACACCTTTTGAGTGGATTTCTCCAGGTTGAATTCCATGTGCAGCTATTAAAGTCTATGAGAGACTATTATTAGCACATTTCAAAAGGATGCAAAAGAACTTTAGAATTACAAAGCCTGAGTCAAATTTCTCTCTCTGTCTTTATGAAGAGTACACTACACTAAATATATCATTGAGTTGGCCTGAATATCTTTCCTTGGCAAAATGTACATCATGATGATGCCAATCCACATCACAGAGTTGTAAGAAACAAATGAGTTTAGTAAGAAGAAAATGCTACAATGTTGTCTGGTCTATATATAACTGTTTTTGCAAGAACACTCACTTAAAATATTGAGATATTTAAGAGAAAGATTCGTAAAGGTGTGATTATCTTTATTTGATGTAATAAATATAAAATTGCTTCTTGAAATGAACATTTATTAATGTTTATAAAACAGTAAATTAGGCTTGAACATAATCAAAATTGGCACAGTAACGTTTAGTTATTTGATACATACAAGATACTGCCCTAGGATTATATTCACCCTCAGTAAACATTTTAATTATTTATTTGTACATTTACTGAAGTACAATGACAGGAAGTGACCTGCACAACTTTAGTGTGTAATTTGCTATATTTGCGTACACACAAAACTTCATGCTGTGTAGCATGGATCCTAATTGGTCTTATAATAAAAACCTGGAGCCAGATATTGCAGTAAATGCTGAAAGATTAGAGAGAGACAAAGGAACAAGCTAACACCACTACAGAAACCTCAGGCTGAAAGAGACGCAAGATCCTGTCTCCATGAAGCCTCAGACTGAATGCCTCTGAGTCCTCAACTGAAAGGACTCCAAACTCCTATCTCCTCCTGCCTTGTATTCCTTTCTCTGCCCAACCATATCACTTCCTGTTTCAACTTTCCTACTTCTGGAATTAAAGGGATGTGACTCCCAAGTATTGGGATTAAAGGTGTGTGCCACCACTCCCTGGCTGTTTCTCTTTTAGAGTGGATTAATCTCATGTAGTCCATGGTGGTTTTGAACTCACAGAGATCCAGATGGATCTCTGCCTCCTGAGTGCTAGGATGAAAACTGTGTGCCACCACTGCCTTGCCTCTATGTTTACTCCAGTGGCTGGCTCTGTCCTCTGATTTTCAGGCAAATTTTATTTGTTAGAGTACAAAGTATCACCACAGTGCTGAGCTATACCTCTATGCCCCACATTTCATATCACAAACTATGCTACACAGCAACACCTTCCAACTTACTCATATAGCATACTGAAACTTCACACCCTTGGAAGTTTCCCTCACCTTCCATATGATGACTGCTAAAAAAATTTGAGTTTCTCAGTTTTAAATAACTCACATAAGTGAACACTTGTCATTTTGTAACCAAGACATAAGGTTACTCCAGGTACCTCTATGTTGTCATCAATGCATCAATGGGATAGTTAACTTATATTTTAAAGATGAAATATATATATATATTAGAATATATGCCTAATGATTTGTATGAACAATATATACATATGGGATATATAATTAACCTGTTCATGCAATATAATTAATCTTTCCATACATATTTTTCCATGTCCTCGTTATTATTAAAAATGTTACATGGGATCACAAACTTTTTTCAGGAATCTTGACTTCAGTTTTGACATATAATTTAGAATGAAAGCTAGAGGCAAGTTAATATAATCCCCAAATAAATGCCAGTATTTCTAATGCTTCTTTGATCCAAGTCTTAAAGACCTGGAATTCATTAAACTGTTCACGACTTCTTTAGGTTTAATGTAGTGTGGGTACCACCTATGTGTACATATCTGTCAAGCTAGATTCAATACAGACTGGAGGTCACTTCTAACAGCAACTCAAAACACAAGCCAAAATACACAGACAGATCAGTCACGATTGAAACTTCATTGAACAAGGCATATCACTACCCCAAAAACTGTAAATTGATCTTCAAAAGTAATGAGAAAAATTGAGAATCTATTTGTTTTTCATAGACATAGCCTGCATGTTATTACAGATAAATATAGGGAGGGTTTTATCCTGCTCACTTGTTTATGTCCAATCTAAGCACCAACTTACCTGCTTATGCTCCATCTAAGCACCAACTTCTATAAACAAATAAGCAGAAGAACACAGATGCACCAAAACAATTATTTTTATGACCTCTAGAATAAATTTGAATATTTTGAAATTGTGTTAGATTGATATTCATTATTAAAATAAGAAGTGACCCGCTTCATATTGGTTGTGTACTAAAAACTTGGTTTCTTTGATCAGGAAATTGATCCATTTATAAATAATAGATGTAATAAATATTAAGGAAGATAAATAGAGAGTGATGACAGGGTATGAGCTCACACACACGCACACACACACACACACACACACACACACACACACACACACAGAGCGAGAGCGAGAGCGAGAATGAGGGAGCACCCAGATGTAGTACATTCACCAGAGAACTTTTTCATGAGAATATTTTAAATTCTCACTTGAAATTTTCATTTACTTAACATTTTGACTATCTTCAAACAACCTTGCACACAAATGTTTCCAAAGGGTGTATATAGCAATATGGAGTAAAATTAATAAATATGCAAAAGGTGGGCAACTCATCTTTTTGCTTTCATTTTTGTTTATAAAATAACCTTAAGATCAATATTAAAGCATTACTAGAAAATTTATAAACTTTATAAAATACAGATATCTATTTACATAAAATCTGTATCATATCTTATCTTTCTGGATATCTTTCTCTCCTTTCTTCTTTCTGTCCTCTCATTTTTAGTTTTCATTATTTCTTTATTAATTTCCATTCATTGAATACTTGTTCATTCACAAGGTGAATTAATAAAGAACCACTGTTTTGTCCAAAAATATAGTTTGCACACAATGAAACTTCAGATGGCAACTTTTATTGCTTTATTCAAAAGCATTTGTTGATTTAAATTTTAATAATTTTCTAAAAGAAAATACAAAAGGTAGCCTTTCACTGTAGACCAGTAAAACAAAATAAGTAAAAAGATATAATTATAAAATAACTAATGTAATAAGATGGTGCTATAAAAACAAACACTATGTATTCCCATCATCATTACAAAGTGTTGAGGCAGCATACATGACTCAAGAGGTAACATAAATGACTCAATAAATAACTGTGCAAAATTGGGTGTATTACTTTTCCTGTTGCTGTGGTGAAACACCCTGGCAAAGATGACTTAAGGGAGGAAGGGTTCATTTTTGGATCCTAGCTGAAGGGTAAAGTCTGTCTTAACTGGCCATCAAGGTGGTAGACATTTGATGCATCAACAGTCAGGAAGAAAACATTGCTGAATCCTGGTACTCAGCTAGTTCCCTCCATTTTATTCTGTCTAGGACTCAGACCCAGTGAATAGCATGGCCTTCATTTAGCTTGGTTCTCCTCACCTGCATGGTCCTAATCAGTATAAACACAGTGAATAGCGTTGCCTACATTTAGCTTGGTTCTTCTCACCTCCATGGTCCTAATCAGCATATTCTTTCATCAACATTGCCAGAGGCTTGTCTCCTAGGTATTCGAAATTCTGTCAAGTTTATAGTCATTATTAATAATTACAACACAAAGAACATTTTCAGTATCTATAACTTTATTCTCTTTCTCAAAATAGGAAGACATTGTCTACAAATACCTCTTGAAAATTTACTAAATCTAAATATTTCTTTTTTGTTGTTGTTGTTGGTTATTTGGCAGGACGAAAGACCATCTGAAGGACACATCATAACAAAATGGACTTAGCAACTTATCCCCATATCATCTCTGAGGAAGAAAAAAAAATGAAAATATCTGTTCTCAGGGAAAACATTTAGAACAAGGCAGCATTTGTCATGAAATATTATGGTTGGTGATTAAAAAGAGATTTTGATGAGCCTACCTAATGTATAAATTAAAAACACTTTTTAAACATAAAGATTTATCAGTTTAGGATCATTGTCATAGTATAGATAAAAATGAAGGAAATATATTACCAAAATAAAATCTCCAAACACACAACTTAGAGTTAAGAAAGTCATAAACAAAACAGCATGAGTGTAAAGCCTGTCTCCATTCATTTACTCTTGGAATGAATTAATTTAAAATGTAGATTGCTATTAGAATTTATCCTTAAAATATATTACTGGGGACATGGCTCAGCCAGTAAAGCACTTGTTGTGGCAACATAAAGAACTGAATTCAGATAAAAAGCATACAAGTAAAAAGCCAGGTGTGCTGTGCCGAATTGTAATCCCACAGCTCTTTCACAGAGTGGGAAAGATGCCTGGAGCCCTCTGGTCTGTAAACCTAGCCTAAACATGAAATATCAGGTTCAATGACGCATAACTCTCTCACAAAATAGAGCATAGAGGGATAGAAGCAGAAGACAACACATTGCAACTTCCTGACCTCCTCACGTATACACATGGGTGAATAGGACAGTGTGTGTGTGTGTGTGTGTGTGTGTGTGTGTGTGTGTGTGTGTGTGTGTGTGTTTGTGTGATGTGTTCAGTGAAAATATATGATTATAATACATATATACAAACAACGTTTTATATATACATTCATATAAACCTGTATAATATAAATCAAAAACTGATGAAACTCAAAATACAGTAGGAGAATTTCAAGAAGGAAGAAATTATATTAATAAAATAGAGTTGTAGGCAAATACGTTAATGAAAACAAAAGTGAGGTCAATGGAAATATATGAAGGGGAAGGCCTGAATATGATAGTTACTATTGTGACATTAAGAAATAGCAACAGAATTCTTCCCCAAATTCAAAAGTTGCTGCTTAGATGGAGCAGGAACAAGTTAGTGTCTCAATGGGACATAAACAAGTGTGCAGGATAAGACCCTGCAAATCTTTATCTGTAATAATATCATGCATGCAATGTCTATGGAAAACAAATAGATTTTTAGTTTTGTCATTATTTTTGAAGATGAATTTTCACAATTTTGCGGAATGATTTTCCTTGTTCAATGATGTTTTATAACATACACTACCATACTGGCTGGTATATACCATAAAGACTTTTACAATGTGCAGTTTGATTGATTAATATAGACAGGGAAGAACAGGATATTCTGAGTGGGCGAATTTCATCTTTTGAAGCCATGGGTATTTGGCTCTGTTTTTAATGTCAAGTGTAGGTTATAATATATTCAGTCTTGCCTTTTGTTCTTTTCCACCCCAGCCTTAAATAATATAGGGTAATATTAGGTGTTTGAATTTATTAGCATTCATCAAAGAGTACTTTTGGCAGAATTATATCACAAGGACTGACATGGGTATGTATAAAATAATACATGTGCAAGCCTGCAAAAAAAGGAAAATTCAGTGAGACTGTCCATTATATAACTGAAACTATTTTTTGTGGATCAAATAAAATTACAGAGGCGCCATGCATAGTGCTGTTGCTGAAGGCCATCATAAACCCTGATTTTCATGGGGTTATATGGTCTTTTCACCAAGAAAAAAATCTTTCTCTATTTAACTTGCCAAAGTATTGAAACAGTTTGGGAATGGAGACCTTTATTTTTCCAATTTAAAAAAAAAAGAATACCTACCACTTTGGCTTTTAAATGTAGATGGAATAAAAATGCAGATGGTATTGTAATATTACACTGAAACCATGTGGTCTTTTTCTTTCTTTATAAATGGGTAGCATGTGAATGTCATATTCTTTCTTGTGTGTCTTTTAAAAACAGGGAGACATGTCTGTCTGTTACAATAATTTAATTTTTATATATATTTATGAAAGTGAATATGTAAATAACATGAGCATGAGAGAAATTAGTAAGCATCCTGTCACTAATCATTTGCATATTATTCAAAATCATAAATTTCTACCTGTTCATGTGAGAATGAAAACTGATTTCAAATAACTTGGTAATTCATTATACACTTGAGACCTTTTTTAAAAATAAGAATTAAGTGCCATTGACTATTTGAGTCACACTTGGATTGATTTCCTATTAGGGACAACACATGACTATTCATAATACCTAATGTCTCCAAAGCCTTTCAAGCAGGAAGTTAAATATTTCACCGGCAAAACGTTTTACTTATTTTTGTGAATTATACTTCATATATACATTCTATTGGAACAAATTGAACATAAATACTATAAAACAACTAGTTTCCCTCTCTGAAAATTTCCTGAGGCTGTTATGATACTGTAAATTATAAAATAGATTGGAATTCTTTCTGTACCTGGTTAAGATGTGACACATTCTCACTTGTATCATATCAGAGGTCCTATGTAGTCATTTTGTGTCATTATGTGTGAGGCTGACATAGCCCTTGATATCTTCATTTACTAATCATTTTCTTATCACTTATTAATATAAAATCGGTGGAAGAAATGAAATACTCCAAAGAGGTTTTTTTTTCAGTAAACTGTCATCACAAAGTTTATCATAAGTTGGCAAATTTTACTTGATTGAACCATATCTACATTTATGTAAGTGATGACTTTCTACTTGTGTTTCAATTATTTCTTCTCCATCCATTGGTGGTTAGCTACTGTGTGAGAGCAGATGACCTCCCAGCAGCTCACATGCAAGTGATTTTATTTTTAGCATTGGCAATGAATCATGTTTCTGTGGTTTAGTGGCTTCTGTCAGTTCTACCTCTGATGAATCCTGATTAAAAAAAGAAAAGACAAGAAGTCCTGCAAAAGTAGTTGTTTAGACAAATTTGAGAAACTACATTTTGAATAAATAGCAGATATTAGATGTACTGATATTATTAATATTTTACATGAAATTTATACTATGTCCAAATAGGTCACAGCTACTGTTCTTAGGAAATAAGTTCTCAAATTTGAGAGGTTTACAAAATTAAACATCTCAAGTTTTAATAAATGTTTTAAAATGTTGGAAATCATCAAACCCGCGTAAACTATATTTTCTGGAGTTGATAAAACTTCTATATTAATGTTCAGTTAAGAAATATGAGCATTAATGTTATTGCATACTTCCCAACACAATGAAGTATAGATTTATGAAGGCATTTTAAAATGTTTATAGAAATCTACACTTTTATTAAAGAGATGAAGAATGAATATAAACTGATGAAAATACAAAAGCATAAATATGTTTAGTAAAAGCATGGATAGAGATAATTATATTAGAGATAAAATAAAATGCTTGGGGCAAACTCAAAAGAAAAGTAAGCTATTGACTGGATGGAGGACAAAAAGTACAGTTAAACAGATTTTTAATAGAGCAAATCATCGTATTAGAAATCTACTTATATTTTACTTAAATACAGTGTAGCAATTTGAGCAATTTAATTTAATTTATATTTCCTATATATGCTAAATATAATAAGCCTTTGTAATGTTTAGTTTAAAGCATGAAAATAGTATTTATTAATTACCTGACTATGTATGTGTATTTTAAAACATGCCAAGATAATATGCGTATTGCCACGTTTCTTTCTTATAGCAACAGTAAAGTGCCAGGCAGGCTTTCAGTTGCAGATTCAATTAACTGGTTTCTCATCAATAACTTAGTAAAAAAAAATCTCATATAAGTTTATAAATTCCTTTAAGGAAAATAAAGTATGATAGAACAACAGAATATTAATTCTTACTTTGGGGGAAGAGGGAAATGGAAAAGCAAAAATCAACCTTTTCCTGAATAATTGTTGAGTATAATGTGTGACTGATACTACAGAAGAGAGATAAAAAAATAAGTCAAAAGTTTGAAATAAACACTAGACACATATGTTTAATTCTCATGAAACTTTAATCTGTAAAGAATATTATTACTACCTAATGAAAAGTAATCCATGAATGGAGTTGAAATACAGTTTTTAGAAGATAATGTGTTTTCAAGCCATTTATGATGCTTTTGTGGGGACACTTAATTTTCTGTGATGCAAGTGAGAGATGACTGATCCACTTCCACCCAATCATTGGCCTATGGTATGATGCCCTCATTCTTTAGGAAAGGCACAGCAACAGGATGCCTTGGAGCTTAGAAATGTGTGGTTTGGGAAAAGAAATTCAGAAGCACTCTTTATTGAGCTCTCAGCTTTTAAGTTTAGACATATTTCCGAAATTCTGTGTCCTTTACATCAGAAGAATTGGTTAAATTAAATTTACTTAAATTAATCATTATAGATTTGACTTTTTAATTATAAAGGTTTGGAATTAAAGTGGTAAAGGCAACAGGTTAGCCTTGCATACTGGACACACTAGAAACAGATGCATATGCATGAATAATCTCAGTTAACTGCATGCCAATAGTTGGTTTAGTATTAGCACTTTAAAAGTCTTCCCTTTGTCTTCATTTGGACTTCAAAACAAGAAAATCTCCAGGGTGATGCTGCTTTCATTGCTGACTTTCTTTCTTTCTTTCTTTTCTTTCTTTCTTTCTTTCTTTCTTTCTTTCTTTCTTTCTTTCTCTCTCTCTTTCTTTCTTTTTCTTGCCTGCCGTCCCTTCTTTCCTTCCCTCCTTCCTTCCTTCCTTCCTTCCTTCCTTCCTTCCTTCCTTCCTTCCTTCCTTCCTTCCTTCCTTCCTTCATTCCTCCTGCCTCCATCCCTCCCTTCCCTCCTCTTTCTCTTTCTTCTTCTTCTTCTTCTTCTTCTTCTTCTTCTTCTTCTTCTTCTTCTTCTTCTTCTTCTTCTACTTCATCTTCTGCTGCTGCCTCTGCCTCTGTGCTTCTTTCTGCTTCTGCTTCTTTTCTATTTTATTTAATGATTCTCATTTCAAAAATAGAAACACAACAACCATTTTGTAAGCTGTATTTGTTTCAGATTTCTCAAAATAGTTAAGCTTATATATATACATTCTTGACCAAGCATTATTTCTGAAATTCATGATGTTTGAAATATTCCTGAAGACGTAAGGACCTAGTCATAATGAAATTATTTTGTTATTCCCAGAACAACATAGTTTGTAATTAAAATATAAATGCGTTAATTTGGTATATTTGGACTTTTTTGGATATATCATTATACAGACTTGTACTACAGCCAAGATAGATGAGGTTTACGATGAGTGTGTTAATGGGTGCATCTCTGATTCTTGTGCCTTCTCTTGGGCTCTTTTTTGTTCTATGGGTTACTTTTGTCCAACTTAGATGTGATGGATTTTTTTATCTTATTATATTTTACTTTGTTATGTTTTGTTGTTATCTCTTAGAAGCCTGTTCTTATCTGATGAGAGATAGAAAAGGAGTGGATCTAGATGGAAGGGGAGATGGAGAGGAACTGGAAGGAGTAGAGGGAGGAGAAACTGTAATTAAGATATAGTGTATGACAAAAGAATCAATTTTCAATAAAAGAGAAGATATTGATATAATAAACGATACAAACTTTGTGGATATTTTCTAATTATTATTCCATATTTGGGAGTATATGAGTTTTTTAAAATAATATACTCTGAAAACACATTACAATGACTATGATACTTAAATTAATTTTCAAACAAAAGAAACAAAATATATAGCTAATTTAAGTTGGAAATTGTACTTTTCTGTTTTGTGTTTGGTTTTCATAGGCATGGATATGCTCTTTTTGACAAAGGGTGTGCTCTGTAGTCCAACTGGCCTGGAATTCACTGTGTAATTCAAGTTTGCCTTAAACTCTTGTCAAGCCTTTCTATTTCTGAAGTGCTGAAAACAGGGATGAGTCATTATTCATGGCTAGAAACATATTTCTTTAACCTGAGTTAGAAGAAATTAAATAATAACTGACTACATAATGGTCATTCTTTTAAGGCATAATGCCAATGACAGCATAACTATATAGTATTATTAATTTATTTAGTTATATAACACATAAATTATGGTGCATTTTGTATATAACATTTGTTAGAATTTTTGACAAAGACTAATACATTAGATACTATTACTAAATTATACTGTTTGTTTAAATATTTTATAATACATTAGTTAACATAATAATTATCTGTGCTACTATTAATAAAGTAAAAGAGATGGACATATATAGAATGACTTAATGTATACTCAAAACTAAAGCCATAGCCAAATAGTAGTTTACATTCTTATAGAATGTTCTCTGTTCCTACATAAAAGAAGAGAACTTGTGAAATAGTATAAAGTAGTTCCTGGGAAATAGTCCACAAATTTTCTCCTGTCTTTCACCTGTGTTTTTAGTTTCTGAATGTGAGAGAATTAGTTTTTCCTGGGGAAGAGCACAAGAACTGGTTATCCAATACCAAATTATCAGCCCAGATAATGTATAAGGAACATTATAGAGACTGAAAGTTTACATTTATGTCGTTAGGAATACACATACACACACAACAACAACAACAATTAAAAAGAGACCATGAATTTGAAGGAGAGTGGGAAGGATATAGGGAAGAGTGTGAAATAGAAAAAGGAATAGCAAAATAATGGATAATAATGTCAAACAAATCTTAAAATAATAAAAAACATCGAAGCAATGAATGTTGCCTCTTTACCTCATGCTAACACAACCAAATATCCACTTCTTCGTCAAATATACAATGTATGATAACGAACTAGGACGTATATGTTGTGTGAAAAGTGGTTAGGCATTGGCAACATGAGTTGACAAGATATGAATGCTCCTCCGAGTGGGAAGTTGAAAGAGGAGAGAGTGACTCTTGGTGTTGGGTCCTGGGTATTTCAGTGTACTTGCTAATGATGTGGACTTCATACAAAGAGGGAGGCGTTAAAATATTCTGACAACATTATGCTACTTTGGTTAGTTAAAAACTAATGAGGTTTGGGAGATACTCCAGATGGCTCTAATCATACTGGAGAGTTGTGAAGCCCAGTGGCAGATGAAATTCATTTTTGATAAATGTACATGAAAGAATATAGGGAAATTATAATCTAAGCCCTCCATGTACACCATGAGGTTTTGATCTTGTAAATTCTCTGAGGAGCAAGGCATTTACTACTACCATTGATAGTTCCAAGAAGGTGTCCCCTAAGCATGTCTCTTTGGAAACAGCTGAGTAGATACTTGAATGCATTGAGACAGAGGTTTGAAAATGCAAATAATTAAGAAAGCTGTTTTGAGATAGATAAAAATGTTTTGCCCATTGCACCAGGATGGATTTCTTTTGGGTAACAAGAAGTGACAGAAACAAGAAAGCCACAGGAGCTTGATGGAATAGTGACTCATTCCTTCAGACTGAAAGACTGATTGACAGCAGGAGAGCACATTTACATGTAGTGAAGCTGTTTACTATGGTAAAGCTCTTCAACTATCGAGAATTTGATCTTATTAACAGAATGGCAACTGTGGGAACCTGACAACTAATATATGAGTTTGAATACTTATCATTTGAAATTTTAAAATTCATAGCTTAGTTTGGTTCAGGTACTGGGATGTACTGGGATAAATTTTGAATGTATACAATCATAGCCTTTTTATGATTTTCATATATAAGAAATAGAGATTATATTATCATATGAAAGAACTATGATTCTAATTCACCACTGTTTGAGTAATAGATGTAAAGGCATGAAAATGTAAGATATATCGTGTACATATATATACATATATATATATATATAAATGTGTGTGCTAAATATATAATTACTTCTTGTTCATAAGAAGTAATTAAAGAAATCATCTAAATTGTTTGTTTTTAAAATGCACACAATGAATATAGGAAAACATGTTGTACAAATTTGAGGCCTATTAATAAAGTTGTTAGCTTTTAAAAACCTGAATGAAATCATTTAATTTATTTAGTAGAATGTTAGACTTTTTTTGAAGAAATATTTAATTTTTTAAAGAATTCCAAAGACCTACCTATTTCCAAATATATTTCTGTAACAAAGAATATTTGATATCAATGATGATTCATGTAAGAGTTTTTAGTTTTCTCGTGTTTAATGGAAATGTATACAAGTTCATAATCTCACAGAAAGCAAATATGCTGCTTGCTTCTATGAATTATTTTATCTACTCAAAACATTCAGGAAAAAGCAAAATTTGTTTAGATGTACATAAAAACAAACTATCGAAAAGTGGGTTTAAATATCTCTGAGTACTCAAGAACACCAATAAGTTAATAACTATTGGAGGCATGGGACAAGGGAACTACATCTCATGAAGCAATGTGGAGAAAGGGGGGCAATTAGTATCACTTCTTATCAAAAGTGTGTGCCTCTGAATGACACATGGCTTCCCATAAGTTGGAGCAGACAGCTGCTACAGGGATACCCTCATCATCAACTGCACCTGAAACTATGATTAATCCTTCTGTGTGATGCTGCTTGGATACCCTCTGATTCTAAGCCTTCCTGAAAGCCAATTCTTCCCCAAGTCCTTTCCTCTCTAAGTGTGCCAACCAGAATGCTGTGTTTCTTTCACCTAACTGTTCAGAGACGTGAAGACGAGTAAGAGCGATCACAAGGGTCAAATGGCTCACTTTCATTTTAGGAAGTGTGATTCTTCCTTTCTGAGAAGGACACAGCATGGCGGCAGTGTTCAGGATATGCGCAAATATCTCCACGCATTCTCTAAAAGCACCTGAGCACTGATAAATTCACTTCATTAAAGAACCAGTTACAAGGTAGTGTTAGTTTGAATTGTCTGATTTGTTCAACACAAAAACATGACAATAACCTCCCTTGTAAAATAATCATTTCTAAGAAATATGATGCAAGCCAGTGAGTATAAAAACCCTTTAAGATGGGAGGCTTTGCTCAAATCTTTCATAGTGTGACAGAATTAAACCGAATGCTTTAGGAATCTGATTCCTTTTTCATCTTAAAAACAACTGTTAATTCTCACAAGAGCCTTGGGCTCAGTGAAATGTATAACAAAATGAATGTACGGTTCATTCAGTGGACCCCATGAGTAGAAGGAAAAAAAAAAACACTATCTTACACTTCCCCCAGTAAAAGTGAGAGGAGAATCCTATTTCAAGGGCACTTTACCAAATCACAGTGTGTTTCATGTGACTGATTCAATACATGAAACATATATTGTTCCTATTCAGGCAAACCACAGCTGAAGAAATGAAATCCACAGTACTGGAGCTAAAATAGAAAAGCCAATTGAGCTTTATCTAGCCTTCCACAGTGAAAGAAGACGAGAAAAACAGAGGCATCTTATACATTAGTGCTTATTTGATGTGTGTGACCAGCACTTGTACAATTTAGATCATAAATTCCTGTTAGTGAGAGGTAATCTCTCCCCCAGGAGTTTTTTCTATTTACCTTTCTCGACTTTATGCATTTTCCAATAGCTACTCTAACAGGAAAAGCCTATCCTTAATTAATAAACAAATGTATACGGAAAGGAGTGAATAAATGAATAAAGTAGGTAACTGGTTTCACTGAAAAAAAAAAAAAAAGCATGGGAGGAGGTGAATCTGTGATAAGAAGGGAAGCGTAGAATAGATGCTTGAGCCCAGATTCAGTATCAACAGTTCATGCAAATTTGGCAACAAAAGTTTCTGATTATATGTTAACCAAAACTTAATTCAAAAAGGAATACATAATGAGTCTGAGGAATTTCACAAACGCAGCCTTGGTTTTGAACATGTGCAGGCATTCCTGCATCTTCCCAGCTGACCTACCAAGCACCCAGCAAACACTCTAGAGTGTTTCAGCTCATAGCAGACTAGCGAATGTTATGGAATATAATGTTTTTACAGCACACACAAAAGTTTTGGCTCCTATAGAAATATAATGGTTTAATCATGGAAAACAAGTACACACTTTCCACCTATAATTCATCAACATACAAGTATCAATTTAGTACATCTTGGATAGAATTGTATCAGAATTTATGACCTTAAAAGTTAACCATGTGAGTTGCTGACTTGAGTTTCATGAAGAATTGTTAAATAATTTAGCTTAGATTTTGGACAGAATTTATAACAATTTCTGAACTGGTTCTAAAAACATTTCTGCCATTTTCCACTACAAATTTATTTTAAGTGGTTTTTAAGCATTGATGATTGTAAAAAATCAAAATATTGGTAACTGGAGAATATTGAAGATGCTTTACATCCTAAATATCAAATATTTAATATTTTTAAATAAACAAGCATACCCCCTCTTCATTTTGCAAAATTGCTGTCATATTTAATAAATGATAAAATTACAGATATGTTAAATACTTTTTATTTAAAATCTGTTTTGTGAGAGCTCAAGTATGAAGATCAAAGGAAAACCTGTAGGATTTGATTGTCTGCTTCTACCATGTGATTCATTAGGGACCGAAGAATCAAATGTAGGTTGTCAGCCTTGGTGACAGGTGCATTTACCCACTGATCTATTTCACTGTTCTTGCCAAGTAAAATTATTTTTTGTTTCTCTGTGTAGCTTTGCGCCTTTCCTGGATCTTGATCTGTAGACCAGGCTGGCCTCGAACTCACAAAAATCTGCCTGCCTCTGCCTCCCAAGTGCTGGCATTAAAGGCATGTGCTACCACCGCCTGGCTCTTGCCAAGTAAAATTTTAAAAATAAATTTATTATTTATTATCACTAAATGTTTGATTTTGTACTTATTTTATATATTTTATATGGAGTGCTTCATAAAAATTTCTCCAGTGTAAATAGACTGTGAGAGAAAAAAACTTAAGAAGCTCTGACATAGAAGTTAAAAAGCATAAAAGTGGAGACACTGTGTCCTTCAAAGCCACAGACTTCAAATTGAAGTTGTCCTGATCATTACATCTCATCAATTCATGTAGATATGCTATTGGTGATGTATTTTATTTTTTTTAACTGAGAAGAAATTTGTTCCCTTGTAATTCCTGGTCCCTTGAGACTTGACTAAAGCTTCACATTTAGTAGATACCTTATCATTTTATCACTGTTTGATTGAAAGGGAACATTCTCGTTTGTTCCCTTTCCTCCTGTTGTTAGTTTTGATCCTCTCCAGATTGCAGAGTGACTTATGTGTGTAACACAGATTGTCAAACAGTCTTATTAATAAGAAAGACAACCCAGAGACAGATATTGGGGTGAAAGCTGAAAGATCAGAGAAGCAGAACAAGCCACAGCCAACCTCACCTCACCAACTCCGCAGCCGATCTTGTTTCCAGGAATTCTGACTGAAAGCCTCTGAGTTCTCACCCCCAAAGGGCTCAATTGAAGTGCTTTTAGCTCCTGTTTCCTCATGCCTTGTATACCATTCTCCACCCAGCCATGTCACTTCCTGGGACTGAAGGCATGTTCTTTCCAAGCAAAGGCATGAGATCTCAAATACTGGTTTTAAGGGTATATGCCACCACTGTCTGGCCTCTATGTCTAATCTAGTAGCTGGCTCTGTCCTCTGATTCCCAGATATGTTTATTAAGGTCCACAATATATTACCACATATCTGCTTCATTTTCCTCCTAAGACACAGAGAATTTTCCCAGGCAGAGTCCATATTCAACTCCCTCTTTCTTGTAATCCATGAAAATAACTGTTTTGATCTTCTTTTTACTAGCCAAATATTACATCATCAATAAATGAAATCTTTAATTCCTTTTGAAACTCATAATTGAAATCTACTTTCCCATTCTCATTTGTCACTTTATGCAATGTATTTTCCATTTGTTATATTCTGCAGGATTATCTTATTAATTCTATTTCCCTGACCACTACTCCTCTGACCTACTTTACAGTTGCATATTTTACACTGAAAACTTTTACTTCATTGTCCCATGTAAACTCTCCTGATACAAATCTACTTTTGTAGTGTTGCCTGAATACATCTTTTGGTACTTGATTCTTTATATCCCAATGTCAAGGAGTGTCTTTCTCTAACAATCTTTAAATAATAGGCTAATCTACATACTTCATCTCCCAGAATCCTGAGTCAGATATTTATGATCCACTCATGGCATCCTATAGGAAAGTCCTGAGAGTGTAAATGTTGAGAAGTAAGGGCAGCTTAAGTGGAAACTGAAGCTTCTCATGTGCTTGTTAGTGGACCTGTATAAAAAAGCCTCTATCCCTGTTATAACTTGAAGACAACAATCTTAGCTTCAAACTTTTACCCCACATAACAAGATAAAGTACAACATACATGACTCACAATATTAAGGTCACTTGTTTGGGAGCTTTGTTCAAAAAACTCTAGTTTTTAACAGCTATATTACCAGAGTAAGAATAATCATATATAAACAGAAGTAACATTTTGTGGCCTAAGGAAAATATTTGATCATGGGACCACCTGAATTAAGGAAGTTGATTCATACATTAGAATGTTCCCTATCTTACTTATAAAAAGATTCTCACGTGTCTGAAATTTGGTCAAGATTAAATGGGATACCACGCATGGAAACATTTATGCCATGGTTCTTCTATAAATAATTGAAATAAAAATAATGCTTCTTACAATGTTCCCCCAAATTAGTGTAACACCTAGGTGTGATGTGTAGAGCCTTATCAATTGTATACTACTGGTTTCATTATGTCACTCCTGTATTATAGATCATTTTTAATCTGTTCTTAACTCAGAAAGTTCAGAGCTAGTAAGAATTAAGTACTAAAATGAGAATGTAAAATGAGATGACTCACTTTTTTTTTTGATTCCTGTTTGTTTTGGCTTGGAAATTTGCCAACAATGAACGTTATTTCTACCTATTATTTCAAAAAAGTTCAATAAAAGTCAGTACATTAAATACCAGTCTTTGTTTTTGTAACAATCAAGCATAGAAAAACATTTTATTGTTGTGTATGTGTGTAAATACAATGCCTCAAAATTATCAGTGAACCTTATCACAGTTACTTTTCTATTTCTGTGAGAAAATGCCCGAGGAAAGGTACTTATTGTCTTGTTACTAATGGCTTGTTTAGCGTGCTATCCCATACAGCCCTGGGCCACCTGTTAAGAGGTGGAACCATCCACAGTGTCCTGTTTGTTTTTTTTCCAAATATATAATTGATCAACAAAATACCCTACAGATTTGGTTACAGGTAGTCTGAATGGAGGCACAGTCTCAATAGAGCTTCTTCTTTCCAGATAATGCTGTCTTATAACAACTTAACACACAAAAAACCAACCAACCAACCAACCAACCAAACAAACAAACAAACAAACAAACAAACAAAAACCAGGATAATCACGAATTTCCAAGGAGTTCACAGCCAAGTGAAATAACCAACCATGCTATTTTATTTCAGCGCCCCCAGATAGTGGACAGGCAGAATGGGAGGGGTATTAAATTATGTCATGTAATACTTTTAAAAGTAGAGAAAAGCTTCTTGTTCTTTAGCATTTGTTTCTCCAATGTTTAGTTTGTCATATATTAGTAAAAAGCTTCATTACAGGCATTTAGACTTGATTGGCAAATTTGAGCATGCTGACTGCACCCACACAGTTTTGTGACATTCGGCACATAGATCTGTCTTAATATGCTATGAGAGTAAAGAGCGAAGTGTCCCAGAGCTTTCTTCGTGCTGTAGTGCATAGGATGACTCCATTGCTACAATTGAACTAAAATGGGTCTGTTTTTCACCAACCACAATTTGGTAATGCATTAATACATTTTTAATTAAAACTATGTCAGGAGTACACTAGTTAAGACATCATATATTTTTTCTTAGATGTTCCGTTTCCTCAAACTATAATCAGAATCTTATCTCTGTTAGTCGGTGACAGAACATTTTTATTAAGATATTTGAGTAAAATCTAGAAACCTGGTACTACACAACTACATTTTAGGTTACATGTATTTACTCTACCACAGCAATTTTTATGACAAAATGAAGATGTGACATTTGTCCTTGACAGTACAGCAGTAGGTAGCAAAAACTCTAATGAATACTTTTATTGTACTCCAGTGCTCACGCTGAAGAAATGACAATCATGCTACATAGTGGAATCAATTAGAGCATGACTACTTCCACAGGAGAGAGGTCAGAATGGTATGTTTATATGCAGAGGGTAAGAGGTACTGGTTCATAATGTGTGTCCCAAGGTCCACGAGCAGCAGAGAGTATTGCTATATTCACATAGAAAGCCATACAAAGTTTGCCTTCCATCTTCTAGCATCTCCTAAGCACTTTTATAAGTGTCTTATAGTTTTTATTTCCTGGGTTATATATATTTCCTCATGTTTTATATTTTTGTGTGGCCATCAAGAATGAGATTGTTTTCATGATTTTTTTTCATAATGTTGTCATTGGTAGTTAGGAAGACTGCTGGTTTATAAGTATAGTGTGTGTGTGTGTGTGTGTGTGTGTGTGTGTGTGTGTGTGTGTGTGTGTCTGCATGCATACTCGTGTGCATGTGTGCCACAATACAGTAGAGAAGGTTTGAAGACAACTTGTTAGATATAATTCATTTTGGTAGCTGGAGAAATGGCTCAGTGGTTAAGATCATTTACTGCTTCTCTATAGGACTCAGTTCACTTTTCAAATGGTAACAAAAGTGATTCACCTACTGTGGAAATTTGTTTGACAAATCCTTAAAATTTTGTAAATTGTTCATAATTAACAAAATAATATATATATATATATTCTTCATAGTTCTATTCATGAGACAAAAGATGGAAGCACTCTAGTGTGCTTCAGTGATGAGAAGATAAATAAGATATATACACTCAATATACAGCATGGGTAGAATTCAGTCAATAAAGGACTCTAAAATGCATGAGTAACATTTTAGTAATGGAAAAAAAGCAGGTATTATAGGTCACATATTCTACTAATACTTAAATGAAATTAAAAAAAAATATTACCAAGTAAATTACTTGCTAACCAAGACCTTAAGGAAGGAGAGAAAGTAAAATACCTTCTAAATACTAGTTTTTACTTTGGAAAAATTAAAATGTTTGGAACTAGAGGTTATACATGGGCACAAATGTAAATGAATCAAATGCCTTTGAATTGTTCAATATAAAATAGTTAATTTCTTTTTGTGTGAGTTGTGTCTCGATAAATACTTATTAAAAAGCCCAGTATGTGAATTGATGTTCAGATACGTGTGTGGCTGCTATTCATTCAGTGATTAACCCAACACATGTTTTCCCAAATATTGCAACATTCCAAATAATTACTAGTATCTATGTCATCATTTGCCTTGTGGTAATATTGGCTGACATATATATTATAAAAAGTTGAAATATTCTCATTTAGTGCTGAAATATCAGAAACATTTTTCAACTCCAAAGTAAACTACTAAAGCAACATTGAAATTTAATTTGTAATATATATTGAAAGATATTAGCATCTTGCAATGGTCAGTATAACCATTTGATAAAAATTAGTGGTAACTTGATTTGTATTCTCAGAGTAAAGTTTCACCCTTGACTAGTGTGAAGAAACAGTGTATTGGGGATGTACTCATACTGCATGTTTTTTTTCTGTGTTGGGGGGATAATCAATCTCATAAACAAATTGTATTTGTTCTTTCCTATCCTATTTCTAATTTCAAGTATATTAAAGTAATAAACAAATAAGATTTACATACTTTTTATTTGTAAAACCTGATATTTTTTACATAATTCGGCATTATACTAATTAACATATCTACCACTGCATGTAGCTGATGCTTATTTATGAAAATGTGGTTTGAGTTCATAGTAATATCCATGTAACTTACTGAAAATAATTCCTAATATTCTATGACATTTTGTTTCTATGGTGTGAGTTTGTAATTGGCCCATTATTGACCTAACTGGAGATGAGAACTAAATTGATTAGCCTTCTAATAAATACCAATTTTGAGATATTCATCAATTTAATTACTATTGGGTTTAATGATCCAATTTTGATTTGTTAATCTATTTTAATGAATTGCAAATACAATGAAACTCAATAAAATAATCAAAAATTCAAATTTAAAATATAACATATAAATGAATATTAAGTTGAAGGAGACAGTTGCTGTATTGATTAAAAATAAATCTTTAAAATAATTTTGAAAAACATAAGAAGTTTTGGTACATAGCAGAAGTTTCTTTAGAAATGAAAAAAGGAGTGTGCATTTTACAGGCAACATTTGTTTTTATTTATTTATTTATTTATTTATTTATTTATTTATTTATCTATTAATAGCTTGATATAGTATAATTTCTTATCCAAATAGTTAAATGTTTCATTGAGGCTTGCCCAGTAATTGAGTAAAACCAAAACTTATTATAAGCCACAGTCATCCTAGGGTCCCCACTGCTATATAGCCTCCCTGGTTCTGTGGGTTGCAGGCAGTGGTGGCGCATGCCTTTAATCCCAGCACTTGGGAGGCAGAGGCAGGTGGATCTCAGTGAGTTCAAGGCCAGCTTGGTCTACAAAATGAGTTCCAGGACAGCCAGGGCTGTTACACAGAGAAACCCTGTCTCAAAAACCAAGGAAAAAATTCATAAAACTCATTAAAACAATCTAATATATTCAATGGATGGAACTAGAAAATATCATCCTGAGTGATGTAGCCCAAACCCAGAAGGACAAACATATTATGTACTCACTCATAAGTGGATTCTAGATATAAAGCAGGCAACATTTGTAAACAAAAAAAATTGTTTTGTTTTTCTGAAAACACTAAACCATCTGTGAACTTCATGAACTTCCAGCCTTCCAAGTCTCTAGTGATCCATGTACTGTATTTTGTAAAATCACATACTGCAATGAGTTCTGTGGGTTTTTTTTTCTTTTTTTCAGAAATTTTAAGCCGCTTTTACAATTGTTTTCATACTGTGTGTCTATTCGTTTTTCATTTGCTACTGTTACAGACACTCTGGATTTGTGAGTGCTTGTCAATGTTCTCTTTGCCATTCTGTGGAATGTTTTAAATACGAGTCTTATTGATGAAAGGTAGATTTCAGAGAAACTTACTCTGCAGTAGTTGACTCCTGTGCACACCTTGTAAAATTTTGAGTGACTTTTTTTTTTTTTTAATATATCAGATTCAATGCTTGCTAGGCAAGAAATCTAAAGGCTTTGTATTCTCCTTGCTATAGATTTGGAACATTAAACCATCCATTTTGAATGAAATTAAGTTTTGCAGTAATTCGTCCTACCTAACAACCTTTATATGAATTCCTCTTCAGTAAGTCACTAAGAGTATATTTTGTTACACTTTTTGGTTTAGGTTTTTCTGTCATACCTAACATACACATAAATACTAAACATAATGAGTCTGAAATTGTTTGAAGATTTTCAAAGATTTCAATAGTAAATTATTCTAGCACATTGTCACCTACAAAATTTTCTACTCCTTCTCACACAATAATAATTGAAATTTACTATAATTACTTGTTTCTTTTTTAACAACTATAAGCAAGGTCTGAGATTTTGGCTAAACATGGACTAACTGATATTTAAATCTCCATTACCTACCAGAATGCTAAATTACACAAGACAAACATTAAATGAATCTTTTTAAATTAAAAAAATAAAACAGATTCAGGGAGAAATGTGATTAGGTCATAGAATAATAACTACCAAATTACATTATTAATTTTTCAATGTATTTAATAAAAATAAAATTTATTTGATGGGAATATTATTATAAAACAAAATGCAAATTTTCATCTTAATCTTCAAGATTTATTCAACTCTGAGTTTTTTTGGGGGTGGATTTTTGCTCATTATTTATTCCACAGAATTTAATATTCATGTGTGTGTAATATGTAGTATATAGGCAAATATCATTTATGTATTACTTAAGGTGCCTGAGCAGCTGATTCTAGAAGCGGGATGGACCCCACAATGTAGCAGATCCAAGCACATTTTCCTTAATGTCTTTCCTCCCAGGTGCCTTGGAGGGGATGAGCTTGTTCCCTAGCCCTGTGACAGGGAAAAAGAACCAATAGCTAAGGGTATTCAAACAGCTCTGCCCTTGAAAACAGCTAGATATTATAGGATTTCCAAGAGATGTTACTATTGTTTTTCCTGTGGTAAGAAAAAAACAACAAAAAAAAGATGACACTGTGGAGACTGAGAAGCTAGATGCTCAGCAATGTTGAGATTTAGTCAGGTACTCCAGCAAAACTGCTTTGTTTCCAGTCAACTTCTTACAGACATTATAAGCTTCAGATTTAATGATGCTCTCTTCACTCTGTCTTCATCAGGATATTCCAGACATCTCTGTGGGATGCTGAGAGCACTTGGGTTATTAACCTAGCTTCTTCTAAATAGATAAATATCTGCCACTTGATAGTTGTTATTTTGCTTGACATATGCTTAATATAACCCACTCTTTTGAAACCAAAAGTACAGCAACTGTAGAACACCCACCAGACTGTACAAAATAATATATGTACATACTCACATTATGACAAGTGATGTCTTCATAATTTGTTCTGTCTCTTGCAATTCCAGACACCTTATTGAATTATCTAACCAAAGGATTCTTGTACTGTATGTACTGCACTTCATTTCTGTGGTGTGTGAATCATGCTTTGTCAATAATGGTACTATGATATAATTCACACGTAACCATTAATTTTGATTTTATAATGGCACATTTACATGTTTCTGAAGTTTAGTGAAGAATTTAGGCACTAATTTTAGACTAAATATTTATTGTTAGTTTAGCTGGTTTTATAATTTAAAATTTACTAAAATTATTTTTAAATCAATTGCTTTCCTGTTCTAAATTAAACCTAAAGCCTCAATTTCATTATACTTTATCTTCCATTTACAATAATTATCTAATACAATGAATGTTCTATCAGATAAATATAATTAAATTTAAAAAGCAATTATAAAATTATAAATACCACTGCCAATCCACCTCTAACACACAATTCTTTTTTGATATCATTAATTTTGAATGGGGAATGTCAGACATCATTGGTGAACATCCATTGAATCAGAATAACAAAGCTAGAAAATAGTAGAAAAGATTGCACCAGGGATGGACATTGGGAAGAGCTCTTTCACAGCACTAGGTACAAAGGAGGAGTGGCATCCACTTCTGGGTAACTTCTGTGAAACAGAAAATCAATAGAGAAATGAGGAGAATGTTGGGTTAGTCGTTCACTACAAGATTCAGGCAAAGCCCTTGGATTACTGGTGCAGGGAGAAGGAGCAAAGGTTTCTGCTACAGGGAGAATGTCAAGAAACTTATTGGACCTTACTGCCACTGCTAGTAGAAGGCATAGCTTGGCTCTCTGCAGACCAGCAGGAAGCCCTTGTTAACCATAATCCGCAGACATGAGAAAACACAGTACAATGCAGAACAGTAGAACAGAGGATGTTTTAAGTTCAAATTTGAAATGTCCCAGGAATGTAAGGTTTACTCATCATGTAAAAACCACAATTTTTTCACATCATTCTAAAATATCCAATTCATATTATTGCATAAACTTCAGAACAATCATTTTTAAATACTCAAAATATATTCACTATTAGAAGAAACAGGAAGCAGAAGAGTTGGAGAGAAATTTTCAAATTCTTACAGAACACTTATGAAAAACCAGTGTCTAGTAAACTAAATGCTGCTGCCAAGTAATTTATCACCGTGATTTAAGGCTGGCATGATAGGGTAAATATGAGGAGCTCCTTCACATGACAGTCTGAGACAGAGTGACAGTAGAGAGATTGAAGACTCTCTGGAAAATAAAACAAAGGAAAATGTAAACCAACAAGAGGGATTGAAATGAAAGCAGCGGTATTCAATTTCAAAATTCTGACTTTATTCAGCCCTGTAATTGATTCCTTTCAGTGAGGTTTCCCAAAAAAAGAAAAGTAGGAATTATTGTGGCTGGAAACAAGAACAGCATAAGTGCATTTAAAGGCAATGGTTGTCGAATGACTATAAGGGATCAGTGAAAGGTCTGAGCCAGTAAAGGAAGTTGCCATCAATCCCAAGTACATGATGTTGATGGGTGAAATCTACATGGTAGCAGTTGGAAATTACAGAAAGCTCTCCTCTGACTTCCCCATGTGCACCAAAGTAACCATGCACTTCCCGAGACACACAGTAAATAATTAAGCAAATAAATAAATATTATAAGATAACTGTCTGATAGAATCTCTGATAGGTATTAGGACATATGTGCTTTTGGCCATGTCACAAAATATAAAACTATATACAAAAACCAAATCTTTAGAATGAGCTAGTCACTAATATTTTTAAATCAAAATAATAGAAATTATAAAATATAAATGTAAATATCATTATAAAATAGGAAATATGTATATGTAAACATTGTTTATTTGCATATTAAGAAACAAAAGTTTTTGCTTACAAAAATCAAATACATGTGAATAGATAAAAAAACATACCCTAGTCACAATTATTAAATGATTCAAAAAATTGAGTGTGAAATGAATTTAAAACCCCTTAGAAAATTTACTGTAAATAATAGGATGTTTATAAAATTCATGTAGAAATACACATGAGCTAAAATGTGTGGAAACTTACATAAAGATAAAGATGAAATTCTTAATGTACTTGGCATCAAGACTTGCTGTGAAGCTATAATAAACCAAACAGTGTGGTATTTGCTTGAAATGGTCATATAAATCAATGAACATAGTAGAAAGTGAAAAATTAACCTCTACAAATGGAGTCAGTAGAACTGCAAAATGTTATCTCCATGTTAAACATATAAGTGTTTGCCCTTTTGCCAGTGAGCAAAGCAAAGATGTTCACTGTGTAAAATAATGTTCAACTTATATCTTTTCTATATATTAAATTAGTTTGAAAGTTCATAAACATTATAGATGTATCCATTTTCTTGCATGTGTATGAATGTCTTGCCTGCATGTATTTCTATGCATTTCATCCAAGGTTCATGCCAGCTGAAGTCAGCAGAGAGTGTTAGATTCATTGGAACTGGAGTTATAGGTGGTTGTGAGCCACCATGTGGGTGCTTTGAACCAAACCTAGGTTTCCTAAAAAAAAAAAAAAAAAAAAAAAAAAAGTGCTCTAAACAACTGAGCCATCTCCCTAAGCCCTTAAAGGCAACTTCTTCTTCCCACCTACTAAGCAAGCCTGACTCTACTAAGCTTCTGAGATCAAGCAAGGTACAGCTAGTTCCAAGTTGCATAGCCAGGGGCAGGGGCTAGAACTGCAGGCTTGTCCACGCAAGGTAAGTGCTGTTCCCATGGGCTATATCGCCACCCTGAAAGCATGAAATTTCATCTAAATGTACAAAGTTAAATCTAAAGAAGTTTTCTAGAAAATATTAAGATATTAGATTAGGCAGTTATTTATTGTCTAAAACACAGTTTCTTATCACAAAGGAAAAAAGAAAAAAAATTAACTTTGTTAAAATGTAAAGCACTACCCAAAAAATTGAAAAATGCAAGATAAATAGGTGAAATCATCTGAAAGTCATTGATTCATAAATTGAAATTCCAAACAGATGGATAACTAATAAAGAGATTTAATTAGTAATTAAACAATTGAAGATAAAGTAATCCTGAGACAAGGAAGGGTGGCTTTCCTGTAAGTTCTGTCAAATATTTAATTAATATTATAAAGTTAATATTATACTGTTCAAGCATTTCCAAAAATCTCAGATGAAAGAATATTTCCAAACATTCAATATGTGCAATATTATCATACTAAAGTTAGAAAAAATACTAAAGAAGTGATAACCGACAAGAGCTTCAAATTCAAATTGATGCAAAAATCTTCAACAACATCTAAAAAACATTTTACACCTATTAGATTCCAGAGCCGGCATAATTTATTCTGGAACTCAAAGGAGCATCATCATAAAAAAAAAAATCAAATAATTACCATGTTAACAGAAATAAAAGAAATGAGCATGTAACTGACATTAGAAAAACACTGAAACTCTTTAACACTTTTTCATAATAAAACACTTGATGCAAACTAGATATACATGAAAACTAACTCAACTTACTAGAAGCAAAACTTCGAGAGTCTACATTTACCAAAGCCAATGGTGAAGAACTGGAAGGTTTCCTCTAAGATGCTGCCCCAAATCCATCTCTACACCTCCTGTTCCACATGTTTTCATAAGTGCTAGCCAGAGTTATTAGGAAAAAAAAATTGAAGACTTTCAAATGGAAAAAATATGAAATAAAACCATGTTGTGTTAAAACTGACATGTTCTTATATGTCAGTTTTAACATATGACATATATGACTTTTAAAATCTTGCTTCAGATTCTTTTGAAGAAATAAAAATACACTCTAAAGTTCATATAGAATCTCCATGGACCCAGTGGAGCCAAAGCTATCCTGAAAATTAAGAAAATGTAAAGAACTCAAACTTTGAGAGTTCTAAGCAGAAGTACAAATCTACAGTAATGAACACTGTGTAGTAATGGCATAGACACCTAACCTAAAGCAAAGAAATAGAGCCCAGGTAAATCTTCATATATATTTATTAAAGTCATTTTAAAGAAAAGTGTCAATACAGTGGAGGGGAAATGGAACTTCATTCTAAAAACAGCCTATTAGCTCTTGACAACAATCAAAATCACTAATCATTGCTACTATCAGAAAGAAAAAAAAAATTGGTCAGAATTTGGAATTGTTATCTATGGTTGATGGAAATGTAAAATGGCACAGAGGTTCTGTAAAAATATAAAAATGGGTTATTCTGCCGGGCGGTGGTGGTGCACGCCTTTAATCCCAGCACTCGGGAGGCAGAGCCAGGCGGATCTCTGTGAGTTCGAGGCCAGCCTGGGCTACCAAGTGAGTTTCAGGAAAGGCGCAAAGCTACACAGAGAAACCCTGTCTCGAAAAACCAAAAAAAAAAAAAAAAAAAAAAAAAAAGAAAAGAAAAAAAAAAGGGTTATTCTATGTTCTAGCAATACATCTTTGGATCTCAAATAAGTGGAAGCAGGTACTTGAACATACATTTATTTAAGCAAATATTTATATGAGTATAACATACAAGGGCAAAACTAGGGAACATTGAATGTTTTCCTTTATAGGAGGTACTGTGGTCATGGTGTCTCTTCACAGCAATAGAAACTCTAACTAAGAAAGTCAGCATGGTAAACTTTATTTGATGTGGATTTTACAAGTAAAAAGAAATTCAAAATGTAGCATAAAAGGCATACAAAGATGGTATCATTTGTAAAACATATAATTGATGTTATGTTTACTCAGATTACATAAAGAATTCTTATGACAATATTATTAAATGACACTATTTTAAAATGGGTAATTTGAATAACTATTCCACAAAAAATATATTTACATAGTAATTAGGAAAACACCTGTTAAAAATTGGCCAGGTGGTGGTGGCGCACGCCTTTAATCCTAGCACCAGGGAGGCAGAGGCAGGCAGATCTCTGTGAGTTCAAGGCCAGCCTGGTCTCCAAAGCGAGTTCCAGGAAAGGCGCAAAGCTACATAGAGAAACCCTGTCTTGAAAAACCAAAAAAAAAAAAAAAAAAAAAAAGTATTAGTAATTTAGAAAAAAATAAATTATTACAACAATTCATTGGAACCATTTATCTGCAAAATTATTCTATAAGGAAGTAAAATAAAGTACCTGTGTGGATAATACCAAATGCTAAAAGGATTGAAAAACAACTGGAAGATTTTTATTTATTCTTGATCCAAATTTAAATAATACAACTGTTTAAAAAAAAACTCATAGATTTATCAGAGTTAAACTGATACCATGTAACTCCAGCAAATGCCTGGAAACAGAACAGTATTTTATTCCTATGCAGATACTGTAAGTATATATAGAGAATGGTTTTGCTCATAATTGCCCACATGAAAAACAACCCAAATATCCTCAAGGAATTATTAACTGAACAAGTTGACTGGCATCCATACAAAGAAAAATTAGCAGCAATGAATGGGGAAATGACCAATAAATGTTACATCATGAATACATCTCAAAAGCATTATGTGGCTCTGTGCTTCCCTTCATGGTTCATTTGGGAAAAGGCAGACCATAGAGATAGGATTCACATTAGGGATTGGATTGGGGGAGGGATGTCCTTTGGGAAGCATGATGAGGAAACCTTAGAGAAAATAATGGGCATCTCTTATCTAATTTTTTGGGAATTCTTCTAATAATTATAAATTTTGCTGAAATTCACGTAAATTAAAATGAGAAACGGCTTATTGCTAATTGCTAATTGTGATTTACTACATTTTAGTTTTAAAAGGAACCTTCAAAACCAGGAGCTACTGTCGGGAGCTCAAGAGGAGCTCCCTGTACCACTGAAGACATTTTCTCATGAAAGCCTGTCCTAATTTCACTATATAAGACTGATTTATTTGATATTATGATTTTCATATTGTTTTATTTGTAAAATATTTTTCTAATGTTCAATATCTATCAAAATCTTTATCCTCTCTTTTATAAGGTCCATGTACATGTTTATTTTCAGTCTATCATTAGTTTATGATTTTACATATTGTGAAACTTCATTATGAGATAGTCCTGTTTTTGTAATTGGGTCTGTTTCATTATATTACAATATTTCCATATAATTAATAAAACTGATTAGGCCTTTTTTAAAAAAATAGCAAGCATAAAAACAGCAAAATGTATTTGACCCATACATTTAGTACTACATACGAAATTTCACTTCTAAGGTACAAAGAAAAATACTTTAGAAAACCAAAATTCTTCTACTGATTTGTAATGTCTTATTTGCCCTTTAAAAAGAGCTCATCTATTATTTTAATAAAACACCCATGCACTGTGCACAATGAGAAGCACAATGAACGTTGCTCAGTGCTATCTCTTAGGTACCTAGCAGACACAGATAAGTTTACCCTGAAGAATAAGAAACAGGAGGGATCTGGGGGAAAATGACATGAGACTTAGCCTCACAATTTATGAAAATATATGACACAGGCTTGAAGAAACAGAGATTCTCCTTATTACAATCCACTGGTTTCTGTTTGTTTAATTTAATCAAACTGAGTTTCATCCATTTTGTAGACTTCATGATACAGCTATCAGCTATTAAGATCAGAGTTAGAATTTTATATTTGTATTCTTGCATAAATATCTGTCAAGGAAACAGAGTGACATTTGGTGGTACATACACATGGAAACAAATAGTCTTTTTGTAATTAAACATTGAAACAATGCAGGTGAGGTATACAATGAAGTCATCCATATTTGAAATCCCAATATTCTGCCAGTAAGAAAATAATATTTGCTGGGAGTGTAAAATGACTCCATGTGTTGTTAATCAATCATTCAGTTAGCTTCCTGCTGGTAGTTATATAAGATCTATCACCACTGTGAATATTTTACCTGTGAAATCAGGGAGAAAAGGTAATTAAACACACATTAACCAGACCTAGGGGTTTGGGTATAGCAATCTATTAATCAATATTGAGTGAGGATTGTAATAGACGTCTGGAAGGAAATGAGATTTAGCTTTCCCATCAAATATGAATACAAAGAGAATGGTGAGACTGTACCAGGATGAACAGAGGGTGCAGGTGAGAAAATTCTGGAGAGTAGAATACAACAGAGAATTTCCAACAGAAGAATCCCAAATTGCCTGAAAGACATTTAAGGAATTGATCAACATCCTTAGTCATCAGGGAAATGAAAATCAAAATCACTCTGAGGTTCCATCTTACACCTGTCAGGATGACTAAGATCAAAACACTGATGACAGTTTATATTGGAGAGGATGTGGAGAAAGGGGGAACACTCCTCCACTATTGGTGGGAGTGCAAACTTGTAGAGCCACTTTGGAAATCAGTATTGAGACTTCTCAGAAAATTGGGAATCAATCTGCCTCAAGACTCAATGATACCACTGTTGGGCATATACCCAAGGAATGCTCAAGCATATCACAAGGAACACTTGCTCAACTATGTTCATAGCAGCATTATTCGTAATAGCCAGAACCTGGAAGCTATGTAGATGCCCCTCAACTGAAGAATGGATAAAGAAAATGTGGTACATATAGACACTGGAGTATTACTCAGCTTTAAAAAACAATGACATCATGAAATTTGAAGGCAAATAGATGGAAGTAGAAAATATCATCCTGAGTAAGGTAACCCAGGCTCAGAAAGACAAACATGGGATGTACTCACTCATAAGTGGATGCTAGATGTAAAGCAAAGGATAATCAGACTACAAATCACAGCTGCAGAAAAGCTAGGAAACAAGGAGGACCCTAAGAGGGATGTACAGATCACTTTGGGAAGGAGAAACAGAGGAGATTCCCATGAGTAAACTGGGGATTGGGGATCAATAGAGGGTAGGGTATCGAGGATGAGAACATGAGGGAATGGGATGGTCGAGTTGGGCGAGGGACAGAGTGGGAGAGCAATTAACGAGATATCTTGATAGAGGGAGACATTATGGGGTAAGGGAGAAATTTGGTGCTATAGAAATTTTCAGGAATCCACAAGGATGACCCCAGATTATCTTACTAGCAACTGTAGTGTGGGTGCCTGAACTGGCCTACCATGGTAGTCAAATTGGTGAATACTCTGTCATCATAGAGCCTTCATTCAGTAACTGATGGAAGCAGATGCAGAGATCCACAACCAGGTACCAGGCCAAGCTCCAGGAGTCTAGTCAAAGAGAGGGAAGAGGGATTATATGAGCAAGGAGGGGTCAAGATCATGATTGGGAAATCTGCAGACACAACTGAACCAAGCTCAAAGAAACTTATGAACTTTAGAACAACAGCTGTTGGTCTAGACCCGCTGCATATGAGAGACAGTTCTGTAGCTGGGTCTGTTTGAGGGGCTCCTGGCAGTGTGATCAGGACCTATCCCCATTGCATGAGTTGGCTTTCTGGATCCCTTTACCTATGGTTGGACACCTTGCTCACCTCTGATAAAGTGGGAAGGGTCTTGGTCCTGCCTCAACTGTATATACCAGGCTTAACTGTCCCTTCATGGGAGAACTTACCCTTTTGGAGGAGGGGACAAGGAGTGGGAGATGGAGGGAAGGTGGGGGGAGCAGGAGTAGGGATGAAATGGGGCTCTGTGGTTGGTATGTAAAACGAATAAAAAAAATTAAAAAAAAAACAACTTGGCGAGCAAAGGGTTTATGTATGCTTATTTGTTCCAATCACAGTTGATCGTGAAGGTGAAGTAAGGGCCGGACCTCAAGGCAGAAAATTGGAGGCAGGAACTAATTCAAAAGCCAAGATGGATCCCTGCTTATTTGCTTGCTTCTCATGCCTTACTCAGCCTGCTTCCTTATAGTTCCCAGGAACTCCAGTCCAGGTGTGAACTGCCCAAAGTGATCTGGACCCTCCTACAGGGGAATCAATCAAGATACTGCTTCCAGATCTTTTTCTCCAAAATGCCAGAACAGAGTATTGTCTTCCTGCGATGTCTTGCCCACAACCTCCAAAAATGGACCCAAGTCCAGAGCAGCAAGAGGAAATAGGGTGGTAAAGAGAAAGAATCTCTTGGTGTTCTTTGATGTAGCCTACCAAGGCATTGCCAAGTGTGATAAAACAGGGTAAGTGGACTGTGACCACTTAATCATACCCTAAGGAAATTGGCCTGAAAGGTGAGCATGTAAAAGCCTCCACTGTCATCCATTAAGACACAAATGTAGCCAAAAGAGAAGAACCCATGATGATGTTGATCTGCCCCATGTATACCAACACTAGTCTGGCCATGTACTGCAACCCTCTTCTCAACAGCATCCAGGTTACTTTTACTACTCTGACTTCCCTAGGATGTAAAATCCATAGCTCAAAGAAATAAAGGCATGCAGAAGCATGTTGACAGCTATACTTAGCTGCTTTTCAACCTTAAGACACAGGGCTATACCCCCAGATTGGCAGAGAATTACAAACTAGATTCCATATTTTGCTTCACTGGCCTACAGCTTGAGCAGGAATAGCATACATAGCACAGTCAAAGCAGATCTGGCCAAGCGTCAGATTTCAGGATACGATTCTGCGTTATTCCTGGAGTTTCTTGCCAAATCAAGTGCTTGCTCACATATTCCTGAATTCTGTTTCCTGAAGGGAGTATAATATCTTAATTTCCTTATGAAGCAATGTTATAAAATATTCTGTTGTCCCTGTTAGTGGAGGTGTGGGTAAGCCAGCCCCAAACTTGTAAGCATGGGAGAGCTGTCTCACTACTTATCTGTTATGCAGCAGTATGGATGGGGAAGAGATACTCTCTCTCCTCTCTCCCCTTATCAACCATAATAGACTAAAGAGCTGACCCTCCCCTTGCCAGTGCCAGCACTCAAGAAAGCGAGCCCTACTCCTAGCCTAGACAGCTCAGTAGAGCTGTCCCTGTGGTCGGAGGTGAGGGTGACCCATCCTGGATATTGTAAGCAAGGTTCAACTGTACCCCCTCATCAGACATGTTGTAGTATGGGCAAAGGAGAGATTCCCTTCCCCTAACAATGCCTCTGGCCCTTCACTATCTGAGACAGGTGGAGGAGCTGGCCTTGGGGTCATAAGAGCAGGAAGACTGTCCCTGCCCTGACCAGCTTCACCAGCAGACATTGTACATTGTCTGGACAACACAATAGAGCTGGCCCTGATGGTGTAGTATGGGAGAACTGACCCTGAGGCCATGAAAGTGGGAGAACAGGGTTATGACTTGGCCTGCCCCAATATTCACTCCATCTATGATGTGCTGGAGCATGTGAAGAGACCTGACCTGCAGACCCAAAGCTACAGGATCTCCACAACACAGGGCAACAATAGGATACCCAGGGAGCATCTTCATAAGGGTCCCGCACTGATATGTAATAGAAACCAGAGGCCTCGAACCAGACCAATTACTCTTTGCAAAGAACACTTGTAAGTAACAGTACATGGACAATAGACTTTATTGTGACTCACTGTGTCACACTGCAGCTTCCATGATGAAAATTTTTTAATGGTTAATAAATATTTATTTTTTAATTTATTTTATAATTTAATTTAATTTTACATATCAGCCATGGATTCTCCTGTCCTCCCTCCTCCAGCCTCCCTCCCCCCAGCCCACCCCCCCACCCCCTACCCCTGTTCCCATCTCTTCCAGGTTCCAGGGCAAAGACTCCCCTGGGGATTCAGCTCAGCCTGGTAGATTCAATCAAGTCAGGTCCAGTCCCCTCCTCCCTTCACCCAGGCTGAGCAAAGTGTCCCTGCATAAGCCCCAGGTTCCAAACAGCCAGCTCATGCACTAAGGACAGGGGGCCTCCCAAACCATTCAAGTTAATCAACTGTCTTACTTATCCAGAGGGCCTGATCCAGTTGGGGGCTCCTTAGCTATTGGTTCATAGTTCATGTGTTTCTACTAGTTTAGCTATTTGTCCCTGTGCTTTTTCCACTCATGGTCTCAACAATTCTCGCTCATATAATCCCTCCTCTTTCTCGCAGATTGGACTCCTGAAGCTCCACCTGGGACGTGGCCATGGATCTCTGCATCTGCTTCCATCAGTCATTGGATGAGAGTTCTAGCACGACAGTTAGGGTGTTTCAGGGAAAGAAAGCTTAGGGGAGCAAGAGATCCCACCTGGATTAAGAACAGAGAGGGAGAACAAGGAAAAAGAGACCATGATAAATGAAGACCCTATGGGAATAGGAAGAAGCAAAGTGCTAGAGAGGTATCCAGAAATCCACAAAGATACCTCCACAATAGACAGTGGTCAAGAGAAAGCCTGAACTGATCTACCATGACAAAATTTTTAATTTTTTCCATTTTTTCTTAAATTATTTTTGGAGAGTGTGTGCAAGGGCATATAGTGAATGCAAATGGATGGGGAAATAAATGGGATCAAAATACACAATATCAGACATATAGAATAAATAAAAAGAAAATTAAAACAAAAATTGTGTTGTGTGATAGGCAGTGAATAAATATGTGAAAAATAAATGACCTTGGTTTTACACTCTATTAACAGGAGCTATTTTTACTCATTTAGGTCAGTTTTATGAGATCAAACTTGATTTGCATCATTTCCCACTACTTCATCTGTATCAAATTCCAAAATTTCAACAGTCCAGAAATCACAAATCTCTTAAATATGTATTTTTTGAATTGCATAAATGTATCATGAAGAGTTTATATTCAAAAATTTGGAATACCTTACATTTTATAGGGAGAAAAAATAAAAGAAGACATGAAAAATTTCATTAGTTAATTTTATTAAATTCTGTTCATTGATAGACTAATGGTATTTGTAGTTTACCTATAAAACTCAAGAACTTTTAATCGACACCTTAAGTAAGCTCTGTTTCTTCAGCAATATGTTTATAACCATTAAATTTGAGTAAGCTACTCAGTGGATGAAAGTCAAACCGAACCATAACAAAGAGAAATAAATTGCTTCATATATCTGGACAAAGAGGAAGGCATATGACCATAGTTAAAGCAGTTTATAGCACCCCTTATCACATTTATTGTCTTTCTTGGTAATAAAATAGAAAAATATTGTCCTCCACAGTACTTGTGTATGGTGGCAGCTAACATTAGGAGTGATATCTCTGAGTTCTAGTTTGACAGACTAGGTGTAGTAGACAGATTCAGAATGATGCCACTCATACAATGTGCATATTAAATGACCAATAAGACAACATAGTCAACGCCATATATTTATCAAAGATATCATAGTTCGAATTCCTCAGAACTATGCATATAAGTGACAATTGATCCACTTGGACTTATCCTTTTGGTATTCAAATGATTTCACATTCTTGATACTGCTTAAGCACCTTACTTTAGCATACTGAGAGTGTTTAACAACTGAACTGTGAAAAATACATTTCAGGATATTGTGGTGATATTGTACTCCCCAAAATATTGTGCACCCTAATAAACTTATCTGGGGTCAGAGAACAGAACAGCCACTAGACATAGAGGCCAGAAAATGGTGGCACACACACCTTTAATCCTAGTATTCCAGAGGCAGAAATTCATCTGGATCTCTGTGAGTTTAAAGCCACATTGGAAACAGCCAGACATGGCAACATGAGCCTTTAATCCCAGGAAGTGATGTCAGAAAGCAGAAAGGTATTTAAGGCATGAGGAGGAGGAACTAGAAGCTGGTTAAGCTTTTAGGCTTTCGAGCTGCAGTTCAGCTGAAATTCATTCTGGATGAGGGCTGAGAGGCATCCAGTCTGAGAAAACAGGATCAGTTGAGGAATTGGTGAGGTGAGGTGTCTGTGGCTTGTTCTGCTTCTCTGATCTTCTAGCCAGCATTCACTCCAATACCTAGCTTCCGGGTATGTTTTTATTAATAAGATCTGTTAAGATTTGTGCTACAGGACATTCAAGTCTGGTTGTTGACGGCATATAAATCATGACAAGAGAATGGGACTAGAACTTGGCAGAATGCTTTGCATTTTATTTATCATTTTGATGATAAATAAAAAATGAGAAGATTATTGGAGTTACCATCTAAAAGATACAAAAAAAATAAGTAAAAATAGATCAACATACGAAACAAATGAGCTGTCCATGCTGTAGTGGATATATCAACACCCATGCTCACAGTGAAAACACAGAAAAACAGGTAAGTCGCCATACAAAAAAAAATGATGAAAATTATAATATGAAGAAGGTGGTTTCATCTGTGATCATGAGCTTGAAGAGTTTGTCATTTAACCCTGCTTGCAAAAACACTAAATAGAAATTTCAGAAATGTGTCAGGGAAAATGTTAACAATCACATAAGATTATTAATCAATATTGCTGTGGTATGAAATTTTACTTAATATTTCAAATCTCCACTCAGCAATATATTAATGAACAAACATTTTAAAGTGTCTTAAACTGAAATTTCTAATGGTTTGTATCACCATGCCATCAAAAACTGATTTATTATGTGTTTCATTTTCAGAATTAATTGCTTAAAGTCAATAGAATTGGTTAGCAGACTAAGTGATGAGTGAGATCTGTTTCCATTGTCTGGTTAGTTGAGAAACAGAAAATATCAAATTGTATGCTCAATTTTAAGGAGAAGTCAAATTTAGTTCTGTGCACTTATTTAAATGTATGACACTTGTAGATTTTTAATACCATGCTTATATATATTTGCAAAAATTTTAATTGAGTTTTTATAATATCAAGGTATACTCTCTATTTTGGATGAAAGAGCAAATCTATCAGGGGCTAGATATTGTTGACGAGTAGCCCTATGATAAGAAAAAGCCCAGCGCTTGACTCCAGGGTGGGGACATGTGTAACACCATTTTTCTCTTACTGATATAGAATAATCATATCCCTCAATACTTTATATTCAACAAAACCTGGAAAACATCCATAGCCCTGTGGAAATGTTACCAAAGCATAGAAGCTCCCTACCTTACTGTGAGTAATAGATTTTGTTTCTTATAGAAGACTACAGAAGTAACTAAAGCACACTGATAACTTGGCAAAAAAATGTTGAAAATAAGAGTTAATGAAGGAAAAACTTATTCAGAATTTTTATGTTTCCCTTATTCTAATTTGTGATAAAGAATTCTGACTGTTACACCTTTCTTTTTAATGAGGTTATGCTTATTACAACATCTCTGACATGGTTTGTACTATTAGGAACAGAGAAAAAAAGAATTTCTTTATTTGAAATCTCCCCTTGTTTCCCCCTTTTCCTCAAGTTTCTGTGACTGTCTTCATTTCTGTCCCCTCTGCTTTCCTTCCTTCTTTTAGTTGTGACACAAACGCTTTATGAACTTGCATATTATTATCAGTGTTAACTTGTGAGTGTGAACGGTATATACCTTCTAAAATCTACCGTTGTTCCTGGAAAAGCCTATATCCTTGTGATGGACAGGAAAACCTCACTCATGAAGGTATTAAATAATTCAGTTCTGAACTTTGAACAACTAAAATTTTGTAAATATATCAAATATGAGAATAGTTGATTAGCATAATTTCCTATGTGAATGTGTCAATATGAATAAATTTAAAATATCAACTTGATAAAAAATAATACAGTTCTGTGAAGCATCATGTCCTACTAGCTAAGTAGAATCACTCTAAGTAGAAATTCATGCTCAGCATTGCTTGCCCAATGTTTTCTTCTAGAATGTGGAAATCATATATATTTTGCAAAACTCCTTTATTATTTATTTATTGATTGATTAATTGATTTATATTTTTGGAGATAGTGTCTCTTTATACAGGCCTGGCTAGTCTACAACTTGCTGTGTAGATCAGGCTTGCCTTGAACTCACATTGGGTCACCTGCCTCTGCCTCTAAAGTGCTGGGATTAAGAAACCTTCAATTGATGGAGACAGAGAATTAAAAAGCCATATGAAGTTTGTAGTGGGTAGCCATTCCAGCTTTGATCTGGAAGTTTCAACCCCCATTGAGACTTCGGCAACTGTCACACCTACAAGGCAAGGCCAAGGGAGGCGCCTGGAGACCTGAGATCTGCATGGGCTGTGCTCTCTCTCTGTTCCGGGACCCTGGATGGTGGAGGTGGACCAAGCAGAGCTAGAGAGAACATTGCTGGACTGCAATACACCTTCCCCAGACTCCGAGACCTACCTATCCCTTAATTTGTAAGTTATGCCATTAAATAAATCTCCTTTTAACTATGTGGAGTGGCCTTAATAATTTCACCAATATCTGGCAAATGGATAAGTATAAGATATTATGGTAGATTATTGTATATACTAGTAAACAAATTTAGTAAAATAGCAGCCTTAGAATTTGTACTGTAATTTGCACTGTTATGGATTCTTATATGTTGATACAAATGTAAACTATTTTTATATTCCTGTTTAAGATAATTTGTATATTGATACAAATACAGAACTATATTTGTTATAATGTACATATATTTCTACTCTTATTTGAAATATTTGTATATTGATACAAATGTAAATTTATATCTGTCTTACTTTATGTATGTTCTACTTCTGTTTAGGATATTCGGTATATTGATATATATTTAAGATTATTGTCATATTGCATATCGCACTACATACTCCTACCTCTGTTATAAATATTGATACATATTTAAGGTTATTGTCATATTGCTTATTGCACTATATACTCCTACCTCTGTTATAAATATCTTGTGTATTGTCACAATTTTGAAGTCATCATTCTTTACCATACATTTGCTTATAGACTGTTTACCTTGTTTACGTGAAGCCTTAGTCCTTAGGTTATTTCGGTAGATAAGACTTATAGATTTATAGTCACCTATGCTTGTCATCTCTATAGTTACGTTAGTTAAGTTATCCAGATTTACAGATACATAGGTCAAATGGACAGGTAATCTTCAAACACTTCATAGACCTAGAGAATATGGCATTTAAATAACTTAGAATTCTGTTGTCGTGAGACACAATTGCTCCTGGCTGCACCAATTTGATCCCGAGAGAATGTTGTGCTTCTAAGACATTTCCATTTGAAAGTTTGTCTTCTTGGCACAAAATTGCCTACTGAGCAAAGAACTGCCCTTGCCTCGACAGCTGACAGTATGAATGCAATGCTGTCCTTTCTGGAATAGTGGGACACAAGGAAAGCGACCACTGTACTCTGCCAAAACAGGGTAAGATGGTCTTTAAGAATTCCTGCTTCTAAAAATGGTCTGTCAGATACTTTAGGCCTGTAGCCAATTTGAATGCACCAACAATGCTGAGAAACATTAGGTTACTGTCCAGGCTACCAGCTGTCTCGGTCTACTCTTGCAAGATTCCCGAAAGTTGCTTGCATCCATCTACCATTTCTCAGGTACCATTATATTCCTTCTCAGGTCTTTGATGGGATTGAAGACTAGCAGTTATAGTTACAACTTAGTAGATAGAACATATTAAGTATTAGATTCAGGTTCTTTAGGATAGAACACCTTTTGGAATGATCTTTGTAACATGCCATTTACCTATGCTCTATACTTCTCTGGATTTTAGTATGTGTTTCTTGCTTGATATTATTTGCATTGGTTGTAGTTCCATCTTATCTAGGTCATTATCCCTCATTATTCCTGGACAATATTTGATAACCATTCCTTTGTATATAGTCTTATATTAGGTTAGAACCTTCTTATTTAGACAAAAAGGGGGAGATGTAGTAGGAAGCCATTCCAGCTTTGATCTGGAAGTTCCAACCCCCATTGAGACTTTGGCAACTGTCACACCTACAAGGCAGGGCCAAGGGAGGCGCCTGGAGACCTGAGATCTGGATGGGCTGTGCTCTCTCTCTCTGTTCCGGGACCCTGGATGGTAGAGGTGGGCCAAGCAGAGCTCGAGAGAACACCGCTGGACTGCGATACACCTTCCTCAGACCGCGACCTACCTATCCCTTAATTTGTAAGTTATGCCATTAAATAAATCTCCTTTTAACTACGTGGAGTGGCCTTAATAATTTCACCAATAAATGTTTTTATTATAACTCAGAGAAATTGGCACTGAAAACAGAGTCCCATCCTTTGTTTCTGAATGAAGGGCCCTCTCTGCTGTCACCAAAGGGCTTGTTTTTAGAACAAAACACATTTTACTGGCTTGGGTATTTTCACACCAGAATAAATATGTATTATATTACAAAAAGAAAAAAAGAAACCTTCAACTTTTAAAAACTGATAAATGAGAACAATCTTTCTGAAAAGATCATATGTTTAACCTGGACAACCTTGTTTGTCAATTTGAAAACTATTGTATAAGGTTATGTGAAAAATTCGAATTATTTTTTCTTTATTTTAGGGTCAGAACTTTGTTCTTAAGTTTTGTAATTTTATTAAAGTGTATGATAACTTCAATTTAAATGACATATTATATGTTTTATGAAACTTTTAATTGAGTTTTTGAACAATCAGGACATGTGAGGGAGGCTTTTTTACTCTATGTTTTAGAGGAATCATAAAGTGCAATAATATTTAAACTATAACTTTTAACAAATATGATCACAGTTGACCTCTTTCTGAACCCAGAGAAAGTGATAAACAGATTTTTTAAAGTAAATTGATAAAGGGAATGCTGGGAAGTGAAAATGAGAGAAAGACAAACAGCTGAGAAAGAGGAGGGAGAAGGGGAGGGTGGAAAAGGACAAAGAGAAAGGAGAGAGAGAGGGAGAGAGAGGAAGGGAGAGGGAGAGAGAGAGGGAGGGAGAGAGAAGGAGAGATGAGACAATCTAGGATCTGAAGGGTAGGAAAATGATTCTTTTATTCAGAAACAAGACTCATCAGCTAACTCTGTTTTCACTCACATATTTATCAAGGGAGGAAAGAAGGTTTTTTTTTTTTTAATTTTTAAAGGAACAAATTAAAGAAACACTCTTAACTTGCATTTTCTCGTGAGTGGTTAGCAGATGTTTCCACAAGTTAGTGAGTTTACTTACGTGTCAGAGACTGGACATTTGTATATAAAGTTTCTCTTTAGTCAAAGAAAAGCAAATTAGAGGAATCTCTTACCAGTGTAAATATTTCAGACTGTAATAAACTGCATAATGTAATAGCATAAAGTGCTGCCCAGAACACATTAACTTGTTCCTTCCAGTTTCAACAACAGTAGTATTTCCCCTTTTGAGTTTAAAATAACAAATCACACATAGTCAAAAAAGAGGTTGGGGGGGGGGCTCTAAATGTAGAAATCTTTTAAAACTCTGATTCTAACATGTGAATCTAATTCCTAAGTAGTTAAGTGGTAGACTATTAAGTTTGTTTTCCACTTTCTTTGAGTCATGACTTGACTTTCAAAACACCATGGTCAACTAGACACTAAGTCTCCTACAGCACTCAGGAATAAAGTGAACTGCCCTCCCTTTGCAGTTCCCTTCAGGGCAGGGCACGCAAAAGTGACCCTGGCTTTTGACAAACCTTGCCAGAGCAAAATGTAACAAGCCCTGTCTTTTTTGAGCAGAGTTTTCTATTCTGACAGATACAGCTCAGGAGTATTTGATGTCGGCTTGCTGGCCATAGATAATGGTGCATCTTGGGACCATTGTCATTCTTGTCAATAAAAAGGCCTGGGGGGACAAGCCGAAGAGCTACCTTTTGATTCACCATTTTTCTCTCCTTCCCAGGACATTTGTAAGCCTGTGGTCAGCGAGGTCATTTTTATTTTATCCTGATGTGCCTTGATAATAGCATCATGTCTACAAAATTTTTGACAAGGCATCGGTGTCTGTTTCTCTGGCTCATCTGTTGTACAGTCCTGCTCAATGTCAAACACTCTTTGAAAGCTATTGACTATGTTGGTGGGCACTGCGTTTGGCATTTCTTTCTTCTTTGATGAAATTAAGCCCATGGGAGTTGATCTTTGAATTTAGGGTAATTTTTTTTTGTGAAATGAAAGATATTCTGTCACTCTATTTCTGACACTCATGGAATGTTTGAAAAACTGAATTCTATTTAAGTCATTTAAACATTTTGTATTGTGAGCTTTGAAGTGGTAGTGAAAAATGAAAACAAATTCATCTTTGTGTTCTATTAAAATAGAACATATTTTCACATTTAATTTCTGATAAAATTGAGCATAATAAGATATATAGGTTTTATTATTTACACAAGTTTATATATAGATCAAAGTGTGACCAGAGACTGGCAATCATTTCCCTTTTTAAAACATCTTTGAAATTATGTTAAGAAATTTTGCACACTTTCATGTATGGACAACACATAAGAACCTATTGATATATGCATCTATGCAAAAACACTAACAAAATTCATGCCATGTCAAATAAGGGATAGGGAGATGGATCAGCTGAAAAGTATCTGCCATACAATCATGAAGGCCTGAATTTCAATTCTTAGCTCTCACAAAAATGAAGTGTTGGGGGAGGGAAGGTCATGCTTCTTTGTAGCAGGAGCCTAGGAGAGGATGGAGACTGCCATATCTTCGGAGCTAACTGGCCAATGATTCTAGTGAATTGGTGAGCTCTGGCACAGTGAGAGATCCTATGTAAAACATAAAGTTGAGAACAGTATGGAAAGGCAATTGATGTTGATCTCTGTTATCCATTTGCATGAGTACCCACCTGTATGCACCTGTGTATAGACACATGCACACACCTGTGTACGAAGACATTCGTATATAAACACATACACATACAGAGACATAGACACACAAACACAAATGCATATACACCCAAAGAATGTCCTGTAATGAAAAAAATCTCAATGTGCAAGAGAAATGCAAAGCACATGGTGGTGTTTATTTTAAAATGCATTATTTCATAGGATTTGGGGATATTTACATCCCATTTCTCATCTGTTTCTCTGAGGTATCAAAAACTCAGAAATCATGTATGAGTTTTCTAATTGACACATAGAAATTGGCAGAGTTTGGCATTAAAGCCAAGTATTCTCTTTCTGAGTCCAATATTCTATCACGACACAATAATATGTTCAAGGTTTTTGGCTCAAGAAATGTGAGCTACCATAATCAGAATTAGATTACTATGGTCAACCAAATTATTTCACATCTCTTTCTGGAAAAGAAGGCACTTTCTACATTTAAACATATGCTGAGAAACCATATTCATTCATGTTTATAAAACTAGTTTGTACAAAATTCATGGTAATGTATTCTAATACCTAACATCAAATGTGAAGAGTCATTATTAAATTGAAATATATATTGGCTTGCTAACTGATAGAGGAACCATGCATTATTGATAATGATTTCAAACTTGGTTCTTGTGCTCTGAATGGCACTATGACCTCTAGAGAAAATACATGAAATTATATCTAAAATTTAATGCATAACTAAAAATAGTATAAAAGGCACTTCTACACAGAACCTTTATAGATAAGATCTTTTTATCCTATCTCTTATGCTATTTTATTGTGTACAAATATGTGTAAGAGCATTGTACATGAAAAACAGCCAGAAAAAAATCAGGTAGATGTTACCTGGAAAATAAGTTATAATCCTTCATGACAGAATGTAAAAATCTCATAATAAATTAAACAAATAGAAGCTTTAGAATGTCACCTTAAATATTTAATAAGATTATTCATGAATATCTCACCTTTCAAAATGAATCCTTAAAAGGATTTGAGACTTTAAGTGAGTGACAAAAATGCACACTACTTGAAAAAGCACACTAACATTAGTAAGCAGCAACGTAATTTTTTAATGTCCTGGTTAACTCTAATATCTCAAGCATGCTTAATACTAAAAAGTCAATCATTGCGGCTGGAGACATGACTTAGCAGTTAAAAGCACTTGCTGCTCCTGAAGAGGTAAGGACTTTGGTTCCCAGCATCTACATGAAGATCCACAAAGATCTGTAGCTCCAGTCCCAGGGGATCTGATGATGACATCTGGCCTCTACAGTACCAGACACACACAGTGTGCATACACACATCCGTACAAAACACTTTTATACAAACATTTAGGCAAAACACTTTTATACATAAAGTGTATCTGGGGTTATCTCCTGGTCCTGCCTGGCCCAAGGTCAGGACAAATCTCTCTCACCTGCCAATCCTGCAGCTGTTCGGACCCAAATAAACACAGATACTTATTATTTATAAATTGTATGACTGTGTGGCTCAGACTTCTTGCTATCTAGTTCTTATATCTTAAATTAACCCATTTCTATAAATCAATACCTTGCCACGTGGCTAGTGGCTTACTGGTACTTTACATCCTGCTGCGGTGGCTGGCAGTGTCTCCTGACTCAGCCTTCCACTTCCCCTTCCTCTCCTCTCTCTTTGTCCCGCCTATACTTCCTGCCTGGCTACTGGCCAATCAGCACTTTATTTATTAACCAATCAGAGCAACACATTCAGAGCATAGAGAACATCCCACAACAATAAAGTTTCAAATATATATATATATATATATATATATATATATATATATATATATATGAAAATAAATCATTTTATGATGAAAACTCAACATTAAGAAAATAACAAATGATGATATCAATAGGTTCATAAAAAGGGATTTACAGACTTGCATAACTCATAGCAACTGTTTCCTGGAACATAAGGAACAAGTCTGAAACAAACAAAAAAAAAAAGTGCAGAAGCCTGCAGCTAATGATAAAAACATACTGTTTTTCTTTAAAATCAGAAACAAAAAGTCCACAATTATTTTCATTAATACAGTCTAACATTTCAGCAGAAGTCCTAGTGTAGGCAATAAGGGAAGAAACACACAGAACAGAAGAGCCATCGAGCACAGCAGAGCTGTCCACAGATCATGTAACGATCCTCAGTGGCTACAGGAATCTGCAAACAGTGAAATACTGAATATCTGGAAGTTTGTGAGGTAAAAAATCAACGCCAAACTTGAATATATTTCTCTATAATAATAACAAATTTGAAACTGATATTTAAAATTTGTTATTTAATTTATTCCTTGAAAACATATTTAAGTACTGTATCTACATCACTCTCACTTCTTTCTCTTCCCATCCCACTCCTAGAGATGACAAAATTCATTGTCTCTTCTTTTATATTGTTGTTACATGTATTTGCATATGTATATGTATGTGATTATGAATCTGTATATATAATAGATATGTATGTATGTATATATTCATTTCTCATCTCTATGTTGCTCTATATGCTCATATATGTGTAAGTACATATATATACATATACATACATATATATATATATATATACATATATACATATATACAAATGTCTTCTATGAACAGGGCTGACCACCTGGGATTAGACAGCTTTTGTGGGAACTTGTCCTTGGAGGAAACTTCTTTGTTTCTCTTTAGGCATTGGCCACCTGTAGCTCTTTGTTTAGAAATGTGACTCTGATGGATTTCTCCTGTTCCTGCTGGCATGTCAACCCATTTTATCATTGTGTTCATCCTGTTCTGGCAAGATTGTTGAGAGTTTATGATGACAGCTTTCCTTTCACATGTAGAATACACTGTCTCATAATAGTTAGTAAACACTTTGGTCTCCTGGATTTTACAATCTTTCCGTCCAATCTTCATGATTTTCCCTATGTCTTATATGTATGAATTCAATCGCAGATGTATCAGTTGGAATTGGGCACCCTGCAGTTACTTATTCTGTATCAATTGCAAAAAGAAGTTTTTAGGATGATAGGTAAGAGCTCTATGCCTATCTGTGAGTACAAGAGTACGTATTTGTAATACACTTAGAAAATATACTTGTTTAGGAAAATTGCACTAGAAGGTTCTTCTCTTAGATTCATGACTCACTTCCCAAGTCACAGTCATTGGTAATTGACTAAAACTATATGCAGTGCCAGATTGGAATGTTCAACTGTTGAATCAACTGTAAGTCTAACAGGTAGCTGTTGTTTAACTCCAAGATAAAATTACCACTACTGTGTCATTAGATGTCTTTCCAGGTCAGTCCCTATTGTGGTTCATATTCCTTACAGCTGTGTAGCGCTACCTATTTTTCCTCTCCTTTGGCAGCTTGATAGCACCTTCAAATACTATGAATGCTAGTTCCTTAATTCCTCAGTCAAAAGACGCAAGTTAGCTGAATGGTTTCAGTAACAACATTTGTCTTTCTGTTGTCTACAAGAAATTCACGTTATCCTCAAAGACATGAACCCCTTAAATACAAGAAATAAGAATTATACTCAAAGGGTTGTTTGTTACTACAGAGATGTTCATCAGTTTAGATGCTCAACCATGTTCATTGCTATTTTTTATCAACAATAGCTAGGAAGTAGAATTAGCCCAGATATCCAACAACAGATAAAAGAGTAATGGAAATAAACATTATACATATACACAATTGTATTTTATTCACTTGATAAAAATGAAATTAAGAAATGTTCAGGCAAACAGAACTGGACAAATTGATACTGATTTAGGTAGCCAAGGCAAAGCGAGAGAAAGGCTGCACATTCCCCTGCATATGTAGATCCTAGCTTTTAGTGTTTATATATGTGTATATAACTTGAAATTCTTATAGAAACTCAGAAAAGAACTATCCAGGTGATTTGATAGATATTTGTCAAAACAGTGGAATAAAATATATCCCAATTTCATTCAAATTACAAAAAAGAACTTTTTTATAAGGCTTTCAAAGGAAAGGGTAAATTTGAATCTCAATTATAAACATTATGTATATATAATTTATAAACATAATTATTAATTAATAATAATTAAAAATAGGATTGAAATATTTTGATTTACTATCTTTCAGGACATATTTTTTATTGAAAATAGATTCTTATTTCATACAATACATCCTGGCCACAATTTCCTCTCGATTACTCCTCCCAGCTCTACCACCACCATCCAGATCCATGCCCCCTCCATTTCCTCTTCAGATCAGAGCAGGCCTCCAAGAGACAGCCAAACAAAACAAAACAAGATACAATAAGACAAGGCAAAGGCCCTCATAAGCCTAAATAAGACAACCACTAGGAGGAAAACATGTCCCAAGAGCAGGCAAATGAGTGAGAGATACACCTCTTCCCACTGTTTGGAGTCCCATAAAATCACCAAGCTAACAGCTACAATGTATGTGTAGAGGACCTGGTACAGACCCATACAGGCCCCATTCTTGCCTCTTCATTCTCTGAGCTCATGTAAATTCTGCTTAGTTTATCTGGTTGGCCATGTTCTCCTGGTGACAACCTTCACAGGATACCCTCAGCCAACAACTCAAATGAATGCAACTCAGTTCCACCACTGGAAGCCTTCCCTGACTCCAAAAGATTGCCAATTCAGTCTTCTTATTCTTCATCACTAGTACTAACTGGAGTCACCCTCATAGATTCCAGGAAGTTTCCACTGCATTAGCTTTCTACACAATCCCCAAAGATCCCCAGTTCCATCTATCTCTCCCTGCACTGTCTTCCTCCAACCTTTCTTCCCCCATCCTTCCTACTCCTGTCCCCACCTTCTCCCAGTCTGCTTGCAACATTTATTTTATTTCTCCTTCCCAGGGAGGTTTATGCATCCCCCTCTAGAGCCTCTTCTTTTCCTAACTTCTCTGAGTCTCTGGAATGTAGCTTGATTAGCATTTACTTAATAGCTAATATCCACTTATAAGTGAATGCATACCATATCTGTCTTTCTAGGTTTGGGTTACTTCACTCAGTATGATTATTTTCAAGTTGCAACCATTTGCCTGCAAATTTCATGATGTCATTTTTTTTTTTTTAACATCTGAGTAATACTTCGTTGTATAAATGTACCACATTTTCTTTATCTATTCTTTGGCTGAAGAACACCTAGGTTGTTTCTGATTTTGGCTATTATGCATAAAGCCACAATTAACATAGTTGAACAGGTGGCCTTGTGGATAGGATGTAGTGTCCTTTTGGTTTATGCCTGAGTGGCATAGCTGGGTCTTGAGGTACATCAATTCCCAATGTTCTGATGAATTGCCATATTTATTTCCATACTGCTGTAAAAGTTTGCATCCCATCAGCAATGGAGGAATAATCCCCTTGCTCCACATCCTCACCATCATGAGCTGTCACTAGTGTTACTTATCTTAGCCATTCTGAGAGGTATAAGGTGAAATCTTAAAGTAGTTTTGATTTGCATTTTCCTAGTAGCTAAGGATGTTGAACATTTAAGTGTTCCTCAACCATTTGTGATTCCTCTGTTGAGAATTCTGTTTAGATTTGTACCACATTTTATAAGTGGATTATTTGGGTTTTTGATATATAATTTCTTGAGCCCTCTCTAATATTAGATATTAGATCTCTGTCAGACATGAAGTTGGTAAAAAAAATTTTCCATTCTGCTACTTTGTCCAATTGATGGTGCACTTTGCCATACAGAAGCTTTTCAGTTTCATGAGGTCCAGTTTATTAATCATTGATCTTAGTACCTGTGCTATATGTGTTCTGTTCAGAAAGTGTCTCCTGTGCCAATGCATTCCAAGCTGTTCCAAACTTTCTCTTCTATCAGGTTCAGTGTATTGGGTTTTATGTTGAAGTTTTGATCCACTTGGACTTGAATTTTGTGCAAGGTAATACATATGAATTTATTTGCATTCTTCAACATGCAAAATATCCAATTTATTGAAGATGCTTTTTTCTCCACTGTGTATTTCTGGATTCTTTTTAAAAAATCAGGTGGCCATAGGAATATGAATTTTTGTCTGAGACTTCAATTCAATTCCATTGATCAACTTGTCTTTTTTTATGGTAATACCATGCAGTTATTATTACTATAGCTCTATATCACAGTTTGAAATTGGGAATGTCATACCTCTGGATGTTCTTTTATTGTACAGGATTATTTTATCTATCTTGAATTTTTTGTTTTTCCATATGAAGTTAAACATTTCCTTTCAAAGTCTGTATTGGACTTTTCATGTGGATTACATTGAATCTGTAGATTACTTTTGGTAAGATGGCTATTTTTATTATGTTAATCCTACCTAACCATTGGCATGGATCTTTCCACCTTCTTATATCTTCTTCAACTTCTTCCTTTAAATACTTTTTTTTTTTTTCGAGACAGGGTTTCTCTGTGTAGCTTTGTGCCTGTCCTGGAACTCACTTGGTAGCCCAGGCTGGCCTCGAACTCACAGAGATCCGCCTGGCTCTGCCTTCTGAGTGCTGGGATTAAAGGCGTGCACCACCACCGCCTGGCTATTCCTTTAAATACTTAAAGCTTTTGTCCTATAAGTCTTTCACTTGCTTAGTTAGAGTTACCCTAAGATATTTAACATTATTTGTGGCTATTGTGAATGGTATTGTTTCTATGATTTCTTTTCCAGCCCAAATGTCATTTGTATATAGGAGAGCTACTGATTTTTTAGAGTTAATCTTGTATCCAGACACTTCACTGAAGGTCTTTGTTAGCTGTAGGAGTTCCTGGTAGAATTTTTTGGGTAGCTTATATATATTATCATCTCATCTGCAAATAAAGATACTTTGACTTCTTCCTTTCCAATTTGTATCTCCTTGATCTACTCTAGATGTCTTATTGTTCTAGCTAAAACTTCAAGTGCTATACTGAATAGATATGGAGAAAGTAGACAACCTTGTCTTGTTCCTGATTTTGGTGGAATTGCTTTGAGTTTCTTTCCAACTAATTTGATGTTGGCTATATAGTCTTGCTGTAAATTGCCTTTATTTTGTTTAGGTTTTCCCCCTATATTCTTAACCTCTACAAGACTTTTATCCTGAAGGGACAGTGTATTTTTGTCAAAGGCTTTTTTTTGGCATCTATTGAGATAAACATGTGTTTTTTTTCCCTTTCAGTTTATTTATATGGTGGATTACAGTGACTAATTTTTGTTGAACCATCCATTCATCTAGGGATGAAGTAGGGATGAAGCTTACTTGGTCATGGTGGATGACCTTTTTGATGTGTTCTTGGATTCATTTTGCAAGTATTTTATTGAGTAATTTTGCATCTGTGTTCACAATGGAAATTGATAGGTAATTCTCTTTCTTTATTGAGTCTTTATGTTTGAATATCGGGGTAACTGTGACCACATAAAATGAATTGGCCAATGTTCTTTCTGTTTCTGTATTGTGAAATATTTTGAGGAGTACTGGCATTAACTCCTCTGGAAGTCTGATAGAATTTTGCTCTAATACCATCTGGCCTAGGCTTTTTTTTCAGGCAGGAGGGTTGAAAGATTTTTAATGACAGCTTCTACTTCATTAGGGGTTATGAATGTTTTTAACATGTTGTCCGGTCTTAGTTTAACTTTGAAAAGTGGTAACTATTGAGGAAATTATCCATTTCTTTTAGATTTTCCAATTTTGTAGAGTACATATTTTTAAAATATGTCCTTATGATTCTCTGAATTTCCTGTGTCTGTTGCTATGCCCCCCCTTTTCTTTCTTATTTTGTCAATTCAGAATTTCTCTCTTTGCCTTTCAGTTAATTGGGATAACGGTTTGTCTGTCTTGTCTTTGTTTCATTGATTCTCTGTATTGCTCTCTTTGTTTCTATTTTATTGATTTCAGTCCTCAGTTTGATTATTTCTTTCCCCCTCTTACTCTTGGGGGAATGTAGCTGGAAGTTTTCCCGTGTCCTGCCCAGTCCACAGCCACTCAGACCCAAGTAAACACACAGAGGTTTATATTAATTAAAACTGTTCAGCCATTAGCTCAGGCTTGCTATTGACTACCTTTAAACTCAGACCATTTCTGTTAATCTATATGTTACCACATTTTCCATGGCTTTACCTGTATACATGCTGCTCCCTGGATGGTGGGCTGGCATTTCCTGACTCAGCCTTCCTCTTCCCAGAATTCTCCTTGTCTGCTTATCGCATCTATACTTCCTGCCTGGCTACTGGTCAATCAGTGTTTTATTAAACCAGTATACAAAAGCATTATCTCACAGCAGGGGAAATAACTTCTTTTTTTTTTCTAGAGCTTTCAGACATGCTGTGAAATTACTATTATGAGATATCTCTTTTTTTTTTTTTTTTTTTTTTTTTTTTTTTACAACAAAACACTTTATTTGAGGCAGTAATTCTAAGGCACAAAAACATCTTACAAATGCCAGCCACGACTGACTATCATCTATGTATATCTCCTTTTTTTTTAATGTAAGCACTTAGTTTTATGAACTTTTCTACTAGCACTGCTTTCATTGTATTCTGTTAGTTTAGGTATGTTGTGTATTCATTTTCATTGAATTCTAGACAGTCCTTAATTTCTCTCTTTGTTTCTTTCTTGATCTAGTAGAGAGTTGTTCAGTTTCCATGAGTTTGTCAGCTTCCCTTTGTTTCTGTTATTGATATCCAAATTTAATCTATAGTGGTCTGATAGACTGTAGGGAGTTATTTCAATATTTTTGTATCTATTAAAACTTGCTTTTTGACTAATTATGTGATCAATTTTAGAGAAAATTCCATGAAGTTTTGAAAAGGAGGTTTATTCTTTTGTGTTTGGACGGAAGGTTTTGTAGATACATGTTAGGTTCATTTGGTTTATAACATCTGTTAGCTCCAGCATTTCTCTGTTTAGTTTTTGTCTGGATGACCTGTCCACTGATGAGAGTTGGGTATTGAAGTTTCCCACTATCAATGTGTGAGGGTCAATTTGTGATGTTCTAGTAGTTTTCTTTTACCAAAGTGTGTGTCCTTGTGTCTGAGCCATAAATGTTAAGGATTGTATGTCATGTTGATTGATTATATTTTATGAATATGCAGTGTCTTTCACTATATATTTTAATTAATTTTGGTTTGAAGTCTATTTTGTTAGATATCAAAATGGCTATACCAATTTTCTTCCTAGATCCATTTGCTTTAAATATATTTTTCCAGTCCTTTACCCTGAAGTCTATCCTTGATTTTGAGCTCTGTTTCTTGAATGCGGCAAAATAATGGATCCTCTTTTCACATTCATTCTGTTAGTCTGTGTCTTTTTATTGGGGGGTTGAGGCCATTGATATTGAGAGATATCAATGTCCAATGATTATTAAATTCTGGTTTTTTGTTTTTATATTTGTTGTTGTTGCTGGTGGTGGTGCTGCTGGTGGTGGTGGTGGTGATGTGTGTGTATGTTTCTCTTCTTTTGCTTTTGCTTGTGTGAAATTACTTATTTCCTGTGTTTTCATGTGTGTAGTTAATATCCTTGGCTTGAATTTTTCCTTTATTACCTTCTGTGGGGCTGGATTTGCAGATAGATATTGTTTAAATTTGCCCTTATCATGGAATATCTTACTTTCTCTATCTACAGTGATTGAAAGATTTGCTAGGTAGGTATAGTAATCTGGGCTGTCATCTGTGGTCTCCTAGATGTTGTACATCTGTCTAAGCCCTTCTGGCTTTTATAGTCTCCATTGAGAAGTCAGATATAATTCTAATAGGGTTGCTTTTATATGTTACTTGGTCTTTTTCCTTTGCAACTTTAAATATTCTTTTTTTGTTGTTCTGTTTGTTTAGTATTCTGGTTATTGTGGGATGAGGGGACTCCTTTTCTGGTCTAATCTATTTGGTGTTCTATGTGCTTCTATTACCTTTATAGGAATCTCCTTCTATAGAAGACTTGGGAAATTTTTCTTCTATGATTTTGTTGAAAGTATTTTCTGGGTCTTTGATCTGGTATTCTTCTGCTTCCTCTAATCCTGTTATTCTTGAGTTTGGTCTCTTCATAGTGTTTCAGATTTCCTGGAAATAATGTGTCAGGAATTTTTTGTATTTAACACTGTCTTTGACCACTATATCCATTTGTTCTATTTTATCTTCAGTGTCTGAGAGTCTCTTTTCTACCTCTTGCATTCTGTTGGTAAAGCTTGCCTCTGTAATTTTTGTTTGTATTCTAACTTTTCCATTTCTAGAATTCCCTTATGCTTATGTTTTCTTTATTCCTTCAATATCCATTTTCAGGTCATCAACACTTTTATTTGCTTCTCTCAGGAATTGTTTATTGGTTCTTTACTCTCTTTAAGGGATTTATTCTTTTCCTCCAATTTTTTGTTTGTGTTTCTGGCTTTCTTTGAAAGGTTTATTCATTTTCTCTAATTTTTTCCCCAGATTTTCTTAAGGGATTTATTCATTCCCGCTTTAAGGGCCTCTATCATCTTCATATAGTTGGTTTAAAGGTATTTCCCTTGTGCTTCAGCTAGGTTTGAATATCCAGGGTCAGCTATGGTATGATAGCTGAGCTCTGATGGACACATATTGTCCTGGCTGTTATTGTGTTTATAAACTGGCATCTAGGCATCTGGTTTGGGGTATCACAGGTACAGTTACTATTTCTGGGTTTGTCTTTGTTTAGTGTAGATTTTGGTCCTTGGTTTCTGTTTCTTCTCTGAATTTTCAGTGAATGTGGTGACTGTATGTTACCTGTTTTGTTGGCCTGCTAGGCTGGTGTATTCAAGTGGAATGCTTGCTGGTGTCAGAGGCTCGGAAAAGAGAAGGCAAGGGAGAGAAGGCTATTGATGCACTAGGGGTAAACCTCAGAATTTGTTCCTAGATAACAGAGAGAGAAGAAAAGGTGTGTTGGCGGCCTATCTGGTCATTTGGCAGGCATGGCTTGTGGTTAAGCAGGGTGTGTCTGCTGGCTAGGACATACAGAGGGTGCTGAAGGTTAGGACACACCAGTGAGGTGGGAATGGAAGGCCAGTGGGATGGCAGATGGTCTGTGGGACACACAGAAAGCATGGATTGAGGAAGGGAAAGCTACAGCTAGTTCAGACCATATTTTTCTCTGTTTCTTTGATGTCTTAGACAGTTTATGGATGTCTACACCAAGGGACTCTCTTTCTTCATTTGATGTTATTTGTATTCATAAGGAAAGGGAATGTAATCTTGCAACTAACTGATTACTAATCAATTTCTCAGCAAAAATATTATTGAATGTATATTATTGTTTAAAAAATAGATACTAAAATCATATCAACAGCAAAACTAAAAAAATAATGCTATACTCTTGAGAAACTCATTAAAGAGCAAGAAAGGGTAAAACATGGTAAATATAACAGAAAGAGGCTTCATTTCATATATATAAGAAAGAGATATAGGCTATAAAATAAAGGAAGGAAAAAGTTTCTCTTAAAACATGCAGGCATGGTTGTTCAGGACCAATTTCTTGGACAGGATGAGGTACAATCAAAGTCTTGATGACTCAAGTGATTTAAATAAGTGGATATCTAGAGATCTAAGCATATTTGAGGAAAAAAAAACTAAGCAAAGATCAGAGTTGGAATATAAAAGCTTACAGTATGGTAATCCCAATAACCAGGGAAGCTGGGTGGTTGGAATTCTGGACACGGATAAGAGAGAAACAGTTAAATGCAGCCTCAGTTTAATTCAGTGGTTCTCAATCTTCTTATGCTGTAACTCTTTAAAACAGTTCTTCATGTTGTAGTGGCCCCCAATCATAAAATTATTCAGGTGCTATTTTATAACTATAATTTTGATACTGTTATGAACCATAATGTAAATATTGGATATGCAGGATATCTGATGAGACCCCAAAGGTGTTGTGACCCACTGGTTGAGCACCAGTGGTAAGTTTGTACACTTGGATGAAGCACAAACTTCCCAACAAAGGCTGCTGACCATGTACAAATAAATGTAAGTTCATGATAGAGCTTTCACATATACACTCTGGTGATGAAATTACATCATGCCAAAAACATCACAATTAATCTGCAACTGAACTGAAAAATGCTTATAGGGTACTTATCTGATATTTCATCTAGTTAAAACTGGATGGTGATGTTTTAAGTATGTGGAAACCTTTGTGAGGGGGTTTGTTTATGAGCACTCACGTCTGTATTATCTTTCCTGTGTATTGTGTACGCACTTGTTGATGTAGCTGTGTTGCATGTATGCATGACCTTGCAGCTACATGGTGTGATGGTGTGTGTGTGTGTGTGTGTGTGTGTGTGTGTGTGTGTGTGTGTATGTAGGACAGAGGTAAACATTGAATTTCTTTCCTGGATATTAACCCCAAATTTATATTTTAAGACAGAGTTCCTCAGAGAACCTAAGCTCATTGTGTTAGTTTGAACGTCATTGTCCCCCATAATCTCATAGGAAGTGGCACTATTAAGAGGTGTGGCTTTATTGGAGTGAGTATAACCTTGTTGGAGGAAGTGCATCACTGTGGGGGTGGGCTTTGATGTTTCCTGTTCTCAGGATACTGTCCAGTGTCTCAGTCCACTTCCTGTAGCTTGCAAGATGTAGGACTCTCAGTTATTCCTCAAGCACCACATCTACTTGCATGCTGCCATGCTCCCTGACATGATGATAATGGACAGAACCTCTGAAACTGTAAGTAAGTCCCCTCAATTAAATGTTTTTCTTTATAAGAGTTGCCATGTCATGGTGTCTCTTCACAGCAGTAAAACCATAAGCCACTCATCATTTTAGCAGACTGGATAATAAGTTACAGGGATTCTCCCACTTTACCTAGGCCCCTTTTCTAATTAATAGAAATATTGTGAGTTTCAATGCCTAGTTCAAATGCCAATTTTCAAAATTTTTTATTATTCTAGCAGAAGGAATAAAATACTACCTATATTTATTTCTGCATTAAATCATTGGAAATAATTGAGTATAACATTTAATACATTCTGCCTTGCTTTTCATCTGCATTTAAAGTAAGAAAGTCAGTGTTTCTGGGCTATATGTAGTTAGTATACTAGCAGAATAAGGCCTAAACGCTGCTTTTCTAACTCTTGGTATAGCATGGTGATATTTTGTTTGTCCGGTAACAAATAAAGCTTCCCTGGAGATTAGAGTGCAGAGCTAGAGGCCAGGGAGTGGTGGCACACACCTTTAATCCCAGCATTTAGGAGGAGGAGGCAGGAAGATCAGGAGTTCAAGACCACCCTGGGCTACATGAGATTGATCCAGTCTAGAAGAGAAATAGAGCCAGGGGGTAGAGGCTCTTACCTTTGATCCCAGCACTTGAGATCTCATGCCTTTGATTTCAGAACTTAGAAGGCACACATCTTTAATTCCAGCACTAGGTAGGCAGAGAAAGGAAGTTATATGGTGGGGCAAGGAGAGGAATATAAGGCAGGAGGAGACAGGAGTTCAGCCCCCTTTTGGTCTGAAAATTCAGTAGAGGTAAGAAGTCTCTCTAGTGACTGGCTCCTTTATATCTCTGATCTTTCAGCATTTGCCTCAATATCTGAGTCCAGGTTTTTATTATTACTATCAATTAGAATTCATTCAACAGTACGGTGCTCTCTTTAGTGCATTAAAAAACTACCAAATGAGTGTCTATCAACTATAATAAACTCTGTATTTATATTATTTATTACTTTTTATGTCCATTCATTTTCTTTTCTAGGATCCCATCAAACTGCCAACTGACAAAGGATGTTGGTCTTACTAATGTGTTTTGTGAAAACACTGACAACCTTCAATTCATTGATAAAAAAATAATATATGATGATAAAGAAGAAGGAGAATAGGGAAGTGAAAAAAGGCATTGGAGCAGAGAGCCAGAAGTGTGAGTAAGGTATTAAATAGGGCAAATGCAAAATCACTCTCTTTGGTAACGGAAACATATTTCCAAACTGTGCTATGTTTGTTGGTGGAGTAGAAAATTCATCAACTGTCAAACCTAGCTGTGCCCCCTGCATGCTGCTGTACTGATCTGCTACGTAAAATACAGCCGAGTGTGCAGTAGTAGGATGACTGTTATGAGGGTATCCAACCAATATGTTGTTGAATTCCATAGGAGGGAATTCATGCCTGGCACTCTAACTCTAGTCAAAAAAAATCTTCTTCCTCTTCTTCTTCTTCCTCTTCTTCCTCTTCCTCTTCTTCCTCTTCCTCCTCCTCCTCCTCCTCCTCCTCCTCCTCCTTCTCTTCCTCCTCCTTCCAGTGGATGTGTTTCCTGATACTACACAGCTTTGTAAATGTTTATGCCCATACCTGCTCTCAGGTGGGACCAGAAGCTTCTTTTCATAGTGTGAGGCAGTAAATGCAGAAACTCACCATAGTTAAAGTGCTGAAAGTAGCTGAATACTTGAGTAATCAGACCCAAATCTGACATGACTATAACCACTATCAAAACCCAGGAACATTCTGGAAGAGGGCGCAGAAAATATAAAGAATCAGCTGAAGGGGGAGTTCTGTGAAAAGTTGTCTACTGAATAGGACATGACCATTGCATGAGTACAAGGCAGATGGGCCATTAACATTCCACTATGGGAGGAGGAGGAACTAATGACGTCCAATCCTTCCTTGACTACAACCGGAAGTCACCCTTTGACAATAAGTTCCTTTGGCCACTGTTTACATACCACATCCTATACACCAAACACACACACACACACACACACACACACACACACACACAAACACAAACAAGCACATACACTTGATTATAAGTAGTAAAAATAAATCAATAACAAAAATAATTAGTCAGGAAAGAGATTAAAAAAAATAATGAAATATAATACATACCAAAGTATTTATCACTCTTTTATAGTATGTATTATATGGTGATTATGATTTACCATTGGACTAATTATATTCTTTTATTACTACTTAATGGGATTTATTCATTTTCTTTGTTAATTTGTTATGCCATTGAAAAAATAGTACTAATATATCATTCATTATTTATGAGAATAATGTATATTGGACTATATATGGTTTTGTTCAGCAACAATAAAATACCAATTATTAAACATAATTAGAACATACATTACATAAAGAGATATGATACAGAAGCATTCAGACATACACCTTGTTTATTAAGCATGTATAGAGGTGATGCTAGTTGACACTACACACAAGAGCTGATTGCCCATAATCAAAGGAAGGTTCAGGGTAGAGGAGCTAGTCTCCCATGCTAGGCACTAACATGAGTGCTGGCCCTGTCATCATTTTAAATTTGTATGATGATGAATGAAACCAAGTCTTGCTTGTTCACTTCTCCACTGCGGGTTAGCTGGAGAGCAATGTCACTCAGATGGAATAATACATAACTCATCTTTTTTAAAGTACATTTTTTTCATAATGGTATTCAGAGTACAAAAATCAGTTTCACTAAGATTGTATTCCTGGAAGCCCTGTTCCCAGAAGAGACTTTAAAGCAATTTCAGCAAGTTTAGGCTATTCATTTTCAAGTTTATTCAAAATGAATCAAGAGATGGCATGGTATCATCCCATCACTAGGAATTTTAATAATTTATATTGCAAGGTATGATTTAGTTTTTATTATTGTTTAATGACCTAAGTAGATTTTGATTCCATATATTTTCTTTGAGCATATTTTATTTTGTAATGCAAATATTCAGAAAATTTTACCCACTTTATTAGGCATTCCAAAATAAACTTGGCAAGTACACATTCAGTGAATCATCCATTTTTTAGTGACTATTGTTGAATTTTGAAGTATAAACAATTTGTACTTGATAAAGTTTGTGGAATTCTAATTTTTCACAATTAGTTTAACTCTTTGAACATTTTTACCTATTAAAATATTTCTTAACATTTCTATATTAACTATTGGATGATTAAAATAATCAGACAAATAAAAATGTGGCTTTTGCCTATAATAGTTTCAAATTGAAATCATCTTAATGCTATAGTATTTTTCTCTAATGAATATTTACTTTTAATAAGTATAGTATATAGTATAAAAAGCAATACTGATATTGATAATAACTTCATTTCATCATTTCATACAAACAATGACAAATCTAATCTTTACATCCATATGTAACCTATAATTTTAATATACTACTGTGTACACTGTTTTGTTCAAATAAAAATTGTTAATTTTCTTGTTTTGTTTTTCAGTGAAGGAATCACTGTATCACTTTACATTTTGAAGATGTTCTGATACATGATATTGTTTTGAAAGTTGATTGTCTTCTTAGGTATTATTTTCTTACAAATAATAATGCCAAGTTATTTCAGTATGCTATCATCAACAATTGTAGCAATATGAGATCACACTTCTAAATAAATTCGCCTAAACTCATTTGATCTCTATGTCTTCACAATTACTTAAGTGTCATCATTTGATTTAGTCCCGACACTGCTTTCACAAAGTCAAAGCATTTTACACTGTGTGAAAATGTTTATTAAAAATGAAAAACTGCAAACCTCTAAAGATGACTTGACTATGATGTTAATTTTTTAAAGTAGGCCTGGTGAAACTTTAATGATTATAAAAATTAGAACACTTGCTTTAACAGGTACATTGTTTTTAACAATCTTGATTTTCAGTAGTATGTGAAACTAGTAGTGAATACAACTCATCACGCAACTTTGACAGAGTCTGACAATAATTCTCCATTTGTCATTCATATCTGTGTTCATCTCAATATTCACTCTAAGATGTAAATTTACATCTATATGGACTGGGAGTAAACTGTCACCTGGCACCGATCACTGGTTTCACTAGCTTTCTTGAGAAAGAGGGTTTCACATATAAGCATAAATACTTCTACCTAGTATTCTGCTGATCCACGTCTCCTGCTGCTCTTGTTTCTGGCTAAGGGAGACCCCAGCCTTTCATTGGGTGCCCAGCTAAATTCAAAAGGTTCTAGACAAGTGGTTCTCAACTCATAGGTCATGCTCCCTTTGAGAGGTTACATATCAGATATCCAGCATATGAGATATTTACATTATGACTCATAACAGTAGTAAAATGAGTTATGAAGTCACAATGAAATAATTGTATGGTAGGGGTCACCACAGCATGAGGGACTATACTAAAGCATCACAGCATTATGAAAGTTGAGAACCATTGTAATCTAGAATGACTGCTTCATGCTTTACATTTCACTTATTTAGCAGATGTCTCATCATCAATCAGCCATTATGTTTCCATCTCATAAAGGTAGGGTGCAAACATGGGATGAACTTCTCCTTACTTAGTGATGCTCTAGGACACTTGGAGTTACAGCCAGAGTCCTAAGGTACAACAGGCTTGATACGGGTCCCAAGAACAAAAGTCTGTTCACTCTCGACATTCTTTCCATGCTCTCTTTTGGTTTGATCTTTTTCTTCTCTGTGGTGTTCAGATTTTATTTCTTTATAAGTAACTTTATTGCTTTATCTACTCCCCACTCTCATTTTTCTCCTATCCCTTCATTCCTTTCAGTTTTGCATATTCTGTGATTGATTCATCAACTAGTTTTCTCCCATCTTTTCAATTCTTTCTGTAACCACTTTGTATTCCTTTGCATTTCTATAATTATGGACTATATATGTAACAATTTCAAATGCCCTTTATTTTGACACTTCAACTTTGAATGATGTGAGGGCACATGTATAAAAATAGACATAAGAACATGTAAGTATGTGCATGCATATGAGTATATGTACACATATATAAATGTATTCTTCTATTGAGTTCATATATTTTTGTTATTAAAGTACATTTTTATAATTTTTTTCTCTCAACTAACCTCATTTTTTTATTAGATATTACGTATAGATAAGTCCTGTACACTGTGTGTAATGGGAGTTAGAACACATATACATGTAAAGTTGTTATGAAGCACACAATTAAAGTGCTAATTTAATTATGATTTATACAATTATTTAAACAATAGAACTCAACTAATAGACTATTTTAGGAGCTTCTTAGATATCTCATTAACATTTCTCTTGATTATAGACAGAATACACTCATTTGTAAAGAACTTCTTGCCTTTTATGATAATAGTTTCCTCATTTATTTTTCCTTTATTGTATTATTATGCTTATTAATGCAGACTAATTTTAGCTACTTAGATCATTAGAAATGCATATAGAAACATTATATAACTATTACTTTATTGGCTTGTTAAATGTATGCTCAAGTTCATATTAAAATTTCTTAAATCTAGTTCATTTATTTTCTTACTATGTAGCAGTGCTGTCCATGTTGTTGGATCTCAGATCATCAATTCACAATGAATGTGAATGAACATACAAAAATTTAAATGAAAGGATTATATCTTCATTGAGAAAGTCTCACCAAAGTAGACAATGAAATAAATAAACCCTCATATGCTAAGTGAAGGTGATTTTTTTATTCTGGTACAAGGTCCTCATGTTTTCATAGATGATTATCAAGTGTTTCTTATACAGTACCAGTCACCCAACAACACTTTATGTAGGAGTACTGTCACTTATTTTACTGATGGATATGACATAAATTGGTATGTCTTTGCATTGCTCTTAATTGGAAGATACATCATTTTCAGTTTGTATACCCAAAGGTGGATTTGCTTTATTCTCAGATATATTTGATATGGCATAAAAGTTTTAAAGAGTTTGGAAAAAGAAATCTATGTCAGGTAGTAGAGTATGGATAACCAAGTCACTTAATAATACAATGATTAAGTATTAATCTCACCTTGGAAAATGCTAGTCTGGTGGGTATTGAATAGAATTTCATGAAAGTTCTAATTTGCCTTTATCGATTGGTATCATGGTACCTCTTGAGGAATTGAAATAATTTATTTTAGTAAGGATGATACCACTACTCTTTTCTTACTTTTTATCTTAAGTTAAATACAACTTTACAATAAAAGTAAGAAGATATTTTTCTATACTGCTTAGAATACTGAAGTGCACTGCAGGCCACACTGACTCCTATCAAGAAGGCTTTGTGAGGCAAGTGTTCAGTTCAACTTTACTATTCAGTCTGGCGGTGATACCTTTGTCTTACCTTGACTGCTGTGTATAAAAAGGTATGCTTCTCGCTTCTCTTTACTTTTATTGTCCAAATAATAATTCACTTCCAGTAAATGGGTAAGTCCTTAGGAGATTTCCAGGATAGTCTCTGTAAACCTACAGATTACCTAAAGTATCATTTCTATAAATAATGTTTTTTGATAGGCAGATTTGATCATTTTGACATATAGAGTGAAATTCCACACTAGGTGATCTCTGAAAAAGCAATTTCTGTAGCCCAAGCTACATTGTAGAAAGCTTGACATAATTACTATGATGATCTTATGTCTTTCCTGTAAATAAATTCTATGGAACAACTGTCTGTTTCATCTGGGGCCCATGTGATATGGCGGTGGCATCTGGTGGCCATTACCACCTTGAAATTCATTTAAAAATGTTTAATATTTAAAAACTTTCTATGTGTATTAAAAAACATATCAATTTTTCATTTCCATTTCAAATGACCTCAAATATCCCCACACATCTTCTCCCCCATCTTGATGTCCTCTTTTTAAATAACACACTCAATCTAATGAGTGTTGCCTACATATGCATGGATATGGGGCTGTCAACTGGAGTATGGAGAACCTATCAATAGTCACACCTCCAATAAATGATTCTCCCTTAAACTGGAGCTTTTCTTAACTTAAATTATCCCATCTACCTTTGCCTCTGGTCTTTTATCTTTCTCTATTCTACATACCTTTATTTACTTCTTTCTCCATGGCTGGCTGTATAGCTGGATGGCTGTCCCCTGATGATTTCTTCTCCTTCTCCTTTTATTCTTCTTGCTTTGCTACCCCCTCTTCTCTTTTTCTCATTCTATTTATTCTTTCTACCTGGCAGCCCATCCTGTTCCTCTCCTGCCTAGCTATTAAGTACTCAGCTCATTATTAGACAAATCAGGTATTTTAGACAGGCCTGTATAACTGACTACTCTTTCTCTTTCTTCTGATTTTCTTTCATAAGTTCATAAATATTTATTTATTAATGTAGAGACTAGGAAAGCCACATTCTACTTGCAAAGATAGGTCGCCAGATCTGCCCATTCATGAGAGAATAAATAAATAAATTTTGCCTGTTGATGAAGGAACAGCACCACCATGCATATAGATTAATTCTATCAGTTCTGTTTTTCCAGAAAACCTTGACTAATACAATGACTCATAAATATCCTTGTGTTTTTTTGCTCTTTGTATGCAGATAGATTTAAGTTATATAATTGAAAATTGTTTACAACAAATTTTATTTACAAATGGAAGATGCATGGAGAAATGTGGTGGTATTGTGTTTCCCCAAAATATAGTGCACCCTAATAAACTTATCTGAGGTCAGAGACAGAACAGCCACAATATGAAACATAGAGGTTAGGCAGTGGTAGCACATGCCTTTAATCCTAGCATTCCAGAGGCAGAAATCTATCTGTTCAAGGATACAGCCAAGCATGGTGACTCACGCCTTTAATCCCAGGGAGTGATGATAGAAAGCAGAAAGGTATATAAGGCATGAGAACCAGAAACTAGAAGCATTTGGCTGGTTAAGCTTTTAGGCTTTGGAGCAGCAGTTCAGCTGAGATTCATTTGGATAAGACTCAGAGGCTTCCAGTCTGAGTAAACAGGATCAGCTGAGGAAATGACGAGGTGAGGTAGCTGTGGCTTGTTCTGCTTCTCTGATCTTCCAGCATTCACCCCAATACCTGGGTCCAGGTTTGTTTTATTAATAAGTGGCTTTAAGATTCATGCTACAGAGAAAAAAATATAACTGAGAAACGGAGGAGCAGTAGAATATACACCAAGAAATCTTGCAGTGGTTTCAGAAAAAGGTGGAGTTTTTCAGATGAATTTCCTTTGTGACACTTGCTGTCAAGGAGTTGAGGATCTAAGATGCTATTATTGATTTTTCAATTTATTACTAATATATTACATTTTATTTAGGCTAGAGTAACATTGAAATTTGGCTTTCACCTGCCTTTATGATACTACAGTGGCTGAGAACGTACGTGTTACAACATAGTTCTCAGTAGACAATGAGCATTGGACAGCAAATTTCTATTGTGGTTTTCACTTCTTAATATGTCATTGTGAAATTTATGCTTCAGAAAAAATCATGATTTAGTTTCTTGGCAAAACAAGCTATGCTCAGAAGTTGATGATGCAAGTTGAATGGTATCATGGCTTTAAAAATGTATTTTCATTTGTGTGTGTGTGTGTGTGTGTGTGTGTGTGTGTGTGTGTGTGTGTGAAAATGTTTAGCATTCAAAGCTAAGCAACTTAACTCACTTTATTCTTCAAAAAGTGAATAAATGTTAAGATTAGATTCTGAATTTCTTAGTGATAGTACTATGAATATTGAATTCATACCCTTCTCACCATATTTTACAGTAAAACACACCTAAAGTTATTTTTCAGAGATAAGAAGATTCCTAGCAACAAAATTAAATTCCTGTATTTAACTGCCATCAACCCTCAAACTTAACTCCATTACTATTAAATTGAAAACTTGACCAGCTTATCTGATGTGAACGTTCTGTGAGTAGAGTGGCTTTTAGATATTGGTTGTAACATCACATTATCTAGTTTACATTACTCTGAATTATATTTTCCAGTCTTTGCTAACACATCTCATAAAATCAAACAGACTAACATGACAGTTAAATTTGAAAAACCTCTTATTATATTTGAAATTCAATCAATGTTCCAATTAATGACAATAGATGATTAGAGAAGAAATGACACCCTCATATTGAGATATTTTTACTCCAATATATTTTTAATGTCCTCATATCTTGTATTATTTTGACAGGTTTTCAGAAACAGCTCCAGAAGTCCTTGTTTGGAGACTGATTTTTGTGAAGAAAGACAGAAACATGTGAAAATGATCAGCTCACAGTGATAACATAAAATATGGAAAAATGATGAAAAATTATATCATAGGTATTTGAACATTTATATTATTAGATAAACTTTCTGGTTAAGACACTCACAAATGTATCCAGACGAAAATTAACTTATATTTAGTCTCCTTTTAATGATGTCTTTACTGGTATACAGACTGAGTAACAGCAAAGATATTTTGCATTTGTTACAGCTAAACGTAATGATGAGTTGGAACTGATAATCTGATACTGACTGAGATATCATGAGATGGAGGTCACAAACATATAAAATTTGAGATGTGAGTCACAAACATATTGGCATAGATTGATGGCTTTAAAACTTTTTAAAAATGCAAAACTTAAGAGCAAGAAAAAAGTCAAGACTCATAAATCTAAACCAATGTGTGTGTGCTTGTGTGTGTATGTATGTTTGAAAATATAGTGTTCCTTAATTATCAATCATAATTTATACTGTCAGATATAAGGTGAATGCCTTGCTTTGATATCCTATCTTACTAGGTACACCATAGTTGTATGAAGAAATAAACCACAATATGTTTTCCCTCAAGGCATTTTTTTGTTTGTTGAATGCTATAGGAATAGTGCGTTCATGTGTATTATGTCATTTAATCTTGCAAATATGTGAGCCAGTTAGTTAGTCTTCACTCAATGAAAAGTATGAGAAATTCTGAGAGAAATAAACTTATCTATCATTGCTGAAATAACTGGGAAACCTGCATAGACTTATTTACAAATAGAAAGGGTAAGCTCCAAAACTAGTGATGGGCAGCAAGATACTCGCTTCTCAGTGTTTTCATCTGAATTCGTGATAAACCAAGGTTCTACAAATTTACGTATTCATCATTGTATAATACTTGTACTTATGTTTCACTTGTAGATTTCTTCACATTCACAGACAGCAAAATCATAATTTTGGTAAAGATTGGAAGTCGTGAATTTCTTGCTGCTGGTGACATTGAAAAGAAGCAGTCTAGAAGGACAAAGGGTCTATTAAAACCAACACAGTACAGATATGTTGCATGCTATTTATATTACAGCACCTAAGGAACTTGCAGCATGTTTTCTTCAGGTCTCATACACCTGTAAATAGGGTGATATTTTATTTGTGCCGAAATGTGATTTTATTTGTATGTTAATAAATAAAGTTGCCTGGGGGTCAGAGCTAAAAGCAAGCCATTTAGGAGAAGTCCGGCGGTGGTGGTACATGCCCTTAATCCAATCACATGGCAGACAGAGTCTCTATGTGTTCAAGGACACAGCTAAGAGGTGACCCAAACCTTTAATCTCAGTACCAACCATAGAGACCTGGAGGTCTGTATAGACAGGAAGTGACAAGGAAATCATGTGGTTGGGTTTAGAGCCAATGAGAAGGTAGAACAGAAAGGCAATAAAAAGACAGGTTACACAAGAGAAGGTCTCTCTCTCTCTCTGAGGGGAAGGACAATAGCGACTGGTAAGCTGAAGGCTATTGGCTAGTGCTCTGATCTCTTGGGCTTTTAACTCAGTATTTGGTTCTGTGTTTCTTATTTAATAAGATGGTTTAGAATTTCATCTACATGTACAGAACCACAACTGGTAGGAAATAGATAACTGGGAATGAAGTAGGAATAGGTGACAGATGGGGGAGAAAATTGCTAGTAACAATCATCTAAGAAAAGAGAAACAACTTCTCTTAACTTTACTAAAGTGTTAAAAGTGCCAGAGTCACCTATGGCCACATTTGAGATTCTAACTGCTCTTTCCCACACGTTTGGCATGTTTAACATTTAAATGTACTTAATTTTGTAAATCATCACTTGAAGTTTTCTCAGAAAATTATCTAGCATATCCAGCAAAGCTCCAGGGATGATGCTGAGTGGGGAAGGTGGGTAAATGAAGAAAGGACGAACATAAAGACAGATAGAAAAGCTGGGGCTGGATGATGTGGGCTTTCGGATGCAGAGACCTAGTCACCTCAGAAGCTTAAATGAAGTGGTGAGGTTGTTATATACATGTGGAGAAGGAGGCAGAGTTATTATGCACAGATAAACAAGGAGGCAAGGCTAATGATATACAGCTGGATCAAGGACACAGGGTTAGCTAATCTTATAGGAGCAGTCTCTGTAGGGAAGAAGTCTTCAGGGTAAATATCTAATGGAGACAAAGCTGTGGTGGACATTTTCTGCCCAAATTATCAACATCAACAGAGAAAACAGAAGAGAAGGCTTTGCCATTTCCCTCGGCACATCACCATGTGCCTGATACTAAGGCCTTCCCCATTGCTTTGGCCATGTCAACAGTCCACAGTTACTCAAAATTTCCAACTTTCAGGGATTTCTCTGCTTTTTGAAATTATTACTTCAATAATATTTATAGTTTTATGAAAATAAATTGCTTCTTAAGTATATTTTAACCTTGAGTGCTACAATAGTAATATAATGTTTTTTAACATCTGTAATGCATAGACAATGTTTATTTATACATTTTGTTCATTACTCCCTTTAATTTATTCAGTTATATCTGTTCATATATAAATACATATACAAATAATCAAATGAAGAATAATGCAGAAAAAAGACATTACCTGCATGTTGATGAAAAGAAAAAGAAAATGATATAAAGGAAGGCAGAGTTTTCAGAAATGGTGGGAGAGAAAATCAGTCATCATTTAAAATTTCAATAAATTCCTAGGTTAGAATGTCAGACTAGAGCAGTTATTCTTATCCTTCCTATTGCTGTGACCCTTTAACATAATTTCTCATGTTGTGGTGACCCCAACCATGAAATTATTTTCATTGCTACTTCATAACTAATTGAGCTACTGTTGTAAATTATAATGTAAATATTGTGTTTTCCAATGTTCTTAGGCAACCCCTGCACAAGTTCAGAACCACTGAACCAGAGTCTTATGTAAGGATGTAGTGTTAAAGTACTCTTTAAAATCTCAGCTATGCCCTTAAGCCTGAGGTTCTCTCATGAGGTTTTCCAGTCATCATTTCTGACAGTTAATAATTTTTACCTAAAGTGAAGTGAGTAAACACCTCTATCACTATAAAGAGAAGATTTTGAGTGAACACTGAACAATGCAGCCTAGGAATGAGACAAATAAAATTAACAATCACAACATCTAAAACACAAATATTTGAAATGTTTCAGGGAAATGCATTCAATATTAACATTAATAGAGTTTAATAGCTTACCTGTACTTTCAGAGGTTATGTTATGGGTATTTTAGTGAACCATTTAATGCATTTTTCTTATGTGTTTAATGTGGTTTTCTATATAGGTACATATAGGTATGCAATAACTGATTCATAGGAATGGATAGTTAATCTGAGTTTGTAAAAAGAGAAAATACAAAATAACTGCATATTCTGCTTGTTCTAAGCAATTTTAAATCAAACAAGTTACAATCTGTAGATAAATTCATTAATTGATAGTACTATTGTAGTCACCAATGTAATAGAAAATATTCTTATGTCAAATGCTACATTAATAATACATTTATATTAGTATGTTGTCTTTATTATTTTAATCATATTTTATACATAAAAGTGCTTTATTGGCTCATTTTTGCCTTCCTTCAGTTAATGAAAGATGGCAAACTAAACTCAAACTCACTCACATATGCTTATCCCTGTCCTCAAACTGGACCTTCTAGCACCATTATAAAGCAAAGATTCTGGATAGGAATGTGCTTGAAGAGGCATATGCCCATATTTTAATGTAATTTTACATCTGAAACTTTTACTTTTTTAAGAGGTATAATTTGTTGAAACTTTTAATTTTTCAGATTACATTTTTGTCAGTGATTTTAGAAACAAATTTCTTTATCTAAGATTGTTGAAATCAGCTCAATGCCTTATTGTATAATGCTTTTTTTACTTATAGTAGGTAATTATTAACGTAGTAAAATACATACTGTAGTAACCTTAAGAAGGCCTGCTAACATTTTATTAAAATGAGAGAAAAATAGTAGAAGCTGTCAAACTGAGAAAGGCATTTTTATCATAAGTGACTTTTATGGTAATTACAAAAATATGGACCTTAAAATATTATACAAACTGTATTAAGTGACAGTCATACAGGTCATGAGAAATTGTACCACAGATGCTCATTAACAGGTCTACATTAAAGTAAATCTCTTTGAAGATTTATTTTCTCATTTTTTTTTAAAAGAAAGGAAACTTTATACAGGTATTAATGGCCTAATTGTGACTAATCAATCCCATTTTTGTTTGAAGGATAGTTCCCTTGATCCATTCAATAAATATTGCTTGTGTGAAAAGGAGTTCGGATTGATGAGCAAGAATTGTAATCACCACTTAGAGATTTACGGGTTGAGAGAATAATGTGATTATGCAGAGAAATGAAATGATGCTTATGGGCCCTTGATGAACAACAAAGGGTGTTTGTATTAAGGATGTCACGGATGTCAAAAGAAGAAGGAAGAAGGTTTTATCACAAGTTTATTGTCTTATAAACCCATCCCTGTCAGAGTACTAGAACTTGTACATCACTGTAGCATACAAAGGAAGATTTTTCTACTCTCAATTACCAAGTAAGTGTTTTGGTGAACCATCACAATTTTTGTCAGTTATTCTCCAAGTTCATATTCCTGTCCAGTTTTATTCCCTAGCTCTAGGATATTATCTAGGCTTATATTGTTCTATAAATCATTGTACAGAGATAAAAGTACCAAAATTAACTGCTATCTTGTAATTTTTTACTGTTAATCATTGAAATAATTTCAGTTCAATATATTGATAACATATATGACATCAAAAAATTCTCCAAAAATTAATAGCAAGGCTCAGGTTCAAATTTTGGCAGTAAGGGAGATTAAATCACAATATAAAAGAAGACATAATTTAAGCATAAGGCAACATGAATGAATACACTAGAAATCATATTGAAAGTGAATTGATTTCTGCAACCCTACATTTGTACCTTTCTGTTCTTTCAGCAGGATTTTCTTTCTTCATCAAAAAGATCTCAATAAAAGAATTGCCTTAGCAAATGAGTCTGAGAACAAAATACAGACTCTGAGACCCACATTAACTTCAACTTTAGCAACTTTAAAAACACTAGAATGCACTCTGCACAGTCTCATAGGAAGCAATGAATTGTCTCTGTGAAGTACTTTGGATTTAATCAAGTGCTGCTAGCATCCACATTTCCTGAGTTAGTTGTGAAGTTGAAGTATTTATGAACAATTTATACCAAAATGCAGCAGAAAGTGATGCTCTCCAGACTTAGACCTATTTCAACCTGCCTGCAGAAGCTTGTTCTCCTACTCTACTACCTCTTGGTACAGATCCAGTTCAGCTTTGACCATCCACCCTCTCAGCCTTCCCTTTTAGCCCATCTCCACTGTTCTGTGTAAGCCACTGATCTGTAGAAAACACTTTCTACCATGGACCAACAATGGCCACAATGGACTGAAAACCTGATACGTGATTTTCACTAGCCTTCCTGTCTTCCATTCCAATATATTCAGACTTACTTTTAGTCTTATAGTAGCCTGCCCTGGCCTCTCTCAGTCATTCTTCCTAGTTCATCTCTATTCTTTTCTTTTGCCCACCAACTCACAGAGGTGTTTTCTGCCAGAGACCTCACAGTCAACACACTTGCCTAGGACTCAAAGTAGACCACAGCATCAAAAAACACATATCCACCCAACAAAGACATGACCAGATATCTACATCAAGAAACATCTCCACAACAATAATTCTAGATGCCTAGATCCCAGTAAAACACAAACATGAATAGCTAAGATAATATTCTTCCTTCAGAAGCCAGGAACCTTATGTAAGTATGCCCTGAGAAAGGTATTTGAGCTACAGAACAAGAAAAGGACTTCAAAATAGCAATTAAAAATGTTTCAAGGCTGCATGAGGCGTCCCATCATAGGGGGAAGGGCTTGGACTTGTCTCTACTGGATGTGCCTCCCCATGGGAGGCCTTGCCTTCTTATGGGGGGGAGTAGGGTGTAAGTTGAGAGGGGGAAGTTGGGGGGCAGGAGGAAGGAAGAGGGGGATCTTTGATTGGTGTGTAAAATGAATGAAAAAAATTTTCTCAATAAAAAAATATTTCAAGGAGCTTAAAATGGATGTGAATAAGTGCCTTAATGTCGGGAGAGATATCTAGAATTGAGTGGCATTTGAAGGGCAGTAGGGAAAACTAGTGCAGTGGAAACTTCCTAAAATATCTGAAGGAAATCCTAATGATGTCTCCAAATAATAGGAAGACAGATCCTCAATTGCATCTCTTGTCACAAACAAAGCTTCTAGTGTGTGTGTGGGGACCAAAATACCTTGACCATACAGCTGCCATGACAGGCTTAGAGCCCCAGACCCAGCTTCTGTGACAGGCTTACTGGCAAAGGCAATACCCAGATCTAAGAAAAGCCATAAACTGAAACCACAGGGAGGATCTGCATCTAAGGGGAATATCTAACATTCCAAATACTCCCTAAATCCCTAGACAAATGTCAGCCAATCAGGATCCTGAACCCTGAAAATCCCCTCACCCCAACCTCTGCTGTGATAAAAAATTACACCCTACTTAGACTTGGGCCTCTCTGCTCTCACTGCTGTGTCAGAAAGACAAAGCTCTGAGCTTGAAATAAAGGCTCTTTGCTTTTACATATGGGTTTTGGTCTCCATGGTGATCTTTTGGGGGTCCATACTATCTGGGCATAACACTAGTACCAGGACTGCCTTACACCCAATTGAATTCTTGACCAAAGGAAGTTCATGGTGGGTAGCTGTTCCAGCTTTGCCCTGGAAGTACTACCCCTATTGAGGCTTCCGGTTACTGTCATGCCTACAAGATGGTGCCAAGAGAGGAGGCTTTAAGACCCAAAATCTGGATGTGTCGGCTCTGATGGTTCCTGGATCCTGGATAGTGGAAGTAGATCGAACAGAGTTTGCCAGAGAACACTGCTGGACTGCACTATACCTTTCTTGGACTCTGCAACCTATCCCTTTACTTGTAAGTTACCCCACAAAATAAACCTCCCTTTTAACTACGTGGAGTTGTCTTAATATTTCCACCAAAATCATGGAAATCCCCAAACAACTCAGACTGTCAGCAAGACAGTAGGTTGCTCTCTACAAACTGACAGCAAGGTCCCATTGCTGAAGACACCAATACAACTCATTGAATATGGAGAGATAGAGTGGGTGCCTACATGGAACCTTCACCTTCATGTTCTAGTGTCTATGATATGGGAGGGTACTCTGAAGATTATCAAAAGAGAATTGTAAACACCAATCCAGCCACAAAACCTTTGATCTACAACCTGTCTTGCCTGCAAAATATGTTACAGCAATGATGTCACAAAGCTTGTGTGAGTAACCAACCAATGTCAAATTTGACTTATAGTCCACTCCAAGAGATGAAATCCATACCCAACACTGTTTGGGTTACCAAGAACCAAAGACTACTGCTCTAAAAATTAAAAATTAACAATAAAATGACCTCTAATGATATTCTTCTATACTCATAGATAGGTGCCTTATTTGGGACCATCATAAAAAAGGCTTCCTCCTGCAGCAGATGGGAACAGATACAGAGACCCACAGCCAAACATTATGCAGAGAAAGAGAAAGATCTTGGAACATACAACTCTAAATTAGATGTCTCCATCAAATCCCTCCCCTCATGGCTCAGGGTATCCTGTGAAAAAGAGGGCAAATGGATTATGGTAGCCAGAGGGGATGGAAGACACCAGGAAAATAAGGACCACTAAATCAGCTGAGCAAGGCTCACATGAACTAGACTGGAGCAGCAATCATGGATCCCACAGGGGTCAGTACTAGGTTCTCAGTACATGTTATAGCTTTAGTGCTTTTTATGGAACTCTTAAATATGTCAGTGACTAGTTTTCTGATTCTTGTGCCTTCTATTTTGTCTGTTTTCCTTCTATTAGTTTGCCTTGTCTAACTTGGATGTGAAGTTTTTGTTTTACTTTATTGTATTTTATTTTGTTGTTAAAAAAAGAAAGAAAAAAATCATGTTCTACCTTTTCGCCATCACAAAGATTTTTGCTTGTATCTCTCCTAAAGTTAAAAATATTTTATATTGTGTAAAATACTCTTTATATCTTCATGCACACAAAAAAAGAATGGGGTACAGAGCTAAACAGAGACTTCTCAAACATAAAACACAAATGGCTGAGGACTGCTTAAAGAAATGTTCAGTATTCTTACTCATCAGGGAAAGGCAAATAAAACTCTTGATATTGCATGTTACCCTACCCTGTCAGAATGGTCATGATCAATAAAACAAAGAAAAACACATGCTGGTAAGGATTCAGGGAAAGAAGAATATTTATTTATTATTTTTGGAAATGTAAACTTGTACAAACTAAATGGGAATCGGTGTGACTCTTTCTCAAGAACCTTGGATATCCACAAGGATGACTCCACCATAGACTACTGACAGAGGTCAAGAGGGTACCTGAGCTGACCTACTCTGGTGATTGGATGGTTGAATACCCTAACTGTCATCATAGAACCCTCATCCAGTGACTGACGGAAGCAGATGCAGAGATCGATGGCTGGGTCCCAGGTGGAGCTCCAGGAGTCCAATCGACGAGAGAGGGGAGGGATTCTAGGAGCAAGATATGTTAAGATCATGATTGGAAGAAGTACAGAGACAACTAATCAAACTAATGGGAACACATGAACTGTGGACCAATAGTTGAGGAGCCCCCATGGAACTAGAATAGGCCCTCTGGATAGGTGAGACAGTTGCTTAGCTTGAACTGTTTAGGGGGCCCCCAGGCAGTGGGATTGGCACCTGTCCCTAGTGCAGGAGCTGGTTTTATGGAGCCTAGTGACTATGGTGCAGGGAGGCGGGGCTTGGACCTGCCTCAACTGAATGTACCAGGTTCTGCTGACTCCTCATGGGAGACCTTGCCTTTAAGGAGGTGGGGAAGGGTGATGGGTTGAGGGGGAAGGCTGAGGGGTGGGAGGAAGAAGGACAGGGGAATCTGTGGTTGATATGTAAAATGAATAGAAAATCTCTTAATAATAAAAAAAGAACCTTGGATAGATCCACCTTAACACCCAGATGTAATGCTCTCAAGCATATACCCGACTCTACATCTTAGATATTTGCCAATCCATGTTCATTTCTCCTCTGTCCATAGTTTGCAGAAATCAGAAATGCCTGTAGGTACCTCAACAGATGAATGGATAATGAAAACATGGTACATTTACACAGTGGAGAATTATTCAGCTTTCAGCTATTCAAAAACAAAACAAAACAACAAAAAACCCTAAATCATGAAATTCACAGAAAAAGCTCTGAGGCAACCCAGTCACCCAAATACAAATACTGTGTTTTCTGTTAGATATGGATGTTAGTTTTGAAGCTTTTGATAATTTTTTTGAGATTATAATTAATTCACAACATTTCTTCCCCCACTTTATTCCTCCAAACCATTCCATATACCTCTCCCTACTATCCTTCAAATTCATGGCCTTTTCTTAGTAATCATTATTGCATGCATAAATGTATATATATATATATATACATATATATATACATGCATACATATATATATACATACATATATATATATATATATATATATATATAGAGAGAGAGAGAGAGAGAGAGAGACATATAGATTACTAAATATAACCTATTTAGTCCACATAATGTCAACATGTATATATGTCTTCAGGATTCCTGTCATAGCACTTGATAGCCAATTGCTGTGCTCTTTCCGGGGAAGGCCATTTTTTCCTATCTTAGTTTTCCTCAGTTGCTTGTAGTTCTTTTATTTTGGACATTGGATACCTAGTAAGGGACCAGCAGGGAGCAGAAGATCTTGCAAGAAAGGAGAAGAAAAATTTCTTGGAGATAGACAAATGGGAAACTAAAAAGAATTAAAGAAGGTTCAAGATGAAAGAGAAAGATTTTTAAAAAGGGGAAAATGGAGAGGGATAATTAGCACTAGAGGCCTTTTGAATAATCCTATGCTATAGAAGCTCCCTAAAATAAAAAGATATACATGAAAGGAAAGGGATGTAAACTATGTCACAAAATATTAGGGAACATAATGTTTCAAATAGACATATTACCAGTTAGCACCTTTAGTGCTAGAAACAGGCTGCATCATGTTGAGTTATTGACCATTTCAAATCAATGAAAGTCTTAAACATCACAGACCACTGCCAAGGATTTTGGCTATTCTCTACAAACAGATGATAAGGCCTTAGTGCTAAAGACAATCTTATGTCATTGAACACCAAGAGGTCAAGCTTGTGCCTACCTCAAAGCCTGATTCCTACTGTCCAGCATTCATGATACTGGAAGATAATCTGAATGCTACCAGAGAAGAAAGGTAACCATCAGTGTCACCCAGCTACAAACCATGTGAGCTATAACAGTGGTTTTCCTGCAAGATATACTGGTACAGTAGTGGTAAAAATGTTACAGCACTTTTTGATTGGACTTAAGGCCCACTCCATAAAATGAAACCCATATCTGACACTGCTAAAGTGGCAAATAATCCAAGACTGGCTAGCTCATGGTCCTAAAGTAAAGCTTACTAAGAATATTTGGCTAAAACAACATGACTGCTAGTGACCTACTGCCATATTCATCGATCATTGCCTTGATCAAACCACATCAGAGAAGTTCATTCTTGCCATAGATGGGCGTTAACACAGAGACACCCCTTATTGGAAAATCTGCAAAACACTGGGAATTTTGGGGCAGTCAGTCCTAAATGAATTGTTTTCTTCTAACTCTGCTACTCAAGGCTCAGGAATCTACATAGGAGAAGAAAGATTTGAAGAGCCAGAGGTGATGAATGACTCCATAAAAATAGTCCCTTTCATACAGGATTGATTTCTATGTGAACTCCCAGATACTGGCACCGTGCAGAAGGCCAGCAAAGTTCAGAGCCAACAGAGTTCTAGTACTAAGAGAAGAGAGGGAACCAAGAAGCCCAAGCACCTAAAACCCGCTTTATATTCGTCAAAGATGCTGAAAACACACATCAGAGAAAAGACAGCATTTTAACAAACTGTCGGAAAAGCTGGATATCTACATACAGAAGAATGAACACTGATCCTTCTTTTTCACCCTGCACACCAATCGATAACAAATGGATCAATGATTTCAATGTTATAACTGAACTTGTGAAAGTTTTGGAATGAAGAATGGAGAGTACACTTTAGGATATTGGCTCAGGTAAGTATTTTCTGGATAGGACATTGGTCAATTAGGAAATGAGACCAGTAATCATCAAGTGGGACTACATGAAATCAAAAACCTATGGACTACAAATGAAACTTTAATTGACTGAAGAGGCAGACTCCAGAATATGAAAAAGAAAAAAAAAAACTTCACTAACCATACATTTAACAGAAGATTGCTGTCTAGAATATAGAAAGAACTAAAAAACAAACCCTAAATACTAAGAAAAAAACAATTTAAAAATTTGTTGCAGAAGAATCACGTTTATGAGAGTGTTTTAAAACATGCTCAACACAGCCCTGAAAGGGATGTCTCCATTAAATCCCTCCCCTCAGAGCTCAGAGCTCAGGGAAACCTATAGAAGATGGCGTTGAAACAGTTTAAGAGCTGGAGAGGATGAAGGACACCAACGAAACAAGGCCCTCTAAATGCTCTATGGGCTCACAGAGTCTGAGAAAGCGTTCACAGGGCCTGCAAGGGTCTAGACCAGATGGGATCCTAGAGCAGAAAGGAGAAGTAGACACATGGCTGATCCCTAACACAGAAGCAATCTCCAATTGAAAGCCACATGCAAAAGAAAATTCAGCCGGGCGGTGGTGGCGCACGCCTTTAATCCCAGCACTCGGGAGGCAGAGCCAGGCGGATCTCTGTGAGTTCGAGGCCAGCCTGGGCTACCAATTGAGTTCCAGGAGAGGCACAAAGCTACACAGAGAAACCCTGTCTCGAAAAAAAAAAAAAATTCATTGTTCTCTAAGGAGTCTCATTGGCAAAACAAACTACTCTTAAGGGTAGGCTGCATGGCCAGCAGTAGAAGACGAACAGAAAAATGAATTCCTCCTTGTCTCATAATATCCTGTCAGGGCTTTTTCTTTATTTTGTAAAATTTTATCATATTATTTTTGTTTTATTATGTGATATATATATAGATATATATAGATATATTTCATTATTTTTACCCTATAGGTCCTTTGCATACATATTACGCAAAAATACAAGGTTAGTATATTTAATGAGATTCCTGAGGGTGCAAATGAATGACTCTCTATTTCTTGTGCCATCTCTTGAGCTCTTTTCCTTCTGCTGGTAGTTTTGCACAATTCTTATGGGTTAATTTTCGTTTTGTATCTTTTATGCATTTTACATTATATATTAAATTATATTAATATTTTATTATATTATTATTCCTTATAAGCTTGCTTGATTTCTAATGAAAGACAGAAAGGGCACGGATTTAGAAGATAGGGAGTGGGGAGGAAATATGAGTAGTAGAAGGAGGGAAAACTGTAATCAGGATATATTATATGAGAAAAAAACTATCTTCAATAAAAGGAGAAAAAGTGTTCAACATTCTTAGACATCAAGGAAACGCAAACTAAAACTAATTTAAGATTTCTCTCAGTGTCTGTGCTACTGGTGTTCTATTTAGGAAGTGGTCTCCTATGCCAATGTGTTCAAGACTACTTCCTACTTTCTCTTCTAGCAGGTTCAGAGTACCCAGATTTATGTTGAGGTCCTTGATCCACTTGGACTTAAGTTTTGTGCACAGTGATAGATATGGATCTATTTGCAGCCTTCTACATGTTGATACTGGACTGCTACTCACATCACAAGGGAGGCTACCTGGAAAACAGGACCCCAAGAAAGACACGGGGATCGCCCAATGACAGAGATATGGAATGAGATCTAAGTGAACAGCCTGGACATGAGTGGGGGTAGTGAAGGGTGAGGGTCGAGGGAAAGAGAGCTTGGGGGAGCGGGAGATGCCAGCTGGATCAACAACAGAGAGGGAGAACAAGGAATAGGAGACCATGGTAAATGAAGACCACATGAGAATAGGAAGAAGCAAAGTGCTAGAGAGGCCCACAGAAATCCACAAAGATACCCCCACAACAGACTGCTGGCAATGGTCGAGAGACAGTCCGAACTGACCTACTCTGGTGATGGGATGGCCAAATACCCTAATTGTCGTGCTAGAAACCTCATCCAACTACTGAGGGATCTGGATGCAGAGATCCATGGCTAGGCCCCGGGTGCATCTCTGGGAGTCCAATTAGCGAGAATGAGGAGGGTTTATATGAGAGAGAATTGTTGAGACCAAGGTTGGATAAAGCACAGGGACAAATAGCCAAACGAATGGAAACACATGAACTATGAACCAATGGCTGAGGGGTCACCAACTGGATCAGGTCCTCTGAATGGGTAAGACAGTTGATTGGCTTGATCTGTTTGGGAGGCATCCAGGCAGTGGGACCGGGTCCTGTGCTCAGTGCATGAGTTGGCTGTTTGAAACCTAGGGCCTATGCAGGATCGCTTGACTCGGCCTGGGAGGAGGGGTCTGGACCTACCTGGACTGAGTCTACCAGGTTGATCTCAGTCTGCGGGGAAGGCTTTGTCCTGGAGGAGATGGGAATGGGGGGCGGGCTGGGGGGAAGGTGAGGGGGCGGGAGGGGGGAGAACAAAGGAATCCGTGGCTGATATGTAGAACTGAATTGTATTGCAAAATAAAAAAAATAAAAAAATAAAAAAAAGATTTCATTTTACCCCACTAGGGATGGTTGAGATTAAGAAAAAAAAATACAACATGTGCTGGTGAGGATGTGGGGAAAAAGAAACACTCTTGCACTCTTGTTGGGGGTGCAAATTGGGGAATCTATTATGGAAATCAGAGTGGCCATTCCTCTAAAAACTAGAGGTTGATCTACCACTTGACTTTTTTATTCTACTTCTGGACATATACCCAAGGACATGATATCCTGTTACAGAGACACATACTTATACATGTGTATCTATTCACAATAACTAGGACATAGAAATAGTCTGGAAGTCCATCAGCTGATTAATGCATTAAATAACATAAGAAGGGTCTCTAGGACACATATTTATATTCTTCCCCTCTGAAACTTCTTAAACTGATCCTCCACAGTACAAATTACCTACAGCACCAGTCTTCCATGCTCCTAGTAGAATGACCCATTAATCCTGCTTATAGTGATCAGTCTCTTCAGTATAAAGTCTGAAAACATTCCTTACTCCTCCAAAGAAAAGCATGGACAAACCTATCATAGCAGTACCCCAGTCTCTGGCACTAACTTCCGTCTTGGTCAGTTTCTATTGATGTGAAGAGAGAACATGGTCACAGTAACTCTTATAAAGGAAAACTTTTAATTAAGGCTTGCATACAATTTAAGAGGTTTAGTCCACTGTCATCATGGCAGGAAGTATGGTGGCACTCAGACAGAAATACCTCTGGAGAAGAAGCTTAACCTTCAATATCTGGATCTGCAGGCAACAGGGAGCAGCAAGAGAGGCTTTGGGCCAGGTTTGAGCTTCTGAAACCTCAAAGCTCACCCCTGATGAAAAAAGTTTCTCCAACAAGGCCACATCTACACCAACAAGGACATACCTTGTAATCCTAAGTATAGCAAACTCCCTGATGGCTAAGAATTCAAATATATGAGCTTCTGGGGGCCATTCTTATTCAAATCACACACACACACACACACACACACACACACACACACACACACACACACAGATGAATTTCTAAACAGTCTTATTAAGTAAGAAACACAGAGCCAAATACAGGGGTAATAGCCAAAGAAATCAGAGAAATAGCGAAGAGCCACTGAATAACCTTAGCTTACCACCACACGGTAGTGGGACCAGAACCGTCCCTAGTGCATGAGCCAGCTTTTTTGGAACCTAGTCCCTATGGTGAGACACTTTGTGCAGCATTGGGGCAGGGAAGAGGGGCTTGGACCTGCCTCAACTGAATGTACCCGGTTCTGCTGACTCCCCATGGGAGACCTTGTCTTGGAGTAGGTGGGAATGGGTGGTGGATTGTGGAGGGGAAGGCTGGAGGATTGGAGGAGGGAGGACAGGGGAATCTGTGATTGATATGTAAAATGAATAGAAAATCTCTTAATAAAATAAAAGGATAAAAAAAAAGAGAGAGTCTTCCTGTCTAACCTGCACTTTTATTGCCTTCCTGTTCTGCCTTCTCATTGTCTCTAAGTCCAGCCACATCACTTCCTTGTCATTGCCTGTCTATACAGACCTCCAGGCCTCTATGGTTGGTACTGGGATTAAAGGTGTGCGTCATCATGCTTGGCTGTGTCCTTGACCACACAGAGACTCTGCCTGCCATGTGATTGGATTAAGGGCGTGTGCTACCACCACCTGAATTCTGTTTATGGCTCACTATGACCTCTGATCTCCAGGCAAACTTTATTTATTAACATACAAATAAAACACATTTCATCACAAATAAAGTATCACCACACACACACACACACACACACACACACACACACACACACACACACACTTAAACATGTGACAAATGTAACAAAAACATGCACTGAAGGGTGCACAACATATAAATACAACCTACTGAGTTCATTTTTGTTTTTTATGTATTCTCAGCCAGGCATTTCTAGGAGACACAGTCTTGGATCTGACTTCCTGGACCTCTGGCTCTTACAGTCTTTCTGTCCTCTGTTCATGTTATTTTTCTGTGCCTTAGGTGTAGGGTTATGTTTTATAAGTATCCATTGGGACCGGCCTCCTCACAATCTGTTGATGTCTTCTATGTAACAAGTTGGGATTTTCTATAATGGTCAATGTTAATCTCACCAATCAAGAAATAGACTACCACCACACTTTAAAGCCAAATTTGAAGCAAGCTTTAATTAAATATTGGACATATGGGCTATGGCCAGATCCGTGCCTAGGTTCCTGGGAAATGGCCCAGAATCACAGTTTGCAATGGCTTAAGAAGGAAAACCCATAGTTCACTGCATCTCCTATCCTGTCCAGTAAGAGGCAAGCATACATCCTGATGTACCTCCAGCATGTGAACCTCCTGCTCACATGTGATCAAACACATCTGATGCAGATGGGTCAAACAAGCTTGTTCAGGGGAGTGAAAAACATGTGACTTGTTATCTCCCGTTAACAACAGCCTTCAGCATTTCAGGAACTATCTATCTGTCCTTGGGCAAGTGACTTGCAGATAGATCAAAGGCATTTTTGTTTCATGGATCTTTTAGGCATAGTAATTAAAACTTTAAAATATAACTTTGGCTCTCACAATCTCCTTTAAAAATTAAAAATCCATATATTTATGACCCAATATCAAGGTTTATCACTTAGTATTGGCTAACCAACTAGGATAACCAATTAGCTAGTCTTTTGGAAGGCTAATTCTTCCTTTCTTGGCAGTCATTAGCATCCTATAGTTCTTGTCGTGGCGTTTGTCTTAGTTCATGTTTTGTTGCTGTGAAAAGACAGCATGAACACGGCAATCCTTATAAAGGAAAGCATTTAATTAGAGCTGGCTTACGTGTTCAGAGGTTTAGTCCATTTAGTCATGGCCAAAAGCATGGTGGCACTCAGGCAGACACGGTTCTGGAGGAGATGAAAGTTCTACTTATAGATATGAAGGCAGCAGGAACAAGCAAGACACTGGGCCTGGCTTGATCATTTGAAACCCCAAAGCCCATCCCCAGTGACATACTGCTCCAACAAGGCCACATCTAACTCAGCCACACCTACTCCAATAAAGTCACAGCTCCTAAGACTACTCCCCAAACATTCAAAAATATGAGACCATGAGGACTATTCTTACTCAAACCACCACAAGGTTAGACTCCATTGTTTTCCCCTTTTCTGTGTTAGCTTCTTGTCTTAATGTTTTTATTGCTATGATAAGACACCATGGCTAATTCACTTCTTAGATAAAATTATTTACTTCATCTTATATATCCAGGCAATAGTTTATCACTGAGGGAGGTCAGGGCAGACACCAAAGGAGTGAAGGAACCGGGAGGCAAGAACTGAAGAATAAGTCATGGAAGAATGCTGCTTACTGGCTTGCTCCCATGGCTTTCTTAGTCTTATACACCTCAAGACTTCCTCTTCAAGGATGGCATGACCAACAATCAGCTTGAACCTTCCCTGTCAATTACTAATTGAGAAACTACCCCACAGTATTGCACATAGGTTGAAAATTTGGAGATACTTTCTCAATTGTGGTTTCTGTTCACATATAACTCTGGCTTGTGTCAAGAAGACAAAATACCAATCAGGATACATGTCTATTGATGTTATCATAGTTCAGTACATGCTTAGCCAGGCATTTCTAAGGGCACAGTCTCAGAGCTGACTTCCTGGGCCTCTGGCTCTTACAGTCTTTCTGTCTTCTATTCCATGATGTTCTCTTAGCCTTGGGTGTAAGAGTTATTTTTTATATGTATTCATTGTCACTGGCCTCCACACAATCTGCTGATGTTGCCTTTGTAACCAGTTGAGACGATATTGTCTTTGTAACCAGTTGAGATTTGGTATAATGGTCTCCTTTAAAAATTAAAAATAAAGATACCACATGACCCATCTATATCACTCTTTGGTAAATGTCTAAAGTACTTGATACCCTACTCCACAGATCCTGGTTCCACTGCCAGTTCACTTTCACCTTAATCTCAATAGGTAGAAAATGTGTGGGTGTAGGGGGCTAAATATCTTTAAGCAAATGAATAGATAAGGAAAATGTGGCATATATACACAATATAATACAACTCAACTGTAAAAAATGTAATTGATGAAATCTTCAGGTGAATGGATGAATATAGTCCATTGTTATTATTGTTGTTGTTTGTTTTTTGTTTTTTGAGTGAGGTACTCCAGACATGCATGTTCTCCCTCATCTACAGTTCCTAGCTCCTACTCTTCTCATTCTAGCAAAGTATAAAGGGACCATGGAGGGCTGGTGAGCATGAATAGGGAATTGAGAATAGCAAGATACAAGTGATGTTAAGGGAAAAAGGGGAAATTGTCATAGTTCTCCAGCTGGGTAGCAAAAGAAGGTCAGTACAGAAGAAGGATGGAGGAAGAATAAATATCACCAAGATTGCTTTATAAATCCTCAGAGAATAATATTATTTTGTACTTACCCAAAATTATATATGATATACATTAACACACACACACACACACACACACACACACACACACACACATATATATATATATATATATATATATATATTGCTATACATATATTTTAAACCTAGTTTTGCCACTTGAGCTGGCAATATACTCCACAGGAGCCATAGACTAGAGTACAAAAACCAAACACAAGGAACTTCTGTTCCAGTGGTTGATTTGGGTAGTCCAAAATAACTCCTAAAATAATATAGGCTATTAATATTGCTCTAGGTTGCCTCTCAGAGGTTGAACATAAATTCCTATTGCTGAAGACAGTGCATATTAATGATACATAAATGATACATGAAAGCCTTCTTCCTGGGTTACAGCTTCCATAGTAGCAAAATATGCCAGGAAAGCTGGGGAGGTAAACAATTAATAGTTTTATACATGTGTAGTAACTGAGCCTCAGTGACCCACCTGGCAAGATACCTCTGAAGATGTAGTAGGTCACTCACATGTTGGTGGTAACCAAGAGCTGTTTAGTTGGACTTAAGGCCCACTCAGCAGGAGGGGAATTATTCATAGTATTAGAAACCTAACCCAAAACCCTGGGTCAGTGAAGTAATGGATTTTAGAAAAGAACCTACTATTGCCACTATATTAGATCAGCATAATTCCTCATTACATTCTATAACTTATACCTACAGATAAGTGTAGCTCACACCCCTCATCAAAGCCTTTTTTAAATTTTTATCATTGCATAAAGTGATCCGAGGAGAGCCTCAGGTGTTACTCCGCATATTCCACTTGGAAACAAGCTCTCTAATTATTTGTTCCTCCCTTTGTTCTGCAGTCTAGATGGCCAAGAGAATCAAGGAATTCTCTTGTCTGTGTTTCCCATCTTGCTGTAGGAGCATTGGAATTACAGATGTATCCTACAGTGTCTGTCTTTTGTGTGAGTTCCGCAGATACAAACTCAGGTCGTCACATGCAACTCAGCAACTCTCATGCCTGTCTTTTTTACACCTATCAAGCCCTTTTCATCTCTATAGATTTCTATCTTACATCTATGTCTCTTTGTCTTGCTTTGTGACTCTCTGAGTTACCTCACGGGTTTAGAACTATTCATTGAATCGTATTGTACATGACTACAATTGGTATACAACTGAAGACAATCATTTGCCCTTCCCTGGTATTTATCAGAATGCTAAACATATTTGATAGCTTTGTTTACTAAAATGCTTCACACTTCTTAAAAGAGAAATTGATACACAGTATAATTTCCTAGATTTATACATGCTTTTTATTTCTTCTTATTAAAGTTCTTTTTATTTGATATATAAATAGTATTTAATTTAATAAATAGAATACTATTAACTTACCCTTCATATTATATGTACAAAATATATGGATCAATTATAATTTTTGAAAGTCAAAAAAAATCACTTCTTTGAGAATATTAATAAATGGATAAAAACTCATACAAGAGATAGAAAAAGAACATAAATTTCCAATTTTGTAAATGAAAGAACAAGTAATTGTAAACATCAGAAGAATGACATAAAACATGTACACAATTTTTTTTGAAAATATGTCTACTTAGACAAATGGAAAAGTATTTTTTTTTCTTTTTTTTTTTTAAATTTTTATTTTGCAATACAATTAAGTTCTACATACAGGCACAGATTCCCTTGTTCTCTCCCCTCCCGCCCCCCTCACCTTCCCCTCAGCCCGCCTCCCATTCCAATCTCCTCCAGGGCAAAGCCTTCCCCACAGACTGAGATCAACCTGGTGGACTCAGTCCAGGTAGGTCCAGTCCCCTCCTCCCAGGCCGAGCCAAGCGACCCTGCATAGGCCCCAGGTTTCAAACAGCCGACTCATGCAATGAGCACAGGACCCAGTGCCAGTGCCTGGATGCCTCCCAAACAGATCAGGCCAATCAACTGTCTCACCCACTCAGAGGGCCTGATCCAGTTGGTGACCCCTCAGCCATTGGTTCATATTTCATGTGTTTCCGTTTGTTTGACTATTTGTCTCTGTGCTTTATCCGACCTTGGTCTCAACAATTCTCTCTCATATAAACCCTCCTCATTCTCGCTAATTGGACTCCCAGAGATCCACCTGGGGCCTAGTCATGATCTCTGCATCCAGATCCCTCAGTAGTTGGATGAGGTTTCTAGCACGACAATTAGGGTGTTTGGCCATCCCATCACCAGAGTAGGTCAATTCGGACTGTCTCTCGACCATTGCCAGCAGTCTGTTGTGGGGGTATCTTTGTGGATTTCTGTGGGCCTCTCTAAACAAAATGTGGTACATATACACAATGGAATACTACTCAGCAGAGAAAAACAATGACATCATGAGGTTTGCAGACAAATGGATGGACCTAGAAAAAATCATCCTGAGTGAGGTATCCCAGACTCAGAAAGACAAACATGGTATGTACTCACTCATAACAGGATACTAGATGTGGAACAAGGATGACTGGACTGCTACTCACATCACCAGGGAGGCTACCTGGAAATCAGGACCCCAAGAAAGACACAGGGATCGCCCAATGACAGAGAAATGGAATGAGATCTACATGAACAGCCTGGACAGGAGTGGGGGTAGTGAAGGGCGAGGGTCGAGGGAAAGAGAGCTTGGGTGAGTGGGAGATTCCAGCTGGATCAACAACAGAGAGGGAGAACAAGGAATAGGAGACCATGGTAAATGAAGACCACATGAGAATAGGAAGAAACAAAGTGCTAGAGAGGCCCACGGAAAAGTATTTTTTCATTAACTAGACAATTTGGAGGGATATTACAAAACCACATAAATGTAATATATAGAGTTGTTAAATTATTTTATAAATAATCATTTATTAACATGCACTATCTAAGAACTTGAAGGAATGTATAATTTTAATCAAAACAAATTAACATTGTCCATAAAATTTAACCAAATTGATACTATAATGAATGAGCTACAATGATTATAATTTGTCTGGATACTAGGCATTTCTCTAAATAAATTAAAATTCTACTATATGCTTCATTTAAAATTTTTGTTATTTTTTTATAGTCACACTCTGTTGCATGAAATGGGGCATAGATTAAGTTAGCATGTAATACACAAAAATACCTATGTTCAGAAAGAAACCAAGAAAGAAACCATGACACTGAGTTGGCAGTGCCTTTCTTTCACTTTCTTCCTTTTTTTTTTTTTTTTTTTTTTGATGCGTGTGTATGCTACACTATCATCCTTGGGGTTCTTGAGATAACTAATGTTATCTTTATATCCCCACAGTATTTGTGTAAATCAAGAGGTTTTTGATAGTCTGAAATCAAATAATCCTATTTAAAATGAAAATATCACGTTACTTAAATAATAAGTAAAAATGGAATAATATACTATTCTGAGGAAACAAGTTATAGTGTGTTTTTTTCCAAGACATTAAATAATGAACTCTGCTTTGACAACAATAATTTTTAACTATTGATGCTCTCTGGTTTGTTTATTCCTTTTTTTAAAATCTAAATGGTATTTGGTAAAAGTCAGAATAAATCTCAGAATTATTTGAAAAATAGTTTTTGTTTTTATATCTTTCATATTCTATATGACCTAAAGTGGTTGAGTATCTGGGGCTAGTATTTTGAGTAAACAGTAACATAATAAAAAGCAATATGTCTGTCATTAATGTCATAAAACATTGAAATAAGAAGAGATTAAATTGTGCTGTGTAATTATCAAAATGTAATTTAGAATAAATTTATAGCTCTCTTGAGTTCCTATATATTAGTACATAGTGAAAACATTAAAATCTGACAGTAAGAAATTACATGCATTAATATATCATGCCCTGTCCTTAAATGTCTAATTAGTTAAAATCATGTACATGTATATGGATTTGTTTGTTTTATAAATGATGTGTTCTGTAATATTTATAAAATTATATATACATTGGATCCATTTGGTTGATATAGTCTATACAGTCTGTTTGACTTCTTGTGTTTCTGTTTGTTTTGTTTGTTGTTTTAAGTTTCGACTCCTTGTGTTTAAGCTTTTATATAGTAAGCATTCAGCTTACATGTGAGACTTGTGATATGCTGCTAACAAAGAGACTACAGTGTAAGCGAAAAGATGTTTCTCCCATGACTGTGTCCTAGAAGATTCTACCTTATAAGAAGATTTTCATTGTTTCTCTTCAGTTGTCCATGATAAATTCAGGTGCTAGGTTTGAATATGCGGGCAGTTGGGAAAGGAATGTCGTGCTCTCTAAGTGATGAAGTGAGCTTAGGCCAAGAGCTGCCGCTAAATCAGAAACTCTCTGTGCTTTATCCTTAAGAAAATGACTTCTGAAAATTACCCAAGGAATTCTGAAGTGGTATTATTTTCTGTCAATTCCTCAAGCAACAAAGAAGCCTAGATGAAACTTACATAGGTATGATGAATAGCAGATGTCAATAATCTAACTCATTCACATTTTCATTCCTGACCTCCACAAGATATGGAAAAGTAACCATGTGTAGTTTTTCTGTCATCTTAACAGCTGCAAATGACCCTACTGATATTTTAGTAAGCATCTGTGACCTCACACCCCCCCCCCCCCAGTCAGCACTCCACTGACCACTTTGGCCAAGAACTGGAGGGCTTTCTGGGACCACAGCCCTGCCTCTGTCATAGCCACAATATGTAGGTTTAACTAAATCTCTATCATTCCATTTACAACAAAGATTTGAAAGTCAGATGTGAGGGTGAAAACATGCTAGATCTGAGAAACCACGAAGCAACCATTTGGTCTTGATTTTTGGCAAGAGATGTGTGTCTTACTCATCCTGAAAACCCAAAACAACTGATCCAAACTTTAGTGCCACCTTTTCCTCCTTTATGTCTTCTCTATCCAAATTCTTGGACTGTCTATGGCTAATTCCAGTCATCTAGTCACTGGTTCCACCCCCTGATTCAAGGTTTAACTTTATTGTCAGTCTTGGGAATGTCAGAGAGTGATCAAAATATCTCGCAACATTTCCCCCCTTTGTCTAATAAAAAGAAAAGGTTCTAACTCTGACACATTAAATTATATACAATAAGAAGAATTTACAGGTTTTGTCTAAATACAAAGGGAAGGGTTTAAACTTAACAAAGGAAAACTACGTGCGATAAAAATAATTATCTGCTAAGAATTACACTCACAATGTTCACTCCATTTGTATTTGGCAAATCCAGAGAAACTACTCTATTATCTATCTTATCTTGTTGAGGCTAAAGTTTTATACCTAATTTACTTCTATCATAGCTAAGGAAAACTGTAACTATAACTATCTAGTCTTCAACCCCATCACAGATCCTACAAGGATATATTACCTGAGTAAATAGGAAGTTCAGAGCAAGCAACTTCCAAAACTATAGAAATGACAGAAAAAGCTGGCTACCTGGACAGTCACTCAAAGTTCCTCTAAAATGTTGGGGCACCCATCTTCAGCCTACAGGCCTAGAATATCTGACAGACTTTTTTGTGAAGGAGGATTTTTGAAGGACTGTCCTACCTTGTCTTGACAAAGTTCAGGAATAGCCTTCTTTTGTGTCCTGCTTGTCCAATTTGGACAGCATACTGTTGGCAGTTGAGGCAGGGGCAGTTTCTTGCCCAAATGTCTAGCTTTGACACAAAGAAAGCAAACTCCATATAGAGGTTATTTGATGCCCAACATCTTTTCTTTGAAGTAAACTAGTGCTTCCATGAGCAGACATGTCTCTTTGTCAGGAGAAAACTTATGTTATTAAAATATATTAAATGATATATTCTATAGATCTCTGAAGTGTTTAAAGACCACCTATCTATCTAAAATATATCTCTGTTTGACCTTGAAAACATTCCTAACATGACTACTAGTTTGATTGTAATTGGTAACTAACTACTAACCTGCATTTCTTTATTATCCTAAATAGTTTGTAATAATAACATTCAAGGACTATAATTACCCTACTTTATTTGGTGAGCTTTATAGGCACAATACCTTGAACAAGAGTAGAAATATATGTATAGTGTATTCTAATCAAAATAACCTTTAATTTGTATCAATATACAAAAGTCCATATCAATGTAAAATATTTAAAACTAGTAGTTGCTTTTTTGGTTTAAAAGTAGATTTAATAATCTACGTTTTCATCCTATCACTCTTCCCTAGAGAATACTCTATCTGCTGTTTGCAACATTCTTGAGTTATCTGTAGTTCTTAATATAGAATTGAGGCCTTGTAGTCTTTTCTGTGTCTACTTTACCATGTCTTTTGCTGCTGTCCTCATCCAGCTCATGTTTATGTAGTCAAGTTAGTGAGACTTTCTGGAAAGCTCCTGACATAATTAAAAGAAGGAATTTCTCAGCAAACTCCTTGATCTTCTGGCTCCTATAAATTTTCTGTACCTTCTTCTGCTATGTTCCAAGAACCTAGAGTGTAGACCTGTGTTTTAGATGTATCCTTTCAGACAGGTCTGTACAACTTTGAATGTTGATTGGTTGTGGTTTTCTGTAATGGGCTTTGCCTGCTGCAAAGAGAAGATTCCTTGATGAGGCATGAGGACTTCACTTATCTGTGGGTATAAGGAAAAACATTTAGGATGTAGTTAGAAATTCTGCTGATTTAGTAAAGTAGCTGTAGTTTTTCCTCCAATGATCTATGAGTATAGCTCTGTAAATTGTAGCATAGTTAACTTTTACTTTATGGCCAATATCTACCTATAAGTGAAATTGTAGTATAGTATCTGGACCCCAGAAGAATTCTTTTTCCAAAGGTCTTTTGTTTATCTTTCTGAGTCTGGGTTACCTCACTTAGGATGATCTTATCTTTTCTAGTTCCATCCATCTGCTAGAAATTTGCATGAAATCAATTTTTTTAAGTTGAGTAATACTCCATTATGTAAATGTACCACATTTTCTTTAATTCCTTGGTTGATGGACATCTAGGTTGTTTCCAGTTTCTATTACAAATAAAGTTGATATGAACATAGTTGAACAAGTGTCTTTGTGGTATGGCAGGGTGCCCTTTGGTACATACCCAGGAGTGGTATAACTTGGTCTTGAATTAGGTCAATTCTCAATTTTCAGAGAAACCACCATATTGATTTGCAAAGTGGCTGTACAAGTTTGCACTCTCACCACCAAGAGTGTTCCCTTTGCTCACATGTCAGAAAAAAAGTTTCAAATCAGTCTAGTATTGACTGTGTCTTCTGGTTATTAGTAATCACTCTTAAGCAAATCTATAATGCAAAGGAGTAAGTTTAACAAAGAGGAATACAAAAACTACAGGGTGAGGAGAAAAAGAGCACCAGCAAAAGTCATGTTGGAGCAAATCCTGTGCTCAAAGAGATAAAGTAGTTTAAATAAATGCCTGAGGTTAAATAGAAGGGGATTGGTAGCCTCAGTGTAAGACTCTAACCAGCTAGCCTTCCAATTTATAAAAAAAAAAAAAAAGAATTAAAGAAAAACTTAAGCAGTGAAGGAAGCCATCAGCAACAGAAAGCTGGTACAAATAAAATTGAAGAAAGCTTCCTAGTTCTAGCTCCGTGCATCATCAGATCTTGGCAGCTTCAGCCATGTAGTTTTGACTTTAGAGGCCAGGATACAAAAAAAAAATGGGTTGTGGAATATCCCTTCTTAGCTTAGGAAAGCTGCCAAGGACAGACTGGGAGTTGAACCAGCACAAGAGAGTGTGGTAATATTTTATTTGTGCTGAAATGTGATATTTTATTTGTATGTTAATAAATAAAGTTTGCCTGGAGATCAGAGATCATAGAGAGCCATAAACAGAAGTCAGGTGGTGGTAGCATATGCCCTTAATCTGATCACATGGCAGGCAGAGTCTCTGTGTGGTCAAGGACACAGCCAAGCATGGTGACACATGCCTTTAATCCCAGTACCAACCATAGAGACCTTGAGGTCTGCATAGACAGGCAGTGAGAAGGAAGTGATGTGGCTAGGCTTAAAGCCAATGAGAAGGCAGAACAGGAAGGCAATAAAAGCTCAGGTTAGACAGGAAGCTCTTTCTGGGGAAGCTACAGTGTGGTGGTAAACTAATGCTAGTTGTGGCTATTTGATATATTTTTTTTCCTTTGGCTATTACTGCTATATTTGGCTCTATGTTTCTTATTGAATAAGACTGTTTAGAAATTTGTCTACAAGAGAGAGGTTTGTTGTCCACAAAGCTGAAAGGAATCGGAGATCTGAAGAGCCCTTTGACATCAGACATGGAGTTGCAGAATTTGGAGTTTATTTGCTGGGGTTTGATATTGCTTTGGTTCTGTAATTCTTCACTATGCTCCCTTGTATTATTTGCTTATTATATTGTTGGGAGTATGTGATCTACTTTTTGATTTTATAGAGGATTGCAGTTAAGAGATTGCTATGTGTCTTAGAAAAGACTTTGGACTTTTAAACAATTTTGAGACTGTTAGAGACTCGAAGGATTTTTGAAGTTGGACTAAATCCATTCACATTGTCATATGTCTATAAACATATATGGCCAAGGAGTGGAATGTGGTATTTTGAATAAGAATGGTTCTCATAGACTCATGTATTTGAATGTCAGTGGCACTCTTTGAGAAATATTAGGAGGTGTGGCCTTGTTGGAAGAAGTGTCACTGGGGTGGGCTTGGAGGTTTCAAAAGCCAGTGTCGGGCCCAATCTCTCTCTCTGATTTTGGATCAGAATATAGCTCTTACCTACTACTCTAGAACCATGCCTGCTTGCCATGATGATAATGGACTAACCTATGAAATTGTAAGCAAGCTCCAATTATACAAATTGCCCTGCTCATGGTGGTGAGGATTTAGAGTAAGAGGCTCACATATTGCTGGTGAGAGTGCAAACTCATATGCCACTACAGAAATCAGTGTGGTGGTTCCTCAGGAGGTTGGGAATTAATATACCTCAAGATCCAGCTATATTACCCTTGAGCATATACCCAATGGACTCTTCATTCTTCCCCAAAGACACTTAGTAAACCATGTTTATTACTGCTCTACTCATAATAGTGAGAACTTGGAAACACCCCAGATAGATGTCACTCAACAGACGTGGATAAAGAAAATGTACTGTTATCCTCAGATCATGAGGACACCCCAAAGACCACCACAGAGACCAAATCCCATATGTAAAAGCAAAGACCCTTTATTTCAAGATCCACTTTGGATTCTCCATCTGTCTTGTACAGTGGTGAGAGCAGAGAGTGTCAAGACCAGGAGGGGTAGAGTTTTTATTATAGTAGAGGGTGGTAGGGTGATGGGATATTCAGGGTTCAGGACTCTGATTGGTTGACATTTGTCCAGAGGTATCTTGGCAAAAGGGAAATAGGTGTGTTCTGGACTCAGGGACATCTGGTGATCTTATCTAATCTTATCTAATGGCTGAGATGTTTGGAATGTCAGGTACTTCCCTTTAGATGCTGGCCTGTCTCTGAGTGGTGTCAGTTTATGGCTTTTCCTGGATCTGAGTGCTGCCTGTCAGTAAACTGAAACTCAGACCTACTTTTTAGCTGGCTTCTGTTGACCCTGTCATGGCACCAGTGGAGCCAAACTGCCGTAGGCCACACAGTACAGTTATCCAATGGAGTATTACTCAGTCATAACAAAAAGACATAATTTAATTTGTAGTCAAATGGATGGAAGTAAAAAAATAATCCTGAATGAGATATCCCAAGTACAAAAAGAAAATATGATACATATTTGCTTATTTGTGGATATTAGCTATTAAGTCAATGAAAACAGAACTACAGCCTGTATAACCATAAAGGGTAGATTTAGAGTAAGAGACTAGAAGAAATAAATAGATCTTCTTAGGAAAGGGAAATAGAATTGGGGTGGTGTGGGGGCTAGAATAGAAAGACCAAACGGGGAGAAAAGAAGATGGAGTAGTGGGAATGAATACAGTCAAAGACAGCCAAAATTAGGGGGACATTTGAAGGGTGTTATGGAAACCTAATACTGTAGAAACTTCCTAAAATACAGACACATATGAAGGCAATGTAAATGAAATCACCAAATAATGGGGGAGACAGAATCCCAACTGGCCATCTCTTATCACCAAATGAAGGTTCCTGTACCAGGATTGGGTTCCATCTAATTGAGTTCTTGGCCAAAGTGTCCCCGTGAAAATTTCTCAACAACCCAGGCTGTTGCCAAGACAACAGGCTGCTCTCCACAAACTGGCATCAAGGAACCATTGCTGAAGATAATACCTACACACATCATTGAACATGGAGATGTTGAGCTGGTACCTACATTGAGTCTCCATCCCTATATTCTAGTGGCTTTGGTGCAAGAAGGTATTCTGCATGCCACCAAAAGGGAAATATCAAGCCAGCTACAGACTCTTTGATATACAGGGGTGTACCACCTACATGGTATGCTAGGGAATCATGGCACAAAACTTGTAGGGGTAATCAACTAATAACTGATTTTATTTAAGGCCCATTCCATGAGACAGAACTCATATCTGACACTGCTTGGATGACCAAGAACACGAGACTAGATAGTTCAGAGACCTATGGTAAAACCAAATAATATTACTCTAAAAAGGAAAAAAAAAAGGTAGTGATAAATGAGTCTTAATGATATCCTGCTATACTCATAGATCAGTGCCTTGTTCACCCACCATAGAGAAGCTTCCTTCTACAGCAGATGAGAATGAATATGGAGACCCATAGACAGACATTACACAGAAAGTAAGATAACTTACCATGGAAAACTCAGCTCTAAATAGAATATCTCATACTAATTATACCCTGTAACATGAATTTTAAAAGGTCTTATTAATAAGAAACAGATATTAAAAAAAGAGCCAGATATTGGGGTGAAAGCTGAAAGATCAGAGAAGCAGAACAAGCCACAGCCAACCTCACCTTGCCAGCTCCTCAGCTGATCCTGTTTCCATGAATCCTCAGACTGAAAGCCTCTGAATCCTCACCTCTGAGGGTCTCAGTTGAATTGCTGCTCAGTTCCTGTCTCTTCATGCCTTATATACCATTCTCTACCCAATCATGTCACTTCTTTGCATTAAAGGCATGTGTGCTTTCCAAACAAAGGCATGAGATCTCAAGTGTTGGGGTTAAAGGTGTATGCGTCCACACCTGCCTCTATTCCCAGTGTGGTCTTGAACTCACAGAGATCCAGACAGATCTCTGTCTCCCAAGTGATAGGATTAAGGGTATGTGTCATCACTGTCTGGCCTCTATGTTTAATCTATTGGCTGGCTCTGTCCTCTGATCCCTGACAAGTTTTATGGGGTGTATAATATATCACCACACTTCCTTTAGTATTTAGAGAGCCCTGTGGAAGAGGATATTTAAAAAGTATAAGAGTCAGAAGTGATAGAAGACACCAAGAAAACAAGACCCTCCTAAACAACATGAGTAAAGCTCATATAAGCTCACAGAGACTGAAATAGCATGCGCAGGACCTGCATGGGTCTGCACCAGGTCCTCTGAACTTATATTATGGCTTCCAGTTTAGATTTTTTTTTTCATTTTTGTTTTGTTTTATTTTACTTTTTTTATGGGATTCCTGAATTTCTGAATGAGTGGGCCTCTGATTTCTGTTGCCTTCTCTTGGGCTTTTCCCTTTCTGTTGGTTTGTCTTGTCCAATTTCAATGTGATAGATTTTGTTTTATTTTATTTTGTATTACATAAAAAATAATTGAATGAATGAATACCTAGTCACTACTATAAATGCTAACAACTGAATTATCACATATACTTGGTGGGAGAAGAAAAATCAGTTTTATCCATGGCATTGCCCTGAGTATATCAACTACTCCAGGGCAAGCCTCATGTTTAAGAGCAGTTGACCAATATATGATGAACTCCACATTTTTGTGTGTGTGTGCTTTTATTTGGTTTCATGTTTTGCTTTTTCTGTTTGGTTGTTTTATTTTGTTTTCTTGGTTTTGTTGTTTAATTGTTTTTTTTGTGAGAAATAACTTAAAGTTGAGTGGGCATAGAGGAAATACTTGGGGGAGGGGCAGAATATGATCAAAATATGTTTGAATTTAAAATTGTTTTAAATAATAAAAATATACTGAAAAAGAAAAAATAACATTTTTAACCTGTATCAAGGCAAAAAAAAAAAAAAAAAAAAAAAAAAGAAATGACCAGGCTCATTTGTGTCATTGTGTAATCTTTTTGTAATGATAAAGCAAGGAAATGAAATAAATCAATATTTTTAATCCTAAAAAAAAATACCTGGGTCATGGTATAATTTTCACTTCAATAGAACAGTAACTAAGATGCTATTCTAACATTTAACCTGAACCACAAAAGATTCTAGATAGCTAAAACAATTCTAAACAAAAAGAAAAATTGCTGGAAAGATTGTCACTCCAAATATTAAGATATATTACAGAACTATATTAATTAATAAATATGGTAACTGTATAAACTGATAACATGACCATTCCATGGTATGGTTAAAGGGAAAGATTTGTTTTGTTTTGTTTTTTGTTTTTTGAGACAGGGTTTCTCTGTGTAGCTTTGCGCCTTTCCTGGAACTCACTTGGTAGCCCAGGCTGGCCTCGAACTCACAGAGATCCGCCAGGCTCTGCCTCCTGAGTGCAGGGATTAATTGTGTGCACCACCACCACCTGGCAAGGGGAAAGTTTTTATTGTAATTATCAGAGAGAGAATAACCAGAGGCATCTGGAAGAATCCATAGCAGAGAGAGTATGTAGTAGACTGAGCATTGTCAGCAGACTGGACATGGACATAAGAGAACAGAATCAGAGGGGAGTAGGGGAGCAGAGGGGTCAGGGAGACAGAGAGAGGAAGAAAAGGAGAGTTAGGAGAAAAAGAAAGAAAGAAAGAAAGAAAGAAAGAAAGAAAGAAAGAAAGAAAGAAAGAAAGAAAGAAAGAAAGAAAGAAGGAAAGCAAGGTTAGCCACGATAGCAGGTTTATGAGGAGAAGTAGATGGGAGGAGGGAAGCTCCTGAGCTAGAGGATTTAGAGCAGGAGAGTAGGTAGGAAGAGCTAGAATGTCAGCCTGGACCTTGAATTGAGTAACAAGTACTTGTGATACTGAGGGAACCCAAGGCAAGCATGTGCTTTGGTGTGCTAATAGGCACCACAGAGAGTCCCTTCTGTGGGATTAGTTTCTTCTGCTTGTGATAATGGAAATGGATCCTTTTGGTAGAGGGGAACTGGCTTCACAAGTTCCTGAAGAATGCTGGCTTTTGTCTCACCACTGGAATTTGGGGAAATGGAGTTGCCTTGGAACCATTAGCACCAACACAAGTACTGCCATGTATACACATGGGACAAAGTCAAAGACCCAAAGTGAGTGCACACAAGGTCAGTCACTTACGTTTTAAATAGATGCCAAAAGTGTTAATCTGGGGGGAAACAAGCATCTTAAACAAATGGTGCTAGAGAAACTGGATGTCCATGTGCAGACGAATGAAATTAGACCTGTGTCTCTCTATCATCATGAACAAAACTACCTTCAAGTGGATCAAAGATCTAAACATGAAATCTGAAACACTAAAACTGCTAGAAGGAAGCATAGGTAATACCCTATATCATATTGGTATAGGAAAGAACTTTCTCAATTTGCCCAAGAATTAAGGCCAACAATTGACAGGTGGGACTTCATAAAAATAAAAAGTTATTCACAGTGATGGCAATGGATTTTAAAAGTTCTCGTTTATTGTACAGTTAGTGTCCTCTTGGGGGAAATCCAGCATATTAGCCCACAACATTCTTAACTCTCATGAAATTGAAAAAAATTAAACTTAGTCATCCAAAGAATGATGAAGTAAGATTAATGCACAGGTCCTGGAAAACAAACCACAAAGACTATATCAAGCCTTAGAGGCATGACACTTCCACCCTTTAATCAGGAGACAAGAATAAAGGGAATAAAGAAACAGATACCTGGGAATAGCTCTGGGGATATGGAATTGACTATATTAAAGTACATGAGGAAAAACATACAATTTCTAGTGGAAATATACCAAAATTAGTGGTACTTGGGTATAGGAACTGAAGACTGTAACCAAATACTCTGCAAAAATAAAATGGACAAGACTTAATTTCTTGTTCTGTGTCACTGAAAAGACATATTCAGGGGGTTGAAACTAAGATTATATTAGGCAAAAGCAAAAGCCATGGAGACCATTCTTTGGCTTTCAAAGCAAATCAAGACACTTAGCACTCATTTTGTGAATTCTTAATACCTCATGTCTCCTTACTAAACAAACATATTTATAACTTTCAAGCTATATCTGCCTATCCCAGTATTCTGTGAGTTTATGGCAGATAATTGGTCTCTTTAGTTGCTTGGTTGGTTAGATTGCAAGGACTTTTAGAAGAACCTGCACTTAAGGAATGTCATCACAAGAGCATCTATAACTCAACTTCATCCAAATGATGACAGATTAGACTTTGCTGATTTTAGGTTGAATCTTTTAAAAATGTTCAGAAAAACAATCTGTTCAGCATATCAGACAGACTTGAGTATTGAGAAGGCACAAAGCCAATGAGGGGGACATGACTTGAAGGTTCTGTTTTCCATACCTACTTTGTCTCTGCTCATACCTTCAGAGAATACCACATTTTTAGTGAGAAAGCTCTGAAGACTTTTGTTGCTTTACCAGGTGAAATATGTTGAGATAATATTCTATAATAACCTATGACATCCCTCCCTCCTGAAAGATCTGCCATGATGTAAATTGCTTAAGGAAAAGGCTGCCTGGCAGACCTAAGAATGTCACCTTACAACTTAAGAATTGAGAACCGGCTCAAGCTGACAGCCAGTAGAAATTTAAAGAACTTATCAAGAGTCATGAGAAAATGAATTCTTGTCTGTTTCCTAGATGATGTTGGAGCTTGTATTAGTCAGGATTCTCTAGAGTTACAGAACTTATGAAATGACTCTGTCTCTGTCTCTCTCTGTCTCTCTCTCTCTCTGTGTGTATGTGTGTGTTGTATGTCTCTCTCTCTCTCTCTCTCTCTCTCTATCTCTGTATATATATATATATATGTATATATATACATATATATATACAGATACAGGTAGATAAATAGATATAAATACCTATATCTACACATAAAATATGGAATTTATTGGAATAACTTACACGTTGAAGTCCAAATAATCCAACAATGGTTAGTTGTGAATGGAAAGTCCAGGATTCTAGTAGTTTCTCAGTCCCACAAGACTGGGTGTCCCAGCTGGTCTTCTGCATATGCTTGAATCCTGAAGAAATAGGTCCCAATGACAATGAATAAATGAATGGGTTGGCAATGCTAAGGCAAACAGGCAAAGAAGAAGGAATGAATTCTTACCTCTTCCATGTCCTTGGATAGGCTTCCAGCAGAAGGAGTGGATCAGATTAAAAGCTTCATGACTCAAAATCTGGATTAAAGGCATGTGTCATCCTGCCTTTAGGACCTGCCATCCAGATCCCAGGAGTGCCCTCCATTTTTGGATTGTAGTTCATTCCAGATATAGTCAAATTCACAAGTAAGAACAGCCATCATAGAGGTAAACTTATTAGCTGAGCCTTTAGAAGTAAAATCAACTGCCTTTGCACCCTGGGAAGATAATGAAAGAGTCATGTGAGTTTGTGGTGACTTTTTTTTTTTTTTTTTTTTTTTAGTTTTTCAAGACAAGGTTTCTCCGTGTAGTTTTGGAGCCTTTCCTGAATCTCTTCTGTAGACCAGGCCGGCCTGGAACTCACAGAGATCAGCCTTGCTCTGCCTCCAGAGTGCTGGGATTAAAGGTGTGTGCCACCACCACCCAGTGTGGTGACCTTTCTTTTAAAAAGAGAAAGCATATGTATATATGCATACAAACTGTTTCAGTTGGCTTTAAAAGAAGTACTTTACTATAGATAATATGATAGCTAAGAGGTAAAAGGTAAATATGAGTGTTTGGTTTTTAGAGATGGTGCAAAGAAACATCCAAAAGCTATTTTAAGCAGATTATGCATGGTATGCAGATGTTTTCTTAGCAACTAAGCTACTTGTAAAATTTAAATATAGAACCACATACAGTAATAATTTATAGCTGAAATTTTGTAGGAAGTGTCCATTATGTTATTATAATAGGCTATAGAAAGAAAACCAGTTGTTCCTGTAAATCATTTTGGAAACAAATAAAAATTTCAAAGCACTTTAGAAAACTCTCCAGAAAATTGTATGAATTAAAGCATGATAAAACACTGTCCATTTTTCACTAAATTTGTGTTTATCCTTATCAAAATATAGTAAGACATCAAAATGAGTAAGATATATAGTAGATAAAACTGATTTATGTTTTAAAAGACAACCATAAAACAATTCCTCTTGAGACAGAAAGACATTGGGCAAATGCATATCTTACTTCATCAAGCAAAAAAAAGCCCTACAAAATATTAAATAATAAGGGAGAAATCATTAGTGCTGAGTGTAAATTGAATGGTAATAAATATTCCAGAATTATTATTTTTTATAACTTTGCTATGGATGTCAGAAATGTTTAGTCTAGAATAGGATACTGCTTTGTGAGATGACTAACAAACCTGCAGAGAGATCATAAAAGACATGCTCTCTGCATTTTACATGTTCATCACCACCACTGTCTTCCATTAAGTATCCATCATGTATCTATTAGACATAAATTTGTATTCATTCTTTTAAAACTGATTTATGTTTCAACCCACTACCTTTTTAGTATAATGAGTCCTTCATGCATTATATTTAGAGCATGCATTGATACCTTTAATTCATTCTTCCATCTAAAAATGCTTTCTTCAAAGGTCAAGGGATGAAGAATTCTGGACCGTATAGGGACTAAAAATGCATGACCTTATTTTCAGTTTAAAATTTGTGAGCTTGACTTAGATAATAACTACTATTGATATAACAAGGAAAATGTTTTTTACTGCATCAGGGATTTCCCAGAAAAAAGATACATTAAATCTTTGGGTATCAAATAATCCAATGTTATCCTTTCTTACATGTATATAATTGTACAGTGCAATGGCTACTCTATTTACATTACACAAGACAGTGCCATTTAAGGCATAAGAACAACTCTACATAATTCAAATTATTTTATACATCTTATTAGAAGAACAATAATCAAATTTATCTCCAAGATATACTGTAGACTAATAAAAAAACTCTATATGCACAGTGATGACTATACTACAAATATGGTTCCTATTTCATTATTTGATGAATGATATGTCATACACTGTTGTACAATTCTACAATAAAAGATGATATTGTAATGTCTCTGTGCAGAAGGACAAAGTTAATCCTGCCAAGAGGACATGGACTCAAATTCCAGAGTCAAGTAAGTTTCGTTCAGGATCATTCTTTGAGTTCTCATAATAAAATAAAATGCATGTGGGCATTGAAACGAGGTCTTCCAACTACTTAAGCTTTGAAAGTGTGTACTGTTTGTGATATAGTATTCACATCAAATTTTATTCCAACAAGGATGTATTATCAAAGCACATCTGTGCATTCCAAAGCAGCTTAAATTGATTCACGCATTCAAACCATTAGTACATAATATCTGAACAGATGAGCTACTAAATGACCATGCATTACTTAAAAATGTTTTTCATCAGTAATTATTGTGTCCCAAGGAAGAGTCAAGGTCCTAGATAGTAGACAAATGGTTAAGATAGAGTAAGAATAGTTAGCATTCTGTGTAAGGCTGGTGCCTCTGGGTCTCTGTCTGCCTGCTTCTCTCTGTCTGTCTCTGTCTCTGTCTCTGTCTCTGTCTCTCTCTCTCTCTCTCTCTCTCTCTCTCTCTCTCTCTCTCTCTCTCTCTCAGTCCCTTTTAGATGTAAAGCTTTAACTGCTCGAAATCAGTAATTTCTAATTGGGATTACAAGTTTCTCTAATTGCTTTTGCATTATTCTTTCCAAAATACATATTTTCCCAGAGGAGGACATGTGGGTTTCTTCTTCATGGCCAAGGAGAAAAAGGTAGGGTCCTGAAATTTAGAGGACAAAACTATTTTTCTATTTTATATGAAAGGAAAAAAATTAATATCATTGCTGTATAAAAAAATACCCTGGGATGTGGATGGGGTACTTAATTCAAGATTAGTGTTTTATTTTGAAGAGAAGAATAATTTTCCATTTGATAATTCTATGTACCAGTTGAGTTTTAGTGATGTGGTCAGAAATGGTTTTCTAATTCGTAAGAATACAATGAGTCTCACTTCTTAAACATAGATTATAGAAATTGTAGACTTTATATTTAGAACATGGACTATGAATATGAATGCTTTGAGAGTCCTGAAAACATACAGCATAAAATCAAGCAATAGTCATAACCTGATGGAGGAACTGTTGGAGTGAGAAATTTGAAAAGAAGAATCATGACTGACTGAAGGAAAGCATTTAGAAATGAAATATTTAGCATTGGCATCATAACAGTAATACCATTAATAACAGACAATTGGGACAGAGTTCATAATGACTTAATCTTTAGTTCATTAACTTTTATGAATTTAATAAGATCATATTAAAATGAAAAGATGTTGCATTGAAATTACCAACTTCTTATATGCTTATTTTTGATGAGTTTTAAAATGTATTCTGGTATGAGCTTCTACCATCTAAGCGAACTGTGAAACAAATTGCTTTATTTACCATTATCTTACATTTTTAGCATGCATCTTCTAGTTATTTGAAGAAGCCAATATGCAATATAACCAAACAAAGCATCACAGAATCTTTAGATTATTTTCTCTGAATTAGTTGGAAGCCAGCTATTGCTTAATGGACCCTGATGATGTGGTTACTATTGGTTACAACAATAAGTTAGAAATAAATAATTACGTTTTTCTTCCTCATTTGAAAGTGGCTGGCATTTTGCTACAGTAAAAGGCATAAGGCCTAACATTTATTTTTGAATTATTCTGTAATACCGTGTATTGGGAAAGCTACCCAGGAACACTGGAATGATTTCTCAGAGATGCCATGAGCAAATGGCTTTTTCAGCTAGCGGAAGGTACAGTGAAGAGCAGCTTCAACAGGGACTGTGAGTGTGGACACCATCACTCCATTTCATGTCCAGTCCTTTTAAACACCCACTGTCAATAATTTTTCATATTTTATACAGAAGTGGTAGATACTGTCGTATCTGTGCATGATTCCTTATGTTTCTTTCTATCTTATAGACTTAAACTTTCCACTATTCAAAACTCTAAAAATTTCACTTGCTTCCACATATTGATAATGAATTCTTTGATAATTACATTTTTAAAAGTTTGTATTATAGTCTTTGCATTATAATTTCTGGACGACAGCCAGGAACTTTCTTGTGCAAAACAGGTACTCTAATGCATGGTTTTTATTTGTATACTCACTTTTTTCAATCTACTTTTCTCTAATGTATTTTTTCGTGATGCATAGAAATGAACTTTATACAACATAGTCATCATTTGAAGTTAATTTAATTTTTTATTAATCTTTTTTGTGGGGGAGGGATGAGAATATTTAAAACTATACTACTAAGCTGAGTGGTGGTGGCACTCACCTTTAATCCCAGCTCTCGGGAGGCAGAGGCAGGCGGATCTCTGGGTGTTCGAGGCCAGCCTGGTCTACAGAGCAAGATCCAGGACAGGCACCAAAACTACACAGAGAAACCCTGTCTTGAAAAAATAAAATAAAATAAAATAAAATAAAATAAAATAAAATAAAATAAAATAAAATAAAATAAAATAAAATAAAATAAAATAAAAATAAACTATACTACTATATTATGACAACAACAGACAAAAATATTCTAAAGGCTATAAAATTTCTCTTATGAAGAGAGAAAAGTAAAATTAGGGTAGATGTCAACATGGTAGGAGACTGTCTTCTGTGAGATTGCCTGCTTTTACTCTTTTGTATCCCACTTATGGGAATATTTCTACCATCTAAACACATTATCCAGTGTTCTGCACAGAATAGATATTCTCACAATGAATTAACATTGGGTATGTTTGTCTCAAAATGCTTTTGAATCTTCATAGTTAAAGAAGTGTGTGACATCTTGCCTTTCCAATGTATAAATTTATTTTCTCACAGCATTGTAAAGGTGTCTCATTTTCTTGTGTCTTGTATTATTTAAGAGAGAATTCTGTTGTATATTTATGTGTCTTTTTCTGTAAATAATTCTTGCATGCTTTGAACACTTCTGTAGTTTTCCTTTCCTTTCATTTTCTTCTTATTTTTGAGATAGAGCTGCACATGTCCCAGGCTGGTCTCAAATTTACTGTGTAGTCCAGATTATTCTCAACCTCAAGATCTTCTAAGAACCTAGTTTATATTCATGTTGTAACATTACCAGAGTTTTTGTTTTTAATTGACTTTCAAGAGTCTGACTGAGGTCCTTCAATGCTTCAGTCACATTTCTTCATGCTAATTGTTTTTGAACAAACTAAGGTATTCACTCATGTTTCTGAAGCAAACACTGTAGTAAATGAGAGATCTCTAAAACCTTCCAGATTGTTTGATCAACGGATTTACAATTCATATTCAAGTAATAAAAGTATTGGATACTATTTCTTGAAATAAATTTACCCATTTTCCAGTCTTCATCAATTATAGTTCTGCATATGTTGGCTTATTATCCTACATGTTGCTGATGTCACACTCATGTAATCAGTCTTTTGCTCCTTCCTTTGTATTTTAATAATATTACATACAGTTGCAGTGTCATCAAGTACTCAGCTTTCCTCATCTGTGGTGTCTTCTTTGATGTAATTCCAATGAATCTGGTCAGTCAATTTCTACTTCAGACACTTATCTCCCTTCTGCAGAAACAGGTTTTAGTTATTTTTAAAGTTGGCTTTTTATAACTCATGTTTTAGCTTAAACACATGTGTATATCTGTAACATTTTTTTAAGATCTTACATTAGATCTTTTTTTTCCATTTAAAAGTTAAATAATGGGAATCTTTGCATTTTTATTGATTTTTTCATTCCCACTAGGTCACTTTTTCTGCATTATGTTAAAATAAACAAACATACAAACAACAACAACAACAAAGCCCTGCACTTTTCTATTATAAATCATAATAAGATTTTAATAGAAGAAAACTATATATACAATACACAACAAATCAAACCCATTAAGACAAAATCAAGAAGGTTCACATTCTGAGCCTTCTAAAATTCAGGTTTCAAATATCTCCCTGTGTTCTGTGCCCTTCAAGAACTGTATAGCTTTGAAGTCCTCACTATTTTATCTAACGTTTGTAGTTTTTCATCATGCATGTGTATCCTAGTATCTAACAAATGCACATAGGGGCTGAAAGCTCAAGTTTCTGTACAGATTTATTTCTACCTTTTTCTTTCTTTGTAAAATTCTCCCTGAAATACTGACCCATTTGGACCTATCGAGTTCTTATTCCTATGTCTTTACTGAGCCAGCCTTTTGGAGCATGCTTACTCTCTATCATTGTAGCTTATATTTCCTACAGGAAATGGCTGACAATTAGAGAAAGGGATAACAAAGCTTATCCCCTTTTCCTGCTCTTAAGAGCCACAGTTGATGGTGAGGAAAAGATGGGTAAACAACAGAAGGGTTGCTCAAAAAAAAAAAAAAAAAAAGAAAAGAAAGAAAGAAGAAAAGAAATCCTTCTGAAGTGTACAGGAAGACAGCAAAAGCAAAATGTGTAGGAGTAAACAAGTAGGGGCAAATAAGCATCCCCTTTCTGCCACTGTACCCAAAATGTACACATATGTGAAGCAGGTACAGATAGCATGGTTTAGATCTCTGATAGAATGAGAATCAGGAAAAGGATAGCCATATACCTTGATCTCTTGATGATTCTGCGCTCTTGGAAACACCATGGAACAAGTTGTCTATACTTTTCCTAGGACCTGTAGTGTTGAACCCTTATTGGGCTCCCTGGAAGGCACACTTGTATTCTATGCCAAGACAAACAAACATGTACGAAAGGCCAACCAGCTACTATAGGATAGAAGGAATCAGGAGATCAATGCCTATAGGAAGACTAAGGATTTGGAGAAGAGTTTCTAAGTACCCTTATTTTAACAAAAAAAAATCGCAAATTATCAAGCTCTCTGTAGCATCAGGAAAATTAGAGGTTGGGATGGACACAATGTCACCCAAGAGAGCATCTGAGTGGCCATGCCTTCAACAACGCTGTTTTTCTATGAGCTCTTCTTCCCAACCCAGAGTCTACCAATGACAAAGAACAATAAAGGGGAGATAATTTCTGCAAAACCGAATATTTATTCTAAAGAGACTACATTTATTAATGATTACTAAGAATAAGTGAATTTGGATGAGAAATCACTTCATTAGACTGCACACACCACAATTCCATGAACTAAATTATCTTCTCTAGACAGATTTTGGCCTCAAGAGTAAGGATAAATTAAATTTTATAAAATATTTTCCATATCAGTATGGCTATATGCAAATCATGACCTTTTACATGCAGAATCAAGATATTCTTAAATAAGTTAATTCTATTCAATTTTTTCCCCTAAGAAACCTATGTTGGAAATTCTCTCCCACTTTCATATTGTGTTCAGAAATGCATTATTACTCTCTCCAAGGTAAATAGTATGAGACCAATCAATTCCCAGTAATCTAGATTATTCAATCATAAAACAGTGCATTTGAGAATCCAACTGTGATATGCAATTATCATGGCTTTTTGCCCAGCTAGGACTCCTCCAACTTACAAAGAGATTGACTAATAAAAGTTCATATGTTAAGAAAGTGTGGGAGCGCAATACTTATTTTTCTCTAGGAATAATTTTGGATATGGTAGTTCCTTTGTTAAGTCAAAGTAAGAAAGCTTTATAAACGCTCAATGAGGAGCAAGTGTTAATTATGATAGGCTCCTAGGACACAAACATTCACAGTTTTGCATTGATTTGCATGACTGACCTAGATATCTACACAATATCAAGATATCAAATGGTGAGGGGTGATGTTGTTCTGTATGCTGTGAATATGTGTTACTCTGATTGGTTGATAAATGAAACTGTTTGGCCAATGGTGAGGCCAAATAAGGTTAGGTGGGACATTCTAAAGAGAGAGAGAAGAAGCAAGAAAGAGAGAGCAGAGGAGAGGCTGCTAGCTGCCACCAGGAGAAGCAAGATGTAAAAGTACCAGTAAGCCATAAGCCATGTGGCAAAGTATAGATTTATAGAAATGAGTTAATTTAAGTGGTAAGAGCTAGCTAGCAAAAAGCCTGCCATGGCCCTAGTTTAAAAATAATATAAGCCTCTGTGTGTTTACTTGGGTCTGAGCAGTTGCAGGACCAGTGGGACACAGGAATTTTATAAGTGGCTGTGGGCCCTTGGTGCTGGGCACAGGAAAACTGCAAAATGGGTGCCTAAAAGAGGCACAGAGGATATCATAGGATCCAAAGAGCTTCAAGACTTATTTTCAAGGAACTTGAGGAGAGGTGGGGAGAAAACATTGTTCTTCCAGGGAAGCATTGCTCCTGCAGGCGGTAAAGATTGCTTTGCAGGTGATGAAATGTGCTGAAAGTGGAGGTGCTGTCTGGGCTTAAAGGACATTTCCAGCAAAGAGGTGAGATATGAAGTTACTTGATTCCTTCTGTGGGAAAAGTAAGAAAGCTCGGTTAGGAAGAATAAAAGCCCTAAAGAAGTAAGAAACACAGACGAGATCTGAGTTTCAGGTGCTAGGCTGCTGGTGACATGTGTGTGATGGAGGGGGTGTGTGATATGTAAGTTACACATACCATACTAAGTACCTTTTAAACAGGGAGTGATGGGCATTGTATAAACACAGTACTCATACATGAAATTCTCAACAGAGAACATTTAAATTAAGGAAATATAACTGGACTGAGAATAATTCCAGTTAAGTATCCAAAGCTGTTCACAATGAGGAGCAAAGGGACTCTCCGTCAGAACTCACACAGATGTAAGTGGCAGTAATCCCTATATGTGGCTTTTCGGAGATACATTTTCTGATTTTTCTATTCTTTGTGCACCTATGCAATCTCAATAACATGGCTGCCTAGACAAAATTTGAAAAATAACAGCACCAATTGACATGCCAACATGGATGCAACAAATCTCAACATGGATGTAATAAATGCCTCTCCTCTGCTCTCCCTTTCTTGCTTCCTCTCTCTCTCTTTAGAATGTCCCACCTAACCTAGGCTCCACCCTAGATGAATAGCTAAATAAAATTAATGGTTGCTGAGAGGAAGAATCAATCATCTACAGAACAGAGCCCCTGACAGGTTATCCAATGTACACATGTCCAGTCCTAAGAATATACACATAGAAGCAACACTAAATGGACTTAGTTTATAATAGGTGTGTATGTAGCAATAATAATAAATACTAAGGTAATATAAATTTGAGAGGGAGTTGGGGAGGATAAGGAAGGAGTTAGAGGGAGGAGTAGAAGGAGATTGTCAACATAATACTAATATATGAAATTCTCAAAAATAAATCAATAACAAAACCAAGGACTTCTCTATTTCATTTCATTATCATTATCATAGTTTTTCTCTGTTCCTCGGTCATGAGTATTCTCTTAATATTTGTAATGAATTTGAAATGTACATGCTATCAGCCCCACATTTTAGAATGTCTCATTTTTAGAGTCAGAACTCACACAGATGTGTAGCTGAAGTTTTTCGGGTCCTGCCTGGCTCCCGCAGCCCCATGGCCGCTTATAAAATAAACACTCAGAAGCTTATATTAATTAAAACTGCTCGGCCATTAACTCAGGCCTACCACTGACTAACTCTTACACTTAAACTAACCCATAATTCTTATTTATGTTTAGCCATGTGGCTTGGTACCTTTTCTCAGTTCTGCCTTCACATCTTGCTTTCTCTGTGTCTGGCTGGTGACTCCTGACTCAGCCTTCCTCTTCCCAGAATTCTCCTGTCTGCTTACCCTGCCTATACTATACATCCTTCCTGGCTACTGGCCAATCAGCATTTTATTTATCAACAAATCAGAGTAATACCTTCACAGTATACAGAGCAACATCACCCATCACAGATGCAAGTTGCAGAAACAGGACATCAGGTTAGCTGTCCTGCAGGAATTCTTATCTGTGGCATTTAGGAAATGTATTTTCTGAAATGCTCCTCACTCTTTGGAAAGGTGAGTAAGATTCTCACCCTGCTGTTTGAGTAATATACATCACATATGAATGAAACAGCTGTTACTCTCTTCATTGTTCACATAAAATATGTGCTATGTTAGTGACTCAAATGAGACTGTTTCTTATACAACTTTCTTGCCATCATGCCACTTGTATTTGATATTTTTTGTTGTGTTATGAAACACTCTGACTAAGGCAACTTATAGAAGGAAGAGTTTTTTTGGACTTTTGAGTTCACCATCATCATCATGGGGAAGCATGGCACCAGGTAGGCATGGCTTGGCTGCAAGAACTGCTGAGAGTTCACATCATCAATCTCAAGCAGAAAGCACAGAGAAGAAACTCTTAACAGCACAATTCTTTAAGCTCTCCAAGCCCATGTCCAGCAATATACTCCCTCCAACAAGGCCACAGCTCCTAAGCCTCCTCCAAACAGAGCTACCTCCTGGAGACCAATCCTTCAAATTCCTGAGACTGTGTGTGTAAAAGAGGGGACATTTCATTCAAACACTGGCACCATCATTGCCCTGGGATCTTAGAATTAAAAAATGCAGGAGTAATATATGGTTAGGGGATGAGAAAGGGTACAACCATATAAAACCTGATAGCTCAGTGTCACCATGTCAATGAAGGTTCTTGGAAACTAATTTGTTGTCTTGATTGGATGTAATTTATTTGAGTTATATTTCCAACCCACTATTATATCTACAATTATATCTTTGCAGGACAACGATTTCCAAGTCAGTGATGATCACTTACAAATTTACAAACCACTTAGAAAAACAATTGCAATAGAGCAAAAACAGATACATTTCTCTCTTTCTTACCCTCTCTTGGAGAGGCAGAGGGTAATTAAGTTGAAGTCACTTTAAAATTTGCACATGGAAAATTATCTTGAATCCTGAAGTGTCTCATCTGCTTTCTAATTTCTTATGAAATGCTTTTAATATTTGTGAATTTATATTAAACCACAGGGGTCTGAAGGATTTCAGGGATGTTTGCATATGCATCAGATATAAACAATCAATTAATTGAATAAAGGAAAATCACTATTTGGATGTTAGTTATCGAGAACTCCACTGCTGTTTCTTAAGTAGAGCTAACAGTTCCTTAATTCCACTCTGAAATTACTCTGTTGTGTGCACCAAAGTAGTGGTCACATGTGAGCTTATCCTTCTGCTCCTATGTAAAAGCACTTAATTATGACCACCATCATCCAGCTGACTTGATGGTAGCAGTTTAGTATCTGGGGACAAGTGCTTAATAATGTTGTATGTCAGTGACAAGCTAAAATCTCAACTACTCATATGCTTTCTCATCTATTTATTTAGCTTTTCTACCATAGAATGTTCTTGCTATAAATTAATAGCATTATAGGGAGCTACTCAGGTCAGTTTCATTTTAAAACCAAACTATGTTGTCACTGAAACTTTTGCTAAAGTCATTTTACCAAGGGAAAGAGAGTACAATCTATAATTCCTAGGGGGTGAATTTAAGTTTGTGTTTCACCTAAAATATTTAGATATTGTGTTTCTAATTGAAAATTGTAAACTCTGAAAATTAACGGCTATGTAGTATAGACTTTTCATTGTGTGATTTTTAACTCTATAGTACATATTATTTATTTTTTCCAGTTTTGAAAGAAAATATTTTTCTAACAAGCTTATTTTCTTATAAGTGAAATCTTTCTCAATACACAACTTGATTCAGTGTCTGCTATAAAAAAATTAAAGTTAACAGGACCAACGTAATTTAAATCTCTAAAGTGTCAGTTTCTTTTTACACTATAATGCTTAAGTATTCCATAGGGGCCAGCCCAGGTATCTCATACACCATGTGAGACTGAAGCAACATGAAAGACCGTCCTTTGACATGTGAGCTGAAGAACATGTCCTACATTCTCTGTTATGTCAGATGATATCAGCACTGGTGAAGCTACATGTATCATCAGGCCATGGGAGGCTGCAACACAGCTGAAAGCTCTATCATGTCCAGTGTGTCAAACTTAGGACTCACATAATACATTTTAGAATAAAACTAAATAAAATAATACATATCTGCACAAAATATGTATTTATATATAACCTGTAATACCTGTTTAAAATGATGCATGATAATGTGGCATAATCAGGCAACAGACTCTTTCCAAGCAGTTCTAAATAGTTTTCACATGTCCTAATTGATCAGTTTCAATGGGATAAATTTTGAAAATTTACTTTAGTTTTAATGCAATAAAGAAAGAATAGAGCAGTGAACAAAGTTCTTCTGAGAAGAGTGTTAAGATTTACTCCACTTTTTAATCAAATGTATTACTTGTTAAACTATTTAATTATTTTTATTCCAGGTAGAGAAAAGTTGTGTATTTATTGCATACTTGTAGAATTTTAAACTGTTGTATGTACCACTGTGATTTCCCTAAAAACAGAATGAAAATATCCTCCAAGTTTCCAGGAGCATAAAAGAAACTCCATGATTCACAACAGTTTTCAGATATCCAGGGACCCATGAATGATAATTCCATGGACTGAAATCTTTCTTACTTCTCAACTATTACTTTTTTGGGGATGGGGGTGGGAGCTGGCTAAAAGTTGTTCAGTATAAAGAAGCTATTTGGATAATCATCAGTAAGAGATAAGGGGCTTCAGCATTTTGGACGGTGTTCAATGCAGTTATGCAACTTTTTGTATTCTGTTCCTGTTTCTGAGAGATAGCAATTGAAAGCTGTGGCCTCTTCCATCTAGATAACTGAGGTTGAAAAGCAAGGTATATGTACTTCAAACCAATACAAACGTATAGACTCAAAAGTAATAAATAGCTTAGAATGGAAAAGTTTTGTTTTTAATTATTATTCAGATTGAACTAAGACACTGAATGACTTGAGGTCAACTGCTCAAGACGTTGAATGGGAAATATTTCTAAATGAAAGTGTGACTTGGAATTCCAATTCCGCTTGTCTTTAATTGTGTCACAGGCATCAATTTCCTCAACTGAAGTGCAGGATTAATGGAATGTTGACCTATGGAGGTTGCTCCACAGTATTAAAGGATGGATACAATTTTTTGAGTAGTCACCTAAGCATATACCTCCATTCCATTTCTCACATGCACACCACATACATTTTTATTAGGGGTTCAAACTGGTATGTTTAAAAACAATATATCTTAACTGGAACAGGAAAATAGACATATAAAACAAACTGCCCCAGATCTCAAGTCCTTATCATTTCATGGAATCACATGCCACCTACAATGTCATCTCACCTAGGAGCTTTCATTAAGTAAGAAATTAAACTATACATAGGGTCTTATTTTGAGCTTTGTTCTGTATTTTTTCACAAAGTTTTGAGTTATTAGGATTGTCATAATCATACAATTCAGCATGTAGTGGTTTGAGTGAGGATGGTCCCTACAGGGTCACATACTAGGTCCACCCTTCGTGGAAATGTTTGGGAAGGATTAGGAGTTATAGTAATCATTGAAGGAGGTATGTCACTTGGGGTTGGCTTTGAGGTTTCAAATGACTGGCACCATTCCAAGTGTCTCTCTTGGCCTTCTTCTTAGGGATCAAGGTGTAAGCTCTCAGCTGTTCCTGTTACCAGGCCTTTGCTCCACCATCATGGACTCTTAACCCTTTTAAACAATAAGCCCCAATTAAAACTTTCTTTTATAAAAAGTTGCCATGGTCAGGGTGTCTTATGACAGCAATGGAAAAATTGTGAAATGGAGTTGTGAATGGTTTAAGACACTATGTGGTTGCCAGGAGTTGAACCTGGTACCTTTGCAAAGGCAGTAGATGTTTTTAACCTCTGAGATCTGTCTCTAGGCCCTTTCATTAGTTTTAAAATATCCAATTTTCTTTTCAATAAAAAATTAAAAGTTAAAAAACATAAAGGAATGATTTATAAATTTAGTTGAAATTATAGAAAAAGACAGAGGCAGAGAGAGAGAGAAAGAGAGAGAGAGAAGAGAGAGAGAGAGAGAGAAGAGAGAGAGAGAGAGAGAGAGAGAGGAGAGAGGAGGGAGAGAGAGAGAGAGAGAGAGAGAGAGAGAGAGAGAGAGAGAGAGAGAGAGAGAGAGAAACAGAGAAAGAAGCACATCTTGTTAACTAATTTCATAGCAGAGAGTTGCTTTGGATCATTAATCACAATTAAGCACTAAATTAAATTAACTATGTAAATATTGGCTTAATGACTAATCCCTTCCCACTACAGTGTGTTTTTATTTTTAGGTCAGGAGCTCTATGGGTCACATGCATTCCTCTGTTGCTCTGGCCCAGACACTTAGAATGGCATTGCACATTGCACATGTATTTATGAAATAAATTAAATGCCAACACAATGAAGAACAATTCCGTTTTGATACCTGCTTGCCACCAAATATATATATTTGCCATTAAAACTCTCATTTATTCATTTGGATACTTTAAATGACACCTAAATAGCAGATTAAAGTAAAATTCTATGAAAACTTAAAATTTATTCACAAAAACTCCATATATTTTAAAAACTTGGCCAATAATTGAAACCATACAATAAGTGAAGGTATAGAATGATACTACTATATGTATTTTTTCCCTAATCCAAATTTACTCTCTCTTTCTATGGTTCAAATTTCTCCTAAATCTTAGCTATTATATATTATACAACAATGGTATTTTATTTCTCATGAAGTTTAAAAGGAGCAATTACACTGTAATATGTATTTTACATGATAACAAATTCCAATACATTCTATAATTCAAAGTGCCACAGATAATCTGCTTTGTACAACCATGAATAATTTCAAGTTAGTTTACTAAGAATGTATACTGAATGTTTTTGTTCCTTTAAAAGGAATAATTAAACTTTCAGTTTATATATATAGTATATAATATATATATATATATATATATATATATATATATATATATATATATATTATCATACCTAACAATTTGTAGTTCTGCTTCATTTTTTACCACTATTGGAGTTAGTTAAGAAATCCAGGAAATGTATATATATTATATTTTACAGAATGAGTGGCTAAAATTTCTGAGTTACTCTTCTTAAAAATAGTTTTGACAAATTTCACACAGGAAAAATTTCTGCATGGAGCACTGGAGAGGACTCTTGATGATTTTAATTTTATCAGAAAGTAGTGAGGAAAGCAAGGACATTGTTGCTACTAGGTAATCATGTGTGTACTAGTCAAAGTATTATAATGACTGCCACCTTTTCCCCATGTTTGGCCTGTTGTTGCTCATCCTCTGGTAATGGTAATATGCTCTCTTTTCATATCATTTATCCATCGTGATATGGTTTTCTTTAATTTAAAAACAGACTTTATGTTTCAAATAATTTTTTTGAAAAATATTCAATTTTTTTCAACAGTTATGGCCTCTTTAAAGAATAAGAAAGATAATATTTAAAACTTCGGGTTCTTTTGCAATATGGCAATTTACAGTATGTAGCCAAGTGTTGCAGCAGAAATAAAGCAATGGAATAACAAATCACAAGACACCCTCAGGACAGAAGGTAGAGAGAAATGTTAAATTAATGAGCCTATAAAACTGCTGCAAATGAAACGTGTAAATACATTGATCTTTTTTTTTTTAACCTAATGGTTTCCTTATGATTTTTACATCACAGAAAAACCTGTTCTATTTGCACCAGCGCAGCTTCTTAGTAAACACTGTTCTTTCTTATCTGCTCGATGCCTTCTCCCTAGGCTATGGCAGATTTTTCATTTAGCTAAAAGCTCGGTAAGAGGTCTATGAGAATGATAATCCTACCACGGCCGCAGCTGGCATTTTCATGGGGTAGATGATTAGTAGAACGTTTTCTATTCGACCTGGAGAAATTCTCTCAGTGGGACGTTAACATCCGCTTACTGTCTTCACCAGAACACACTCATCAGTTCCCCATCTGACACCCAAGAGCAGAAGAGCTGCTTGAATAATGGATAGGATAGGAGGGAATCTGGCTTTTTAAAAATAGTATCTGTGGTGAGTTACAAGCCAATTCATTGGCTTTATCTCCAGTTTTTAACTGCTTGCCCTTATGCTATCAAATTATTTAGACAACTAAAGGTTTGTACTCCCCAAGGAAAAAGAAAGTTTCATTAATATATCTTCAGAATTGCCGTTTCACTCACACTCCCCTTTTGGGGTTGGTTTAAATGGCTCCAGTAGGAAAACTGAAAAGGGATCAAGCTACCTGCTTGGGAGAAAATACTCTTCCACAGACAGAGTTTCTCTTTCCTAAGGAGCTCAGTCAGTCCAGCTCTGAACTAGTTAATATTTATATGTCTGCAACACAGAAATCCAGGAAAGTATTATGCAGGATTTTAAAGCCAGAGGATTTTGTATAAGCTTAAAGGAAAATGTTTAAATCACCTAATTTAGCCTTATATCTTTTTTTTCCCCCCTTTTTCAGTTCAGTTTCACTTGATTCTCCCATGATGGCCTGTTTGGTGACCTGATGCTGCTATTGCACAATAAAGTTGTAGAAGGACGAACCTCGTTGCTGTTTAAATCGACTTAGGGAAGTCTTCTCATCCCCCATATTGAGAGACATAACCCCATGTCGGTCTGCTTGACCCAGAAGCAGCCTCCACTGAAGTCCTCAATAGGAATATGAAACCCTGCTATCATTCCAGCACCGTGTAAAACCTAATGACTTCAGCATATGCACACCAAGTAATAGCAAATCATACTTTGTACACTTCACCTTCATTTTATAATCCAGCCCTTTGTATGCAGTAATGAGGTATGTGCTATAAGGAAGATTCTTTAATAGGATTTAATGCACCTGTGAGCAAAGGCGTTTTAGCTTTTTATCCCCAGCAGCACTGTGACTGAAAGTCTTTAATACCGATGTGATGGAATATAAATGCAGAAATATTATAATAACCAGAACTTTTCAAAAAGTTTACAGTCTTTCTGTGAGAGATTATTTAACTGTGAGTCAAAATTATGCCTTGAGAGAGGCGTAAATAAGGGCATATGGAAATTTTGTGGGGAACCAACCAATGCTTGTAAATGTTCGACTTAGAGCCTGTGCTGGGATAAGCTATATTTTATTGGACTTTTTGGTCAGGAAACTTAGAGTCCTTTACTTTCTCTCCAAATGTAGGATGAATGCCTTGAGAAATTGCCCTTATTTTGGCAATCTCCCGTAACAAAAGGACAGTCCTTCTAAAATAATTAATAAACCCTACACTTGGTTTCATGCTGTATCTGAATAACTTTGATATTCATTAGAGATCAAATTCTGTTCCCTTAATAAGAAATATTCAGATGTTTATCTAAATATTTTATTTACATTTTTAAAAGGCTGGCTAATAAAGCTTCAAATGCTTATTTCTACATCAGTTCCACAAAATTTCTACTGTATAGTGAGTCTTTCTTTTTCCTATTAAATTAACTAACTGTATCACTGAAGTGGACCTAGGAAACCACTGCTATTTGCCATTTACTGGAGTCTTTCTAATTGTTACATTCCTTAACAACCTATAATTATTAGAAGCACTGCATTTATTTCTGTAACGGGCATTTAGCTATTTAAGATGGAATAGTGTTACTAGCTTGGTGTTGTGCATAGTGAGAAAATTTGATTCTAAACATCAAATATAGGGTCAGGGCATATCCATCACACGCCAGAGGGGAGCCTAACATTCTACCTCACTGGAGAGACTGGAGGTCAACACAGCAGTCCTGTGTGATTTGGAAGGCAGAAAATCAGGGCAGGTTTTGTGAGCAGTTTCTGGATCAATACGTCCAATACAAGGTAAAGAGGTCACTTGTCAGTACTGAGAGTCTCTGGAGAAGAAATAAGTCAGGACTCAGAGCGGCTTCAAAATGGACATGCCTGTATCCATCTCCCTCTGCCTGTAGCTGCAGAGAAATACTCCTCTGGCTTTAATTTATAGAATCTATGTGTATTCTTACATGAAAACAAAATAGAATACAATTTAGTTTCTTTCACTATTTTTTTTTTAGTGAAAGCTAGGTTTTTCTTAATGTAATATATATACAATTAAACATTGTTTTTGACCTCTTTTACTTCACTAAGAGCTGAACCAACTTTGGTGAGAAGGAATGCATTGGTGGAGTAATGTGTTGCATACATGCTCCTGTGTGTCTCATGGCAAGGTAGAGAGCAATTGGTGAAACAGTCAATGCCATTGCTTCAAAGCACTTAGAATCTAAAGAATGTCACTGTAAATGGATGCCGACTGGTCTGATTTCCTCAGTGTAGTAGAGAGAAACCATTGAAAAATGTCAGAAAACGTTCATGTACACAGCCTTTCCAGGAAAACAATTAGGAGAGAGAGTCCAAAGTCAAGGCTAAAGGGCAGTGGTTCTCAACTTCTGGGTCATGACCCTTCTTGGGGTCAAATGACCCCTTCACAGAGGTTGCATATCAGATATCCTGCGTACCAGGTATTTACATTATATATTATAACAGTAGCAAAATTACGGTAATGAAGTAGCAATGAAAATAATTTTATGGGGTGGGGGCTCACCACAACATGAGGAACTGTATTAAAGGGTCAAAGCACCAGGAGGGTTCAGAACCACTGCTATAGGGGAAAATTCTTCCATTGTACTCTGAAGATTTCTGAGGCACAATCCTTTTTTCATAGCTTTCTAGGTTCTCTTTATAAGTGGATACACCGTGTAATATACTTTTTAAATATACTGCAGTGTGAGTGTGTGTATGGTCTACCGTTTGTAAGTAGACTTAAGATTTTTTGACTACACATTCAAAATACCTTCAGAAAATATGGTTTATATTCATATTGGACAATCTAACACAGGGTAGCTAGCAATAGTTTCTATACTGGTTGATGAAACGTTCCTTTGTGGTGGCAATCCAAAGGGTAAAATGTGTTGTGACCATATTTATTTATTTGTTAATGAGAAGCTAGAATCTATTAAGGACATTAAAAAGACATTTATCTGGACTTTGAAATAGGCAGTTATTTTCACCTCTGAAGTATCACTGTGAGGCTAGACAGGTCTGGTGCAGCATACAAAAACATGTGTTTTTAAAAGGAGATGTACATGAACAATGTGAAGTTATAATGAGGAAATAATATGGGAACATGACCATAATTATCTTGTCTCTTTAAGCAGATGGCACAAGAAAACTTGACTTCATTCAGAGCTATGATAATCTAGATATGTAAACTTAATTCACCTACAAAAACTCAGTTATGAGCATGGATTTATAGCTCATTCAAAATGGCTCTGAAATTTAAATGAAGTGAAACAACACATTAATATATCAAAGAATAACTGTTTTGTGAGGAAAACATTTGACAAAAAATTGAAGTTCTTTTGTGCTAGGGTACACTATAGCCAAGAAATAGAGGAAAACAGTGAGTTGGGTATTTCTGACAATTTCCTTGCAAACTTTGTATGCCTGAATCATAAACCTACAGGGGCTAGTAACTTCTGCCCTGGGAAAGTGACCCAGGAAATCTTTAGAGAAACTCATTTTGGCTTTCAATTACACCCACCTGCAAGCAGATCCCTGTATTGTTTGAACAAAAGGGGAGTACAAAGAATAAGTGAAAAATGCCTTTCACTCCCCCAGGAAGAAACATATATTCTACAGCAATAGAAGTCTTTGTTGGAGTTAACTAAAGAGCAAATAACACATCATCATACTTAACTGTCAAGCATAAAAGGCACTTTTCATTTCTGGTGGGAAAAAACTAGGAGTCCACATTCATGATCCATTGCAATCCAAACAATGATGTTTTCAATAATTTGGAATGGAAGAAGAATCATCTTCATGAAAGAAATAATCCCCTGTAAGTAACAAATATGTTCCTGTAAGACTCTTCAATGTTATTCAACCATCAGTTTCCAAACAACGATTTTAAAAAAACTATGCAGTAAAACTACAAAAGAACATATTTCACAACGAAATATGAAGCTGGAAAGAAGGTAGGAGAAAAGGAGGGAGGAAAAGAGAGAGGTAGAGGAAAGAGATGGAGGGAGGTAGGTATCAAGGAAGCCTGTATTTCATATGCAATGATTTAAAGAAGTTTACAAAACAAATATTAAATAATGCTCAAAATAAAATAATAATTTCAGCCAAATAAAGTTACATAAATTGTATTGGTTCAGTGTTTTCAATACATATAGAAGCAGAAAAAAGTTAATAAAAAATAATACAATTCTTAGTTTTAAATATGAAATTTTAACTTCTGAAGATTAGCAAAAATTACTGATACAATTGAGTGGAAAGCCATTTACTGACTATGTTACAATAAATATTGAATTAATGTATCACAGATCCTATCATGTCATTGGACGGGAACAGAACGCATATAAAGCACATTATGTTCATTTGTAATTTCAGCCTAAAATTGTGCAAAATATATATCAACAAAAATCAGAACAAGACAATGTAGCAATATCTACAGCAGTATAGCTATATGGAAGTAAATAATTTTAATAAGTTTTGATTAATTTCAATCTCACCTCAAGTGGTAAAACATTTGAAAATCTTATTTCTTATGGTTAGACATAAAGAGCAATATGATAATTAAATGTGACAATCTCTCCATGGGGGTACAGCCTAGGCATAGGCCACAGTTTGAACATTTTTTTTCTTGTGAGAGTGTAAGTTCACAGGGAATTTGAAAAGTTAATTTAACCACATTAAGAGTAATGACATCTTTTTTGATATATGACATGAAGCCAAAACTTACAATAATGCATTATAATATTAATATATTATTAACATCAATATTTTACATTAATAATATTTATGTAGCAATAAAATTTATATGTTAATATTTGAATATGTAATTGCATATTGAAATTAATTTAATTTACTTTAGTTAAGATAATAAGAAATTCACAGGAATTTGCAATTGTTTTTTAAATGCCTCTTATGTGAATACGTATACAATTGATTTTACTTGTATAATAAAGTTTTGTATAACATCAAGTTTGCACAAATAAAATCCTATTACTTTACACTGATATTAATTATTTACATTATAAAATGGATTTTTTTTTGCTAAAATTGCTTAGCAATTTCATAAAACACTTTTAGTTGATTTAGCATTTAAGAGATGAACTGCATCCAGATCCCTCAGTAGTTGGATGAGGTTTCTAGCACAATTAGGTGTTTGGCCATCCCATCACCAGAGTAGGTCAGTTTGGGCTGTCTCTCGACCACTGCTGTGGGAGTATCTTTGTGGATTTCTGTGGGCCTCTCCAGCACTTTGCTTCTTCCTATTCTCATGTGGTCTTCATTTACCATGGTCCTCCTATTCCTTGTTCTCCCTCTCTGTTGTTGATCCAGCTGGGATCTCCCGCTCCCCCAAGCTCTCTTTCCCTCGACCCTCGCCCTTCACTACCCCCACTCATGTCCAGGCTGTTCATGTAGATCTCTTCCATTTCTCTGTCATTGAGTGATCCCCGTGTCTTTCTTGGGGTCCCGTTTTCCAGGTAGCCTCGGCCCTGGGTGGAACTCTGGGGAGTCCTCTGGGAGTCCAATTAGCGAGAAAGAGGAGGGTTCATATGAGCGAGAATTGTTGAGACCAAGGTTGGATAAAGCACAGGGACAAATAGCCAAACGAATGGAAACACATGAACTATGAACCAATGGCTGAGGGGTCCCCAACTGGATCAGGCCCTCTGAATGGGTGAGACAGTTGATTGGCTTGATCTGTTTGGGAGGCATCCAGGCAGTAGGACCGGGTCCTGTGCTCAGTGCATGAGTTGGCTGTTTGAAACCTGGGGCCTATGCAGGGTCACTTGGCTTGGCCTGGGAGGAGGGGACTGGACCTGCCTGAACTGAGTCTACCAGGTTGAACTCAGTCCTCAGGGGAGGCTTTGCCCTGGAGGAGGTGGGAATGGGGGGTTGGCTGGGGGGAAGGTGAGGTGGGCGGGAGGGGGGAGAACAAGGGAATCCGTGGCTGATATGTAGAACTGAATTGTATTGCAAAATAAAATAAATAAATAAATAAATTTTAAAAAGTAAAATTTAGTTACAAATTGCTACTCTTAAAAAAAAGAGATAAAACTGATCTCCATTGATTTCAACATGCTTATAACTCTTTATGACTATTCCTGGTAGGTACATAAAGCCATACCTGGATGCAGAGTCCAAGAATGGAGCACCAGGCAACAGAACACAGAACAAAGGTTCTATCTTGGAGGAGGGTCATTGATGTGAGGATTAACTCACACTTCATTCATTACAAAGTGTTTGAATTTGAGGTTTATGAGGAAGCAAAAATAATGATATAACTAATAGGAACTTCAGGTTCTGAGCATGGTCAGTGTATAAAGGCACTTGCTACGCAAGCCAAGTCAGGTGAGTTGGATCCCTGAAGTGCACGTAAAGATGGAATGGGAGAACTAAGTCCTCACAGGTGTCCTCCGACATCCACACAGACAGCTACACAATATCACACAATGAATGTGTGCACACATGTGCTGCACACGTGATAACAATTTTCACAATAAATAAATGAGAACTTATTATTTAGCAAAGCAAAGGTTGAAGTGGTGCAAAAATAATTTCGTGCCAGAGTAAAAACTTGCAAAAAAAAAATAATAACCTTTGTATTTTTAAAGTAACTGCATGTTGAAGGAAAGATAGATGTGGTAGATAGACTTCCTTCAAAAGGCTGCTTGAAAGTCTGTGTTCCTGAATCATAAAGAAAACAAACCAGCCGTGCTAATAGTAGTTCATGATGCCACTGTGAGCTTTCTGAGTGGAAATCAGTGAACCGCTTCTCTGGGAAGACAGGTTTCTGCCCATTGACCACTGCCTTGAGGGAGAAAAGGAAGCACGCGTGGCTCAGAAGCTCAGCAGTGGAAACCCCCAGCCTCCACTTCTGGCTTCCTCTCTCTGCTGACTGAAGATGCCAGATAACTGCATTGTGGAGAGAAAGGGTGTCCTGAAGAGCTGAAAGTTAACATTCCAGAGAACTCTATGGACTCCACACGGATGGAGCTGCACTGTTTCAGTGATGGGCAGTGAGTTTTTATGGCGTTTTAGTGCCATTGCAGTCTTTTAATGGCTCTATTTGGCCACATCCTTAGAGAGTCATGGCCATGAGAATCCGACTAGAAACGCGTTTTTCTAGTAATACGATTTTGTTTTGTTTTGTTTTTGTGCTTGTCGGTAGCAGAATATTGTTTCGTGTCATCACTGGGATTGGGATCCGGATTCTGCAAACATCATTCTGTAAACTGACTGGACTGGCTAGTGTGAGGATTTCTTAATAGGAAACACTTGAAAACATAGCTGAAAACCTCCAAATGGGAGAAACAATGCTTTCTGTGTCTTATCCTTTTATTGTTGTGTTGCAGCTGTTCTGGGTCCCAGGAGATTTCATGATGTCACAAGCCCAGTTTATCATCCTCCTTCAGAACCACAACACCTGATTTCTGGCACCCCTTCCCAGATATCAGAGTGTCAGTGATGTGAAGAGTTTACTTCCAGAATCTTAGCCAGGAAATCTGTACTTGCTTTGCTGGGCACCTTTTCCTTTACGATGCCTTTAAAGTATCTGAATCCACAGGTTCCTGTGGAGATTCTGAGGCCCCAGACACATCTCAGTAGCTTTCCTTTCCTGGAGACTGTCTCAGGTCAGATCACCGCTCTCCTAAACTTATGACTTCTAATAACTCTTCATCATCATTTCATGGTCCAAGCTAGGTATGGACCTTTTTTTTCTCACACTATCATCTACTGATTGCCACAGTGTTCATATTTTGCCTCTTTATATTCCTACGTATTTAACAAACATATGTATTAATTTATTTTCATTAAAATAATTGACATCTTGCCATTCTATTTTATTTCATAGTTTCTTTGCTGTTAGCTATGGTGTAAAATCCCTGACAAAAGAAAATAAGGAAGAAAGCTTTTTCTTGTGTAAAACTTTCAGGGTATAGACCGGCATTTCTCAACATGTGGGTCATGACCCCTTTGAGAATCAGATAAAACTTTCAGAGGAGTCCCATATCAGATGTCCTGCATATCAGCTATTTACATTATAATTCAAAACAGTAGCAAAATTACAGTTATGAAGTAGCAACAAAAACAATTTTAGGGGTTACCACAACCTGAGGAACAGCACTAGAGAGGTTGAGAACTACTGATATAGAACATCATGGTGGGGAAGTCAAGGCAGAAAGAGATTGAAGCAGCTGACCACCTCATATCCAAAATCAAAAGAGAGGATGAAGAATGTTTGCTGGTACTCAGTGTCCTTTCTCTGTTTGAACAGTACAGGATCCTCCACTCAGGGAAGATTGCCACTCACAATTAAGGTGGCCCTTCCCATATCAACGACTGTAATCAGGATAATCTTCCACAAATGTAACCAGAGGCCTATATCCCAAATGATTCTGGGTTCACAAAGATGACAATTAAGAGTAACTGTCACAAATGTATCCCTTGTCAAGTTGACACACAAACACATCACTTGTTGAGCACACATACCTTCCTGAGCCCAGTATTCTCAGGAGAATCTTACACTGTAAAATTTCATTGCATCCAACAGAGTTTAACAATTGCAATAACTTTTAAAGCCAAAAGTCCAAGGCTCATCTGAGACCCATAATAATATCTTCATGGAGAACTCCTCAAAAATAAAGAAAATGAGTGGCATACTTCCAAAATATAATAGTAAAGAATAAAATCTGTATTCTATCATATTAGTATATGTATATATGTATGTGTTTGTATACAAAATTATCAAGTAAATAATTCTATCCAAAATGGTCTTGTGACAGTGAGGCTCCCAAAGCATTGTTATTGTGAAATCTGTAAACACTGTCAAAAGTAGTTTACTTTCAACCAAAGTCACAAATAGTCCAATGAAAATATCCATCAATAATCATCAAAAATAATACATATACATATATATCTAAACAGTAACCTACACAAATGAAAAAGGATAATCTGCATGAAATCATCAATGTAGAAAATTATAAACATTAAGTGAGGAATGTAAAGGAAGTGTAGATAATATATGCAGACAGAAATATGAGGGAACATTTATAGATAAAATTATGAATTCAAACCCAGACTCAGAAAGACAAACATGGCATGTACTCACTTATAAGTGGATATTAGCTGCAAAGTAAAGAATAACTACATGCTATAATCCACAGACCCAAAGACGCTAAGTAACAAGGATGGTTTAAGGGGGGATGCATGAATCTCATTTCGAAAGGGAGATAGAACAGACATCATGGATGGAGGAGGAGGTGGGAGGCAATAGGAACAGTAGGAATCAAGGGTAAGGGAGAATGGAGGGAGAGAGTTCTGGGAGAGACAACTGGAACTGGGGTCAGGGGGCGGGGCATCTAGAGGATAAGCTGGAAACCTAGCACAATGAAAATTCCCAGAATGTATAAAGGTGACCCTAGCTAAGACTCTGGACAGTGGGGGATATGGAGCCTGAACTGGCCATCTTCTGTAACCAAACAAGACTTCCAGTGGAGAGAGGCAGTGGGATACCAACTCAGTCACATAACCTTTGACATACAGTATGCCCTGCCTATGGGATTTGCTGAGGTATAGGCAGCCCAGAAATTATGGGAGTGGCCAACCAATGACTGGCCCAGCTTGAGACTCATGCCATGAGAAGAAGCCCACTCCTGAAATTTCCTGGAGAGCCAGGACGCAGAGGCTGAGTATCCCAGAGTCCTAGGATAGAATCAAACACAACTGGAAAAGAAAATCAATGAAATGATTCCTAACAATATTCTGCTATACTTGTAGATTGGTGCCTAGCCAAAGGTCATCAGAGAGGTTGCATCTATCAACTAATGGAAACAGATCAGAGACACACAGCCAAACTTCAGGCAGAGCTTGGAAAATCCTGTGGAAGAAGGGGAGGAAGGATTGTAGGAGTTAGAGGGATCAAAGACATCACAAGAATACCCATAAAATCAACCTGGGTTCGTAAGGGTTCACAGAGACTCAACTGACAACCAGGGAGCCTGCATGGCACTGATCTAGACATTCTGAATATATGTTAACAGTTGTGTGTGTGTGGTGATATATTGTGATAAGCTCAATAAAGCTTACCTGGGGATCAGAGGACAGAGCCAGACACTAAATTAGACATAGATGTCAGGCAGTGGTGGCACACACCTTTAATCCTATCACTCAGGAGGCAGAGATCCATCTGGATCTCTGTGAGTTCAAGGCCACACTGGGCTACATGAGAGAAACAGAACCAGGCGGTGGTGACACATGTCTTTAATACCAGGAAGTAATATGACAGGACACAGAAAGGTAGATAAAGCATGAGGAAACAAGATCTTGCTCTCTTGAGGCTGAGGATTTCATAGAGGTAAGCTAGCGGCTGCTCTGCTTCTCTGATCTTTCAGCTTTTACCCTAATATCTGGCTCTGGGTTTTTTTTTATTATAGGACCTTTTAAGATTCCTGTTACAGTTGTGTAGCTTGGTCTCTTTGTGGGTCTCCTAACAGTGACAGCAGGGGCTGTCTCTGACTCTTGATGGCTTTTGGGACACTTATTCTCATACTGACTTGCTTTGTCCAGCCTTCAACTTGATATGCTATGTTTAGTTGATATCCATGGGAGGCCTGCCCTCCTCTGAATAGAAATGGAGGTGCAGATGTGAATGTAAGGGCAGAAGGTAGATAGATGGTGGTGGGAAGGGCTAGGAGGGGAATAAAAAGGGGTAACAGCAGTCATCTTGTAAAAACAAACAAACAAATAAAAAATATAGTTAAGAAATTAAGAGAAAAGACAAAAATAATCTTCACAAAAAAGTGATAGGAATTAATATAAACAACTGAAGAGAAAGACCAGATTCAATGGAGAAATGGATAGTATAAAAATGACCTGATTTTCAGGAGTTAGAGAGGGAATACAAAAAGGAAGAAAGATACACAGAGAGAGAAAGAGAGAGACATACATAGAGATAGCAAGATATTAAAGGGCTTTATGAGATATAAAAAAACACAGTTATGTTTATAACATTATCAAAACTAATTCCCAAAGGAAATTATAAGGCAAAGGATGAAATAGCCAGAAATGTTATGCTTGATTATTTTACATAAATTATGAAATGCACTAACTCACATATCAGAAATCCAAGTAGAAACCAAGAAATGTAGACATTTACACTTAATATAGTGATCACCAGGTAACAGGAGAAAGTATTTAAACTGCCACAACTACCATTCTATACATGAATTAAAGGACACTGGCAATATGAATTAAAGGACACGCACAACAAAATGGAACCAGACAAGTCTTAATTGTGCTATGAAAAAACAAATCCACACAGTCAAGAATACAACCTAAAAATTCTCAATACAATTCTATAATCCCTGTCCTACACCCTGGCCAACAAGTCTATAAAGAAGGACAGAATGTAAAAGAGATCACCAGCAAGAGAAATTCACTAACATGTTGGAACAGTATTCAGGTGAAAAGCAATTGCAGATAAACAGAGCTGTCAATGATGATGAGTGAGGCTGGCAGTGAATGCAAACACACTACAAGTGTCCAATAACAGCATAATGTATTTTAGGGTAATAGGGCAGAGGTAAATGCTGGCAAGAGGCACATGCTTCTGGAACTGTATAATCCCATTTGATGTATTTGAAAATGACAATCTTGTATGTCAACTTGATCAGACTACCAGATACCCAGTAATTGGCTTAAATGTTATTCTAGACATGCTCTTAAGAGCTTTTGTTAAGAGATTAGTGTTTGAATTGGAATGAGTGAAGAAGAATTCTCTAGCAGTGTGATTTTTGCTTCATTCAGTATGTTAAAACCTGAATAGAACAAAAGGCTGACCAGAGAGGATTTGCTCTCTCAGTGGGGACATTGGCTTTATGACTTTACTGAGGTTCATACTAGAATCTGTACCTCTCACTCTCATGCCTAGGGATTCACACAGGATATGCATAACAGATTTGACAATTAACCTTCATTTTTAATGTTCAGGTGTGTGTGTGTGTGTGTGTGTGTGTGTGTGTGTGTGTGTCTGTGTGTCTGTGTGTCTGTGTGTGTGTATCTGTGTGTCTGTGTCTGTGTGTGTGTGTGTGCACGCGCGCGTGAGCGCGTGCGGACAAGTGGTCATTTGTGTGCATTTTTTTTTTTTTCTGGAAAATTTCAGGAAAATTGGCAGAGTTGTTTCAAGTTACCAGGATAATTGGCATCCCCTCCTTTGGTTTTAGTCTGATTAATGACAAATTTAAGAATAGTTACAGCAGAAAACTTGAGAACTCTTTCATTAGAGTTGGAAAGAACAATGCCAGGTCAGCAACACTGTAAATTTCTGCAGCTGACCAGATGAGGAAGGTGAGAGGAAAAATAAGCACAGTGTTTGAGTTACACAAGCATGATAGTCAGCTGCATGAGTAGTTGCATGGTAAAGAAGGGTGCTTTAGAGAAAGAGAAGAGCCAGGTATTAGGGAAAGCATGCTGAGAACAGAGAAAGAAAAAAAAAGAAAGTTTCATTTTCTAAGTAATTTAGGAAAGGGGGCAGACTTACAAAACTGTATGACTCCAATTCTGTAAGCTACAGTGTGAGAGAATGGAGTCTGGAAAGTAGAACTACTGCTGTGGATATCCCTCTGTATAAATAAAATGCTGATTGGTAAGTAGCCAGGCAGGAAGTATAGGATGGACAAGCAGAGAAGAGAATTCTGGGGACAGGAAGGCTGAGTCAGAGAGATGCTGGCAGCCATTGCCATGACAAGTGAGATGTAAGGTACCAGTAAACCATGAGCCATGTGGCAACTTATAGACTAATAGGAATGGGTTAATTTAAGATATAAGAACAGCTAGCAAGAAGCCTGAGCCATTAGGCCAAACAGTTTAATTAATATAAGCGTCTGTGTGTTTATTTTATAAGTGGGCTGTTGGAGTTCCTGGGCTTGGCGGGACCCGGAGAGAAAACTCTAGCTACAAACTACATTATCTCATTAAAGGAATAATTACTCCCCCTTATCCATATCTTAAGGTAGATCAGATCCCTAAAGGGTGGTCCCTTAGCCAGATGGTTGATTTGCACAACAGGGATGTTAGGGATCCACTCAGGCCAGTGATTTTCTTCTCTTAAACAGAAGGAAATAGTTTTCCTTTAGTGAGCCTTTCTGATGATGCAAAATTATATTAATAAGATATATGTCACACTTTTTCTGTTTATCTAGAGGAACTCGATACTTAAACAGTAATTTTTAAAAGGCGTAATTATGACTATCAGTAGTACAATGCTGTGAAACATATTTTAAAAGGCGAATGGTAAGGAAAAAATCAAGACAGAAGATTGGGGAGCACAAAAACAGAAATATATAAACCGCCCAAGTATAAAATTCATATTAGCAATGGTATAGCAGATGTAGAATGCTTACCTAGCATGGCATAGGCCTAAATTCCACCTATCAGCTTAAAAAAAAAAAGAAGAAAATGAGTAAATATAGTAACAGTCATGTGATATAGTTCCCTTGAATTACTTTTTAAAAAAAGTAATGTAGAGCGCACATGGCAGCACCCAGAGCATGAAAAGTTTGATTTCAGCATCCAGCCTGAATACAAATGAAAGAATGCATAGGAAATTAAGAAGCCAAAGAATTAATGTAAACATGATAAATATTTTAGTTTAGAAAAAGAAAACTTGTCATGATTAAAGGACAGGAATGAATGTAAAGAGTCAATGGATTACTAAAGATTAGACAATTGCTAAAACAAGGAAGATTTGATATGAACCCCAGGCAAAGCTGACTTAAAAAAAAACTGAGACAATTTATATAATGTTAAAGCATTCAATTTAAAAGATTTTGTAATTATTCTAGATTATACACACAAAATAATGTAGCTTTTAAATATATGAGTTATATCATTCCTAGTATTTCCTCATTAGAAACGAATGCTCTATTCTTAAATTCTAACATGTTAGTGTATTCTGTGAGAAATTAAAAATGATGAGTAATGTAATAGGAAGGAGTTAGTATATTGGATCCCAGTTGGTGGAAGTGTTTGTGGAGGTATATAGGAGGTGTGGCTTTGTCAGAGGAAGTATGTCCCTAGGAGTGGGACATTTGAGATTTCATAGACTCATCTCATTTTCAGACTGTTCTCTCTGATTTATGCTTGTGGTTAAGCCAAAATGTGTTTTCTTCTAAATCTGCCTGTGTGCTTGTCATGGCGTTTATCATAGTCATATAAAAATAATTAATACAAATATTGGTACCAGAAAGCAGGCTGTTGCTGTAAATACTCTGGTCATCTTGATTTTTGTTTTTTGGTGGAATGTGAAAGACTCTGAGACTTTTGACTTGAAAATCAGTTGGAGGTTATAAGCAGAGAAATATAGGCCATTCTAGAAGTTTTCTGGAAGATAGTAATCCTGAAAGAAACTGAAATTGTGGAAAAACAGTTCCAAAGGTTTCAGAGAGAAACAATATCAGCAACTGGGCTAGAGGCTGTTCCTGTGATATTTTGGCGAAGAACCTGGCTTTCTTCTGCTCTTGTCCTAATAATTCTTCTGAGGTTTTATTTTGAAATAATGGACTAACTTCTTCATGGAGGAATTTTCAAGGAGCATAACACTGAATCTGTGACATGTTGGCTATTGATAATGCTTATGCAGGTATATAATGAAAAAAATGAGGCAGAAAGAAACACATAACATACAGTTTGGAGTTAAAAGAACACTGGGAATCTTTAAACTGCAGCCAGGCTTGTCCTGAGTGAGAAGATATAACTGTTAAAGAGAGTAGACAGTTAAGGAAAAGCCTCCAGGTAAATACTGGAAGGAAGCAAAGTCACCCCTCAGGCAAGAGCCCACCCATCTAAGTTTCATAATTGTGAATGGGACTCTAGGGAGTTTTCTCCTACTAGAAATCAACAGAATAAAAGTTCTGTTGCTAATGTCATTCAAGAGTGCAGGGATCTATCTCAAGCTGACAGATAGCTGAACATGGCAGTGTAGTCCATGTTCTACTAGATTCAGGGGCATAAATGATGCAAAAATGAAGGGATTGTAGATTGTACCTCTGAAGCTTCAAAGAACCCCAAGGCCAGGCAACATGTGGCGGGGGAGTCCCAGTGAAAAAGCCCAGAAGGTCCATTGGATGAAGTTGTGAAAGTGAAGATTACAGAACTGTGAGACCTGTGTCAAAGGAATATACATAGATGGCATGGAAACAGAGAGAGAGAGAGAGAGAGAGAGAGAGAGAGAGAGAGAGAGAGAGAGAGAGAGAGAGAGAGAGAAAGAGAGAGAGAGAAAGTTTCAGGCAGCTAAGTTGGAGTGATTGAACAGTCTGGTCTGATCCCTTTGGTATTGAAATTCCAGACTTGGATATTGAACTACAAGATTTGATGTTTTTCCTTCTGTGTAACAGTCTTGCTTTGGTCTAGTGTTTCCTCATTACATTCCCACTCCTTCCTTTTGGAATATTACATGCTATTGTGTGTTAGATGTGTGTAATTTGCTATTTCATTTTACATGGGGGCTACCTAATTGCCTTGGGTCTCAGAAGAGTCTTTGTACTTTTAAATAGTATTGAGACTTAAAAGATAACGTTTAGAGTAGAACTAAATGCATTTTGCATTGTGATATGGCTATGGGCCTACTGGGAGCCAGTGAGGGCAATGTGATGATTGAATAATATCTTCCACAGGTTCAGATATTTGAAAAAGTCCCCAGTTGGTAACACTGTTTGGAAACATTTGGAAGGTGCAGCCTTACTTCAGGAAGTTTGTCACTGGGCACTAGCTTAGAATTTCCTAGCCTTGTCCCACTTCCAGTTTGCATTATCTGCTTTATTCTTGTGCTTAAGATGTGCTCTATCAGCTCCCTGCTTCAGCTGCCATACGTAACAGGCATTGTCACATCTCTCTGCCTTAAGGGACACTCACCTCTCTGAAACTGTGAGCCAGAATCAAATGTTACTCTTAGAAGTTACGTGAGGTCCAGGTTTTATCACAGCAATGGCCAAGTAATTGATATAATATCCCATTCCTCAGCAGACCACACTGGGATTTCTGGACAACTGAAACTCTGTGAAGATATTACAAGCATCTGTTACTGTTATTTTGAATTTTTAACTTGTTCAATGATCTTGACTTTGTCTGTACTCCATCCATTTCCTTTCCTTTTATGCCACTTACATTATCAAAGGATACATCCAAAACATCACATGAATGGTTCCAACACAGCCATTGCTTCCCTCTAAAACTTATAAACGAAACCTCTGGTATTTGTGTGGTATTTGTGCCTCTTTCAGCATTTTTTTTTTTGAGACAGGGTTTCTTAGTGTAGCCCTGGCCATCCTGGAACTCACTCTGTAGACCAAGCTGGCCTCAACTCAGAGTTCTACCTGCCTCTGCCCCCTTCTCTCAGTGCTGGGATTAAAGGCATACACTACCACTGCCTGACTCTTTCAACAGTTTTATCTTTCAAGCACTCACAGTAGCTCACTAAACTTTGAGAGCTCTATGGCTCTTCCAGTACAAAGTTGCCAAGTCCTTCTACAATCCTCCCCCAAAACCACGTGGTCTAGAAATTAACATCCCACTCTTTAGTACTAATTTATGGTCAGGTTCATTAAGGGAACAGAATGAATAGGATAAAATACATGCATGCATACATATATACACACACATTTATTATTAAATCATCTTCAATTAACATAGTAATGACAATTGTCTCACAACTGAGTTGTTGAGAATGTTGTAGTTCTTCAAGAGCTGCTGATTCTTAGTCAGTGGTGGAAACCTCGAAATGCTGATTATGATATCAGCAAAGGAGTCTGCAGCAACATTGACTGGATAGATCAGTCTAGTAGCAGAATGGATCGGAGAACAGGCAATAGGGATGAGGAAGTTTGAAGAGGGTGAATGATTTTTCCTATTGCAATACACTTTTTCGTTTGGGAAGCTACCAGAAGATGTTACCCATTCCTGGAGTGGATCATCCCATGCCCATTAAGACAATGGACAAGTCTTCAGGCGAGATTCCCAACTCAGGTGATTCTAATTTGTAGTATGATAACATTAAAGCCAACCATCCCATTTACCCATCCAGGACAGTAATAGCATATATGGCTTTATGTCTTCTCAAAAATCTAACAACAAAAAAGTTCCTCAACTATAAAAACATATTAAATATAGAGCAAATATAAAATATAAAGCAGGTAAAAATATTGAACTCTTATTTTAAGTATAAAGTCATTCGCATAAAAAACAGTTTAAAATAAATGGCAAACATACAATGTTCTTCCATTGTTCATTTGTGTACATGTCCATAACAGATAAACATAAGTGACAAGTTTCAAAACTTACTAGAGAAAGATATTTAAAGAAAAACTGTGACTAGAACCATATTTAGCACTGAGAAGATGACATGTTTGGAAAAGAGAGCAGCAATCTAAACGGAAAAAAAGAAAAGTAGGATGTACAGGATTCTGATAAAGACTTTCCCCAGTGCTCAGAACAATTTCCGAATTGTATGTCTATATCTATCTATCTTTCTTTCATCTATCTATCTATCTATCTATCTATCTATCTATCTATCTATCTATCTATCTATCTATCATCTCTGCTTTTAGGGTGTATCCATATTATGTACTTACTATATATCCCTTAGGACTGGAGCCTTGCCTTTGCTAACTTCTTATTGTAAGATTTTTCAGTGTTCCCTAATAATAATTTATTTAACCTAAGCTGTGTTCTTTGTCAATTGAATTCACCAACCTGATGTCAGAAATCATATTCTAACCAACGCATCCCATGGACAAGATTGAGTAAAAGCTAATGGATGGAGTCCTCAGCTTCCACACTCCTGGTTAGGTAATTCTACAGTAATTCTCTACTTCCCCAATGTTCTCTATCACTATCAGTTATTATCCACAAACTATATCTGTTCCCTAAATATCTTTATTTTCTTCATGTTTCTCTTACTTCAAATCTAGGTTTTCATTGCAACTTTCGTTAACTAAAGAATATAATGAAAGGGACATTGTCCTTTCAAAAGATTTCACATGCAGTGTCTGGATCAGCTGACTGTTAACATCTTCAGAAATGTCGAGCCACCATGTAAGAGATATTACAGCCCAGCTGAGGAGGTCCTGTTTGTATTTGATGAGGAAATGTGACATAAAACAGAAAAGGCTTTACACACACTTCTGAAAATTTATGTATAATTTAAGTTCATCATTTAAGTTCACTGAAAGCACGTTTTCTTATGGCTGGGGTTTAAATTTAGATAGCCAGCCATTGAAATGTATAAATTACAGAAGAAATCAGTGATAAGATAAAAAGGTAGATTATTGAATAAACTTTTATAAAAGAACTACTTGTTTTAAATATTTTACATTGGATTGGATTTTTTATATTATATACAAACTTTGTATTGGACTCACTAAAAAAGGATAAATAATGAAATTTTTGTCTGAATTTGTCAAATGTTAATGGACTGGACATTGTTAATATAGATAATGGAGTTTTTTGTCTGAATCTGTCAAATGTTAATGGACTAGACAATTGTTAATGTAATTCTTGACTTATACTTATTGATACAGTTTTTCTTAGTTATAAGCTTCTTTTATTATTTTAGACAAAAAAGGGAAAATGTGGGGACATTGTGTCCCCCTAATAAACTTATCTGGAGTCAGAGAACAGAACTAGATAGACATAGAGGCCAGGCCAGAAAATGGTGGCACACACAACTTTACTCCTATCACTTGAGAGGCAGAAATCCATCCTGATCTCTGTGAGTTCAAGGCCACACAGGAAACAGCCAGGCATGGTGACACACACTTTTAATCCCAGGAACTAGTGATAGCAGGAAGCAGAAAGGTATATAAGATTTGAGGACCAGGAACTAGACGCTTTTAAGCTTTTAGGCTTTTAGCACTAGTTCAGCTGAGATCCATTCTGGTGAGGACTCAGAGGCTTCCAGTTTGAGGAAAGAGGATCGGCTGAAGAGTTGTCAAGGTGAGGTTAGCTGTGGCTTGTTCTGCTTCTCTGATCTTTCAGAATTCACCCCAATACCTGGGTCCGGGTTTGTTTTTATTAATAAGACCCTTTAAGATTTGTGTTAAAAATCAGCATAGTTTTCGTTTCCTGTGGTTAGAGAGAGACACTAGTCCCTCCATATTTAGTTTTTTGTTGGAGTTGTTCATTTGTTCACTTGTTTAGAAGTCTCCTGTGTCTAACCACTATAGATACCTGGCACAGAGAAAGTGGATCCTAAGTAAGACTTGCTGAAAAGTGAAATAGGTGATCTCAGTGGACACACAGAACTGAAAGATACCATGCAGCTGACATTGTGAGCCAGTCTTTTGGGGAAGTTTATCACACTAGATCCAGATCCTCTCTGGATCTCACTCACCCACTCACATGTAGAAAAACCCTATACTCAAAATCAGTATTACAATTGGTATTTAGAGAATACCAATACAAGACAGGTTAATCCACAGTGAAATCAAGCACACACACACACACAGAGAGAGAGAGAGAGAGAGAGAGAGAGAGAGAGAGAGAGAGAGAGAGAGAGAGAGAGAGAGAGAGAGAGAGATTTTTCAGTCATTCATGAACAAACACAAGCAAGCACAGTGTAGTTATTTCTTTAAACATGGGAATCAGAGCTTGGAGAGTAGGAGTTTTTCTGGATGGGACCAATAGATAATGTTCCTACCATGTAGTATGCAGAGTTTATCTTGTAGATATGCCATACATGTGAAGTTATCATCATTATAGGTCCCTTTTTAACAGGACTGAGAAGGTCAGGAAAAGAATATTAGAACATATGATTTTATTATTTTGCAAAATGTATTACATTAGACTGTTGCATGGTGAAGGATAATATTTTATAAAGTTGTCATAAAATGAATCAAGGTTTGGAAGAATATTGGAGTTTTAATTTTCTTTCAAATGTGTAAATATTTTTGAAAGATCCCTCAGAGAAAATTCAGAATTACAATTACGGCTTTCATCTTCATGAACGGATCACATCTGGGAATTTTAAAGGAGAGATGTAATTCATGATATCTTTAGGTAATCTAGATATCAGATAAGAGGGAGGTTTCATCTAATAAACTATATCTTTTTAATATCTCTCATTGTGCCAAATTAAGATTATGCAAATAGAATATCTTACCTATTACCCATAGTTAAAAGGTCAAAGTGCTTCTCTTTTTAATACTAGAGTTATCTACTTTAGTTAATTGTTTTAGTAGCAGTAAAGCATTTGGTGTGATTCATGTTTAGTAAATCTGGAGCATATTTTGAAATAAAATCACATTTTTTTTCAAATATTTCCAATTCATCAAAATATGTCATTACATACACCTTTGAAAACTTATGTAGCATTTAAGTCCATTGAAAGTACATTTTCCTATCACTGTGGTTTAAACTTGGATAGCCAGCCTTTGAAATGTAGAAGTTATAGAAGAAATCAGCATAGTTTCTTTTCCTGGGAAATAGAGCAGTTAATATTCAACATGAAATTTCTAATCTTTAAATACATTATAATCTAGCTGCTTAGGATAATTTTTGCTTTAATACCTTAAGAGTTTTCAAAGCCTGAAGGATGGGATTATTAAGATGGAATTTTAATGTCAAAATTATCAGAGAAGTGAACGTATTGCTAGTGTTCATAAAAATTGTATTCAATTCCTGCATGATTTGTTCAAATAAGAGATGAGAATATATTTTATTATAGCAGTAAGTAACCCCAAATTTCATCAGAAGACTGGAGGTCACTGCCATATAAGTGTGATAAGTCTCAGAGATTAGACAATTTAACAACTGAATTTACTTTAATATATAAATGCACATGGTGAGATACACATAAAGTATAGCCACAAAGCAATTAAAGAATTTGAAAATTTTGTGGTTAAAAAGAAATACAATGTAGAGTATGAAAATAAACTATTAAAAGGAGTGCAAATCATTATTATTTCTTAGGACACATAATGCACAATTACAAGAAATATTTCTCAATTCTCATTTTCCCAGCTTTGGAATAACTGAAAGCTAACATATGCTTAAAGTTTTCTGTGCTAAAAATCTATTGTATTTACCGACTTTTACTAGTGTTCTGATTAAACTGTAATATAGAGTTTGCTCTGTAGATCAACTAATATACACAGAAATAACAAGATAGTTTTTAACTGTACTATTTTAGGCAATTGTTTCAAAGCAAATACAAACTTTGCAGTGCTTTGTATAATCGTGCTTGTCAGTTTCTTCAGGAGGATTATCCCTGTAGCAATGCAGACTTCCCTTTCTATATTGTCAAATACCTACAATGATGTGTTCATGCATAACCATGTGGAACTATTAATAGAAACTATAATAAGCAATCAATAGTCATTCAAACTTACAATTATAATTTTTATTCCACTGACGTGGTGGAGGTACAAACTTGTCTTATGTATTGGTCTTAAGAAACAAAAGCTCAGTGGGTATACTTCTTAGAGCTGTGCACATTTGTAATTTATGAATGTTCTTTTATATTCATGTAGGATATAAATATACAGCTACATTTTCCCTTTTCCCCAGTGCTACATAATTATAACTTGTAACATGTAAATATTTATGAATTCACAGGATGTTCGCTAGGAGAATGTTATACTTGCAGATTTGTCTAGTATTTTCAGAATTCAGATCTTATTATTAGGCTTGATGTTGTACTTCAAAATGTAAAAATACATTGTTATTAATTTGACTTTTCTAGAAAACATGCCATCTGGTGATTCTGTTGAGATTTGAGGATTATTTCAACATCATTTATAGTTAGAGACAGACATTACAACATGGTTTGAAAATTTTATCACTTTTCTTTTATAGAAGAAAATGGATTAGAGATATTCTGGATTTTAGTTGATAACATGTTGTTCTAATATTTATACCACAGGGCGTCAAATCGATAGTACCACAGAGGCCGTCTAGACTCGCTAATTTATTGGCAGTGGCTGAATGAAATATAACTGGAAGGATTCTAAGGCCACCTGCAAGCCAGTGAGGAAGCACTTTGGTGAACTGAGAATATATGCCATATCCCAGAAAGGAGACTTGGGAAAATCAGGCTGTATATTTGTGATCTCACACTTAATGTAAAAGACACCAGGAGTTGGTCAAAAAAATTCTCAGGCCTTAAAATACTCCATAGAATTACCATGCTCATGTCAAGCATAGAAACGTTTTAAGCATTTGAAGAAGGATGTCTATTTTGTTTATACATTTCTCTTTTTTTTAAGGAATACGTATCAATTACTCTACTTCTTTACTATAGATAACATTCTTATCTCATCATTTTTTGCTTATCCAATGACCATAATAACTGTATTTTTCATGATTTTTAGTTTACCATGAACTCACTCAGCATTTCATCTTGACCAGGTTATTTTAAATCACTGTAACTATTTTTTTCTATATGTAAAACAAAAACATAAGACCTTAAATGTTTAGCCCAAAGTATAAGAGCACCACATTCAATCATTTTGTAGTTATTGTTAGATTAGAATAGTTCTGTTATTTGAAGTTTTGCTGAATGATATTATGATCTGTTAAAGACAAGAACCATCTTCTAATTTTACTTTTGATATTTCATGTTTACTTTAAAAGTATGCAATAAAACATTAATTGGAAAATCTATGAAGTTAGAGGAAAACCTCCTAGAGTGGAAAAAAAGTCTATACAAATAGCATATACCTTTAGTGTTCATATTTTAACCAGACAGGACATTCTACCCTTGCCCTCATCAGTACAAGCAAGCATCCACTTTCTTCACAGTAGGATGAGGTGTCATGAAAAGACACTTTCTTCATAGCAGGGTGAGGCATCATGGGGAGTCAGATGCTTTCTATCTCTGTTACAACTCCCATGCTAAAGATTTGACTGTGTGCCCAAAACTAAATGGTGGCTACCACCTTCTGTGCAAATGTTTAATACCATAGCACTGATGTTGTTGTATGGCTAAGCATCAAACATTTCGCTCATAGATAATTCTTTTCAAAACCTTAATGCAGCATTATTTTAATGCTAAAATGAAAGAGGAAGAAACTCAATTAAATGAATTAAAGAGGATCCATATTCAGCTGTACCTCCATGGTCAGGTGCTGACTCACAGTTCATCTTCTTTCTCAATCTGTTTACACACTATTCACTCCCTAGTCATGACCAAGGAGTATATCAAGTTCAGTGTCCCTGCCTTGAGACTGCTGATTCTTTACCTAAATAGAAATAGATATGTCTAAGGCACTTTGTTTTTGATGCCAAAACCAACAAATCTATGATGAAAATAAATCATATAAATTTGAAATAAAACATTTCTTAACATGTTATCAACAGATTTGGAAAACTTATATCTGAAAACCCATTGACATAATTTTAAGATATCAACTTTACAATCATACTTACCAAATCTAGAATCCAAAACTCCTCTTACACACATTAAAATGTTTACTTATTTTCTCTTTCCTGTGTACAGATATCATTTATTGAGATGCACCAACAACTTGGACTCTCACTGCTCTCCCCATGTGCCTCTCTGGCAGGAAACAATGAGATCCTTCAGGAGCATCTGCAACTCTCCTTTCTTGGGCTTTCATTGTCATCTGCTTCCTTCACTACTGGGTGAGCATTTTAAAGATCCCCAAGGATGATTGGTATTTGCTTATCTCTAATCACTAATGAAAATAGTGCTTGCAGATATATATATGTACACACACACATTGTGTGGAAAACAAATACACTGAGTCAAATATATAGATGTATATGACATCTTTTAATAAGTATTTCCACACTGATCAGTTGATTATATCATTTTAATATAAACAAAATAGACACTAGAATATTTCTTTTTCTTTTCACATATGTCTCAAGGCTTTTTTTCCTCTGTTATATATTGATTATGTCATACATGCCTAGGAAGATAGCCACATCACACTTTCTAGTCTCCAGTGTTTTCTGTAATTCTCAGTTTTTATTTTTATTCCATCTTGAAACACTCTTAGACCAACAGTGAATATTATTTCATAATTTGTTCTTACTCTAGGGTTCTTCCTTCCATGCTGTCATGATGGTACAAAAAAATCTAACCCATGTGAAGAATTTAGAAACCTCATATAAATGCACCAGTATAGACTTCTTTGAGTGCAAAACTAATTATTTGATTGGCAATTGTCCTTACCATAATGCATTTGAAAAATGTATGGAACATGATTCTAATTCATGGAAACAAATGATTCTGAATAACCTAAAAAAATAGTGCACTTCTCTATTCCATAGAGAACCTTTCTTGACTTCTCATTGTGTCCAGGCACCTATTATGATGTCACCTCAACTTAAAAGATGAGAAAACAGAGACATCAAGGCACAGAGTATCCAAAGTAGCAGTGTAGAGGGAGGCATATATGTGGTTTTAATTCCAAACATCATACTGTTTTCCCTAGAGCTTGCTGTTCTTAAAAGCTACATAATATATTATTAGTATTTCTTTCAGAACATGCTAGATATTGGAAGAGATTTAAGTTTTTATGGAATCCTCATGTATGCTCCTTTTTTGGCCCCAACAAAATGTCTTCCTCCACTAAAATACCACTAATTAATTCTATTGAATTAAGACTTTAACGTTTAAGAGTCCTCTGTTCAAAATCCAAATACCCTTGGAGATTTAATAATCAAGCTGTTAAGTAATTAAACCTTAGTAAGAATTAGCTTATCAGATTGCTTTTCATCAACCACTAAATGAGAGCAATGGAGCACAAAGTCACAGATATGGGGTAGTGAGAACCAACTCACAAGCCAGTCTGGAGAGAACTTATTGCATATATAACCTTGTTGACAGCATGGGAATTTGTGTACTTCAAGTAACTGGTAAGTATAACTAACAGAGCTGTATTTCAAATATTGAGAAAGATAAATTAATTCATAATTTGGTCATATGGATAGTTTGGGCTACAGGCAGAAGCTAAACATTATCTCATACTATGTAGCATCTACAGCTAGAGTTACCTTGTCCACTCACCTTGCAGTTCAATGATGCTCTCCTGTAGATAATCATGGTAAATCCAACTCACAATCTCTAAAATGCCTTTTCTCATCATGTCTAATGTTGCATAGATTCTAACTCAAACACAAATCAATGACGAATAAGCAAAGCTTCACAGCTTTTAAGCTTTCATGATAGTTTTCAGTCAGTGCAGTCTTGAACAAGGAAGGAAGGTACTGTCCTCTCACTTCCATTTCATGTGATGTGGAAACCGACATCATGCCACTGTGGCCTATTGCAAATTGTTTATTTAATACCTTCCATTTTTAATTTTTATAGTAATATTATTTTATTTGTGCATATGGATTTTTGACTACATATATATCCATGTGCTATGCACATGCCTGGGGCCCATGGAAGCCAGAAGAGGGCATCAGATACCCTGGAATTGGAGTTAAAGATGGCCCTGAGCCATCAAATGGGTTCTGGGAACCAAACCTGTGTGATCTGAAAGAGCATCCTGTGCTCTTAAGTGCAGAGTCATCTTTGCTACTACTGGAATATTTCTTTTTCTTTTCACATATGTCTCAAGGCTTTTTTTCATTTGTCCATATTTCTTCAAAATTTATACAGACCCATTTATAGCATTGAATTCCTAGCATTGGCTTCAAACAATAAGCTTTGTGATGAAAATTGATATATGCTTAATGGCCCAGTCAACTAATTGAGCTAGTATGTAGGTATCAGCACAATATTTATCTGTTTAATAAGAATTTCCCCAATAATCAAAGGTAAAAACTGTGTTTTATGTATTTGGAACTTGGTTTGTTATCCTTCTAATTTCTTCCTTTCCTTTCCTTCGGACCCCCTCCTGTGTGTGTGTGTGCGTGTGTGTACATGTGCGTGTGCGTGTGCGTGTGCGTGCGTGTGCGTGTGTGTGTGTGTGTGTGTGTGTGTTCTGCTTGAGATTTGACTGAAGTGTGCTGACACTGACTAATGTCAAACTGACATACCAGCTAGTCATTTGGGAAACAGGAACATCAACCAAGAAAATGCCCTCACCAGATACACCTGGGACCAAGCATGTGGTGTATTTTCTTGACTGTTGATTGATGTAGTAGTGCACAGCTCACTGATGGTGGTACCACCCTGGCATGGTAGTCTTGGGTGATACAAGACTATAGGGTGAGCAAACCAGGAGGTGCAAGCCAGTAAGCAGTGGTCTTTCATAGCTATCAGTTCTTGCCTCCACAGTCCTGCCCTGTTCCAGTCCCTGCCCTGACGGGCCTCAGCGGCAAACTGTGATGTGGAACTCTAAGTTGAAATACCCACCTCTTCAAGTTACCTTGGTTCATGGTATTTTAGCACAATAACAGAAACCCTAACTAATGCACTTCATATTAGGAAGTATTTTCAGGTTATCTTCACCTCCACATTACTTTATTTTAGATTTTTAAAAGCAGAACATTTGAAAATGAAGAATAGAAATAAAAATAATCTTTAATCAAATGGTATTGCTACTCTGTCAAAAAATAAAATATCAATCTGATGACAAAAATTATCTCTACTATTCCAATTGAAAGTATGCATTGGCTATTGTTTAGACTGAAAGAACTATGCAACTTAAAGAACAAGTTTGATAATAAATGATCTGCTTTGCCTTCATTTTGCATGGTTATAAACTTTTCAAGCATCAAATCAAGATGATGAAATGGAAAAAGAGAAATCTGCAAGGCTTCAATTACTAAAGGAAAAATTCTACTAATTGGCTTTTTTGAAAATTGTACTTACAATATTTGGAAATAAATTTAACTGATTTTTTTTTGTCTTGGGACAGGCAATGATTCCATTCTATAGTGTGGTATCCATGTATCTGTCCTTCTCAGTGAAGGGAGTCATGTCTTTCCTTGAGTCTTGTTTACGATGAATTATTAAAAAATCTATCCCATACACGCTTCTGTAGATTATGACTTTGTACATTTGACTTTCAGTTTCTATCTCAATCTCAAGTTCTATCATCATCTTTGTAGTTTGCATTTAGCACATTCATCAGAAGCCCACTTTTGCCTCTGTAGTTCTTGAAAATTTTACAAGTTTTGACCAGACAGGGTGCAGAATTGTTTTTGAGTTTCTGCCATGAAATGTCTAATAACCCTGTCATTCTTCTGAAAATACTGTGTTAATAAATTCTGACAATGTGCAAAACATAGCGAGAAGACGAATCTTTGCTTCCCACACATCCTTTCTCCAAGTGGAAAAAAAGAGAAAATGTGAAAAACAGACAAAGATCCCACAATTAGGTCAGATAAGCCATTCCTGTAGAGAAACCTTAGCTCCAAACCTTTCATTCTAGATCTCTGGTGAGGGGTTTTCTTCATAGTTCTCTTGTAAGGAAATGACTACTTGCCTTTGGAAGCTTAGACATCAGTGTACCTTGTATTTTTAAGTTTCTGAAAGCCAGGATTATCACGTTTTCATTGGTTGCTTTAAGGTTACAGCACTAGAATAATTTCTTGCTTTTGCTGCTCTTCTTGAAAAACTAAAGCCTGGACAAGATGGCCACTTTATTAGAGAATCACACAAAAATGAAAAGTGGAACATGTGAACTGTCACTTGTTACTTACTTATTCAAGCAAGGATTGTGATAATGAAAACAATGCAGGCTTGCCACCTACTTATTTATTTTGGAAGTTTAGGCATACCTTGAGCTCACTTAGCAGGTGCAAACTTCTTACTGTGTTTGTACAGATCACACACACACACACACACACACACACACACACACACACACGCATGCAAGTGCGTGCGCACGCGCGCACACACACACATTTTTCTCTCACATGCTATAAATGCAAAATAACCCATTAAAATTTAAAACATGAGACATTAAAAATAAAAAATAAAAGAAACTCATGCATTTTCTGTATGGCTGACTGAAAACTTTCAGCATCCAGTAATTCATGTATACAAGTAGAAAACATTGTCTTTGTTTGTACATAGCTTTTGTGCTGATTTTCCTACAAAAGTCATAACCCAGTATTACCTCAGGAGCCTAGATTCACAAATCTTTAGAGGAAAAACAAACCTTTTTGATATAAAGTGGTAAAGGGAAGGATAGTTTATCAAAATTCAGAATATTGTTTTTGAAGTTAAAATAACGCAGTGTACTCTGCCATCGGAATTAGTGCATACCACTGACTACCCAGCACTCTAAAGTACAAATGCTACTAAGTTCTAGCACTGTTCCCTTCCTACTTTCTCCCAAGATTCCCAAACTCTGGAAAACTCAAAAGAGTGTTAATTAGTATTATAGACAAAAATGTTTGGCAGTCTTATGAAAAGTAAAAAAAAAAAAAAAAAAAAGCAACTATGAAGTTCTTTGTCAGTATAACATCTAGTAAGTACCTCAAGATGGTGTCTGTTAATCGCTATTTTACCCAACTGTCAATTTCATGTCACCAACACATCAAAGGTGCAATTTTCAGAAAGCTTATTTCTGTCTGCATCTTTATATTGTGGTTTCACAACACAAATGACTGCTTAGATCCCCCTAGCAAATTGCACCCTCCCAATGTATGCACTGTTTGTACACAATGCATTCCTGTTTCCAGATAATTAATGCATCCCAAGGAAGTTCTAAATTATCAGCCTCAAATCTCACCATTTGTAAACTCAGAACATTGTCTCATTTCCATGCCACAGTTTTCTTGCCTTTCCCCAGTATCTTCTTCCATTTGTGTAAAACATAGTTTTGACTTAGGTGTAGTCCGCAAGAAAACTTAGTATCTAAATAGAAGGAAGCATAAGTGGAGTCGAGCAAACAAATGTGACAAAACAAAACTCTCACAGCCCAGCACTATTTTTAATCTTTCACATTCTTTACCGCGTCTTTTAGCACATTTTCCTTGACACATCCCAGGGAGAGAAGGTAATTCTTGTCTTTCATTCCCCTCCCATTGAGAGAGCAGACAGAAATAAGTCTCACCCTCATGATACAATAAACCGCTTTCTAAGTATCTCAGGGATCAGTTCTCTTCTCCATTCCATCTGTTTATTTCACCTTGAAATGTTTGTGAACTTGACAACAAAGTCATAAGAATTATTATTTTTAAGTCCAAGACTTTTTTACATTTTGAAAATCTGTGCTAATATTTTCACATGAGTATAAATATATTTTCATAACCTAGAAAACATATATTGTATATAAATGTGTATATTTAAAAGTATGCAAAACAGTTTAAATTATTTTCTTTATAAATAGAAAATGTGTAAATATTTAACACACACACACACACATACACACACACACACACACAACACCTTAACTATGTTGGCTTTAGAAGAACAGTAGTATTTCAGTTAAGCCAAGGGCACAAATTCATCTATTAAGTTTAATTTATATAAAATCTCATAAATTTCACTTTGGTAAGACTTGAATTAAGGACAAGCAATTTCAAAGTCATCATTAATTATATAGAATGAATAGTACTATTTTTGATTAAAAGAGCAAAATGCCCATTAAAAATTAAATCTACATGCCGGCGAGATGGCTCAGCAGGTGCACAAACCTGACGACCTCAGTTCAGCACTCCATCTTGCCATGGAAGGAGGAAGCCAACTCCTAATGTCCTCTGAACTCCACATGGGCTCTGACTCTCTCTCTCTCTCTCTCTCTCTCTCTCTCTCTCTCTCTCTCTCTCTCTCTCTCTCTCTCTCTGTCTCTCCCCTCTCCCTCTCCCTCCCCCTCTTCCCTCCCCCACATACACACACACATACACACACACACACACAGGATAAACTTTTTAAAATTAAATTTATAGTTCTGATGTAATTTAATAAAGCCTTTAAACATGTAGCCCCTAATTTCTAATTTCTTTTTAAATAGTGAAAAACATTGCATATTTAGAATTATCTAGTTGATCTTAGGTCAGACAGTGATAATTTTTTTTCTTTATGAAGAAACTCATATTCAAGAATCAGTAGGACTAATGCCTTCTCTGATTAGACCTTTTCATGACATTGGCCTTGTCATCCTATGGAGAATTTTCAGACTCCTTGGTCTCAAGCTTGCCGGCACTGATACTGAAAATGAGCCCTTGAATGTTACCTTCTTTCTTGTACTGACAAGTGAAATGATCTTGGCACCTCCTGATGGCGTGGATAGGATGCTATTCTGGAGGTATTTGAGTGACACAGTGTTTTGGGTCCTCAGAAGGGGAGTGTTACATGGTGTGTGTGTGTGTGTGTGTGTGTGTGTGTGTGTGTGTGTGTGTGTGTACAAACTTCCTGGCATTGCTCTTGTTTCATCTGAGAGTGACAGGAGCATCCTTCTCTGCCTTTTGCACAGTCTTGGTGGGGGGGTGCAAGGGGCTTTTAAAGTGAAGAAATTGGAATATTTTAGAGGGACATATACCATGAAGGCTAATCTTGGTTGCCAGCTACCACATCTGGAATTAACTCAAAGGAGAATGCTATGTACTACCATAAGGGATTATTTTAATCAAATTATTTGGGGCAGAAAGACCCACCCTGAATCTGGGCCACACTTTCTAGTGTCAGCCGACATAAAAGGATACAGAAGAAGGAAACTTTGCTTTTTTGCCTCCTTGCCTTCACTCTCTCTGGCAAGTTGGCCTATTTTGTTGCTGGAGCTGGGATTCAATTTGATTCCTTCAGGACTCCATCATAGACTTCAGACCAGGAGCTCTCTAGGAATCCATCAGTACTCCACAGCAAGATTTGGACAGCTTAGACCTTCAGCACTCTAGACTGAACAACTGGTAGATTCTAGCTGTGAGACTGCCATTGTTGGATTGCTTGAATTATATTCTGTAAAAAAATATATATAGATACAGGCAGATAGACAGATATGCATGCATATATTTAGAAAGCTATAAAATATAATTTTAATATATATTTAATATATAATAATACTGCCTACCATATATTAAAGTGTCAGAATTTTTGGTATATTAATAAAGTCCATAGTTTGGTGTTTATGTTGACTCGGCATTCTGCCTTGAAAATTAATCCTTTTCTGTAAAGATGATAAAACTAAGTGAGTATACAAATATATTAAACATTAAATACATGGCTTTTAGGAATGTATTTACAGGATGGCCAGCAAGGTGGTTCAGTAGGTAAATGCATTTAGCAAGTCTGAGAACCTGAGTTTGGTCTCTAGGACCCATACAATGAAAGGAGAAAACCACCCTGGCCTCCTTACATCTAAGGTGGACTGTATGCCCATGTGCATGCACACACACACACACACACACACACACACACACACACACACAAATAAATGTAATGAAATAATTTAAAATCATATTAAACAGTCATTAACATGTAAATCCTATGTAATTGTAAAAGTTCTTTAGACAAAAGTAAAGTTAGTTCTTGCCTGTTAGTGGCAGTTACACCATTAAACGGAAAACAAACAAAAGACAAGCTGGGAAACAAATCTCTAGTTTGGACCTTTAATCTGTACTTAAATGTCTGCAAAATAAGCAGAATTCCTAGCATGCAAATCTGGAAACCTTGTCATAATATCCTTGTAGTCCTGGGAGGCAGCTGGAGGGAATGCTATCATATTGTGCAGCGTACATAGCACTACAAACACCAATCCCATGCTACATGTTAGCCAATGACAATGTGGAGGAGATTCTTAGAGGCATTGCATCCATACAAAAGAAACCCAGCAACCTGCATCAGGAGGGAGGCTGAGCAAAGAGCCAATTGAAACCCCAGTTGGTCTTCACCTCATGTACTTATTAATTTATTTACTTATGTACATACACATTTAAGTCTTTTAGAGGAGCAAATCATAGGTTTAGGTTCTGAGGCCCTTATCCATCTCCCATCATCTGATAACAATAAGATTTCTAGGGTAGCATAAAAGCATAATGTGTATTAATAAAATAACTTAATATAAGGACACAAACAACATACTAAATAACTTACCACAGAGCAAGCAGAGTTAAAGGCACAGCAAGGACAGGAAGTTAAAACAGATTTTATCCTTAAAGGAGAACTTGAAACAACACTGGGTAGCCTTAAATACGATGCACACAGAAATCTGGGCATTCAAATAAATAACGATTGAATAAAAGCTCAACCAACAGTGTGAATAATCAAATAAATTCATCAAAAGCAGAACATGTGAGCTGAAAAATTAAGTCAAGAAATTTAAATATAAAACAAAGAAATTAGCAAGTTAAACAATAATAGAATAGAATGAAGAAATGTGTGTAGCCAAATGTGTAATTAAATTTTTAGGATGAGAGTGAAAACATGAGATTAAGAAATAGGTGAAATGTTGACTAAAATAGCCACAAGTATAGGACTGATCAACAGACATGAATAGGCCAAGAGCTACAATTAAGGTAACTCAAGAAAAGGAGAAACAAAGGTAACACACACACACACACACACACACACACACACACACACACACATACATTTTATTTTTATTTGTGAAATTCAGAGAGTATGTATAAAGAAAGAAAAATTCTAGTCTTCCCTTGGAGAGACTTTAACTTTCTGGGAAAGAAATACCATTAGTTAAAATCATACTCCTATCAATAGTGCTAACTGGAAGAGGATACCACAATATCTGAAGCAAAATCAGTTACAACTTAGAACTGTAGAGCAGTTTAATTACAAAAATATTGAATGCATCCTTAAAGTATATTTTATAAAATGCTTCTTCAAAATTTTCCCTTTAACTAGCATTTACTGGTAAAAGAAGGAACAGATATATGCAGGCAGAATGTGCACAAAGTCACACAACCTGCCCCAAACCACCTACTATGTCCCAACTGTTAAGTAACTTTTACCTAATAGTAAGAGGTTATCACCTATAAACTCATCAAAATGCATTAGAACAATAAAGCATGTGGGCATGTGGAAAAGATAATAGAAATGAAACAGGTCTAAGAACTTATCGAACATCTCTTAATGAAGAGGTGTGCAAAACCCTCACCTGCACCCCACAAAGAAGAAACACCCAGCCGGGCGGTGGTGGCGCACGCCTTTAATCCCAGCACTCGGGAGGCAGAGCCAGGCGGATCTCTGTGAGTTCGAGGCCAGCCTGGGCTACCAAGTGAGTCCCAGGAAAGGTGCAAAGCTACATAGAGAAACCCTGTCTCGAAAAACCAAAAAAAAAAAAAAAAAAAAAGAAGAAGAAGAAACACCCAATTCTGCAGTAGCGATAGCTCTTCTAACCTGATGTCTGACCACTCAGAATTTTGGCAAGGTACGAACTTGCAGAGAACTTCTGACTGTCCAAAGGACTTCTGCTCAGTCCCTACTAATAACTTGGCCCACTTGATTTGCTCACTGTCCACTTATCCATTGCTCCATCCAGTCCAGATGCTGAACCTTGCTTTCTTGATCCTGTATCCTGCAGTCCACCTCTAAAGTGTCGATTCAACCTTAAGACCCAGCTCAACCCTGAAGCTTTCCAACTACCACCCTTAACATCTCAACTAACAACTGTCTTAGGATCTGAAAAACAGCACTGAACAAAATAGTTGTAGATTGTGATTTTGTCGTGATTCAATAAATTTTGTTATTGTGGAGAGACACAAATATGTCCACCCATATTTCTGGCATAGCCCAATTATGGCAGGGTTCCATTCACTAAAAATTAAACAACAGACTTCTCTAGTTTGCTTTTTATTGCTGTTATAAAACCCCATGACCAAAAGCAATTTGGGGAGGAAATGGTTTATTTCAGTTTAGAGTTGTTCTCCATCATAAAGGGAATTCAGACCAGGAACTCAAGTCCAGAACCTTGAGGGAGTAACTGAAGCAGGGGCTATGGAAGAACACTGCTTACTGGTTTGCTTTCTAAGCTCACATTCAGCTACATATCTTATAATTCTCAGGACCATCTGCCTAAAGATAGCACTGTCTGCAGTGGCCTTGGCCCTCCCACATCAATCATTAATCAAGAAAATGCCTCACAGATTTGCTACAAGCAAATATGATGGAGGTGTTTTCTCATTTGAGGTTCCCTATTTCCAGATGATCTAAGTTCTGTTGACAAAAATACTAACCAGCACACAGGCTGTTGGCAAAATAATTGGAAATGTACAAAATTTTGTAAAACAATTTAGTAACGTAAACAAAAATCATTATTTGTACCAAATATTGCTGACAAAAACTAAGCTTGATCTTCAGAACTAAGGCTTGGCTCATACCACAGTGCAATCTTACATGCTCCAGGGTGAAACAAGGCTCAGATGTGGAATGGAGGGAAGCCTTCTACCCATGCAGGTCAGAGGGCAAATGCAGAAGAGCAGTGATGTCATATAGCCTTCACCACGAAAGATCTCAATTCCCAAGGAATGAACTGTCAAAAGTAAATAATAGAGCAAGAGGAAAAAGAGAAGAAATAAAACTACAGGTAATACATCTATGGTTGCTCATGCACAAGATAGTCTATAGTTTTACACTATAGTAAAATTTGAGACATTAAACTATGAAGAACTAAAAAAAAAATCTAAGTGCAAGTAATGCAAGATCCATATTTGAACTATGGGTAAACAAGATTAACATTGTATTTTCTTGAGCAAGGTGCATGATTACCTTGTATCTCATGTTTCATAAATTCAAAAATGAGCTTAAAATGCAGATTCTTAGGGTGGGAGATATTACTCAGCAGGTAAAGAGCATTGGCTGCTCTTCCAGAGGACCTAGGTTTAGTTTCCAGTGCCCACAAAGTGGCTCACAACTCTCTGCAACTCTAGTTTTAGGGGATCCTTCATCCTCTTCTGGTTTCCATGGGGACTCCACACGTGCAGTGCACAGATATCAATGCAGGCAAAACACCCATAAAAATAAACAAGTAGTTAAAAATTCTCTTTCTTTCCGAGTCTGGGTTACCTCACTCAGGATGATTTTTTTTCTAGATCCATCCATTTGCCTGCAAACCTCACGATGTCATTGTTTTTCTCTGCTGAGTAGTATTCCATTGTGTATATGTATCACATTTTGTTTATCCATTCTTCAGTTGAAGGGCATCTAGGTTGTTTCCATGTTCTGGCTATTACAAACAATGCTGATATGAACATAGCTGAACAAGTGCTCTTGTGGTATGATTGAGCATTCCTTGGGAATATGCCCAAGAGTGGTATAGCTGGATCTTGGGGGAGATGGATTCCCAATTTTCTAAGAAAGCACCATATTGATTTCCAAAGTGGTTGTACAAGCTTGCATTCCCACCAGCAGTGGAGGAGAGTTCCCCTAGCTCTACATCCTCTCTAGCATAAGGTGTCTTCAGTGTTTTTGATCTTAGCCATTCTGACAGGCATAAGGTGGTATCTCAGAGTTGTTTTGATTTGCATTTCCCTGATGATTAGGGATGTTGAGCAATTCCTTAAATGTCTTTCAGCCATTTGAGTTTCCTCTGTTGAGAATTCTCTGTTTAGTTCTATAGCCCATTTCTTAATTGGACTGTTGGGCATTTTGATGTCTAATTTCTTGAGTTCCTTATATATTCTGGATATCAGTCCTCTGTCAGATGTGGGGTTGGTGAAGATCTTTTTCCATTCTGTAGGCTGTCGCTTTGCTTTGTTGACCGTATCCTTTGCCCTACAAAAGCTTCTCAGTTTCAAGAGGTCCCATTGATTGATTGTTTTTCTCAGTGTCTGTGCTACTGGTATTATATTTAGGAAGTGTTCTCCTATGCCAATGCGAGAAAGAGGAGTATTTATATGAGTGAGAATTGTTGAAACCAAGGTTGGATAAAGCACAGGGACAAATAGCCAAACGAATGGAAACACATGAACTATGAACCAATGGCTGAGGGGTCCCCAACTGGATCAGGCCCTCTGAATGGGTGAGACAGTTGATTGGCTTGATCTGTTTGGGAGGCATCCAGACAGTGGGAACAGGTCCTGTGCTCAGTGCATGAGTTGGCTGTTTGAAACCTGGGGCCTATGCTGGATCACTTGGCTCGGCCTGGGAAGAGGGGCCTGGACCTGCCTGGACTGAGTCTACCAGGTTGATCTCAGTCTGCTGCAGAGGCTTTGCCCTGGAGGAGGTGGGAATGGGGGGGTGGGCTGGGGGAAGGTGAGGGGGGCGGGATGGGGGAGAACAAGGGAATCCGTGGCTGATATGTAGAACTGAATTGTATTGCAAAATAATAATAAAAAATTCTCTTCCATCATAGAAAATAATGATATTTTACTTAATCTTCAAACTTGTTATAGGAATGCCTCCTACCTTCACAGTTTGATGTACTATTTTAATCTATGTGACCAAAAGATACATTTAAAAAAATAGGAACTTCTGAGTGTGTGCTTGTGTATTAAATCTGGTCAGCCCATTGATTTATACTATTTCAGTGCTATGTTCCCATAAAAGAATTGTCTCCTATATGCAACAAACATCAACACTAGGAATGAGTTACTTCAGAGTATGCAGATACATTCAAAGTGTAGTCTAATTGCATTTATTTTTCCACAAAGGGCTACAAGAAAATTATTCCAGTGAACAACTGGTCCACATAATCTTGTAACAATTATTAAAACAGTGTGTACTTTAAATACATCATTTTTCTTGAATCCCCTGTAGTCTGTAAGACAGAATGGACTTCATCACACGAGTTGCTAAGTATTCAAATGGCTGTGTGGGGATAGTATACAAGCATATCAATTATATCAACAGAATTGACCAGCTAGAAGAATTACAAGGATATCTTGTTTCAGACAGACCTGATGTGATTGTAAGTAAGCTAATTTGACTTCACCTTAAGCATTGCAGCATCTTTTCAAAGCAAGTCCCCTTGCCGCTCTTTTACACTTTAATTACTTCTTTAATCGACTCATTAGTTGATTGACTTATCACTCCTGGCAATAAGTACCTGTTCTAAGTAGGGGGAAGCTAATTGAAGCACTGGTCTCTGAATGCTTCCTGGCTGCATCCCAGCAGCTGGTTACTCAGTTTTTCAGATGACCGAGGAACTTCAAGCCCCACACATTAAATATCCCCAGAGCAAACTATACTGCCATTATTTGTGAAATTCTTTCCCAGTGATTTTCACTCAATCTTTATTATGTGCAGTACTTGGCTGATCTTCTCCTTTTCTTACTTAAGGGCCAGTCTTACCACAAGAACCTTGAATTCAGGTAAAGTCCTTTATCGAAATGTTGTAACCAGCAACCACTGTGTATGCTACCATTTATGACTATCATTCATGATTTTACATACAGGAAAGTTATTGGGTAACTAAGAGGAAGGAAAAATGAGCATACTGGGTCTTAGGAGAAAAAATTAGAATATGCTATTCTATGTAATCTTGTACAGTAAAAGGATACAGGCCTCATGAAGAAATTATGTCATATCCTACAGGGTTTCTTGATCCCTCTTATACTTTACTTGATTCAATTATGTTTGTCATAATTTTTATATGTCCCACAAAGAGACAATAATGCAGCACAAAATGAGGAAGCAGTATATCAAGTGATGACATGCTCATACTCATAACTCAGTTAGTGAAGGATTTAGACTTTACGCAATAGTTAGCAGCAATTAATAGAGATAGAAAAGAGGAGACTGAACAGCAACCAACACTGCAAGCAAAGCCAAGGTCCCTTTGTTGAGCAGAAAGAATTTCTCCTCTTGAGGCCAGAAATCTTTCCCAGATGACCAGAAGAAGCTTTTTCTCAGGTAGTTCCCTAGAGAATACCAAAGATTGGAAATCACTCCTTTTCTCTTCCTGTTTAGTTTTGATTGAAATGTAATGAGGCAAAAACAAACTGCTAATAAACCAGAATTGGAGTAATTAATGAACAGTAATCTTTATATCTTCTACTCTATTTAATTTAAAGGCTTCATGGTGCTATAATGAAGCCATTGAGGTAACTATGAGTGTTCACAGGGAATAACATGAAGCAGTGAGGGGTAATGTTCCTGGCTCCTAATGGAAAAGAGACTTCAAGGGAGAAGGATGCAAGTTGTGCCATGACTCAACTAGATTCATGAGCTCTGCACAGATTGCCTCACAAGGTAACCTGAAAAAGAAAAACACCATGTATAGACGGCCGATTCAGTACCAAGACTCTGTTAGTCCTGTAATAACTGCAGAGATTCATCTTACTTCAGACTCAAAGCAATATTAGAATATTTAATCCCATTGTATGAATCTCAGAATTCTCAAATAGATTGAGATCATCCTCTAGTGTGATGCCTAACAATAGAGATATCTTTTCTTATGCATGTAATAACCAAAACAGTTTTACTATTCACAATTTTCATCAAAAGAGGTGGAAGTAACTACTCATTTGACATTTCAGTGCATTCCCACATACTTGATAAGAACGACAAAATACTGGTGGGCAGCAGAGTTCTTTTTCCATCTTTGTTTTCCTATGTATAATTATAAGCAAGACATAATGCACAATCTCTTGTTTTGTAATATAACATGAAACATGATATGTAGTTCTAGCAGCTGGCTACACTTATATAGCATCATAAAGAAATACTTAATATATTACTCTATAAGAGATATTAATGGAAACTGGAAATAAAGTGTGGTTAATAAGGAAAAGACATAATATTTAAGCTTGTGTTATAATACATTCCAATTTATTATTAAACAAAGAGGTTAGGCAGTGGTAGCACATGCCTTTAATCCTAGCATTCTGGAGGCAGAGATCCATCTGAAGCTCTGTGAGTTCATGGCCACACTGGAAACAGCCAGGCATGGTGACTCACGCCTTTAATCCCAGGAAGTGATGGCAGGAAGCACAAAGGTGTATAAAGCATGAGGACCAGGAACTAGAGGCTTTTAGGTTTTTAGCGGCAGTTCTGCTGAGATCAACTCAGAAGCTTTCAGTCTGAGGATTCGTAGAAACAGGATCAGAGGAGGCGTTGTTGAGGTGAAATTTGCTGTGGCTTGTTCTGCTTCTCTGATCTTTCAGTATTGACACCAATACTTGGCTCTGGGTTTGTTTTTATTAATAAGACCTTTTAAGATTTGTGTTACATATAGCCAGAATGCCTGACTATAGAAAAGCTAAAATCACATTTACATGTATCCTTAATATTCTCCATTGTTGGGGTCCACAGAGGTTTCCTAGTGAGTTCTGAGCTTGCTTTACACAGCAGGACTGCATTAGGGGATGGCTTGACCAAGTGCATTGTTACCAGGTGTTTGGAATGTTCTGCACTTGGCTGTGCTAGGAAGAGGTCTTTTGTTCCACCCCTTGGTATTCCTTTAAAAGCCTTTTAGAAAGACAGAAGGGGCTTGTGGGCTTTGACACAGGCTCTCCCAAAGTTATCCTAAGTTTCTAGCTGTCTCTTTTCTCTATATTTCTGTCTAAATATTTCTTACTTCTCCCTGCTGAAGAGTACCCTGGGGGAAAAAGTGGGGGGCAGGTCCCCTACAGATGGTGCCAGAAACAGGGACAAACCAGGGACTTGGTGAAAGCTGGGGAGAAAGTCCTGCCAGAAGCATTTGGACTGGTCCTGTTTTGTAGTAAAAGTGAAGCCAGGGGGTTTTTATTCTCAGAAGTGAAGGTTAGGAGGTGGAATGCCTAAGTAGAAAAGTAAGGCTGCAGCATAGATATATCTCTTTATCAGGGTTTCTTTCATTTTCTCTTGCTCTTAAATTCTATCTATAAAAATTAAGGAAAAAATGTAAGGTTGAGTAGGAATATAGTGTAGAAAAACTTATGATAAGAAAAAAATAGAATGCAGGAATATAGCATAAGAAAAAAATTTTCCAAATTTCAATAATATCTCTTGTAATGTCTTGTTTTTTTTTGTTTTTAATTTTATTATTGTAGGACTTCTCTCTCTTTGAAGAGAACTTAATGTTCATTTATATCATTGATTCTTTTTATTTTTTTCATTGTTTTTATTTTATTAATTTCTGCCTTGATTATGTTTAGCTGATCCTATCTACTGTTTTGAAGTTTTTTTTTTAAACTGTTTTTTTCAAGGCTGCCAAGTGAGTGTACCATTAAACTCCTTATCTGAGATGTCTCAAAGTTTTGATGTAGACACTTAGCACTACACACTTTCCTCTTCTAGCTGTCTTCATTGTGTCTCATAGATACTGTCAATGTTGTGTTTTCATTTTCAGCCAATTCTAGGAATTGTTTCTTTCTTTCTTTGTTTTTTATTGACACAAATATCATTTAACAGTTTGTTGCTTATTGTCAGAGTTGAGGTTCTTTCGGTAGTTTTTATTAGTATTGATCAATAGCCTTATTCCATCATGATCAAGGAGAATACAGAATGTTATTTCAATATTCTTATATTTTTTGTGACTCACCTGACCTAATATGCCATCAATTTTTTGAGAAAATTACATTGGCTGCTGTGAAGAATGTTTATTAGTAAGTTTTTAGATGGAATGTTTTCTAGATCATTGTGAGGTCCATTTGATTTATGTTTTCATTTAACCTGAGTGTTTCTTTGTTTAGTTTTTGTCCAAATTTTGATTTGTCTATTGGATAAATTATGGTAGTGAAGTCACTTACTACCACTAGACTGGAGTCTCTTTATAGTTTAATTTCTTATAAAATTGTTTTTTAATTAAATCAGTATAACTGTGTTTGAGTATATATTATATATTTTGTATATTGAGTGTATATATTTAATATTAAGAATTGTAATATTCTCCTGGTAAATTGTTCTTTGGATAATTCTTTGATTTCTTTTGAGTAGTTTTAAGAAGAATCTATTTTGTCTATACCTTCTTCCTTCTTTTATACTAAAGTGTGTAGCCATAAGTTTTCTCAGGTCCTTTCCAGCCTGGCAGTCCCTCGGCTGCTTATAAAATAGTCATTCAGAGGCTTAATATGAATTACCAGTTGTATGGCCTATGTCAGGTTTCTTGCTAGCTAGCTCTTATAACTTAAACCATTTCTATTAATCTATAAGTGGCCATGTTGCCATGGCATTACCGGTCTGCCAGCATCTCACTGCTTCTTCAGCAGCGCCTGGCATCTCTCCTCTCCTCTCCTTTCTTCTCTCAATATATCTGCTTTGATATCCCACCTGCCTCTAAGTTACCTTGCCTTAGGCCAATGTAGCTTTATTTATCAACCAATCAACAACACATATTCACAGTATACAGAAATACATCCCACAGCAAAGGTGGTATCTCTATTTGATGGCGAAGTGCTTTTCTTAGATGAGGGAAAAAAAAAGTTGGATTCTATTTTTAATCATATCTGCTAGTCTGCCTTTTAACTGAGGAAGTTATACCATAAATATTTAGAATTATTATTGAAAGATATGTTTTAATGCTTGTAATTTTCTTGGTTCTGTGGTATTTTCTTAGACCACCTTTGATTGATTGTCCTATTACTTTTTATTTATTCCCTGTAAACGCCTGAATATATTTACTCTTCTCTTCAGATTGTAGTATTACTTCCAGTGTTCTGTGTAGAGTTGGTTCAGTGGTCATAAATTCCCTTAACATGATTTTAGTCAGAGAAGATTTTGATTTCTCTTTAAATTTTAATAGATATTTTTGCTGAATATAATAGTTCTTGTCAACATTTGTAATATTCTGAATTGGAATTCATTTTTCCAGATCTTTCTGATTTTGAACATTTCTGTCAGATAATTGGGTGCTATTCTGACATGCCTTCTTTTGTAAGTGATTTGAGCTTTCACTTGCAGCTTTCAAGATATTTTCTTTATTCTGTGTTTTGAATCTTTTAACTATAATATGTGGGAAGTTTCTTTTCTGGCCCTATCTTTTTGGAGTTCTGTAGGCCTCATACCTAGATGGTTGTCATTTTCTCTAGGTGTGGAAAAGAATTTATGACTTTTCTGGAAATATATTCTATGCCTTAGGCATGGTATTTTGTTTTTAACTTTATTTCATAATGCACTGTTTGTATAGATTTTAAAATAAATTCACCTGATATGTTATTGTTCCAGAATAAGTTATTTCTTATGAATGTTCACTGAATATTTTATTCTGATATTAGAACATTCAACTCTAAAATTTGCACTTCCATTATTGGGTTTAGATTTTTAAAATAATTTTTATCTACTTACTGATAATTATATTTCATAAAATATCACTATTGTCTGTTCCTTTATTTGTTTAAACATGATTTTTTAAAAACTTTTTTTACTTCTATAATTGCTTTTATGAAATCTTTACATAGATTGATACATAGGACCATTTAATTACTCCTTCGAAATGTATTTCTTGGTATATGTCACCCTTTCTTGTTTCTTTGATTCCTATTTTTTAATTTCAACTTTGCTGAAAACCTAATGTTTAACTGGGCATAGTGGCACGTGCCTTTGAAATCAGAAGTTTGTGGGCAGCTGTGTTGACGTTTACTTGTTTCCTTAGACTGTATTTTGGCATTCCCAGCATGGATTGTATCCTCTACATTCTCAAGCGTTTATAAATTAGAAGATACTATAATGGGTCAAACAGGGCATTAGTATAATTGCATCTTTGAACTCTGTTCTAAGACGTCTATTGCTAGTGCTTTTGAAAAGATTAGTTATCTATAATCTACACTTAGGCCTTATAAATGTTCAATGAGCTTTTAGAATATCTTCTAGCATAAATTAATCCAAAATCAAATGTATGCTCTGTTATATAAGTAGCATTTGAGGCTATTTTTTCATTCATTCCAACTTCAGTAGAATTCAATTTACCTATTCTGTCTCCTGCTCTCTACTTTAAATTCTATTTGGCATATAATCTAGTTAATTGCTCTCACATATGAATCAATATTTCCTAAATATTTTTTACTACTTCTCTTTTCTGTACCTCCAACCTAATTCTGTCCAAGAAAACATGTAATTTTTGTAACTTATAAACATAGGATAGAATTCAGTGGCAGAATTTCCTCAGGGTGACTTAAGAAGGCACAGAGAAATTAATAGTCTACAGTCTTCTTAACTCTTCTATTTGCAGTGAAATATCTGTGAACTATGATAAATATGTTTTATTAATAAGTTCATATTTAACACAGATTGGTAAATGTGCTTGTAATACTATTTAGTATTAGTGTATATTAATTTTATTAATAAAATCAAATACATATTTCCTTTTAAAATAATTATTTATGGATTGTAAGATAGCATATGAAGTCATTATACTTGAAGAAACATCACCATAAATTTACTAGTCTGCACTCTTGGACTGAATAGTTAAGAAAATGGAAGTATTGTTTTACTAGCACAAAACATATTATTATATAACTAAAATAGATTGAGAAAACAGATGTTTTTAATTAATAAAAAATCAAGTAAGTGAATATGTATACAAGGGATCTAAAATAAAGTTTTAGGTCATTCATTTAAATAAAATGTAACCTGGACATATTTCAACTTACCTTTGATTATTGTACACAGGAGAGTGATACTGAGAGATTGTAAGTTGAAGAAAAAGTGGACTACAACAGTAGCTCCAGTCTCAAAAAGCTAATAATAATAATTTCCAAATGTACTTGCTCTGAAAATAAGTATGACTTTCCACTCCAAAGTAATTCCATAATCTATTCACAATGTTTATAGGACTGCTGGTGAGACAATTCAAGCGCTTCATCGACAGAGAGCACTGCGTTTTTCTCAAAGTGTATGTACATGTTAGTGTTATTAGTGTTCACTTTGACTCCCACTCTTTAAACTAATGCTGTCTTTTCTTTTCTGATATAGATCTGGGAATAGTTGAAGTTAATGAAACAGACAAATAGACTTTCTCTGTTCCTCGTATGCAAAAGGTCTGCCTTGTGAGTGAATGTGTGTTTGCGTGTGTGTGTGTGTGTGTGTGTGTGTGTGTGTGTGTGTGTGTGTGTGTGGTTTATAGACCTCTTTGGAGTTCCAGATGGCTCCTACTGCCTGTACTTTTCTGTTCAGTATTTTTAGATATAGTATTATTAATGCTTTTAAACATTTTTGACATCCTTGAAATTGGAAATTGCTGTAAAAAATATTTTTTTCATTGTGTCAATATTGAGTAACATATGATTGATATATATATATATATATATGAATATGATGTATTGGAATCCATTTAAAATGTTATATTTATGTATAATACTGAATTTTCAGTACACAAAATTTGAAAAAACTTGACAATTAATATGTTACAAATAAAAGAAAAGATCCCATATTTTCCCTTGTAAATTTACATGGGGAGGGGACATTTTCCAAGTGTAGCCTTTATTTTACATTTTGCACTTATAAGGACAATGTTTAATAAGCAAAACACTGGGATTGTAGTTATCCAATGATCACTTATTATAAGAAAAGAAATTACAAATTTTCCATGCACATTATCATATTTAGGCACCAATGACAATAATACATAAAAAGATCTGAAATAATATGTGTTTGTAAATGTTTTAATGCCAGCTAAAATAAAAATTATAGTAATACCTTAATTAATGGCAGGAAAATAAACATTTTTTCTAAAACATAAAGAGGATTTTGTAGATGTATTAAAATAATTTGACTTACAAAAGTGCAGCCTGAGAATTGTTTTGCCTCCTATATCGAACATCATCCCTGAAGCTTGGTTTTCTTGAATCCTATCATGCTAAGGCACACATTTGTGCTTCAGGGGACACAGAGTAGTAACACAAAGGTCACAAAAGGTCTGTCTCTCAATGACTGATTCATTGTCTGAAAGCATTTTAAGATGAACCACAGCAGATTCGTAATCCAATTCAGATGGGCCATGTTGACCCACAAATGCTGCTTAGAATTGTTTCAAGGTCTGTTTCCAGGTACAATGGATTGCTTTACCCATCCAATACTGTATTTCTGTAGATGTGAGATGAATTGGTGAAAGTTTCTGACACCTCTCATCTCAGGCCTATAGAGTCCATAGTGGTTATTTTCTTTAAACCTCACCTACATTCAGCTGCATTTTGAGCCTTCACAAACACATGTCACTCAAAAATTGTAAATAGAAAATTCTATCAAAATATGTTTTACAGGATCTATCTATCTCCCTACCTATGTATCTGTCATCTGTATATTTCTCTCTCTTTCTCCAAAGAGAAAAAAGTTATCTCATCTAAAAAATACCAATTTTAAAAAATACATCACTTTCTATGACATTTTTCTATATTTGATATAAAATCATCTATTAATTCTGTAAAGCACAAATGCCTATTTTATATCAAGTATTAATCTATCCCTCATTTAATCTTATCAAAAATCAAAACACTTGTAAATCATTTAAGCAGTGAATAATGTTCTTAAATGCCTGACTTGAGGTTCACAGGTACTTAACATGAAGCTTCTCAATAGTTACGATGTATTGATAGAAAGTTTTGATGCTTAAATTTGGCATTTATTTTTTGTGTAGAAATAATTTGTTTTAGAATCAACATCTTACTCGTGTTTCAACAGTATTGACTTTAAAGCTAATATTAAAACTGACACCATTGTTGGCACAAGTTGACAAAAATATTAAGTATTATACTAAGAAGTCTATTGTCCTAAAAATGGAAGTGCCAGTCATTCAGGTGATAATTAATATAAATAAAATATTTAGAGGAACTAAAGTGATCCTAGGCCACAGTTAGGCTCATTTAAAACCACTGAGAAAATTTTTCAGGTTAGTTTTTGGTGCTATATGCTGCTGTTGCTGGATATTTCAAAACAGAAATTCTAAAGCAATCACAAAGACTAAGGACTTAGTGTTAGTTGTATATACTAGTCCAAAAGTTATCACTAATATTAATAATAGTTTTGATTGCAGGGTCCTCAATTGCCTCATCATAATTGTACTTAATGTTAATTTCTATTATCGTATACCTTTATTCTTTTATTATTTTGCTGGAAATAAGTTTGGCCTAATGGAGAGGAGGAAAGAGAAATTTGATTTAACATTTAAGATAAATAAAATTATGGAAACCCACCTAAGCATTGCATGAATAAGTACAATCTCCACCCTTAAGCTAATAAAACATCCAAGAGAAAACAATACAACAGTTTTCATATTACCAAAACTTAAATCCAATCAAATATTTAACATAATTCATAGGTTAGGAGTACCTTAGTAAAGTCAACACAAATTTACCTTAAGAGTATCAAGATAATTGATTAAATAATTTAAATTTATTAATATCTTATGATACATTAATATATATGACCTGCAGGCATAGCCCATAAAACATCTTAATATGAATGTAAATTAGGGTTAGCAAAATTTAAATTATTCCTAATATAAACATTTAAATGACAATAGAAATTTTCTTTATATGATCAAAGGAAATGTTGTCATTTTATTTTCCAAACAACATTTTCCAATTTATTAAAATGAAATTTTACCTATTATTTTTTTCCACTCACTTTGTTGTCTATGCGAGCACATTTTCTTAAAAAGCCTTGAAAATAAAGTAAAAGATACAAATTTAGTGCAAGAATTGGCTTTTAAAAATATTTATCTCCTGGAATTGTTCAGATGTTCTTAACTCATTTGTATGTGTGTCTGCATGACTTTACGTACACAAGAGGCAGGCCAGAGCACTTAGATCCCCTGGACTGGAGTTACAGGTGTTTGCGAGCTGCTAGGTGGGCCCTGAAAAATATGTCCAGGTCCTCTCTGCAAGAACAGTAAATGTCTGTAACCAATAGGAATTCTGTCCTGTTCCAGCCACAAAATTTTTTACTCTCAGAACTTTTCATACTTTGAAAGTTATGTGAATAGTATGTTTATGGATGTTTTTATTACAAGTTATAAAAGATACCTAAAAGAGTTAGACTAATGTTTGAAATCATCATTTTGTAAAATCTACTTATCACTATTAATTTTATGCCTGGGAAATATAGCTGGATATCTTCAAGATGTAGAAACTATAAAACATATTGTTTGGAAAGTTTTTCCAAATGGTGGAATCTATTATATATTTTTCATTAAATTGGTCTTGACTTTTTTTAATGATGCTGAAAATGGATAATAATTTTAGTTTTGTTGTCTATATCCACACTTTTCAAAATAAATAAAAATGACATATGTCTATGTAGTAATACATACACATTTGTCAGTCCCTCATTTTATTCTTTTTATACTCAATTGGTTTATGAAAAGCCTGGCAAAACAAGCCGAATACTCAGGCTGTCTTTTATAGCTGGCACTCTTGGGCCAGAAAGGTCAGCCTAACGAAAGGCCAAGCAATTTGTAGTGAATTCTATTTAATAAAGCAAGAAAAATGATGTGTGTAGTAATCTTTTACTGACTGAAGAAGGCAAGGCAGCTGTAGGAAAAGATCCCTGTCATTAATATATTGCATGCGACTCAGTGTGTTTACTGGATGCTGTATTGATGTGCTGCAGCAAGCACAGCTAAATGAACACTCAACTTTACACAGCCGAATGCCAGTGGCCATGAGATCCTAACAGGATAACTACGAGGATCAAAGGGTGCTTCATGTAGGAAGCATGGGAAAAATACATTATCCTAAAGCTATTTATCAACACAAAGCAATTAATGGGTGACACTAATCAAATACTAACAATGCTGCTTTATTCCTCTAAATCTGTTAAGAATCTTATTCCTCGTCATCTAGTTTAAGTGGTAATCCATAAGATCTTATATTAATTCCGAACTGTAGTAATATAAAAGCATATATATATTTCATTGTCACATAAACTATCACTAAAAGTTATAGATAATCCATTTAAAAGATTAAGAGAAATAAATATGGAGAACCTGTAAGATAATGATAGAATAAGTATAAATACTTAAGATTGTATGACCAAGAAGTTAATACTGCCTTTTAATATGACAAAATTACAAATATGAGTTGAAAATAAAATCAAAGTAGAAACCTAAGTGGGGTCAGAGACAAACCACTGCTTTGAACACTGCCAACTGTTGAAATGGTGTTTATTGCACAATTAAAACATAAATCTGACTGTATTCTTAGGTATTACCTAGAAAAAAATTATTAGAAAGCAATGGAAATGTTGGCTAGAGTCAATAAAGAAGGCTAATTTTCAGTAATGAGCATCATGTGAACTTTTGAAAACTCAAATTTTAATATAAAGCAATTATTTCACATTTACCATCTTTATTGAGAAAAAAAAAAAACAGCCTTTCTAGCTATACTCAAACAATACATGACTTCATCCAATAAGTCAATAAGAAGTTGACCATATATAAGTCTGTATTGCTGGACTTACATTTATCTGGTTGAACGTTGTAATATTGGTCAGACAACTTTGCAAACTCCATCTATCTTATTTAATTCTAGACACAGATGTAACTTCTATACACTGATGATTCTAATCACTAAGGCAAAGATAGCTTAAGCCCTGCATGGATATCCATTTAATGTCACAGTTTGTTTTCTGACAGATTAATGTGAGAGGAATCAAATGATACACAAGTAAAAGAATAAAATGAAAGTTATGACAATTTCACTATACCCGCAAGGTTATGGTGTGTATGCAATAAGCACAAGCATGAGCATATAAACATGCATCTGGAGATCAAACTCCAAGAGACTCAGGCCTTGTCAAATTGACACTGAACATATAAAGGTAAATAACTGGAACTTGAGCTACTTTGATCCATCGTGCCTTGCAGGCATGTGTCAGACCAAGACAAAAACATCAGACATTGAGTGAAGACCATGGCTGCTTCAACACTGCAGCACGTGTATAATGGTTAAAAAGTCTATTTAATTGAATGCGTGCTAGGAACATAAAATTATAGAAGTAGACAAAAGATATATTATATATTTATTAGTCTGTATACATATATGTTAATAGTAATGTAGATATGTAAATAAGCATAGTAATGTAAATTCAGATTATATACATACGTCAAATTTATACTGCTGTGGAAGTAAGAGAGAAAGGGAGGGAGGGAGGAAACAAGCAACAGAAAATCCCTACTCCAAATACAAGTACTTAAAAGAATTAAATAGTATTTTGAGCTAAAACCATAAAACTTTCTTTTGTTACTGAAAAATCTAGCCATTCAGTTTTAAAATAGTAAATGTAAAATCAAAACAAGTTATTGACTGCAGATTTAAAAATATATTTCATTGCTCCTCTATAATATGTAGATAGTAGGATGAGAGCAGTAAAGATATTTAAATAAGTTAAAGATTACTTTTATTCTTCATGTTACTATTCCTGTGAACTGTGATTCTTTTCCTTTAATATTTACAGACACCTCCGAGAAGAATGAGTGAAAGAAGGAATCTTACCTCTCCTGCAGTAGCATTACAGTATTAATCAATTTTGAACAATGCTTTGAAGTTTTCAAACTTTGGAGATTTGCCGTTTTGTGCTTCCAAGAGAGGAGCAGAACTAAACATCAGCTTAACTTAAATATTAGAAGCTCTCACCAGAGGCCTGTTCAGTCTAGGCAATTCTCTGTGTTAATGCGTAGAGCTGCATGTCAACATGCACTACTTCGCCCAAAGTTATAGCATGCAATTAAAAATACTTTTATTTTTATAGTACCAGTGGTATTTCTAAAAATAGAAAAAGAATGTCTATATTAATTAACATCTACTCACTGCTTATTATGTGAAGACATATTATAAATTTGTGCTAAAAACATGGCTTGTTTTATTGCCTTAAGTAAAATGTTCCCTCTTGAAACTTTTTCTATGCAAATTCTAAGATTCAGTCCTTCATCACATTTTTCTTCTTTCCAGTCTTTTTTTTTTTCTTTTTGTATAAAAATAAAATAACTCATTTTCTCTCTTGAAGCAGGACAGTAACTTCATTAAGTGCCTACAGTAACTGGTAGACTCTTAATTAAAATGGTGTCCAGTGCTCCTTTTCAACCCTGGCGGCAAACTGTTGATGGACTAATACTTAGTGGGTACAGCTCTGCTTGCCTGCCCTGTTTCAAACACCTTTATTGAGAGGTGTCCTGAAGATCAATAGGACATTCTTATGGAACACATAATTTGGTAAGAAGTGGAATGCTGGACATTGGCTATTATTCTTTCCTGCTCTGAAGCTTATTGGTTTGTATTTTTGCCTACGTCTCCATAGCAGAATGTAGACAAATTTCTAAATGGTCTTATTAAAAAAAAATGGAGTCAAATATAAGGGTGAAAGTCTTAGAGAAAGATCAGGGAAATAGGGAAAGCCACAGGTAACCTTACCACACCAACTAGGCAGCTTACAAATGCGAGTTACTTCCTGTCTACCCATGCCTCTATTGCCTTGGTGTTCTGCCATCTTATTGGCTCTCTTAGCCCAACTACCTCACTTCCTCTTCCTACACAGCTCTGTCACTTTCTGTCTGTCTGTACAGACTTCCAGGTCTCTATGGTTGGTACTTGGATTAAAGACATGTGTCACCACACTTGGCACCACAGCAGAAGCCCTTTTTAGCAATTTTCCTCTATTCTTCTTGTTTTCTTACTCCTTTGCTTCTGTGTGCTCTTTCAGTTTTACTGTCAGTTTTTATAGGGAGCCAAGGATTCCTTTCTCATTCATAAATATTCCACTGTCTTAAATTTAACACCTGGCTAGTTTTCCTCCTTTCAGTAAAAGATACCTTTCCATGAATTGTTTTCTCGGTAAATTCTCAAAATTGGTAACCACATTTAACATTTACACTATTTTACACTACTTAGATGGCATAACCTTTGACAGCATTATGAAAATACTTACCTACACATATAAAGAATTGGTTTTTATATTAATTTATAGTTACTTCTGCTGCCTCAATGGTGTGGATATTTTGGAATTACATATTTATGACTAGAACTCATCAAAATTAGTAATTTCAAAGAACAGGACTCTAACATAAAGACAAATCTGGCCTCTGTGAAGTAATATGTATTACTTAAGATTAAATTACTTCAGATTAACAAACAGATTAAATATATCTGTTTATTATTAGTCATCAAAGTTAGACACATATGAAGGCACCTGAATATTTAATTAAATAAAAATATAATTTGTGTTTTCTTTCTATTATTTCAGTTTCTGACTAAAATATAATTTTAAAAGATATTCTACTCCCAATTATGATGTGATGGCTTATATTAGGGAACCAATAACTTGTGAGGAACAGTTAAAAAACTGGACAAAATACAAAAGAAATAAAAGCCTATCTTGAGGGAAATGGGGCAAAGATCCCACTATAAAGATAAGACTGAGAAACAGCAGAACTTAGAAGACATTGGAAAGGAACCCACTCAGTACTAAAAGTTAAAAGCAATAATATGGGTTGAGAGACTATAACTCTATGCCCATTGAAAGTATTCTATTACTACAAAGTAAAAATTAAGGTAAAATACTTATTAACAGGGAATTAGAGCTGCAGATCTCATGAAGCTGAATCACTGCATGAGGGATAGTAAGGCAAACTAAAAAAGAGTTTAATTGGAAGTACAAATAAGAATAAAAATAATGGACAATAAAAATTATAACTAATTTCCTAAAACAATATGAATTTATCTCTGTATAGAAGTAAGTTGATGATTTGAAAGTGAATATACTTTATTTTTTACAACGTATTTATTTATTTATTTATTTATTTATTTATTTATTTATTTATTTACTTATCTTGAGTAGAGCCAAAACTTATTCTAAACCACAGTCATCCTAGGGTCCCCCCTGCCATGTAGCCTCCCTGGTTCTGTGCATTGCAGTCTGATTGTTCATTGCTTTATATCTAGAATCCACATATGAGTGAGTACATACCATGTTTGTCCTTCGGGGTTTGGGTTACCTCACTCAGAATAATATTTTCTAGTTCCATCCATTTACCTTCAAATTTCATGATGTCACTGTTTTTCTCTGCTGAGTAGTACTCCATTGTGTCTATGTACCGCATTTTTTAATCCATTCTTCAGTTGACAGGCATCTAGGTTGTTTCCAGGTTCTGGCTATTACAAATAGTGCTGCTATGAACATAGTTGAGCATGTTTCTTTGTGGTATGATTGAGCATTCCTTGGATATATGCCCAAGAGTAGTATGGCTGGGTCTTGAGGTAGAATGATTCCCAATTTTCTGAGAAACCGCCATACTGATTTCCACAGTGGTGTACACATAGAGGTGTAATAACAATGGCAAAAACATCATTAGAAGGTGTGAATGCAATCTAAGACAGATTTTTAATATATATTTTTATTTCATAATTAACTTGATTTCACATATCAGCCATGGATTCCCCTGTCCTCCCTCCTCCCATCCACCAGCCCTCCCCCCCCCCCCCCGAATCCACCCCCCATTCCCACCTCCTCCAAGGTAAGGTATCCCCTGGGGAGTCAGCCCAGCCTGGTAGACTCAGCCAAGGCAGGTCCAGTCCCCTCCTCCCTACACCAAGGCTGACCAAAGTGTCCCAGCATAGGCCCCAGGCTCCAAAATGCCAGCCCATGCACCAAGGACAGGTCCTGGCTCTACTGCCTGGGGGCTTCCCAAACAATTAAAGCTAATTATCTATTCCACTTATCCAGAGGGCCTGGTCCAGTTCCATGGGGGCTCCTCAGCCATTGGTTCACAGTTCATGCGTTTCCACTAGCTTGGCTATTTGTCCCTGTGCTTTTTCCAATCATGTTCTCAATATCTCTCCCTATACAATCCCTCCTCTCTCGTGTGAGTTGGGCCATGGATCTCTGCATCCACTTCCATCAGACATTGGATGAGAGTTCTATCATGACAGCCAGAGTGTTCAGCCATCTGATCACCAGAGCAGGTCAGCTCAGGTGCCACAGACTGGCCCATTGGGGGTACCATGACCGTAGGAGAACCAGGGCTTGGGTAGTCAGGAAGGCAAGGATTTGGTGAATGACAGACAGACAACACACTCAGAAGTGGTTTGAATCTGCTGCGATTTTACTTCTGCATATCAGTAGTTTATATACAGAAAAGAAAACTATCAAGTCATACAAGGAACAAAAAGAGCTTGGCAATATATCATCTTAAAAACAACAACAACAACAACAACAACAAAAACACAGCAAGCACACAATTATTAATCAGCACTAGACATATCCCTTCACCCACAAGAACTTTATGACCCAAAGAGCAGTCTGTGTTTTTTAAACTTAGTACAGTCTCTAGATTTGTGTAGACTTCTTTGTGGTTGCAGCTGTGTCCCTCATCTTTATCTCAGCCTCTCTCTAGTTTATTACGTACTTCTACTTTTCTGGTTCTCATGACCCACTTAGGCAATTTGGATGCTGCGGATTCTCCCTAATCTTTCTTTAGTTCTTTTATCACATATCTGTTTCAATATAAAACCTATTTACCTGCTGGAATATGGACTCTTGTACTTTTACACCTGTAAAGGGAAGGGGTTCTGCTGTAGTCCTTAAGTTTCCCATGCTAAAGTTCCTCAACAGAGGGGCCCACCATCTGCCTCCTATGAGATAACGTTTTCTACCCTAAATCACTTTAGTTGGGATTCCTAAAGATTCCAAGCGGGTGAGTGTTCATTCCCTAGAAGTGCCTGAACTATTGTACTTTCTATTATCTAGCGGCTTGGGGTCTTTAAGGAAGAGCTCATTCTGCTATATCTAAATAAGGTCCATGTCCAGCTTCCCCTTTCCTCCATAGTTCACAACCCAAGCATTCTTTAATTTTGGCTGTGCTTCATAGACTAATTAGAACATTATCAGAAAAGCAGTTATACAGAACCCATAGCCCAGGGAGCTCATGATCCGTGAAGCACGTCTCCTTCGAGAAGGAAGCATAACACAGGCACTCTGCCAGGGACCTCCAGGGAGCTTAGTCCCGTGGGACACGTATATCCTATCCACTATTATTGACATAATTGTTTATGTCACATAGAAAACACTGGAGTTGGTGTGGCACTCAGGTATTCTTTTGACAATTGCCAGTAGTCTACAGTGGAGGTATCTTTGTGGATTTCTGGGGACTTCTCTAACACTCTGCTTCTTCCTATTCCCTTGGGGTCTTCATTCATCATGGTATCTCCCTCTCCATTCTCCCAATTTGCTCCTGATTCAGCTGGTACCTCCCACTCCTCTAAGCTCTCTTTTCTCCAACCTTTTCCTCTATTATGCTCCCCCAACCCCAGTTTGCTCATGTAGATCTCATCCATTTCTCTGTTGTTGGACAATCCCTGTGTCTTTCTCCATGTCCTCTTTACTAGGTAGCCTCCCTGGAGTTGTGAGTTGCAGTCTGGGCATTTACCCAAGGAATGCTCAATCAGACCACAATAACACATGCTCAACTATGTTCATAGCAACATTATTTGTAATAGTCAGAACCTGGAAACAACCTACATGCCCTTCAACTGGAGAATGGATAAAGAAAATGTGGTACATATACACAATGGAGTACTACTCAGCAGAGAAAAACAATGACATCATGAGGTTTGCAAGCAAATGGATGGAAGTAGAAAAAAATCATTCTGCATGAGGTAACCCAGACTCAGAAAGACCAACATGGTATGTACTCACTCATAAGTGGATACTGGATGTAAAGCAAAGGATAACCAGACTGCAACTAAGAGATTTTAAGGTCTTTATGTTTTCTGAGATGGAATCCTAACTTCTATTTGATTGCAAATTTCTGACTGCGAATGTTTCACATTCTCTGACAGCTATTTCAGTGTGGTTCATGGACCCAGATTTCCCTGTAAGCTCTCCAATTAATTGAAATCACACATGTCTCTCCAAACCAACATAAACTCTACATACCTAACAGACTGCTCAGAAACTCATCATACTTGATCTGAAATTAACCAAGTGTGAGCAAGATCAAAAATGTCCAGTCAACAAAGGTTGGCTAGATTTATTAAACATCACTGAAATTAATCCACATATGCAAGTCATCACAAAACATATGCAATATGCAAGGCCAATACAGTACAGTCTCAACATCATAGAACTAATTCTGTAGAAATATTTCACAATGAAAATTACAGACAAGAATGGTAGAACAATAAAGCTAGAAAATATATATAAAAATAATTATAGAATTCAAGAAATTTAAAGAGGAAACAAACACCTCTCTGAAAAAGAGTATAGGAATAATGCTCAATCAAAGTCCAAGAAAACAGAAATATCACTGAGTAAAATGAAGACAATCCAGGATATAAAATGTGAATTCAATAAAGAGATAAAAAGACACTGGGAAACTAAAGCTAAAATAAAGATGGAATTAAAAATATTCAATAACCCAATTTGAAAACTCATTAAAAAATCATTCTAAGTAAAGAATTTATCAAGTACAACATTGAACATTAGTACTTGAAAATAAAATAAAAGAATTGAACAACTAAAATGAAGTATATGATAGATTTTAAAAAACAAATGGAAAGAATTTCCATTAACTTTGGAACACTATAAAAAGAGAGAAAGTATAAATTCAAGTTATAGAAGAAGGATAAAACTATCAGGTTAATGGTGTAGGTCAGATCTTCAGGATAATCATAGAAAAAAGTCCCACTAATATTAAGGAAAGAAATGCATATTCTCTCTACGTCCTACTTCATGAGATGGATCCCAAACTTGAGACTATTAAAATTGGCAAGAACTTATCAGTAGATATGTCCCAGGTCCTAAGAGAGAACCCAATGCTATCATTCTGCTAAATGGATATAGTATTAACATAACCCCTAATGGCTTCTTGCTATACCTATCCCTCATCCCTCATCAGAGAAGCCTCTTCTTGCAGTAGGAGGCAGTTAACACATATACCCTCAACTGGTGAACATGCTGAGAATAAATTAATCTGACATTCTTTGCCCTAAATGGGACATACACATGATGTCTCTTTATGCATTCATTCTTCATGGATCTTTGTGCAAGAAGGAATGGAAATAGAGTGTACATAGGAATAAAATCAGGTAAGCAATATTTTCCATGCACAACAGGGAAGTTGCCCATATTAACCCACAGTGGTTGTCTTAGCATAATGGGACCTGTGTACATTTCAAGCCAGACAAAATCCCAGCCTAAAGTAGGAAGGGTGGGCATAAAATCTAACCATAAACTGAGAAGCTATTTATATTTGATAGCTTTTGGGTGAGAGAGAGTCAGTTATCCTTAATAATGTAATCTTAGTAGGTCAACCACTCTCAAGGCTATGTGGGCAACATAATCTGGACTGACAAGATGAAAAAGGCAAAGGGAACTCATTGTTGGGTGAGAAGTGATAGACAGATAAATAGTTGGTTATGAATGGAGTTGGAGAAAGGAGGTGAACACATTCAAACTACATCGTATGGAGTTTTCAAAGCAGTAATAAAAATTATTAAAATGAATAAAGTCCACTTTTGTTGAATAAAATATATTATGGTACCTTCAATGATAGGCACCACCATAGATTGAAAGTATGAAAAAAGTATTCTAAGCAATTGAAACTAATACAAACAAGCATGTCTATGTTAAATCAGGTAAAATAGACTTAAAAGTAACATTATTCAGAAGAGATTAAAAAAAGATACTTCATGACATTACAATCCTAAATATACATGCACAAAACTTTGGCACATATAATTTCATAAAATGCCAATGGATTACAAGGCACAGATAAACCATAACTAAGCAATAGTAGAAGAGTTCAGTACTTGACTTTCTCTAACAGATGGGTCAACTGGATCTACAATAAACAGAAATGCATCAAAATTAAATAATATTGTATGATAAATAATGTGTACCTAAGAGATATCTCTAAATATTCCACCCAAACACTAAACAATACTCATTCTACTCAACAGCTCATGAAAGTTTCTATAGAATAAAAATAGGACATAACTCAAATTTCAACAAATAAAGAAAATTTAAATAATTGCATGTAACCCAATAGGATACACCAATGTAAAAAACTTAGATCCAACAACAAAATAACCCCCAAATTACACAAATTCATGAAGACTTAACAACAGATTCCTAAGAACCTGTTATTGAAGATACCACATATTTCAGTCAGGGTTTGGCGGAGTAGAGCTGGAGCTGGCCTGAAGGCCTCCTCTTTGAAGACTAGCTCTCATAGTATTAGAAGTTGTTACTTACACTGTCAAGTGAAGAAAGCAATCAATAATCTTACCTAGCTGTAAATGTTACAAAACTCAACAATCACCAATATGGCAATATAGTTCCATTGCTACAATAGTGTCACTTATATGTTGGGATAACCAAAATGTGTCTAATAGGATTTAGAGTCTAATCAATAGGAGGGGATTTCTGTCTGGTACTATAAACTTAGCCAATTATCTATGGTTAAATAGGTCATGACCACAGAGGAGAACCTACTACTACTATTTTCCTAACTCAATATAGCTACTTACTGTATTCTAACTATATTCTAAACATGTAGTATTATGCCTACAGATAACTGTGGCTCTCATTCCTTATCAAAGAAGCTATTTTACTCAGGAAATATGGCTTTTACAGAGATCTACAACTCATCAAAAAGCAGAGGGAAAGTGACCATGTGATTTCTACACCCCAGTTATACACTGAAAGCCCTACTCATAAAGCTCAGGGGATATCATGGGAGAAGGTTTGAAAAGACTGTAAGAACCAGAGTACTAGGATGCCAGCAGAAAGATGGTATCTTCTAGACTGCACCCATGAAATCTCAAGAATAAGGTTACCTAAACAAGGTATGAGTAATGATGATGTCAGTCAATATGCTAATATGTATAAAGAGGATTTCACAAGGTCCTGCCCCTTAGTGAAGATCTACAGGCAATCAATGGATGCTGAGAGATGGAGAATCTATTTTCTCCAGGGACAAGCCCCTGGTAGATTACTCAATCTTAAGTGGTCAACCCTAAACACAAGTATATCTGGCAACACTAAATGGGCTCAGTGGGAGGTGTGTGTGCGTGTGTGTGTGTGTGTGTGTGTGTGTGTGTGTGTGTGTGTGTGTGTATGTATGCATGTGTGTGTAACAATAATATTTATAGAAGATCACAAATTTGAGAAAGAATGAGAGAGGGCAAAGGAAGAGTTGGAGGAAAGAAAGTGAAGGGTGAAAATTATGTAACTATAGTAGTCATGTATAAAATTCCCCTCAAATTAAAAAAATCAAAATAATGTTCTTAATTGTAAGATATTGTCTGTCAGTTCTGTTTAACATTTATTCTGTAGAAATAAAGTGGATAAAAGTGTTTTCAGTTTCATGTTAATTCAGTGGAAGCAAATAATATAAGTGGCCATTTTATTTTCATATACTCAAAAAAAAAAAACAATATGTGAAAACTTTACTCAAGAGTAGCCTCAAGTAAGCAGCATTAGTTTCCTGTGTTTCTATGTGGGAAGTGCAGACACAGTTATACTCCCTAACACCTGTAATTATCACATCAAGAGAAAGCAGATGGACTATTTAGGGGAAAGCTGAACTAGCTGCCCTGGGACACAAGCATTATTTTTACCTAAAAGCACAAAACTGGTACTTGAGTGATTTTTTGCTTAAGAATAATATAAATTATGTTATGAGCTGGGCGGTGGTTGTGCACGCCTTTAATCCCAGCACTCGGGAGGCAGAGCCAGGCGGATCTGTGTAAGTATGAGGCCAGCCTGGGCTACCAAGTGAGATCCAGGAAAGGCACAAAGCTACACAGAGAAACCCTGTGTCAATATATATATACATATATATGTGTATATATATATATATATATGTATTGCAAAGATGAAACAAAAAAACTGCTTACACCTAATATTGACTAAGTCATCAACAATATCCATCTGCATGTTAGAATGTGAGATCCTAGTAGCTGCTTAGTATACAGACCTATAGCAGTCCCAATTTGGCACTGAAGTCTAAGATTCTTAGAGAATCAGTTTTATTCAATCAGTATTGGAGCCTGAAGGAGTTGGAGTCTGATATCAGGAAAAAAATGGAAATTTCGGGAGACATAGACACACCCTCTCAGTAAATACACAGTACTTTTCCCCTGGACCATTTTATGTCTGGGATGCTGCCAAAATGTACTATCCACTCTGGGGGAAGATTTTCTCACCTTACACAATCCTTCTTGGAAATGTACTCGTGCATCCGCCAAGAAGTAAGTCCATTAATTGATTCTTGAACCAATCTAATTGACAATCAAAATTAACTATTACAGTCCATACCTATTCAATGTTACACCCCATCAGATCTCATGTTATGATTTCCAAATGAAGATCATGATTCTATCTAACCTAACTATTCCTGCCAAAATTATACTATTTTCCCTATAATAGATGCAAAGTTCCTTGGGGGAATGCTTACTCTTTTAATATCTGACAATTAAATACAATAATATACTTTTAGCCACACTTAATTGCTAATATTACCTCCATCAATGTTGTATGACACAGTAAAACATTAGTAGAGGAAAGAAAACACAAATGTATGCCTAATATATCACTGTATTTGAACAATCATATTAAGAACACATAAAAGAACCACTCACTGCAATTGCAATCCTTCTTCCATAACTGATCACATGTCCTGCTGATCTGGTATTTAGAATTACTTTTTTTTTTCTTACTATGTATTCTGTATATCCTGTAAACATAGCAAGCACCTCAGGAAGTATGGCTTCTTTACTGGAATAATGACCCACATTTTAAGTCTTGAAAATTCTAGACCACTCATCAACCGGCATATTGTATGGTTGCCATTTCTCTTGACCTTAATCGCCAGACATGGGTAACACTAAAAGAAGCTCTGAAGGATCTTGTACCCTCCAGATACCTTCATTGAGAAGTAGCACTCTCAATTCTCCCTGGCAGTCTCTATCAATCACCTCTGTTCATAATGTGACTTCTCTCTTAGCCTGCTGAGTAATGGGCATCACAGCCCATAAGAGGATAGTTTTGTTGTTCCTTCTGGTAGAAGCACTGTTGCCTCTGGGACCAACATCTAGTTAAGCAGAGGACAAAGTAAAACGAACAGAAGACAGAAATGTTCCTAGTGTGTTAATAGGTAGTGTTGAATGATCCATTTCTAACCTTTCATTTGTGGACCAGTGAATCTTGGCTATGTGAAAACATTACATATATCATATGTTGATTCAGAAAATGTACAGCCTTATGGAGAACCTTGCTTCAGGCCTTCAGGATTTTCCACTGAAGTTAACACTATAACTACATCTGTAAAAACAAGAACAAGAACAACAAGCAACATTGTACTGTTACATAAAACCAGCTGTTTCAGGATAGTGGAGAATAGAGTGAGACAAGTGAATTATGGGAACATGATCCCACTGATGAACTTCTTTGTGAAGTGTATTCTCTGCTAATAACGCTGTGCAGAACTACATGGTAAAGGATATGGCATTCTATAAGTTCCTGAATTGTAATTTTGGCAGGGATACTATATGGAGGAAAGGAAAATCAATACTTAGAGTAACTATTTTCTCCAGTAATCACAAAGCATTACTCTTTTCATAATGGAAATGTTCCACTACAGTCAGTTTGCTGTCACATCACTGTCTGGCCACACTGGGACATTGCAGCATATTGGAAATTTCTTATGGTCTTTGCTTCTGGAGTATTTGTTCCCTCATAACATTTTCAGACATGAATATATATGCACCACACTTATTTGATGATGGGTTACTGCTATGCAAACTAACTTTATGATTTTGTGAATCAGATAACACAGATTATGATAGACAACTCAGGTTGTATGTTCAGGTGGTGTTCTGTCAAAGAGAGTTCAGTTTCTACAAAGGCTCAGTAGAAAATCACAAGCTGTATTTCAGTGAAGAATTAGTGATCTGCAGATCTCCCCAAGGCCTTCCTGAAAATTGCCAAATGTCTCTGCTATAATTCACCTTTGAGGATTTGTCAAAGGCTTCAAAGAGCATCCCTGTTTGCCACTGACACCACAAGTGACATTGAATTCATGGGATCATACAACCCAAATGGCAAAGCAGCCAACCCACAAAACATTCAAATCCTGATGTGGAGTTTTGCACAGTTCTGGGCCCACTCAAAATTAGCATTTTTCTGAGTCATTTGGTATGTGAACTAAAGTAGTATGTTCAAGTGAGAAACATAATCTCTCCGAAAATATGATTAGACCTGCTATGTGTTTGCTTTATCTGGAAAGAAGGTCCAGATACAACAACTCATTTTTCATCTTAAGACTATATCTACATACCCCATACCACAAGACTCTTGTAAATTCTACTTGGGTAGAAAGCCCTTGAATTTTGCATTAATTTATTTTATATCATCTGAATATTATATATATATATATACATATATATATATATATATATGTATATATATATATATAGTTAACCAGCCTAGAATTGTTGGTACTTCATGCTTAGTTCAGTTACCACAATGTTATCAGTAAAATGGACCATTGTAATACTTTTTGGCAGAGATATGAGATCAAGATGCTTGTGAATTAAGTAATGGCACAGTTTTTGGAATTAACATACTACTGAAGTATAACCATAAACATGTACTTCTAGCTTTGCCAACCAAAGTAAACTGTTTCTGGTGGTTTTTATGGAGGGTAGTATCCAAGTTAGCTTAACTATAAACTTGATACCACATAGAGTCATTTAAGAGGAGAAACATCAGTTGGCCTGTAAATGTTTCTATGCGTGATAGCTTGATGGGTAATTGAAGAAGAACGATGCAACTCACTGTGGATGTCGGCATTCCCTAGGCAGGTTGTGCTTGCATGTTTAAGAAAGCTTACTATGCATTAGTATGAGCAAGCTAGAAAGAAGCATTTGTCTGTGGTTTTTGAATTCCTACTTCAATTCCTTCCTTGAATTTCCCCAAATGTGACCTGAAAGTACAAAACAAATAAATCTTTTCTCTCAAGCTTCTTTCTGTCGTGATATGTGTCACAGCAACAGAAAAGAAACAAGAAGAGATATGGAGATTAAAAGTATATGAAATGTCAATATCTATGTACTAGGTAATAGGAGATGTGTTAATATGCACAAGGAAGAAAATCACATCTGATACAATGCTTAAAACCAAAGTCACTAGTAAAGTGAGTTTACTGTAATCAACTGCCCTTCTCTATGATCCATTAGTCTTCTGTGGATGCCCATTAGGAATACCAAAAGGGGATAAGGCAGGAACCACCAACCTCACATAGTTTAATTCATTGATGATAGAATTAATTTCTGTCATTTCTCCAGGTATGTGATATTGGCAGTTTGGGGGTTGTGTTAGTTTTTGTTTCTTTGTGTGTTGTTTATTTTCACCATATTTCCTAGTAGAGATATGCCTCATGGTTTACACTGAGCCTTTTGAAGTACAGTAGCTCCCACTCTATAGGTCAGAGAAAGAATGTGGAGATCCTGCCACTTAATGTTTATCTACCCAAATTTTATTCATTCTGAGATTAGGGCAATTACTGCAGGCTGGATTCTGGAAGCCACCAGACACAGCGTGACTTGTACCTTGGCTAAAGCTATTCATCACTCTGCCACCGTGAGAACCTTACCTGGAGGGTTACAATATTGCTTGGAATGACCCAGAATCAATATCCAGTCAGAGCTAGTCTCCAGTGGTCCCTGAAAGGTCTGATTATCTCCTTGTCCCCAGTGTACTATTACCCTAGTCAAAGGTCATGGGTTACATAAGCCAAACTTTTCAGTATTATAGCAAGGGCCTTCATCAGGAGGACTGATTTTCTTTTTCATTCAAGTGGTTCTGGCTCTGAAAACTAACTCAAACTGGAAATTAGCTCAGGGACTGTGATTCTCTTTTGTTATTATTTGAAGCAGCCTTTCAATAATTCATTTTGGACTTTTTTCTATTATAAAATTGAGCAATAACTTAATCATATCACAGATATTTCACTTCTGTAAACATGCTGGTTAATGATCTGGTGCCAATCTTCTACACCAGTGACACTAGTCCACCAACTGCTTTGTCTTTGCAGTCCAATACGGTAAGTTCACTTGTCTTGCCTTAGATGGCCCAACACTATCACTAGCCACTTGCTCCCAGGAGGTTCACTTAGCAACAACGTACGTGATTTCTCCAGTTAAAGCACCTATGGCTCTCGTATTAAGGTCTGATGCACAGAGCAGAGCAGTGACAGGCTGCTTCAAGTGTGCCTGTGACCACGTCACAAGAAAAGTCTTTTTCTTTTAGATACTTGTTAGCCAGCCAAGCTAGATGACATGATGAGAAACAGGTTCCATGAGTGGCTCTCAAAAACTGAAGTAGAAAGATGACAATGACATCGCACAGGAATTTGAGGGTTCTCTGGCCTCAGCCACGTGAGGGTATGCCATACATCTGTACTACAAATTACAGCAATCCCCTCTTTTCCAGGCAGTGCCTTCACTTTAACAGATGATAGCCTTTGAGCATGGAACTTAAAGTACAATAATAAGTTGGATAATCAAATGCTCAGGGTTTGGGTCTGTTTTTCAGCAATTTGAGCCTTGAGGATTCAGAGAAGATTCTTTTCAACTGCTCCTACAAGTCTTCAGTTGGTTTTTGTTGTGGTGGTGGTTTTGTGTGTTTGTTGTTTCAAATGCCCACCAGGAACTAGGAAATTCCATGTCTGAGATTACTCTTTTCCTACGTTAGTGTATCCATAGAAGTTAGAAACAATTAGCCAGCATCATTCCTTAATTTTCCCCAAATAGTCTAAGCATTGATATTATGAGTCCCCAAGTTCCTTGCTCCTCACAAAGGGTAAACCAGGAACACTAAATGTACTTACACTGCAGAGCTCTTGAAACTCTTTATATTGAATTTTGCCTGTCTCTGTACTACCAAGTCTTTAAGTGAAGAGCCATTTGACATCACCAAGCCTCTGGAGAAATTCATCCTTACAATTCTGCTCCTTGAGAATCACTGTTTATATTAGATAAGGGTCTCTATAGGAATGGAGCCAATGGAATGTATAATATATGCAGATTTACTAGACTGGATTATTAGTGATAATTGATAGGTGGTCCAACAATGACTATATACATACTAGAACATCTGGAAATTTTGTTGTTGCTCAAGCCGCAAAGATAGATGTGTCAACAGTCCCGACCTGGTGCTGATGGCCTAGAAGAAGAATTGATTGTCTGTAGAACTGGACCTTGATGCCAGTGGAGAATGACAGCTGCTAAGACAGATGTTCTCACCAGCAAGAAGAGAAAGCCAGTGACACATGCAGAGCCAGAAAAGCAGATGTCCTCTTGCACATCTTTATATCTGAACCCACCTCCAGGTTCTACCCTCTCTGGGGAAAGCAGGCCTTCTCCTTTAGTTTGTGGTAGGCTACAAAACTATAGTTATGCCTTTTTATAGTAGTGAATACTTTTAGCACCAAAACTATTTCAGGTAAAATTGGTGTGTAGACCAGCCCTAAATTCATATGAAATGTGACACTGCACTAAGGTAAGCTGTGTGACCAAAGCTCCCCGCTTCTATAATCAATGTTTGCTTTCTGTGTATGTCACAACTGTGTGGAGTTTTTGTTGTTGTTTGTTTGTTTATTTTTTGGCCTTAAAAACTCAAAGGGACTGGTAGTTGGGGCTACTTCCTGCTAATCTGCTTGGGACAATCCCACTGCAGTTAATAAATACTCCATTTGTCTTACTCAGGCATCTCAAGAGTTTTCTCTTCAGGTACCGGTAACAAGTTAATCATTTCTGGAAAATTTCTCCCACATTCTCCCAGACTGCTGCCTATTAATTTAATCCAAAGCCATAAACCAATAAAGAAGATTTAATTATCACAAGACTTTTGGTGTAATAAAGTATTTCATACTTTAAACAAATGGCAAATTCTTCCATGATATATTTAGATGCAGAAACTTTTTTTTCAAACTTTTAAAAATATATTACATGTAAATATGCTACCTAATTAAAATAAAATAACAATAGTAGCTAAGATTTCTGGTCAAACTTTCAAGCAAGTATTTACTATTATGTTGATAAATATCCAAACCACTCTTTCTTATTGGTTATATCAGTATGCTAAAATGTTAAAACTATTTAACTCTGAAATGAAATATGCTTTCTGATATTTTATCAATTTTATTATTTTTGTTCTGTCTACTTTTTCTTAATAAAAATTGTGCTAAACAAGTAATTTGGCTCTTTACAAGCAATATTAGAATTAAAACACTAATTTGGTATGAGGTGGCATTGACCAGTAGAATGGCTATGGTAAATATATAGTGTTGTGGGATATCTGTATATATATATACACTGTGTGAAGGTATATTGCTGTGATTGTTGTAATAAAAAGCTGAATGGCCAATAGCTGGCAGGAGGTATAGGCAGGACTTCTAGGAAGGCAGAGTAAGTAGGAGAAAGAATTCAGGCTCAGAGAAAGAAAGAAAAAAAGATGCCAGGGGCCAGACAGACAGACATGGAAGAAGCAGGAAAGTAGGACATACAGAATGAAAGAAAGTTAAAAGGCCCCTAGGCAAAATGTAAATTAATAGAAACAGGTTAAACTAAGTTAAAAGAGATTAAAGTATCTATTTTTGTTTTAAGTAAATTAAATTAAAATGTTAATGTTCATTTTATAAATGGTTCTATCAAGGAAACTGATCATTATCAGAAATTAATTTTACACATAGAAGAAACATCAAATATTCAAATGTTTTGAGCAAAATATTTATAGTAAATCACAGTAATCTTGAATATAAAATCAAAAGCTATCAATTTTTCTTAGATTCTTAATTCACTATTTTCTCTTTGAATTACTCCAATACAATTAATTCTTTAATTTAACAGAAATATATGTCTGCTAGAAAATATAAACTTAAAATAATTATATAGATCTTCAAATTATATAAGGTCTGCAAGGTTTAGATAGTCCCTCTAAAATCATTGTGTATTTAATTTTTCTTTTTTTGTGATGCTGAAGATCAACCCTTGTGCCTAATAAGCAAGTTCTCTACCTGTGATGTGTGTCTTTATTCCCATCATGTACAGGTTAAAGCATGGTCCACAGTGTCAAATACACTCAATCATTTTACAACTGTATACATGAAATTGTCTGATGCTTCCATCTGAAGCTTAGCACATGTTTTAGTTTGTTAAGGCCAACTGACATGTTCCCCTTGGGGGAATTGTTGCACAGATTGCTTATTCTGACAGTGGTGGTATTTTGATAGGAGCAGGAATTGAGAAGAAAATCTGAAATGTATTTAGAGTCTCAGATCTTCCTGATGAAAAGAAACAGTCTTTTCAAAATAACAAGACTTTGTGGTCATAAAACATTTTGTGAATAAAATAATTACAGGTGATCTCAGCAGCAGAGAAAATGTTCACACTTAACATGAGATTTTGTCCTTTAACCTAAAGGTTAGTTTAAACTTGAGTTTCAGAGAGTCAGATGCTGAATTTGACAACAGAAGTAGACTAGAGTCCACCATCTTTATTTCCACCCACCAGTGTTTATATTCACATTTACTGTTTGAAACCTTCCCTCCTGTGATATTTGTAGCTATCACAAGTATAAAGATTACTGGCATTGCTTTAAGACGAAGTTGCCCTGTAATGATGAAGTGTTTGTGTGTGTTTGACTGCATACATTCTTCACTTTGTTACCATATGTGCAACTGGGTCAGATGGCTAATGAGTTTTCAGGGCTAAGATGCATCTGGTCCAACTTTAAACTTATGGTTTACAATACTTCACTAGAAAGCATGTCATTAATCTTTCAGTGGATAATCTACCATAACTCCTAAGCTAATTAAGAAGAGATACTCTTTTTAACAGGATTTGAAAATTAAGCACTACATAGATTAAGATGAAAATAATCTCCTACAACATTGACAGAAGAGTGTAAACATCTCAGATAAAATTGGTGCCTTTTTTCCTCTTATTCTGTCATATCCTGTGGCAGAAACATACAGTTAAATATGCTTTCTAATGGCCTTTCCCTTAAGGAAAAGGACAGATCCTTTTTCATCTTAGAATTCTCAGCATATGGCCTAAAGTTAAAGAATAAATATGTTTCTTGATTAGAATATTGAGGAATAAATAGAGAAAAACTCCATCTTGGAATCTATAAATTTATTAATGAATGACATTCTGGTGTATATACACATGTATATTGTTGTATTAATATACTTATGAATAAATGTATTCACATTTCAGAAATAAATAGAGGCTCAGAAATTTTTGAAAAATATGTATACAAGCAATTATATGCAAACTAATGTATTCATTTTAATTTAATAATAATTTGTAATACAAATTAAAAATTCCAAGTAAATTTTATTTTCTAGTAATTTTGATTATGCTGTCTTTGAGAACTAAATAATACATAGGTATTTTGGCTTTAAATAAAAAATCTTTCTGAAGCATAATAGTTAAACCTATGGATAGTATGTAAATATGGCAAAATTATTCACATTTTTGGTAGAATTATGCATTAGGAATTCTTCTCTAAAATATTGCCAAGGATTTTTCCAAAAGAGACTACCATAACAGCTTTATTTGTAATAGCCAGAAGGTGGAAATATTCTAGATGTCCCTCAACCAAGGAATGAATGAAGGAAATGTGGTACATTTACACAGTGGAGTATTACTTAGCTGTCAAAAACAAAGACAGCAGGAAATTTGAAGGCAAATAGATGGAACTAGAAAAAAATCATCCTGAATGAGGTAGCAAGAAAAACAAATGTGGTATATACTCACTCATAAGAGGATATTAGCTGTAAAATAAAGGATAACTATGCTGTACTATAATCCAAAGACCCACAGACACTTGGTAACAAGGATGGTTGAGGGACATGGGGCACCCAGATCTCCCTGGGAAGGGGAAATAGAAGAGATTTTGTGAGTGGACTGAGTGTGGTGGGGATGGGAATATAAAGAATCATTAGGAGGGAAAGAGTGCTGAAGGGGATTGTTGGGGGAAGCATTTCAGCTCCAGTGAAAGCCTGGAGCAGGAGAATCTCCCAGGAGTCTATGGGGAGAACCCCAGTTTAGACTCCTAGCAATAGTGGTTAAGAAGCCTAAACTGGCCATTTTCTGTGACTAGATTGGTGCCTGACCCACTTGACATCAGAGGTCCTATCCAGCAACTGATGGAGGCAGATGCAGAGACACACTGCCAATCATGAGGATGAGTTTGAGAATCATGTGGAGGAGAAAGAAGGACACCATGGGAAGACTCACACAGTCAACAAACCTGGGCTCAAAGGGGCTTGCAGAGACTGAACCATCAACCAGGGAGCCTGTTTGATGTTTTCCTGTATTCTGCCTGGCTCCCACAGCTCCATGTTCCCACCTTTCAGACTCAAGTAAGCACACAGAGGCTTATATTATTTTTAAACTATGGTCATGGCAGGCTTCTTGATAGCTAGCTCTTATATCTTAAATTATCCCATTTCCATAAATATATACTTTGCCACATGGCTTGTGGATTACTGATACTTTACATCTTGCTTCTCCTCGCAATGGCTGGCAGTGTCTCCACCTCTCTCTGTTTCCTTCCTCTCTCTCTAATTAGAATGTCCCACCTAACCTTATTCTGCCACACCATTGACCAAAGAGCTTTATTTATCAACCAATCAGAGCAACACATATTCACAGCCTACAGAATGGCATCACCCATGATTTCCCCTTTTCTTTCTATTAAAAAGGAAGGTTTTAACTTTAACACAGGAAAACTTTTGACTACAAAAGGTGCCCAGACATGGGGCAGGAATTTCCACCCAAAACCTGAGAAAGCTTTAAAGAAGGGTTCTAAAATGGAGCCAAGAGCAGCTTCCTAGTTGTATCTCTCAGGAAAGCTGTGATACAGAGATGCTGTGGTGTGTGGACTTGAGCTACAGTATGGTGGGTTCATGGCATTTGGGCTTGAGCCAAGCAGCATAGTGGATTCCTGCTGTGGTACACAGTGGCATCTCCAAGCCACACAGTATGCTGTATGGTGATTTAGCTTTTGCTAGTACAAACAAACAAACAAAAAAAGAGTTTCTGGGCTATATGCTGCTTTAATGGAGGCATAGACCCAATGCTTCCAAGAGTTGATGGTACAAATGGATCCCAGAGCTGGTGATAAATATACCACTGCCATATTGGAAAGCTGAAGTGGGCAGAGACAGCAGCCAAAGCTGCCATTTCAGTTATAGTCATGCTATAGTTTAAAGCAATAGATTTACAGTAAGACAGATTCAGATGGGATAAACCCTAAACAGTTTATAGTGTGTATAAAGTGTGCATAGGCTTGGAAGAAAGAAGAAAAGGAATATAGATGGTTATATAAAGAAATAGAAAGTTTTAAAAAATAAAGTCTTTAAAGAGAAAATAAAAGTAATATAAAAAATAAGCCACATAAACATGGGCATCACACACAAAGTCTGGATTATATTGTCTTTGGGACTTTCAACTTCAGAGAGACATTTGATTGTAAAAACTGCTGAATGAAATCAATATGTATATTTTAAAGATATCTAGATTTCAAAATTTATGACTAAGAATACGTTGCTTTGGAAAAGAGGTTCTGCTTTTGTTTCCACAGAAGATGAGAACCTGTGGATTGCTTCCAGCTTAATATGGTTTGACCAGCCAAGACCCCCTGAAAGGTCTCCAATGACACCATGGCACAGATCATCCAACATTCAAAATCAAATTCAAGGCAACTGGCTTAGACAATATAGCCTCACAGACTACTCCAGAAAGGACTTGACCATAATCCTAAAATTTTCTTTGTGTCCCCCCAAAAATTACCAGCACCCTTTATCAGCAGAAAGTAGCTCAGAAAACTATGCCCACATTTCCAAAAAGTAGATTATACATGTTTGTCTTTGCTTAGATTGTTGGTTACAAATTATTATTGGTCATAGTCAATATCTTTCTAAAAGAAGAAAGGGGAATATTATATGGAAATACAGGATATAGATATGATAGGATAAAATTGTTGAACCTACTTTTAAGGAACAACTTGTTTAAAATGATTTACATTGGTATAGATTTTAGTTTATTGATACAAATTTAAAGTTAATTTTATTACACTGTATGTATATTTCTACTCTTGTTTAAGGTATTATATTTGTGCAGCTCATTTAAATTGTAATGGATAATTAAGAAATACAGAGTAGGCCCCGGACTTTCCTTCTGAAGCACAGGTGAGTGCCCTAGCTTGCCCCGGACCCCATCCCTGGGCACCAGCCACTCCAGGGAAGACCTGCCCAACTTGGCCCCAGGTTCTGGCCACCTGGCAGGTTCCCTTCTAGCCCCACCGGGAAGGATCCCCTTCTCCAAGACCCCTGGCAGATCCTGCAGTCTCTACACCCTGCCCCCACGCCCATCCGCCAGAGCCCCAAGCCTCTTCCTGAGACTTAGAGGCCAGCCCCCAGCTCCCATCTTGCCCCGGACTTCCCTTCTGTCCCCTAACTTGCCCCCGACCCCATCCCTGGGCACCAGCAACTCCAGAGAAGACCTGTCCAACTTGGCCCCAGGTTCTGGCCACCAGGCAGGTTCCCTTCTAGCCCCACCGGGAAGGATCCCCTTCTCCAAGACCCCTGGCAGACCCTGCAGTCTCTACGCCCTGCCCCCACGCCCATCCGCCAGAGCCCCAAGCCTCTTCCTGAGACTTAGAGGCCAGCCCCTAGCTCCCATCTTGCCCCGGACTTCCCTTCTGTCCCCTAACTTGCCCCCGACCCCATCCCTGGGCACCAGCAACTCCAGAGAAGACCTGTCCAACTTGGCCCCAGGTTCTGGCCACCAGGCAGGTTCCCTTCTAGCCCCACCGGGAAGGATCCCCTTCTCCAAGACCCCTGGCAGACCCTGCAGTCTCTACGCCCTGGCCCCACGCCCATCCGCCAGAGCCCCAAGCCTCTTCCTGAGACTTAGAGGCCGGCCCCCAGCTCCCATCTTGCCCCGGACTTCCTGTCTGGAGGAGAGAGAGAGAGAGAGAGAGAGAGAGAGAGAGAGAGAGAGAGAGAGAAGAGAGAGCTCCCATCCTCCCCCGGACTTCCCTTCTGGACAAGAGCTCCCATCCTGCCCCGGACTTCCAATTTGGACAAGAGAGCTCCCATCTGGACAAGAGAGAGAGACTTCCTGAATCTGTCAGCTCTATCTGAACCAAGTGTGCGGATAAGGCCAAGAACGAACCACAAGGAGATGGGCAGACGTCAAGGCAGAAACACATACAACAAAATGAATAGCAATACAGCATCACCAGGCCCTAGCCCTCCTCCAACACCTAGACCTGAACATCAGAAATTGGAAGAAGCAGAAGAAAATAGCCTCATGAATGTCATCATGAAGAAGCTAGAGGCTTGTGTAGAGGAAAAGACAAAAAAATGTGAAGAACATTGTAAACAACTAGAGGAAAGGGCAAACAAATTAGAAGAAATCAAAAAAAGTCCTGGAAGAGAACAATAAAATACTAAAAGAAAATCAAGAAAAATCAATGAAACAAATGAAGGAAACAGTCCAAGACCTGAAAAGGGAAATAGAAAAAATGAAGAAGACACAAACAGAGGGAATTCTGGAAATAGAAAATCTGAGAAAACAATTGGGAACTTCAGATGCAAGTATAATCAACAGAATGCAAGAGATGGAAGAGAGGATCTCTAGCGTTGAAGATACAATAGAAGAAATAGATTCATCAGTCAAAGAAAACACTAAAGCCAACAAAGTCATGAACCAAAATGTCCAAGAAATTTGGAACACCATGAAAAGACCAAACCTACGAATAATAGGGGTAGAAGAAGGAGAAGAATACCAACTCAAGTGCACAGAAAATATATTCAACAAGATCATAGAAGAAAACTTTCCCAACTTAAAGAAGGAAATGGCTATGAAGACACAGGAAGCCTATAGAACACCAAATAGACTAGACCCCCCAAAAAAGTCCCCTCGCCACATAATAATTAAACAGTTAAATGTACAGAATAAAGAAAGAATATTAAGAGCAGCAAAGGAAAAAGGCCAAGTGACATATAAAGGCAAACCTATCAGAATAACACCTGATTTCTCAATGGAGACTTTGAAAGCCAGAAGGACCTGGACAGATGTAATGCAGACACTAAGAGACCATGGATGTCAGTCTAGACTAATATACCCAGCAAAACTTTTAATCATCATAGATGGAGTGAACAAGACATTCCATGACAAAGCCAGATTTAAACAATATTTATCCACAAACCCAGCCCTACAGAAAGCACTAGAAGGGAAATTCCAACCTAAGGAAGTCAGATACACCCTCGAAAACACAGGCAATAGATAAAGCCACAGCAGTAAACCACAACGAAGAAAAGTACACACACATCACCACCAAAAAATAACAGGAATGAACAATCACTGGACATTAATATCCCTCAATATCAATGGACTTAATTCACCTATAAAAAGACATAGGCTTACAGAATGGATACAAAAGCAGGACCCATCTTTCTGCTGCATACAAGAAACACATCTCAAATTCAAAGATAGACACTACCTAAAAATAAAAGGCTGGGAAAAGACTTTCCAATCAAACGGTCTTAAGAAACAAGCGGGTGTAGCCATCCTGATATCCAGCAAAATAGACTTCAAACTAAAATCAATCAAAAGAGATCAAGAAGGGCATTACATACTCATCACAGGAAAGATCCACCAAGATGAAGTCTCAATTCTGAACATTTATGCCCCAAACTCAAGGGCACCCACATATGTAAAAGAAACATTATTAAAGCTTAAATCACATATAAAACCCCACACATTAATAGTGGGAGACCTCAACACCCCTCTTTCACCACTGGACAGATCTCCCAAATCGAAACTTAACAGAGAAATAAAGGACTTAATTGATGTCATGACTCAAATGGACTTAATCGACATCTACAGAACATTCCATACTAACAAAAAAGAATATACCTTCTTCTCAGCACCCCATGGAACCTTCTCAAAAATTGACCACATACTTGGTCACAAAACAAATCTAAACAGATACAAAACAATTGGAATAAACTCCTGTGTTCTATCAGACCACCATGGTCTAAAGTTGGATTTCAACAACAACAAAAACTACAGAAAACCTACAATCTCATGGAAACTGAATAATACCCTACTGAATCACCAATGAGTTAAAGAAGAAATAAAGAAAGAAATTAAAGACTTCCTAGAGATCAACGAAAATGAAGACACCACATATCCAAACCTATGGGACACTATGAAAGCAGTACTAAGAGGGAAATTCATAGCACTAAATGCCCACATAAATAAGCTGGAGAAATCTCACACTAGTGACTTAACAGCACACCTGAAAGTTCTAGAACAGGAAGAAGGAAAGTCTCCCAGGAAAAATAGATGCCAGGAAATTATCAAAGTGAGAGCTGAAATCAATAAAATAGAAACAAAGAGAACAATACAAAAAATTAATGAAACAAAGAGTTGGTTCTTTGAGAAAATCAACAAGATAGACAAGCCCTTATCCAATCTAACCAAAAGACAGAGAGAGAGCATCCAAATCAACAAAATCAGAAATGAAAAGGGAGACATAACAACAGACAGTGAGGAAATCCAGAGAATCATCAGGTCATACTTCAAAAACCTCTGTTCCACAAAACTGGAAAACCTAAAAGAAATGGATAATTTTCTGGATAGGTACCACATACCTAAATTAAATCAAGACCAGATAAACTATTTAAATAGTCCAATAACCCCTAATGAAATAGAAACAGTCGTTAAAAGTCTCTCAACCAAAAAAAGCCCAGGACCAGATGGTTTCAGTGCAGAATTCTACCAGATCTTCAAAGAAGAGTTAATACCAATACCCTCTAAATTGTTCCACACAATAGAAACAGAAGGAACATTACCAAACTCCTTCTAAGAGGCTACAATTACCCTGATTCCTAAACCAAACAAGGATACAACAAAGAAAGAGAACTACAGACCGATCTCCCTCATGAACATTGATGCAAATTACTCAATAAAATACTGGCAAACAGACTCCAAGAACACATCAAAACAATTATCCACCATGATCAAGTAGGATTCATTCCAGGGATGCAAGGATGGTTCAACATACGAAAGTCTGTCAATGTGATACACCATATAAACAAACTCAAAGAAAAAAACCACATGATCATCTCACTAGATGCTGAAAAGGCATTTGACAAAATCCAACACCCCTTCATGATAAAGGTCTTGGAGTGATCAGGAATACAGGGAACATACCTAAACATAATAAAGGCAATTTACAGCAAGCCAACAGCCAACATCAAATTAAATGGAGAGAAACTCAAAGCAATTCCACTAAAATCAGGAACGAGGCAAGGCTGTCCGCTCTCCCCATACTTATTCAATATAGTACTTGAAGTTCTAGCCAGAGCAATATGACAACATAAGGAGATTAAGGGGATACAAATTGGAAAGGAAGAAGTCAAGCTTTCCCTATTTGCAGATGACATGATAGTATACTTGAGCAACCCCAAAGATTCCATCAAGGAACTGATACAGCTTATAAACACCTTCAGCAACATAGCAGGATACAAGATCAACTCAAAAAAATCAGTAGCCTTCCTATATACAATGGACAAAGAAGCGGAGAAGGAAATCAGAGCTACATCACCCTTTACTATAGCCACAAATGACATAAAATACCTTGGGGTAACACTAACCAAGCAAGTGAAGGACCTATGTGACAAGAACTTTAGGTCCCTGAAAAAAGAAATTGAAGAAAATGTCAGAAAATGGAAAGATCTCCCATGCTCATGGATAGGCAGAACTAACATAGTAAAAATGGCAATCTTACCAAAAGCAATCTACAGATTCAGTGCAATCCCCATCAAAATACCAACACAATTCTTCACAGACCTGGAAAGAATAATACTCAACTTCATATGGAAAAACAAAAAACCCAGGATAGCCAAAAGAATCCTGTACAATAACACAACCTCTGGAGGCATCACGATCCCTGACTTCAAGCTCTACTATAGAGCTACAGTAATAAAAACAACTTGGTACTGGCATAAAAACTGACATGTGGACCAATGGAATCGAATTGAAGATCCTGACATTAATCCGCACACCTATGAACAAATAATTTTTGACAAAGAAGCCAAAAGTGCACAATGGAAAAAAGAAAGCATCTTCAACAAATGGTGCTGGCAAAACTGGATATCAACATGTAGAAGGCTGCAAATAGATCCATATCTATCACCGTGCACAAAACTTAAGTCCAAGTGGATCAAGGACCTCAACATAAATCCAGCTACTCTGAACCTGCTAGAAGAGAAAGTAGGAAGTAGTCTTGAACGCATTGGCATAGGAGACCACTTTCTAAATAGAACACCAGTAGCACAGACACTGAGAGAAACAATCAATCAATGGGACCTCTTGAAACTGAGAAGCTTTTGTAGGGCAAAGGATACGGTCAACAAAGCAAAGCGACAGCCTACAGAATGGGAAAAGATCTTCACCAACCCCATATCTGACAGAGGACTGATATCCAGAATATATAAGGAACTCAAGAAATTAGACATCAAAATGCCCAACAGTCCAATTAAGAAATGGGCTATAGAACTAAACAGAGAATTCTCAACAGAGGAAACTCAAATGGCTGAAAGACATTTAAGGAATTGCTCAACATCCCTAATCATCAGGGAAATGCAAATCAAAACAACTCTGAAATACCACCTTACGCCTGTCAGAATGGCTAAGATCAAAAACACTGAAGACACCTTATGCTGGAGAGGATGTAGAGCTAGGGGAACTCTCCTCCACTGCTGGTGGGAATGCAAGCTTGTACAACCACTTTGGAAATCAATATGGTGCTTTCTTAGAAAATTGGGAATCCATCTCCCCCAAGATCCAGCTAACCACTCTTGGGCATATACCCAAGGAATGCTTAACCACACCACAAGAGCACTTGTTCAGCTATGTTCATATCAGCATTGTTTGTAATAGCCAGAACATGGAAACAACCTAGATGCCCTTCAACTGAAGAATGGATAAACAAAATGTGGTACATATACACAATGGAATACTACTCAGCAGAGAAAAACAATGACATCATGAGGTTTGAAGACAAATGGATGGATCTAGAAAAAATCATCCTGAGTGAGGTATCCCAGACTCAGAAAGACAAACATGGTATGTACTCACTCATAGGAGGATACTAGATGTGGAGCAAGGATGACTGGACTGCTACTCACATCACCAGGGAGGTTACCTGGAAAACAGGACCTCAAGAAAGACACAGGGATTGCCCAATGACAGAGAAATGGAATGAGATCTACGTGAACAGCCTGGACATGAGTGGGGGTAGTGAAGGGCGAGGGTCGAGGGAAAGAGAGCTTGGGTGAGCGGGAGATCCCAGCTGGATCAACAACAGAGAGGGAGAACAAGGAATAGGAGACCATGGTAAATGAAGACCACATGAGAATAGGAAGAAACAAAGTGCTAGAGAGGCCCACAGAAATCCACAAAGATACCCCCACAACAGACTGCTGGCAATGGTCGAGAGACAGTCCGAATTGACCTACTCTGGTGATGGGATGGCCAAACACACTAATTGTTGTGCTAGAAACCTCATCCAACTACTGAGGGATCTGGATGCAGAGATCCATGACTAGGCCCCAGGTGGATCTCTGGGAGTCCAATTAGCGAGAATGAGGAGGGTTTATATGAGCGAGAATTGTTGAGACCAAGGTTGGATAAAGCACAGGGACAAATAGCCAAACGAATGGAAACACATGAAATATGAACCAATGGCTGAGGGGTCACCAACTGGATCAGGCCCTCTGAATGGGTGAGACAGTTGATTGGCTTGATCTGTTTGGGAGGCATCCAGGCAGTGGCACCGGGTCCTGTGCTCATTGCATGAGTTGGCTGTTTGAAACCTGGGGCCTATGCAGGGTCCCTTGGCTCGGCCTGGGAGGAGGGGACTGGACCTACCTGGACTGAGTCCACCAGGTTGATCTCAGTCTGTGGGGAAGGCTTTGCCCTGGAGGAGATTGGAATGGGGGGCGGACTGGGGGGAAGGTGAGGAGGGCGGGAGGGGGAAGAACAAGGGAATCTGTGGCTGATATGTAGAATTGAATTTTATTGCAAAATAAAAATTAAAAAAAAAGAAATACAGAGTAATAATTGTCTTTTATGATAGTCAAACTCATAGTCATGTTAAGTTTTCTAGGTATACATAGATATGAATCAATTAGGTAGCTAATCTTCAAACACTTCAAAGACCTACAAAATATGGCATTTAAAATGTTTTAAAAATTTAGACTTTCTGAACAATGAGACATGTCTGCTCCTGACAGCACTGATTTACTTCAGAGAGGAGGATGGGCATCAAAAACACTCCATATGGAGTTTATCTTCACCTTGGCAAAAATAGCCATTTGGGCAAAAAACTGTTCTTGCCTGGACTGCTTGACAAAATGTTGTATCAACTGGACATATAGTACCCATAGCAAGGTGACCACTGAACTTTGCAAGACAAGATGGTCCTTTGGGTTCCTGCTTCGCAGAGGAGACTGCCTACATGGGAATAACCTAGGCTCTCTGCATATATCCTACAGTTATATGGCTTGGTCCTCTTATGTGACTCCTAACAGTGAGAACAGGGGCTATCTCTGATTCTTTTACTAACTTTTGGAACCCTACTCCTCATAGTGGGTTGCCTTGCCCTGTCTTAATACATGGGGAGGTGCTTAGTCTTATTGCTCCTTACTGCCATGCTGTGTTGATACTCATGGAGGCCTGCTCTATCCTGGATGGAGCAGCAGGAAGAGGAGGAGATGGGGGCAGTGGGAGAGAGAGGTAACGTAGGGGGAGGGACTGGGAGAGGAGGGTGAGGGGGAAACTGCAGTAAGGATGTAAAATAAATATTTGAATAAAAATAAAAACAAAATCATAAATAAATAAATAAAGGAACTTCCCTATTTGATTTTTGTCTTAGAAATGAACAATCAATTATTTACTGGATTTTTAAAATTTTTAATATACATGTAATTCAAAACTTTATTCTTGTTTTACTATATTTCACATTAATTTTTATAACCTATCCAATTAATGATTTTTTTTACAAAAGCTATAAATTTTTCTTAGCCTCTTTACTTTTCATTTTACTGACTGTTAAATCTTATTGTCTTAAATCTCTTAGTATTCTTCAGAATGCTATTTTAAGCCTTAAATATTTTCAGTGCATACATTTGACTAGTAATTAATTATTTTCCTTTGAATTCCTTTTGTATATTTAATTCTTTATCTAGTCAAAAAGTATATGTCTGTCAGACAAAATAAAGTTAGTAATTTGTGTTATTTCAAATTGTTTCAGCTCTGATTATCTGAATGCTTCGTACTATTTTGACTGCTATAATGTCTATGGAACAGAACATCCTCAACCACCATTTGTTTAATTCAATTTTACGTTAAGACAGTGTTATATAAATCATAAAATAAATACATGAATTAATGTATTAATTCACATCTATGCCCATTTTATTGATGCAGCAAATAAATTTAGAACTCAAAGGAGCTCTGCAAGATGGTAAGGGAGAAAAGCCATCATTAGTTCTTCCTAGTTGCAATGCTAATGGCCAGAAAATACAGGGTTACAAAAGGTGAAATAGTACCACTTCTATCCTGGATATAACCAACAGACATCTAACTGGACTCCAGGTCCCCTCTACAGGATGCAGCCTGTGCTCAGTACTGTAAAGATGTCCCCTTACCCGCAGTACCCGCAGAACTTAGAGAGGACCTACTGCTGTCGCTTTTCTAAACCAATACATTTGTAACTGCAGTCTCAGTACACATTCTTATATCCACAAATAAATACAGCTCTTACTTCTCATCAAAGAAGCTTTTCTGCAGCAGGTGGCAATCATTAGAGAAATTCACAACTGGTCAAAATGCAGAGAACAACTGACCATGGTGAGCACAGCTCCAACTGATTCAGCTACAATATAACTTCTTCACAGGGAATATCACCAAAGGTCAGAAATTCTGTAAGGATCAGGACACCCACTTGTAATATGTTTGTTTCTGTGTATGACAAGGGAGCTCATTCTTTGAAATCTCAACCATAAAGTTGACTATAAAGACATGTATAATGACAACAGTAGTTTTCATCCAATGATAGATGAAGGAAATCTCACAAGGCCCAACCTACAGCTAGAGAGCCTGCAAGGGACTGTCCTAGGCCTTCTACATGGTTCTAACAGTTAGCTTGATCTGTTTGTGGGGCTCCTAGAAGTAGGATCAGGACCTGTCCTGGTGTTTGAGCTGGCTTTTGGGAAACTATTCCCCATGCTAGGCTGCCTGGCCCAGCTTTAATTCAGAGGGAAGCACTTGGTCCTGCCTCAACTTGAAGTGCCAAGCTTTGTTAATGCCCATAGGAACCCTGCCCCTTTCTGAAAGGAGAGGGAGGAAAGGATGATGGAGGAAGGGTAAAGGGGGCAGAGGGAACAGGAGGAGAGAAGGGAGGAGAAACTGTGATGGGGATGTAAAACAAATGAAATTTTTAAAATAATTAAACAAAACAAAAAAATAGGGTCTGTGTTAATGTCCATGGTCCATGTCACCACAGAGGACCATAGGAACCATGCCTATTAAAATCTGAAGGCTATTTTGAGCCGGCCCCACCCTTCACTGGTCCTGGAACAGTTAGTTGGTCCTGCCTCTTTCTGGACACTATAGCTGGAGAGCAGGTCCCATCAGGAAGAGATGACCCCACCCCTCACCAAGGGCATAGGATTGCTGGCTCCACCCCTCATCTGCCTGAGCAACTCAGCTACCACCCAGGCCCAGATCCTGAGCTTTGGATTGGTCCACCCTAACATCTACCCCATCTATGACCTGTATGTGAAGGTCCTATGGAATCATAGCTGCAGGATCTTCGTGACTTGTGTGTGAAAGAGCAGGATATCCTAGAAGAGTTTCAGAGAGAGTCCAGTGATGATGATGTGTCAAAGCCAGAGGCTTTGAACCAGACTAATGCCTCATTGCAATGACCATTTGTAGGTGGGGCTGATGGACAAAAAGGTGTACTGCATGTCATACCACAGCTCCCAGTGCCACTAGAACAAATAGATGTTGGAGGGGTGGGAAAGATGGAGGAACAAGGTGGCTTTTTGATTCTGTTTTGTTTTTAATTAATTTGGGTGTTGTTTTTTTTTTTTTTTTAGGTAGGGATGCTTCAGGGATTAGAGGAGGTTATGGAGGGACTGGGAGGTACGCAGTATTGGGGTACATGATGTGAAATTCCCAAAGAATCAATAATTGTTATAAAAATGAAATCTCCCTAACCCCCCCAAAAAACATAAAATTTCATCATATTTGCCTCATCTGTCTCCCAAGGCAACTAAGCTTAGTGTCAAAGGGAATTCTTTGACATATGATTCCCTCAACTACAAAAGGTAAAATAAAAATGCTCAATATGTTGATTTCCATTTTTTCTTAGTTTGTGAAACACTACCCATGGGACTTACATCTTTTTACATCTACACAGAACAGAGAGGGTATCAACATTCAAGAGAAGAAAGGAAGTTTGTGAGGAGACACAAAAGTCAGGGTTTGAAACTCAATAAAGAGACAGTTTACCTATTCACATTTTTGCAGACAAAATTAGGAGGTCTGTTTACAAAGTGCATAAGCTTCAACAGTGGATTGGCCCCTGATAAATTATGCATAACCTCAGCATTCTTTTTGGACTTCTGAGAGGGAAGTTCAGGCCTTTGGAGAGGGTTCATGGGCATGGACAATCAGTGCAACTTGACTGTAAGGAATTGGAAGAAAGCAAACATAGCCAATTGTTACAGGATTCTGCCTTGTGGAAACCAAATTAGAGATTTTTAGAACACTGTCAGCATAAAAAAATCAAAAATCGTATACTTCAAAAAGTAATAACAGAGTTGAAATAGCTGTATCAATGAAGAATGTTTACAAATGTCTCAAAATTCCCAGCCTACTGACTGAAAATGTGTTTCTTGCAAAAGATGGTAAGTAAAGGCTAAAGGAGCGGACTCCTTCCTTAAACATCAAGATATGAATGAAAGATTTCAAAGAACATATCAAGCTTAGAAATATGCAATGAAAGAAGAATGTAGTATGTTTCCCAGGAACTAGTCCAGAGATCTGTGTGTGCATGTGAGTGTGTGTGTGTTTGTGTGTGTGTGTGTGTGTGTGTGTGTGTGTGTGTGTGTGTGTGTATGTATAGAATGCTAAGACACTTAACAAATTATTCAAAATAATTATTTTAGGTAATAATACTGAATTTTCTTAGCCAAGAAATGAGCACATATACACTAACATGCAGTAAATAAAAATACTAATGGAAATAAATGGGTCATTTATAAAGACATCATTCAAAAATAGAATTGAACAACACAACGACTGAGGTTTAAAATGTCAGTAAAAGCTTCATCAACTGACTTGAAAATTCATGATTCAAAGAGAAAAGATTTGAATGAACTATAAGAAAAATGCATATTAAAGAGAAGGGAACTTTAGTTGGACTAGTCACACATTTCCTAACAAAATTTTGTATCTAAAAAACTTATAGAGTAATACATCCAAAGTGCCAAGGAAGCAAAGTTTTCACCTGAGAATACATCACTCCATACAACATTATTTAGAAATAAGAGAAAAATAAAGACTTCCCCAGAAAAGAAAAGCTAAGAGAGTTTATTACCACTTAGATTTATATTCAAGTAAATGCTAAAGAGGACTTTTTAAAAAAGGGAATACTAACTGGAAATATGAATGCATCTGGAAATATGTTTATTGGAAATGATAATTATATACTAAATATCAGAATATTTTACTAATAAAAGAAAAATTGAAACTACAATAATTTATAAATAAATGGCACAAAATAGATGAACTATGATATAAAAATCATAAAAATTGGGGAGCACAATGAATTTATTTTATTAAAGTATGCTATGAGCTTCAAATAGATTCTCATAAATATAAGATGTTTTACAGAATTTCCATAGCTACCACAAGAGAAAGAATAATAGATACACAAACTGGGAGAGAAACAAATCTTGGCACTACTCTTGAAAAGGGGATGTATAAAACATTAATTCACAAAAGAAGGCAATAATAAGGGACAAAAATGCAATATAACAAGGAATAAAAAACAACAAACTCTTACCTATGAACAATTTCTATAAATATAAATGGTTTATCTTCTCCAGTTAAAATAAATCTTGGTGCTAATTTGTTTAAAAGCAAAATTTAACTACATGCTGCTTAAATGAGATTTGATTTAGGTTTAAAGGCATGCATTATATGAACATTAAGGGATAGTGAAAGATATTTCACAAATGGACACCAAAGTGAGAAGTGAGCTATGCTTATGCCACAAGAAAAAGGCTATGTACCACAGCGGCAAGAAAGTTCACCATAAAATAGAAATAGGGTTGATTCATCAACATTGCTACAAGTGCAAATAAATGTATATCATCATTAGAAAACAAAAAGTAAAAAGCACACATTAGCAGTTTGGAAAGGGCAAGTAGGAAATGATATTGTAATAGCAAAGAACTTTAATCAAAAGAAAAGATAGCCAGGAAGATATAATTCTAAATATATGAACCAAACTGTAGAGCACTCAATTTTGTAAAAACTTTGCCACTAGATTTGAAGACACGGAAAATCCAAATCCAACAATAGTAAGTAGATCCAAATCAATAATAGTAGGTGATTCCAATACTCTACTTTCTAAAATAGACAGGATATTGTGACATGAATATAAACAGAGAAATACCAGAATTAGGTGAGATTAAGTTAAAGAGAACTAAGAACTATCTACAGGACATTCCACCCAAGCAAGAAAGAAAACATTCTATTCAGCAGCCTGTAGAAGCTACACTGAAACACAAAGCAAAACTTAACAGGTTCAGAAAAACATTAAATAAATCCATGAATCCTTTCTGACCAGAACAGAAAAAGCTAAAATTTAACAGCAAACAAAGCTCTCGTACTCACAAAAGCTTATGCAGAGTAAATAACACATTACTGATTGATGAAGAATCAAAAGAAAATATCAAGAAAAATAATGCCTAGAAATGAATGAGAATGAAAACACAAGACAACAAAGCCTTGGAGACACATTAAAAGCAGACTCTAATAGCCTACAAAAAAATCACTCTTGATTCAATTACCCAAAGGAAAGAAAGAGATAGCTCAAATTAAAAGAATGATATATGAACGTGGAAATATTACAAAAACAGGAAATTCAGAATCAAATGGGGAATACTTTAAAATTAGAAAATCTTAAACAAATGCAAAAGTTTCTAGATTCATCCAAACCATCAAATTTAACCAAGAAGAGATTAAAAACTTAAATAGAGTCATAATAAGGAGATTGAAACACTAATAAATGCTTCCCAAGTAAAAAGCACAGTCTTGGATTCAAAGGAGAATTCTACCAGATTTTCAGTGAGGATCAACAACTAATACTTATTAAATTATTTCAAAAATATAAATAAAAGGAATACTCCAAACTCCTTGTACAAAGCCAGTTGCTATTCTAAAATTCGTATGGCCCCACAAAATTTTCCAGCTAGCCAAACAAACCCACAACAGAAAAAGATGCTGAGGAACTACAGTTTCCAAGATGTATTATATAACTACAGTAAGAAAAAATGCATGGAACAAGCATCAAAATAGACTTGTAGATCAGTGGAACAAAATACAAGACACAGATATAAAATGTATATGATCACAACCTTCTGACATTTGACAAAAATGCCTAAAGTGCACAATGGAGACAAGACAACATCTTTAATAGATGGTGCTTGAAAAACTGGATGTCTACATGAATAACAGAATCACATACACACAAATTATATATATGTGTATATATATACATATACATATATACATACATATATACATACATATATATATTCCTGCACATCAATTAACTCAGAGTGGATCAAATACCTCAATTTGAAATCTGAAATAATAAAACTGCTAGAACAAAACATGGGTAGTACTCCAGTTGCCCAGTGATTTAGACTAACAATTAACTATATATCAAAGGGAACAAACAATTGATTGAAGCAGAATTTCAAGCACTTGTGGGGGTGGGCACTACTCAAGGTAGATGAGATTCTCCTATGTCAATTACTAATCAAGAAAATGAAGCCCATCTCCTTTTACCCTATTTCTATTCGTTTGTATCAGTAACCAGTTCACAGAAAAACTTTCTACTAGGGACTCCAGTGCTCAGACTCAGGTAGTTGGACCATCACTATTCTATTTGCAGTTCAGATCTCTCAGACCCACTCTTATTACAGTAGCGTGAACCCCTTCTACCACCCCAAGTCCATTCCCTAGGGAAACTGCCTCATGGTGAGAACTCAGGGTCACCTAATTATCAGCTTTCCATCTGATAGACTAAAACATAGAAAATAAAGAAATCATAAACAAAGGATCAAGAAAAGAAATGACTTGGTTAAAGGAGGCCTATGGCTCTGGACAGAGAGTTCTCCAAAGAAGAAACAAATATGGCTAAGATATGTCTCATGAAGTCAAGGAGCTGGGGAGGGGAAGAATATGATCAAAGTATACTACATGAAAAAAAATGTAAACTGGAAAAATATTCCTGTGTGATTAGAGAAAACTGCCAAATTCTACTTTGAAATTTGATCCTACCACAGTTAGAATGGCTAAGACCAATTAATCATTTATAAATGCTCATTAGAATGTGGGGAAAATAAATCTCCAAGTCTAGAGTGCTTTCCATTGCTGTGATAAACATTATGAACAAGAGCAACCTGGAGAGGATAGGGTTTGCTTGGCTTCAGAAGATGACAATGCATTACTGAGTAAAGCCAAGACAGCAACTCAAGCAGGGCAGGGGATTAGTAGAGATCACTAAGAAACACTGCTTATTGGCTTGTTCTCATAGCTTTCTCACTCTGCTTTAGTTTGCAACCGCCGACCACTTGTGGGGGTGGGCACTACTCAAGGTAGATGGGATTCTCCTATGTCAATTACTAATCAAGGAAATGAAGCCCATCCCCTTTCACCCTATTTCTATTCTTTTGTATCAGTAACCAGTTCACAGAAAAACTTTCTACTAGGGACTCCAGTGCTCAGACCCAGGTAGTTGGACCATCACTATTCTATTTGCAGTTCAGATCTCTCAGACCCACTCTTATTACAGTAGTTTGAACCCCTTCTACCACCCCAAGTCCATTCCCTAGGGAAACTGCCTCATGGTGAGAACCCAGGGTCACCTAATGCTTTTACCCCTGTTTCTCCAGACTTCCTCTTAGTCTTGCTGAATCGTGCATTCAGGAGTCTCTTCTCCCAGCAGACCATGATTCACTTGTGACACCTAATCTTGGTTCTGACTCAGATAATCCCTTTTCTTCCCTCTCAGACTTCCCTTCTGTATCTCTATTCCTGTATGTCAGCCACCGAGTCTAAGAAACATTTCCTACCAGGCACTCTCAGCAACAACACTGGGCTGGGAATCATATAACAGGCTATTCACTATCCTTCCTGTTTTTTATCAGCATCTCTCCAGACATCCTCATAGTCCTGTAGCAGTCTTCTCTAGGCCCTCTTGGCATTTTCTTGAAGCCCACCATTTTTATTCCTTTGTGTCACCCACCAACATGCAGAAGCACACTGTATCAGGTACTCCACAGCTCTCACATTTCCTAAGATTCATAGTGGGCAAAAGCAACCAAGGAACAGAATAAAGACAAGTCCAGATATCTAAACACACACATACACATACACACACACACACGCACACATCATAACTCCAGATGCCTAAATCCAATGTAAAAGTACAATAATGTACAGCCAATACAATATGCCTCCACAAGAAACCAGAAATCCTGTGGTGATTTAGCTTAAGCACAAAACTAAGAATTCAAAATATCAAATAAGATTTAAGACTTTAAAGATATTATGAATAAATGACTTATTTGAAAACACAAATAGTTGAATGAAATAATGACAGCAATTTATCATATGAAAATGGAAATAGAATCACCAAAGAAAACCCAACTGTAATACAACTGGAAATCAAAAAAATTAGGATGTCAAACAAAACCCACAGAAGTAAGCCTCATCAACGGATTAAAGAACGTGAAAAAAAGAATTTCGGGTCTTAAAGAGAACGTTAAATCTAAAAAAACATTGACATACAGAAGAAATCTGGGACACTGAAAAAAAGGCACAGAAAATATTAACAAACTCACAGAAGAAAAATATTTCTCCAATCTAAAGAAAAAGCTGCCTATCATGGTATAAGAAGCATTCATAACTCCAAAAAGACTGCACCAGAAAAAAAATTCCCCATGACATATAATGATCAAAACATTAAATGTACAAAGCTACAAAAGGATACTACTAAAAGCTGCAAGAGAAAAAGGCCAAGTGACATACAGGACAGGCCTGTTAGAATACTGACACCTGAGTCTTTAATGAATATTCTGAAAGCCAAACGGGCATGGACAGATGTACCTCAAAATAAGAGACCACAAATGCTTGCCCAGATTACTATACCCAAAGAAAGTATCCAAAAAAAATTGCATGATTAAACCAAATTTAAGCAGTTTCTATATACCAATGCAGCTATACAGAAGGCCATAAAAGGAAATCTTCCATTTGAAGAGGTTAACCACATACAAGAAGACCTAAGAAATAAACAGTGAACAATAAATCAAAAGAAATGGAAAACCCACAACATAAGAACAAAACAATATGAATCAATATGCACTTCTCATTGATAACTTTCAACACTAATGGTTTCAATTCCCTTAGTAAAAATACACTTTACTCATGTGACTTTTTTTAACTCTCAGAGTATAAACTGTCTGATGTTCTGAGTAAAGTTGGCTTTGCATGAGGTTTTAGTCTTCCTCATTTTTTGTTTGTTTGTTTTCAAAACAGGGTTTCTCTGTGTAGTGTTTGGTGCCTGTCCTGGATCTTGCTCTGTAGACCAGGCTGGCCTTGAACTTACAGAGATCCACCTGGCTCTGCCTCCCTAGATCTGGCATTAAAGGAGTGCGCCACCACCACCCAGCTAAGTCTGCCTCATTTTTAGGATCCATTCTCCGAGATCCCACCACCTCTAGACCAGGGAACAGCTAGGAAATGGAAATGTCCTTCAACTGGTAAATGTATAATGAAACTGTGGCACATGCACAATGGAATACTAATCAGCCATACAAACAATGCAATCATGAAATATATAGGTAAATAGATAGCAATGGGAAATATTAAGTCGATCGAAGTAACACAAACCCAGAAAGGCAAATGCTACATTTTCTCTCTTGTATATGATCCCTAGTTTTAAAAATCAGATGTGAGTCTATAGCTTGGAGTAACCTCAGAAATCAGAAAACTAAATAAAGGATCATGACTGAGGAGGTAGCTTGAGAACATAATATCAGGATCAAAATGATATGGTGGAGGAAATGGGGAAATTGGAAGGGAGAGTTTTAACTAGTGAGGGGAAAGGGAGGTCAGTATAGAGGAAGATGGAGGGAGAAAGGATAAATACACTGATGAGGTTGGCAAAAGTCTTAATGGACCCTCTCTATGAAAGGGAATCTATGCCCAACACTGCTTGAGTAACCAAGAACCAGAGCTTAGATCGCTCAGAGAAGTAGGGTAAACCCAAGCACTATTGGTCTAAAAAAGAAAAAATAAGTGTCAATAAAATGACTCCCAATGATACTCTGCTCCATTCCCTTCTCCAATCATTATATGACAAGCTTCCTCTGGAAGCAGAAACAGATGCAGAGGCCCACAGCCAGATATTACATGGAGAGAGAGAGAGAGTCCTAGGAACACACAGCTCTAAATAAGATGCCTTCATCAAATACCCTCCCCTCAGAACTCAATAAATCCATTGGAAGAGTAGGCAGAAAGATTGTTAAGACTCATAGGGAATGGAGGACACCAGGAGAACAAAGCTGTTTGAATCAGCTAAGCAAGGTGCATATTAACTCACATATACTGAAGCAGCAAGCACAAGGCCTACATGTGTGTGCATCAGGTCTTCTGCCTATGTATTATAGCTTTCAGCTTAGTGTTTTTATTGGACTCCTGACCATGAGAATGAATGGGTCTCTGACTCTTGTGCCTGCCGTCTTGGAACTCTTCTCCTCCTGTTGCCTTGCATGTCCACCTTTTTGTTATATCTTACTTTATTATATTTCATCATGTTTGGTTGTTATTTCTTAGGAGCCTGTTCTTTCTAAAGAGAAACAGAAAAGGGGTGGATCTGGAAGGGAGGAGAGGGGAGGGGAGGAGTAACTGGGAATCATAAAGGGAGTGAAAACAATAATCAGAATATATGAGAAAATATTCTATTTTCAATAAAAGAAAGATGAAAACAACAACCAAAAGTCTTAAGGGATCGTAGTATTTTATATTTACTTAAATATAAAATATAAGTATATCTAAGATCCTGTTGCTGAAGGTATGTATTTTAGACACAGGACTCTGAAAACTTGAGCTAGGTCATAGCTGAAAGCCTGTTTTGAGGACTAGCTGTCACAGTACTAGAAAGTGCTATGGAAGCTGGTAAAGGAGGAAACACACAATGGCCATATATTGAACCTATGAAGAACTGATCAGTATAGAAAAATATCCCTAGCATGCAATAGTGGCACTCATATCTGGGAAGTAACCAGCTCCTGTTTAATTGGATTTAAGGTCCTCTCCACATAAAGGGAATCATGCCAGGTATTGGAAACATAGCCAATTCTATGCAGACTAATGAGGTCACAGATCATAGAGTACAAACTACTGCTTGCACTTTACCAGATTAACGTAATTCCTAATGACCTTCTAAATACATATCCATATGCCCACAGATAAGCGTAGGTCTCACTCTTCATCAATAAATCTTTATGAAACATACAGAGATCCAAAACTGGCCAAAACGCAGAGAACAACTGCCTATTAGATGCCCATGCTCAGTTGATTATATTTGCAACACGACTCTTCACTTAAGGTTCAGAGAAATTGTGGGAGAGTAATTGGAAATACTGTAAAAGCCAGAATTCCAGGATAGTTGCTGTGTGATTACGCCTTCTACATATTACAGGAGCATTGCACTTGTGATACTTAACAATATGTTTGCCTAAACAAAAACTGAACAATAGCAATATTATTTGACATGCCAGTGGGTATGGGGGAAAAATATCACAGGCCCATACTCCTAGGAAATCTATAGGCAATTTATCATTATTAAAAGTGGGTAAACCACTTTCAATGGTATTCAGAGATGAACTCAATACAAAGTTGTCATCCCTAAACTTATGTACATATAGGCAAGACTAAATTGATTCAACAGATTTTGTGTGTGTGTGTATGTGTGTGCATGCATGTATCTGTTGGTCCCCAAGATTGACCAGTCTCTGTTCCAAAAACACTGGGATTTCAGTACCATCTTTACACGTGACTCGTGGCTCTTATGTGAGTGCTAAGAATCTGAACTCACATGCTCATGCTTTCAAATATGTATTTCACCTGCCCAGCCATCTCCCAGTTCACATTAAGAAGTGATTTAATTTTAGTATTTCTTAACTTTTCTTCACTAATGCAATGTAGCTCTCAATGTGCTTTGTTCTTCTTCTTAAATCTATTCCTACTATAATTCTTTTGATGGTATAGTTTGCACAACACTTCAAAAATAGTTTATCAATGGCATAAATATAAGAGATTATTGCATTTTTCATTATTCCTTTATTTTTATTTTTGATAATTTTATATATGAATACTGTATTTACACTATGTTCACCTTCTCTCCTCCCAACTCTCCCCAGGCCATCTCCCAAATACTTAAATTCTTATTCTTCTAATCTTCTTATGTGTACATGCACACACACACACACACACACAAACAAGAGAGAGAGAGAGGGAGAGAGAGAGAGAGAGAAAGAGAGAGAGAGAGAGAGAGAGAGAGAGAGAGAGAAGAGAAGAGAAAAAATAAAATAAATTATATATTAGCGTCAGAAAATAGTTTTAAATGTGTGTACAGTACAAATGACTTCCAGATATGCTGATTCCCATTTCATTCATTCATCAAAATTCCTATAGAGGTTTTTATAAACATAAATCAGTCCTAACATGCACATGACTCCAAAAAGGTTCTCACTAAAACAAACCTGAGCCAGAAAAGTATTGACATACATTTTTTAGATTCAAAGTGAAAATATGGGGCTCCATAAATCAGTGCACGAGAAGAGTTGTGAACCAATGGAACAGAATTGATGTTCCAGAAATTAATGGATACTTATGAAGAGCTTTGCTAAAATTGCAAATAAATTATAATGAAAAAATGGTAGTCTATATAATAAATAGTGTTGGGTGAACTGAATGTATCTTTTTACCATTCAAAAAAAGTAGTTCCAACAGATTGAAGACTTGAGTACAACAAATTGTAAAAAGCCAGACTGGAAAAACAAACAACAAACAAAAACAGAAAGAATTTTGACATATGTTTGTCAATGATTCTGGATATAACCCTCTAAAGCCGAGCATGTGTGGCTACCTCACATTAAATTGTTTCTTTCTTGCAGTGTAAACCATCAAAACAATGAAAAGTAAATCTACAATGTAGGCAGTTTTAGTGAGTATTTGTAAATAATCATTTTGTCAGGGGATTGGTGTGTAAAATATATAAGGAACTGACATAACTCAATAATAAAAGCACAAGTAACATGATCTTAAAAGTTGAGCAGAGAACATCAGTAATATTTTTTCTTGAAAATTCAGGTATTCAACAGGTATACAGAAGGCTATCAAAATCACAAATTACAAAGGAAACATTTTTTAAAAAAAAGCCAAAAGGTACCTTTTCATATTTGTTAGGATGGCTATTACCCAGAAATCAAAAGATAAATAATTTCACAGCTATGAAGGATAAGAAACTTATCTATATCAAAGGGAATGTAAGTAGGGATGGCCTTCATGGAAAATACTATGTATATGTCTGCGTTGAATCTTCCAACTCCATGCTGGGTGAAATCAAATCATGCCTTAAAGAGACAGCAGAATTTCCACATTACTGAAGTGTCATTCTTAGCATCCAGGTTACAGAAATTGTTACAAAAGAAGGTTACAACAGGTTATAGAAGAGCCCACCTACAGAGGAGTGGGTCAAGAAAACATGGTACTAAAACCCTAGAAAATTAGCCTTAAAATGGAATTTTACCATGTTTCACAACATGCACGACATAGGATATTCTATGCAAAATTAGTCACAGAACACAAACACTGAGAGTTTTAATATGTGGAATAGAAGGAATAAACTCATGGAACTAGAGACTGAATGGTAATTTGAAAGGACTAGTAAATGGAGCTCATTTGGTCAAAGGGAATAATGTCTTTAAATCAAGTACACTAAGGTATCCAATGCAAAGTCCAGTGACTCCAGTTGATGCCCTGTATTTGTTGAAATGTGTTGGGTAGATCTTAAGTGTTTCCTCCACTCACCATAAAGTGCTTGTCTGTGTGTGATGAGGCTTACCTGATTGTGCTGACCATATGCACAATATAATACATACAAAACCATCAGCTTGCACATGCATAAATTCTTTTTCAAAAAAGCAGGTAGGTATTATGAGTAACTTCCTCCAAATTTTGGTCTAGGTGTGCCACCAAATCGGTTCATGTCACAACTTCAAATGAGTAGATCGGACCTGCTTGGTACTGAATGAATTTGAAAAAAAAAAAAAAAAAAAGTTGTCTGGATCTTGGAACTGATAGGTCATCAGGAGCATGATCCAAGTTGTAGCCCCCTGAATAACATCAAATAACATCACATACTGTCTACATTTAGTGCTGTTTTACCTCAACAAAATACTATTATTTTTTATTAATTTTAAGGACCAATAGATAAAAGACATGTAAATGATTTTAAAGTGGTGGGAAATGTCAAATATAGCCAAATAAAATTAAGTTTTAAAACGTTAAAGGAAATAGTAGTAATTAATTTTATTTTGAAGGGCTGGGTGCTCTGAATTTATTTATTTTTCATATTTCTTTTCGTTTTGCTATATCATACCAATTGTATTTAGACCTCAGAATGTACAGAATGATGCATTTACTGCCATCACTAAGTCATTACTTTAGCTCACACGAGTCGCATCATCTCATTTAAGAAATGGCGTGCACAATCTGATTACTCCAAGCAAGAAGCTGGTTTCTGCAGCACTCTGCTCTCAAGGCACCTTGTAATAGTTGTGCTTTCTGCACTGAAGCAATCCCCTCCAAGGCGCTGTTTGTTTCCAAAGCTTCCTATACATAATGTGCAAGCCTTTTCGATTGTGAGCAGTGCAGTCATAGTAGTTAGGGCTTTATTACTTAATTCTAATTTGTATTGATGGCCTAAAAAAAGTAGCATGCTTTGCAGTTCTATGAAAGAAAAGATTATAAATGGAGATTAATTATAATTTTGCTAGCTCAGTACTTGTAAAACTAAAGCAATTTATATTCTTTCTCTTAATGATCTCCATTCGTGATTGCAGTAATGTAATCTAATTGTGATTATGATAGTATCTGAATCATGTGGGCCTCAATGTGATTGAAACTACTCTTTGCATTAAAAAGTAATTTTGGAGTAATGATGAAAAGTTACTGTGGAAAATTGGCAAGTAATATATTTTCCTCTGTATCTTAAGATTCTGCTTTCATTTTTGATTATATCTTGAAGCATAGATAAGTATGATATTATATCAAGGATTTATTACATCAAAGCCTTATTGATGATGTGTAAGGATCATGGATAAGTATATTATTGAAATAGCAGTAATGTTTCAGCAACAGGATTGACTGAGAGTTTGAAATACTAGAATATGTTTACTGAAAGTAGAAGGATGAGGGGGGAAAGCTACGAGTGTTTTAGCTGACTCAGCAGATACAGTTTGGATCAAAATTAAGGAAATTAAGAATAGTCAGGTGATTCAGGAATGTTGAAACATAGTTCCATGATATATAGAGAAAATAGAGTAGGGGCTATATATATATGTATGTATTTTCTTTAAAAAATGATTTCTGCAAAGTTGAAACTTCTCAGGAAAAAAGGAACAACTTACCATTGTAACTTACTAAGGAAATAACTTGGAAAGTAGTACTTCAGACTGAGGACAATATGAAGGTAAATGTCTGCTTTTTGAGAGGTATATGCTACTAAAACATAGCTTTCTACTTATTATGAAAATGCATGAAATTGGGGTACTTTTTGTATGAAAAACTATAGTAATGAAGGTGCAAAACATGCTTCTCCAAATGTCATAAAATATAGATATTTTATTAGAAAAAATTACAATGAAAATGTTATCATGCATTAATACTCATTTTGAATTATGACAGGACAGACATTACATAATTTTATAAGTTTAAGCAAAACTCTCCTTAAAAATCTAGAAACAGATTAACCAATGAAAATTGAGTCTAGAGAGAAGCTGATTGTTGGACATTTGCAAAATGTTTAAAAGGCAGGGTAGTCATGCTTTCGTTATTCTCCTTTCAAACTATAAGACAGTTGCATAATTCCTCAATTGATTTTGGATGTAGTGGGAGCAACAAAGCTCACTGCCACCCTTCCAGCAACACTAAAGTTAGGAAAGCATGTCTTTTAACCTGTTCTGGGGTAGTATTCGAGGGAACAGTAGAAAAAATGGGGGAAATATTACAAACTTCTTTTGTGGTTAGTACTGACGTGAAGAAACTCCTCCTATCCCATCCTTATTAGAGTCCTTCAAGATCAATTTCAGATATCCTTTTGCATCAGTGATGTAGCTCTGGAGAGGAGAAGGGATTGCCCCATACAAGTTGCTGGCTGTCTCCAGCTGGAAAATGCACATTAAGTTTTTCAGGCCAGTACAGTCAATTTACCAAATTACTTTTTTCCTTTTCTTTTTTTTTTATTGCAACAAATTGTATTGAAGAAGTAACGTAACTCCATGAAGTGCATCATTTACTCCCATTCTGTCTTTGATGCTTATATACAGATAAGTGCCTCAGCTATTGCCATTTTTAGACTCTCCCTTTAAGGGGAATATACTGTGAAATAGATACTCTCCAGGCTCAGTCAAGAAGAGAACATCTAGAGCCTCTATGGTACATTACGGTCAGTTATAATAGACCAGGGAGGGAAGTGATCCCCTGCCATAATGACTGTAATATGACGACCCCCTGAACGATGGATGCATCCAGCGGTAGCATGGAACATTTTGCAGTTTTTCTTAATCAGAGATAGTACAACTGTAAAAATGTTCAAGATAGACCAAACATTTATTTCTTCTCACCCTTTTGATGCACTTACACAAGAATCTAACAACTATCTTACTACGATACTTCGCAGTGCTCTCTGAAGGCATGCTGACATAAAGATTCATATTTCCTAAGAACAAAGGATAGAAGTTTCCCTCCTGAATTCTTGTTAGAGAGGAGGAAGCAGGTGAAGCAGGTGCATCTTCTTTCCATGTCAATGTGTAAAGGCATTAGCTCTTCTCACCAAGATTTCTAAAATGTCAAACCTTGGTGGGAACAACTCATTTATTTATATGCAGCAAATGTATGTTAGTTAAATGCCTGAAATCAACAAAGCCCAGGTCAGCCCCAGGGAATAACAAAGTTCACTCTGCTTGGATATATGTGTAGCTGGAGTTTTCCTGTGTCCACTTGGCTCCTGTGGCTGCTCAGACCCAAGTAAACACACAGAGACTTATATTACTTATAAACCGTATGGCCATAGCAGGCTTCTTGCTATCTAGTTCTTATATCTTAAATTAACCCATTTCTATAAATCTATACCTTGTCACATGGCTCATGGCTTACTGGTATCTTTACTTCTTACTTCTCATGGCAGCAGTGGAGGCTGGCAGCGTCCTGACTCACCTTCCACCTCCCAGAATTCTCCTCTCTGCCTATCCCACGTATACTATACTTCCTGCCTGGCTACTGGCCAATCAGCATTTTATTTATCCATCAATCAGAGCAACACATTCACAGTAAACAGAAAGACATCCCCAGCATATATGTGTCTATATTCTATATATTATGATATATCCTGTTCCCATGTGGTCAGTACCTCTGCTCAATTACTCTCTTGCTGGAAAGGGAACACTAAAAGAAATTTAAAAAATACAAAATCTCATATCTAAATTACTGGTGGTGAAGTTGGGGAAAATTATAATAGAAAGGGAGGAGTAGCTTCAAGTTTCACTGGAAAGGTAAACTTCAAAATTAGTTGTTTTTACTCCTTTAGGGTGTGTATATATGGGCAATTACTTAAAGGAAACTTTATAAACATGGTGAATAAATAAAAAGTGGTATCACTTGTCCAGGGAGCTTCTGTGAGTTGCTGAATATCAAGAAGAAACAGGATGATAAAAATGTAATGGCTTTTGATCTTGCAGATTCCCATTTCTCTGAAATCTCTGCAGCTTAATTTTGTTTCCAGCAGTTGAATGATTTCCTGTTTGCTGCAATATTTAATTTTTTTTCTGCATAGTTAGGTATGGTCCTTGGCACATAGTATATTTTATAGAAAAATAATAAGTAATTAGTGTTATTGTTTTTGCCAATCTAGGACAGTAATGCTAAACTTGGGTTGGAATATAGAATCTGTGATAGACTTCCAAAATGGTGAAGTTACATACATATACTAACAAAAACAGGAGACTAGGCAAGCTAGCTAACTAGTTGACTCCTCGCTGAAATGGAACAACATTTACAGGGCAAGGGATATGTCACCCACTCATGCCAAAGCCAGTATAGCAAGAAAGGCTGAATGGCACCAGTACCTATCTGTTCTTACTCACTCTTGTTTGACTAAGAATTGACATTGACAAGCTAATATCAATCAATGTTTCAACAATGTTTCATTGGTCCCTTTCACGTTCTGACCAGAGGATCTCTTTCCAACTGTCAGGGCTGCACTGATTTAGCCCCAGGTAATAATTCTTTCAGTTTAGAAATTGGCATGTACAATTTTTGTCTTAGAATGGTAATTGCTTAATGTTCATAACTAATAGCCACAGTTTAAGCTTCAGTGACATTGGCTGTGAAGATTCAGGATATATTTAGTCAATCTGAGTAATAATGCATAGGACTTGCTTTGCTTTTATCCTAATGAATATGGTAGGTCTTTCCCACAGAAATCTCATTTTACATACAAGGAAGCTTTCTGACAGAGAAGTTTTAAGCTTTGCTAAGACAACACAGATTGCAAATGGCAGTATTTATCTCTAGCATCTCTTGATACACTGCCCCCCACATCAAGCATGTCTTTTGAAAAGTCAGATGGAAGTTTACTCACTCTATGACAGTGGTTCTCAACCTAGGGGTGGAAGGACTGTTTCACAGGAGTCACCTAAGACCGTCGAAAAACACAGATATTTGCATTACAATTTGTAACAGTAGCAAAATTGCAGTTATGAAATAGCAACAAAAACAATTTTATGGATACAGGTCATCACAACATGAGGAACTGTATTAAAGGGTCACAGCATTAGGAAGGCTGAGAACCACTGCTCTACAGCATGGGACATAACCGCTGCTGTAGTCACGCAGCAACCCAGTTTTGTTTGACAACAGCTCACGAAAAAAGACCCCTTAAAGTGAGATTAGTGCCATCAAATCCTTTCACTCAGACCTACACCTGGTTTTACAAGTGGCCTTTCACATACAGTCACCAAAATCCAGCCTCTAGAGAGAGACGAGTGACGTATTTATAGTGATATTGAAAGTTTTACAGCCTGCAAGCCACACATATTGGAAATGCATTTGAAAATCTCTCTCCTGACATCTTCGGAAGGCTTACTGCTCTTCCAAAGGATGTTAGGCTTCTGCTTAGAAAAGCACTAACACTGTGGATGTACCCAAATTGTTTTCTTCACTTTGAGCAACAATAACAAAAACTACCTGCTATATTGAGTCATTTCAAATCAATATCAGAAATAATAGACTGCTTCCTTAGCTTTTAAAACCATATAGCCAAATATGGTTCCTGTTATTTTGACTTCTAAGAGAATGTCGAAAATCAGAGACACAACTAAATGAAAGACTGGATTAACAGTCTCTTGAACTGATAGCCTGAAGTCAGGAACAAGTGGCCATCATGGCTTCTGAATGATTTCTCTACAAAGAAGAGGTAGACTCCTGCAATGACAGTACTCTTCCTGGAGAGATACAACAGACTCTGTCTACCCTATGTTAAAAAAAAAAAAAACATAACGTCTCTCTCATATCACTTCCTACAATATTCAGATTTCTAAAGAGTTAATGCCCATTATTTAAAAAAGGCAAATGACTGTATTATAGTGGTTTCCTTTGATTATTTAAGGATTTGAAACATCTGATTTGATTTCTCCTAAAAACTGGCACACACACACACACACACACACACACACACACACACATATTCACTGATTTCCAAACTACAGAAATGCTAGTCTTTGTGAGTCAGAGAACCAAGCAGTGATCTGCTTAGCATCTTTTTCATGGAGTATCTTGTTTTTATAATAGGTGAGTCTTCTGCCCTGAGAAGAGTGGTACCTTAACACACTTCACACTGCAGCAGAGCTGCGGGAAAATCCTATTGCCAAAAGCCAGTTTCTAAGCAACAGCACCCTCTCAATGTGTCACAAAGTCTGAAGCCCTTTGGCCCCTCAAAGGAAGTTCCTTAGGTGTCTTTTACACATTGAATGCTTTGTGATAGTTGAGGCCTGCTGGCTGTCAACTCCGTCCCTTAAGGGAACTTGACAGATCTTAAAAAAAATCAATTTTAAGCTCACATGCCCCAGTGGGTGCCAAAGCCACTTCAGAGTGCCTGAAAGATGGCTGAGTCGACAGGATTTGACTTCTCGAGGTAGAAAGGTGACAAACTCTATCATGAGAAAGGGGCAGCTCCGGGCCTCCGAGGCCTAACCTGCTCCCAGGATCTCAGGCCTAGTGTTGTATTGAACCTATTTATCTCTTTCAAGGGCCTAAGGTACCACAGGGAAAGAAAAGTTGTTCAAAAAATGCTGGCAGAATTCAGGGGTGTAAATGATGAATTACTTTTCATCAGCTGAAAGGAAACATACTCCGGAACAATACTGAAAGGGAGCAAGAGAGGCTGACCCCCTGCCTCAGAGCAGCCAATATCTTCATTCAAGAAGACAACCATGAAATTACACAGAAAATGGGATTGTCATGAACAGCCCCTTGAAATCTCAGTATACAGTCATTACTGCATGGGAAAAAGCCTTCATCCACACATCATAACTTGTAACAGACAAGGAGGGTGAAAAAGGCGCAGGGAAAAAAGGCTGTGGAGTTCCAGGAGGGATGTAGAAAGCATTTGTGGACTCTCACTCCCCCTGCATCCTCCTCGATGCTTCTGTGTAGCTTTTTACGGAGTCTTAACTTTGTGCTGAGTGATTTCTTTTCTTCTCAGCTATTATGGAAGAGATTGTATGGATTTCAGAAAAATGACAGAGGGAGAAATAGTTGCCTTTATATTAATAAGATCTTAGTGCTTTAAAATGGCCTTATTTAATAAGTTCTAAAGCTATTGCATGATTACTATTCTAAAAATCAACTGTATCTATTACCTAACTAATATAAAATTCTTCAATATGCTTTCAACTTTGAAAGATTAGCTGATTTTCAGGTCTGTGTATGAACCAGAATACAGAAAAGTCTTATCAAAATATGAATATTTTATAGGGTACCATGAGAGAAAATTAGTAGGGATCCAAAATAACTAAAATTAAGTGTTCCAGCTGTGTGTTTACCTTGCTGTCCTGCCTATTTCGTCCACTGAGTTTAACTAACTTTTCTCTAGGCTTTTGCTTTACTCCTGAGAGTTTTATTCATTATACTAGCTCCTTCCACTATATTCCTTCCAGTGGTTAAAATGAGTAACCCTCATGAAAATCCAAGTGACATATTTTGTCACAAGTCCAATTGCAAATGAATTGGAAACTATGACTTATTTGTGTGTGATGCACTTCTTTCTACAGGTAATAGGAGAAAAAGAAATGAGAAAGTATTTTAAGACTAGCCAATTCCTTTGCAATTTTTTATTGAAGATTCTATGTGATTTTGAGTTATTCTCCATAGCCAGTTAATCCCTGCTCTTTACTCATAATTTAACTTAAAAGCCAATATGTAACAGAAGAAAGCAAGCTGATTGAATGAGTAGAATTTATTTCCACTAAGGTATTAGCTACCTATAATTTTCAATTGAACAATGTAAACATAACCTGTATAGATCTAAATAGAAATCTCCTCAGGAGAGTAATTTTGACATTAAAGTCTCTTCCTTTGCCTTGTTTTCTGTGGTATATGGGAAGTTATTGGAGCTAGAGGTGTCAGGTAAACACTGTGAGATACTAAGTTCTGATATTATGGCAGGATGTGTAGGACATGCTTCACTTCCACTCAATGCATATGATAACAAACTACAAAAGAGTTAAAGGAATGGCACACAGTGGAAGCCAAACTTGGTATAGAACTACAGTGAGATTGTACACACAAAAGATAATTCTTCTTAGATTGACAATATGCTTAATCTTAGTCTTAAATTAGCCTATGTGTCCCCAGGCTTGATGTACACAAACACATTCCAATGATGATGGTTTACAAAGCTCAATATCTTGCAACCATTCCTGTTAGTGCAGAAAGTGTAATTTATCCAAGATAGCACAAAAGTTGCTTAGAAAAGTCAGGATTTCGGCTACAGTGATAATATAATTCCTTTAATGTTATCAGAGTAGTCAAAACAACTTTCAAGTCCATGCGTCTGGCCATTCACTTATTTAACTTCCTTCTAAGTCCTAGGAAAAGACAGTGGTTTATCTCTCTCTTCTTAATCTTCTTTTATGTTCCACTGATGAACTTTAAATTCCATCTTTGAAGCTATGTTTATAGATTTGGCACTCAGTGGTGGACAGAAAAATATAATTGGTGAATTTGCTAAAACTATCATTTTCAAAGATTAGGCTAGGTGACTTTGCATATAATAAGGAGCATGTCCTTCCTTATGGGCTCTCTTTATAAGGTCGGGTTTATCGTTTTCTAATATTGTATGCATGCATGTATGCATATATATGTATATTATGTCACAGTCCTCATCTTATCCTCTCATTATTTTATACATGTGCACAATTTCTTTTCCATATGGTAATATTAGATGCTATTTAAGATCTGTTTTGTACCTGATGGCTCTTATATTAATAAAATATTTTCAGTAGTATAAGACATTGCTCTGGCTACAAAATATTTTAATAACTTTTAATAAAGAATTGCATTTTGTAAATAGATGTGTTTGTCCTGTTTGCTCTTGAAAAACTAGATCTAGATTTTGTTATCCATTTTTCCGATTGCCTTATTTACATATTCTCTATATGCTAAAGAGATTATCAAATGTTACTTTTTTTCACCCCAAAAAAGAGGAAGCATAATACAACTTTGCATAGATGAGGAAAATATGAATTCTAAATATGCAATATTCTCAGAAGTTGATGTATATTCTAATATGAAGTGTTAATGAAATCTAGTTAATTTTAACATTTATTGTTCATCTTTCTTTGAATCATTTTTTTTTTAAATCAAGTTAGAGGAACTAAAAAAAAAAGTTCTTTGGCAAATAGGGATCCTGTTTATTTTCCAACTCTGAACTCAGCAGGTTAAGTAATTGGGCTGCGGAAAAGTCCGTCCATTTCTATTTCCAGCTGGTCATACACAAAAGGCAGGAAGTTATCTCATTAATGGGGCACCAGCTTTATGCAAATTATAGTAACAAAAAGGCTTCCCTTCATACTTTTTCATAAATTACCTAATAAAGTGGGAATAAATGGCCATATTCAAGAGCCTTTGTTGTATTTTTAGCACAAGACCCTTTCTGTTACTGCAAATATGACTGAATGTGCCTGTTCAAAAGGGTGTTTATGAAATAAGGCCACTCCAAAGCTTTTATTCTTAACAGCCTTCAGTTACTTTTATGGCACAAAATTAACATAATTAGTCACACAGAATAGATGACATAAGCAGTGTGCCGTGCACAAAAAGGGGGAGCAGTATCTAAGGAAGGTATTTTGAAAGATCAAAAATTTTCAAAGTGCTTAATACTGGAAGGGCCTTTTTATTTGTGCACAGCCTTAAGATACTTTTTTTTAACTCCGTGAAATTCACATAATGAGATGCAGTAGACAGATGACATTAGCGATGTGCCATTAGAAAGAGGTCAGTTTCCTCTGAAAGATAGTCACTGTTTCTGCTCGTCATTAATTTGCAGCTTCAAAGCACTGAGCATATGATAGCCTGGCATGTAAAGCAAGCTGCAGTTATCTTTAAATAACCATTTTTCCAGTTATTAGAAGCTAAAGTTTTTAAACTACTGACTGAACGTGAAATTAAAGCACGCAGCAGTGTAGGGGGAAGAAAGGAAAAGCACAGAGGACTGTAAGATTAGCCAAAGAGAATCAAATACATTTCAGAAATGGAGTTGTGGTATTCCCTAAGGGTGGCCTGCTTTGACTTCAGCACTAGAATTTGGTGGGGGGGGGGGGCGGTGAGTAATGAGCCTCGAGGATGGAAGCTCTAGACTGTAAATGAAACAAGTGGGAAATTTGGTTTGTGAACCCGTAACGTGACACACAATACAAGGCTAAAACGAAAATTGCACAGTTCTTTATAATTCAACTGAGGGAGAACAATGCTTTTCTGAAGTCCACGACTTCTATGGAGAGGAGAACAAAAAGGGTTAAGAGCACTCTCTGCTACAAGGGCACTTCTCAAATATGAATACATTGAGAAATACATCAGATGATCTTCTTTAAGGGAAAGATCAGTGAGATTTTTCTGTTTGGGTCTGTAAATAAGTCCTAGACATGAAGACAGAAAAGCAGAGAATTAAGACATTGCAATCTTCTGAGTTCAAACCTATTATTGCAAGTCTTCAACTGAAATTTATTTTAAGTCATTTATTTTTGCATGAGAGTACATGGATATGGCACAAAGCTTATCACATTCATGAAGACAAACAGACCCTTACATTTCAAAATCCCTTGGGGTTTATTTTTCACTTTGAAATGGTAGAAGCATGATTTAGCACTTAGCTTTTTCTTTCCTTCTTTTCTTTTTTGTTTATCTGCAGAGTTTACAGTGCTAGAGACTACACACGCTCAGCAAGTGCTCTACCATTGAGCTTAACCCACAGCTCAGAATGTAACTATTTAGAAAACTTTCCTATTTATAAATTGCTTTCCTACCACTCAAAACAAAATTCCAGCATCAAAACCTCTGACGTGCATGTGGTGATAGGCCTTCTGCAGAATTAGACTGCAGTGCTGTGGGTTGTCCAAGTCAAAAGACACTTACTGAATAGGTGTTGGTGAAGAAATGGTGAGTGGTGTTAACTAGCATTTTCAAGCTCTTGGGGAAATTTAAGAGTGTGTATTAGACCAAAAATAAACTACAATATCATCACAGAATAACCTCTCATCTTCCTATTATGATTATGATTTTAAGTACCTAGGTGTCTGAAATTGAATTTCCTGCAGTTGGTCAGGGGTGGGAACATTTCACAGAGGCTGTACTCCATAGTGAGGATGGAAAAGCCAGAGCTGCTGTAGAACCCCAGCTGGGGCCCGGTCCAGCAAAACGTCTGGGGAAGTTGTAGCCAGAAAAGAGATGGTTAAGGAAGACTGACACCGGACTAAAACCCTTCCTTCCTAAGATCTGGCTTTATCTCACTTCAAACTGATTTATTACCTCTTGTTTAGTTACTAGGACTCTCCTTTCACTGTCCCATTGGGGTGCTATGCAAGGATTGAGTTTCTTCTCTGTGAGCTTCAGAAGTTGCTTTAGTACTAGGGTAGTCCAAAGGTGCAGATGGTCACTTGTTATGAGAGCAAAATTGGACAGGTTCATGGGCAAGGAGTAGATGGTGCCGAGACAATTACTTCTGTGTGATTATGTCCATCTTGTCCCCTTGAAAAGATACCATTGGAGAATGGCTGGGAATTCACTAGAGTCGTGGAAGCAAGCAATTTCCCACAAAGCCAGTTTTCCCTGGACCACATAATGGAATCAGTTTTCACTTGGAACCTGTTTCCCAAGAACCTACTATGTTCTCAGAATTTTAATGGTCAACTTACACAGGTGTTCCATTTAATCCTCCAAACACTACTATGAAATAATTTTTAAAAAGATTAGGATAATTTTACATTTTAATTTATGTGGCAGTTGTATAGCTTGGTCTATTTGTGGAATTCCTGGCAATGTGAGCAGGGTCTGTGCTTGCAGCTTTGGCTGGATCTTGGGAGCCTATTCCCCATGGTGGATTGCCTTGCCCAACCTGAATACAGGGGGAGGTGTTTGGTGCTTTGTCTATGTCCATGTGAGGCCCGCTCCTTTCTGAGTCAATGGAGGAGGAGTGGATGGGGGGAGGAGCGAGGCAGTGGAAGGGAGTGAGAGGAGATGAGGGAGGAGAGGCTGAGGTCAGGATGTAAAATAAATAAATTAAATAAATAAATAAAAATTAAAAACACTAAAAAATCAGGATAATTTTTAATTTTTAAAAAGCACAAAAACCTCTGGGTGTATTCTAAATACAGTAAAAACTAGCGAAGTGTTGATTACATACCCTGCTGTCAAGCAATGGTTCTATCAACGAGAGTAAAGGCTCGAGAAATTTCCACCTTCTTTTATTTTTAGAAGTCCTTACTGAAAGGAGGACATAAAGGGACATGGATAAAAAGTCTGGCACTTGTATTTGTTATGCATAAAAATGACAAAACTCAATCAAACATCCACAGAACATGTACCTATAATGTAGAGTACTAGAAGAAACTTCCCATAGAGAATTTAAATGCTGTAAGTACCTCTTGGTTCCTTTCTACCAAAGAAATGTGCTTAGTGCTACACAAAAGAAATGATGGTTAACACCATATTCTTTTTTTTTTTCAATTAAATTTCATCTGCTTTTATTAAGGAGAATAGTTACACTAGTTACAGTAAAATGAGGAACATCTTAATGTAGCTGGTCTACATAAATTCTATTTTACTTTAATTAAAAAGCTGAATTTCTATAGAACTACATGCTCTTATACAAACTGAGAGCAATTTATATCTGCCACTTAACCTTTTATTCTAATCCTGAAGTGCCCTATATTGTTATGTTAAGTATATGTTAATGACAAGCAAGGAATTGCATTGAAAACTTTCTAAGATTTGGTAAATGAAGAGAAACTGCACCAAAAAAATTGCATCTAAAATGTGTGGTCCATTCTAAAGTAGTATTTCCTGGCCTAAAGGATTTTACAATTAACTGTTTATGTAGTTTCAGTTTAACTATTGTTTACAAGATGCACTATCAGCCACTTCTCTTTCAAACAACTACATGTAGTAACAGGAAATCTTGATTTAATAAGATCCTTTGGATAAAAGCAGATTTCAGATTGACCTTGTACCAAGAGATTGAAAATACTGATAAAGCTGCACTACTGCACTTTTACATAATTTAAAAATCGTCACATTATATAATGTATGTGTTCTCTTCCTTCAGAATTCTGCCAATGAAAGCAGAATCATGTCAATTTATGATCAATAGAGACAGAATATTCTACAAGGTATTCTGGGAACTATAGTTAACTGAGAACATTTTTCTTTCAAATACATTTTTTAAAGCAGTGCCAAAAGAGACGTGATATTCCAGCGACTGTCAGAGCTTCTATGAAAAACTCAGCATATTTTAGAAGGCCGTAAAAGGCAGTTTGACCACTGCTAAATGGCACAATCCGTAGTGTAGCCTGCAGGTGTGCACAAACCTAAATGCAGCCACAGATCAGGATAGCGGATTTTTAAAGTTCATGTGAACAAGATTAAGGAAACATGGAGAGACTCGAACAATTCAAAATATCTATCAAGATTAGAGGAGGTAAGATTGAAGTAGATAGGAGACAAAGTGATCAGACAGTCCTCTGGGGAACATTTTACACTTCTGCTTGCTACTTTCTGTTATAGAATATTATTTTAAGATATGTTAGATTTGTTTATGCTATGGAACACTTGCTTTAATTATGTAAAGATGCGTTACATTCCTTTATGTTGTATTTGTTTAAATCTGTGAAGCTGTGTTACTTTGCCTGTCTAAAACACCTGATGGTCTAATAAAGAGCTGAACAGCCAATAGTGAGGCAGGAGATAGGATAGATGGAGCTGGCAGGCAGAAAGAATAAATAGGAGAAAAAGAGAGATCAAGGAGCTAGAAAAGAAGGGGTCAGTCACCTAGTCACACAGCCAGATACAGAGTAAGAGGGAAAGAAAAGATATACAGAAATAGAGAAAGGTAAAAGCCCAGAGGCAAAAGTTAGACTGGAAAATTTAAGTTAAAAAAGCTGGCTAGAAATACGCCAAGCCAAGGCCAGGCATTTAGAAGTAATAATTAGCCTTCATGTGTGATTTATTTGGAAGCTGGGTGGTAGGCCCCCAAAGAATATGGAGTAAAAACTGTCAACTACAACTTTCTCTAATTCATGTCTTTTTGAAATGAGTAGGAAAGTTGCCAAAATATAAATGAGAAAAGGGGATGCTTCCATCTTTAATTAGAGGAAATATGAATTATTTGTTTCTCAGGCCATTCTAGGAGGCAAAAATTAAAATCTTCCAAGAAAAAGACACGTTATAAATATAACACATGGCATTTTGACAACTTGGGGATAGTGTTCAGCCCCCGAAGAAAAAGTGCACAATTCTATTTATGTGCTTGCTGCATGAGGTGAGCTAATTTTTATCTGTAAAGAAATTTCAGGATTAAATAACTTTTAGGAACACAAAGTAGTTCATTTGAAATGTGGGCAATATGGTAAATTATTAAGCAAATACATGGCTACCTGAATCAAACAATAAATCTCAAAACCAATTTTTCTAGTCTCAATTCTTCTTTTGTGTTTTAAATATAATTAAATATAATTACATCACTTTTGATATGGATTCACAACATACCCCCATGGTTGGGCATGGTCATGCATGCCTGGCGGGACATAGTCACTTCTGCATAGTCATTTCCGGGTAAAAACATCTCGAATGACCAGGACCCCGTGGCTTTGCATGGCGCAACCATGTGATCTACACTCATGCATGGAATAGCCACATGGGCCTATGTGCGCAGGCACGGCCCAGACTTTATAAGCCAGAGCCATGATTCCTGGCCCGACTTCACTCATGTGTCTTTCCACAGGCCTGTGCACATCTGTCTCTCTACATTATCTTAATAAAATTCTTGTTAGTGGATTCTGTTGTGTTTCGTGATGTTTCCTCACAGGGTAAGAGCGCCGCAAATAAACCAACAACTTTCCTTCCCACACATCCCAGGTCTCCTTCTTTCCCAGGACCCCATCCTTATTTGAAGAGCTCCAAGCAGTTAACAACTGCTGAGAAAAGAATTCATCTCCCCCAGAGATGAACACCCTGATTGGTCAGTCTCAATTATTTGAGATCCTTACTGTAACATTACATCTTCTCACCAATAAAGTGTCAAGACATTTTTATGTTCTATTTTTGACAAGATCTTGCCTTGTAGTATAGGCTGGCTTTGACCTTAAGATTGTCCCTTCTTCACCTCACAAGTATTGATTGGGATGATAGAGCAGTGCAGCAATGCACCCTGTTTACTACTTTCTTAAGATAGGCAAATGAAATTGGTGAGAGGCAAAACCAACCAATAAACAACAAAATCTTACTCGATCTATTCAGATTGATCTTTTCCTGTGTAACGAAAGAATTGACTAATGCTATGTAATTTAATAACTTTCTATGAACTCCTAACTCTCTAATTCATATGCTTGCTCTTGAGTTCAAAGGTTACCAGCAACTATTTTATTTCTAGCTATTTTCTGAATTTTGATTTCTTTTCATGAATTTATTTACTTAATGCTGTGTGTGTGTGTGCATGCCCAAATTGTTATACCAGAAATCAACACTGAAGAATTCAAGCCTTTCAGTTTAAACAAAAATAAACAAAGTAGTAAAACAATATATTTTTATTTTATGGAGACTCATTTAGAAATTAAACAAAATAAAGTCATAATTATTGGCTTTTTTTTAACCTCCGATAAAACATAATTTCTGAAAAACAATTGTTTTCCCAGAATCTTTAGTATTCTGACTTTGCTTATATCAGAACTGAAGCACAATAGCAAAGGATTGGGGGGAAGTAGCTTCAAAGAAAAGCAACACAATATTTAGAAGAAAACAAAATCGGGAGTGAATTGTTTTTCCCAACAAGCATATATATACATGTCTCCAGTCTGTAGTATTCCATTTTGAATATTACCTTTTTTTTGTTTATTTTTTTGAGAATTTCATACATTTTGCTTATATTCTTGCCCTTCCTATAGCCCATCCCAATTATCCCCCACCTCCCTACCCATGCAACTTCATGTTCTTTCTTTCCTATTCTTAAAAAAATAAATAAATATCAGAATTTGGCATCTAATCTGTGTTAGACAACTATTCTAGAGCTTGGGGACTATTTCAAAACTAAAGAAAAAAATTAATTAAAAAATTCTAAGGCCCAAGGCCTTTAATATTATTTTAATGTGTGTATTTTACACTTAAACATTAATCTTGTGGTTGCTGTTATCCTGTACTTAAATTCTACTTACAATTTCTCAAATTTCCCTTCATTTTATTTGAAACAAATGTGCTACGCTAATATATCAAATGACAAATTATCTGATCATAATCAGCTCCTACCTTAAAATTATTAGGTATTTTAAAAATTCAAGTGTGCCCTCCATCTGACCATTTAATAATGCCTGTTATCTTAATATGTTTCCCTTAAAAGCTTGGCTATATCTTCAACAAAAAGGAAAGTGTGTGTACTCGTCACTGAGGCAGAAAGAGCTCTAATCATAGCATTTCTCAGCAGAACAGGGTCACCTCAGCTGAAATTTTCTACAAACAAGTAAGTGCTGAGACAGCAGATTGGCTTCCTTCTTGCTTTTTTCCCCTATTAAAATCAGTTTGAGATAAATTGCAAAATAAATAAATGTCAAGTAACAATTCCCATGACTAGCATTTGAATTGAATTTAATGATTATTATGAAGACAAAGTTGGGATAGGCCTCCGACTGGAATGCTACAAGCAAACAATCTGGAATGATTTTAGCTTGGAACCATCTTAACAAATGAGCACATTTCTTCAGTGACTGAAGCAACTGACTCTTCTATCTAATTATGGATGGCATAAAGGACTCCAGATTAATGATTCCAAAGATTAAACCATTATTTTGGTTGACTTTCTTCACCACTTACTTAATAAACCTGAAAAGTATTTCTCTCAGTCTGTATTTTAGGTTTCTATATAACAATTGCCTAAAAATAAAATGGAAAATTGTTAGTATTTGGAATAATAGTAACATTAACTGTTTCAATGCTCAGATGAATATGAGTGCTTCTGAGGATAAGGATTTAAAATACCTATCACTGTTTCTATAATAATTTAAGGGAAAATCTCTGAAATAATGTACTTAAAAGAGTAGAACAGCCAAAGGACCATGTTTCTCTAGCCCATTTTAAAGGCCTCAGCTTTGATGTTTACTAACATTTAGGAAGCAGCATTCTTAAACCTAAGAGGGAGAACAATACTGAATTTCAAAATTACCAGAAAAGACTGTAGGGAAATAATATGTTGACATATTTATGGAGAACCTCAGAATATACTTCAGATATTCTGGATTTGTTTTGTGTTAAATTTGTCCCTTCCTTAGGTATATACTTGTCGTCATTAAATAAGTTTCCTGGTTGACTTAACTTTGTAGATATTCTACCCACTTCTTTTGAAGGAACTGTCAAAGGGGTCTTAAAAAAAAAACATGATATTGAGCTTAAAAAGCCATTTTGCTGTCCCCCTTTTCAGTGCTATTCAAGAACATTCTCTTTGAAGTAATGTAGAAGCTGTATTTTACTCAACTAGTGCTGGTCCCATTGCTTTTTCTGATGATGGCCACCAAAATTCTCATAGCCATATCTGCACCTACATGAAGGCATTGGATAGGCTTCACAACACTTTCTTTTCCTAAGCTTATTGCTGGCATCTATGCTTTTCCTTAAAATTTGCTTTAATTTCTTTGTTTAGTAATTGAGTATTCATATGGTTGTATTGAATTAATGGAGACTGCCAGATTACATTCTGAAAACTGTGAGTTACGATGATAACTCATAAAGTGTAAAATTCACTATGCTACATCAAAGACCTCAGAAGGATATAATATTACCTAAGAAATGGGAGAAGGACTCCAGCTACACATTTGCCTCAATTAAACGAGTAAACTTTACCAATCATATAAAACTAAGCTTCTCTTTGTGAGGCAGTTGTTGATTTTGGTGGCTTTGTTATCTCTGGGGAGACTCTTCCTGTCCACAGTTTGAAATACTTTCCCCTCTCGTTCCTCCACATTCATCACGATTGCAGCAATGCATCCTTCCCGCCTTGTTCTCCTCTCCTTGCTGCATCTGACTTTGGTGCATTTCTCCATTATTTTATTTCAAGTGCAAGAAGCATTGTGCAGTTCCTCTGCTGTGACCACCCACCCTGGAATCATCTGTGTTAATCAAGATTGAACACATTGCAGTGACTCAATGCCTATTTGAAATCCCTGAAATGAAGAAGACACAGTATGTGATAAGGTACAAAGGAGGCAAATGAGTAAAAATGCACACTGTCAAATTACTCAACAAAGTCAGTAATTTACTATTAAATAATAAATACCAATTATCTGTGTAAGACAGTATTTGGGGCTGTAATATTTTTTCAAAAATATATCAAACAAACTGTTGGTAGGGAATTGGTGGTTATTTACATAGGACAATGAAGAATAATATAAACTTATTATCTATAATATTTTAATATCCATAAAAGAAAAGTGGTCCAACATTGGATGTATAAATGCAACTTAGTATTAGAAAAATTTTCTTTTAATTTTTAAAATTTAATATGGTCAAACCTCCATGTTTTTTAACTGTACCATTGGATTTCATTAAATCTATCCTCCTTTTTGGTCAATGAAGGGATAATTTGTCCATTTTAAAATGCTAACAAATAGAGGTGCACAGGAAAGTTTTGGGGAGAGAACTATTGCCTTTAATCCTATATCCTTCCATGGGTCCACAGCTCATTGATGCAAAATATTAAACTATTGAACAAGAAAATAGATTCTATGCAAGAGATACTTTCTTTGAAGATAGGAAATTTGTAGAACAAAAGACAATATTGTCTGAGGATAAATTTGAAGAGTAACTGAGGAAACAGCATGCTGATCTAATGCCTTCCCAGGGAAAGTTTTAAAGAAAGCAGGGATTTAATGCTGACATAAAAGCTAATGAAACTAACTGTGGAATAAACACTTCAGTAGGCATTTAACTTGTTATTGTTTCACTTAATCAAACTTGTTGCTTTGAATAGTTTCGTTGGTTGGTTATGATTTTAAATAAAGCTGTTTGTGTCTTTCTTGTAGACTCTCCACACGGAAGCCAACCTCTCATTTCCCTTGAGTTTAATAAAATAGAATGAGCATGTCCACAAGGGAAAAAAAAATTCCACACTCTTAGAGAGGGAGATCTTACTGTTTTGTAGTATTTTAGGAATTTAATGGCTTTTATTTTTATTTTGTATTTTCTCTATTTCTTTTGGTATTTTCAGATAATAGTAATTTATGTCACTGTCAAAATGGGGACAAATTCATTTGGCTAAATGTCAAAATACAGTTGATGTATGTAACATGACTGTAATATTTTCCTCATCTTCCCTGCCTTTATTTGACCTGTTCAAAGTGATTTAGAAGCATTTTCAGTTTTATGTACAACATATGCCAGTAGGTGGTGGTAGTATTTTCTACAAACACTACAGTACTATTTTCTTCAGCCAATAATTCAAGAGCATAGGGCATTCTTGGATCTTCAGATGTTTTTGGACGATCCATGGATTTCAGAGAAACTATTTTCCAAGTAAGAGTTCCTTCTTGTGTTTAAAAGTAAAACTGCTACAGAGTCTCTGATGGAGGGTGGAAAGAAAATCCTATGGCAAGCTTGTAGGCTGTGTATTTAATTCCATAGCACTGAACATTACACTTTTCTTTTCTAATAGACGTCATCCATTAAATTGGAAAATTGAAATTGAAAATTAAAGGTTAGATATGCATATATGCCCAGTAAGTGATTTTAACCGTATTTTCTCCTTCGTCGTGGATCATTTGCGTTGTGAATGCCCCGAGAGAAGCAGATTTTGTAGGATCTTTGCTCTGTTTGTTGATCCCACAGTGTAATTCAAAGAGTCTGATTGTGTATTCAGATATCCTGTACATAATACTATGAGTTTGGGACTTCCTGTTGCTATGAATGATAAAAGTTTTTTATTTAATGTACAATTCACCCATTGTTGATAGATATGTGAAAGGACACTTCCCTGGGACATCCATGAACAGAATCATGACAGGGAGCAAAGGAGAGCACAAAGATTGGGTTGATAATGGAAAAGGGTTGAAGTCTCAAAGGTCCTGCAAGACAAAAGCCTGCTTGAGTTTGGCATGAGGTGGTTGACAAAGTGATCTAAAATTTAAGGTTTCTGCATGTTTAAAGTGTTTTCTATACTTTGCTTAATTAATCTGGCTTTCGTATTAATCGAATTTTACTTTTTAGAAAGTCAGGAGCTGGGAGAAGAAACACAGACATAACTCATGCTTAAAAAGGGAAAATTGTAAATTTGGATTCAAAGATTGTAGAAGAATAGTTTAGAATCAGTCTGGCCAGTCTACTCCTTTGCCTGACAGCATTAGCATCACCTGGGATCCCATCAAAATGCAGAATCTAAGATCTCACACCCTGAGAGCTTTCTCAGTCACATCTACAGCTTCCCAAGATCCCATGGCGGTCTGCATTCATGTCAATGTTTATGAAACACTGATTGAGACAATTCCAAGCTAACGGAATCTGCTCTTGCTTTTTCTGTGTTAGGGGCAAGCCAGAACTGAGTGGTGTGTTCATGATTCACACAGTCTCAGTGAGTATGTCGTCTTCACCATCAGTTTCATTCACTCGAATTCTTGTTTTACTACCGTATTTTTGGTGTGGGGATTCTGTGTTCACTGCAATAAAGCATTTTTTAATCAACCAAACAACAACAGCAACAAAATCGTGGACAGATGGCCAAGAAGAAGAAAAAATTCAAGATCAAGCTGCAATTTAAGGGATGACTGAATCTTAACGATTTAGTTTGCTCTTCCCCTGCATTGGCAGCCAGTGGCAATGTCCTTACAGATTATGCTTCCTTCAGGACTTGGTGATTCAAGTGTCCTGGGAAGCGTTGCTCATAAAACTAGTGTTGCAGTTCTCTTGAAGCTGAAAGCAAAACATCTCAGATAAGATTAAACAACTAAATTTTGGAAATGTAGTTATCAGCAGTAGAATAGAAGCCAATAAAGTTTGTAAATGCTGATGAATTTTCATTATTCTACAAGATTTCCTGTTCAGTTGAATCCAGTGTTGCTTCAAACACATTGGCTGCATTTTAAAACAATGCCACGCAGTCATCACCATTAGGAAAACCTACTTGAAAGAGTGAAAAATAACGCATTCCCAATTTTAAACACTTTGCAATAAAAGTTTTCAATAATGATTGGATTCTGGTTTTAATGCTCTAGGTAAGAATGTTCCATATTTACTGTTTTCAAAGTTATAACTTATATGTAGTTTATTAATTTAGTTTTACTCATTTATTAACAAGATTTAATCACAAACCATGTATCTGACATTATCTAAAGATTTAAAGTAAATGTAGGAGAAACAAAGTACTTTGTGTGTGTGCTGGATCCACTTAGAGAGGAAACACAAATGAGTGACTGCAGTGTTCACAGTGGCATCCAGGGCTAAGATAACATTCCTTTTCAGTGTCTGGTAAAGAGATGTATTCTAAAATAGATGAGGACTCTGAAAAGGCTTTAATTGGTCATTTCAAATGGAGTAAAGTCTGTAGAAGTAGAAAAATGTCTGATATTCATGAGTTACTCAGACTGGCTACTGACAGCATAGGACTCTTCTCTATGGAGATTAAGTGTTACCTCAAGCCTAGGAGCTTATTCTATCAACAACTTGTACAGTTCTTCATGCTTCTATACCGAACTCCTTTTAGAAATTAAAAAAAAAACATAAAAGTCCATGTACATCATTTTTTTATTTGGTAACTGGACAGAATCAGAAGATGTAAAAACTATTTTTAAAGTAGTAAACCTAAATTAAAGCCAAAGGATGGAGATGTTTTCTAAGTAGTTTATTCATAGCCTACCTGAATTGAAATCTAAGACACAGGTAACATTGGTTTTATGAATAAAGTAGGAGACAAGATGCAGTAAAAATCACTTTTCGAGCATTTTCTCATCAATACTAAATCCAAAAATATTAGCATTAGGATCTGGGAATACTCCTTGTACCTAGGACCACTTTCCTGGCTGTACAGATCACACCCATTTCATAACTTTGTCAGCAAGAAATTAACAAGGAGAGTTTCCCTTAATACTGTTCTACTGAATTTCACTCAAATGTAGTTAATGAAGCATGCCAAGTACCAATGATATTTAAATCACATTTTACTTTCCTAGTCTTGTGGAATGTTAAAGAAAGTAGGGCCAGAAGTAGAAATATGATAACTCAATAAACACATTGATATAGTCTGTGAAATGTTACTGAGACCATGCAGTTCTCTTACAATAAATTTGCAAGGATCTACATGAAGTAAGTGGTCATTTAAATATATGCACACTATCTATCTGTCTATCTATCTATCTATCTATCTATCTATCTATCTATCTACACATATCTGTGTGTATAAACACAACACATCAAGAGTATTTACTCTGCCATTTCATGCATATGTTGTGATGCACTATATGTATACACTGACTTCTTTAGAGTTGAAATAAGAAAAATCTATTATATAATAGTCAGGGAGACTATATAACAATATGTTCTTGTAAGTTATGGCAGGGAGTAAGTATATTAATTTATAAAGAAACATGTGATGACTATGTGAACAAAAACTTTTGTAGTTCGTTTAGATAGCAGCACAGCTTATTTTCTAAAATGTAACTCCATTACTTTCAACTTCAATACCATTTTAGTGCTCCTAAAATCTTGTTTTTATTGTGTACATTCAGAGTTCATAAACTCACCAATTTATTGACAGGATGAGGTAAAATTATGGTGACAGTTTCCCGGATAGTATAAGGAAGAGGCACAGTTGGTGAAGAAATTGACTTCTATGTCAAATTGGACTTCCTTCACAAGATAGTATGGACTTAGGATGAAATCACTGAAAATCCTATTTTCAAATTCTCTCTGAGAAATGGTAAATTCCTATAGAGATTTAAATGACTAAATTAGAAATGATATTGTGCTTTAGTTTATTCAACCTTATTAGGGTACAGATAACTAACTCTGCAGTCACAGACTTGTGTGTTTTCCAGAGGCAAAGTGAATAGATTATTTCTTTGAGCCTACTGGTTGAGAATTGGAATCTAAAAAGGAAGTGGAAGAAGCCTGGGGGAGGAATCATGAGATTGTGAGTAAGGTAGGCAGACCTTCAAAGTCACTGTGCAGAAACAATGCAGTCACAGAGCTAGGTCCTGACGCAGCTTGTTGTGTGTGGGGAGAGGACAAAGAGCCTTTTCTTGGTCCTGAATCAGACTGAATAGCTGAGAACAACAGTTGTCATCTGATAGGAAAGTGGTTGCTAGCAATTTTGGAAACAGTTTTTAGTTGCTGTTGTTTGCTTTTGCTTTTTATGCACAGCTTGGATCTTACTTTTTACCTTGGGTTGAGAATAGATAAGCTGAGGTAAAACAAATGCACCATTGCTTCTCTATGTCCTTTGTGTTGAATCTGTTGCTCGGTTTTCATCCCACATCTCTTGGGTGGACTAACTCCACATGTTCCACTTTCCATTTTTAAGTTCTGCTCACAAGAAAAAAAATAATAAAAAGTTGCGATCTTAAGAGCATTGCAATTAGTGTCATTACATACTCAAAATATAATTTGAAAGAAGCCAAACCTATGATCCTCCAGTTTTGGTGAGGTGTCTGTTGACTGCATTTTTTTTCCAGAGTAGTGAAAGGGACATTTTTCCCTACAACTATCTATGAAGCTAAACATAGAATATAGTGATTGTCTAAATATATTTCTTTAAATTTTACCTATTTTCCTAATAACATTACATCCCTCTAAAACCAATAAATATGAGGTTAACAAGGAAGTTCTGCTTAGATGAAGAAAACATATTTTATTCATTACAAGCATTGAAGTGTGTATTGCTCTCACTTTTAATTTCCCAATTTACTTTATTATAATGAAGACTACTATCTCTACAAAACGATGTTTTCTCAACTAATAAAATTCTAGATTTTAATCATGGACATTTGAAAAATAAGAAAGAAAAAAATGACAACACAACCCTACTCTTGATATGGTTACTTCCTGTTTTGAAATCTCTATTACAAATGTCATATTTTTATCACTGTGTAAATTATGAGTGTGATATATGTATGTAGGATGCATGAGCAATTATGCAAGTACGCAGAACTGCACATAAGCAAAAGCCAAATGAAGGTGTCAGAATCCTTGTCACCGTCTACCAATTCCTGTTTTAAGAAGGCACTCCCCCTAAACCTGGAGTTTGCTTTTTTTGTTAGTATTTGTTGTTTTCTTCCTTGGCCAGGATAGAAGTCAGCAATCACTTACTCTTGAAAGTTATTGTTTCCACACTCATGTTATTAGAGTTACATACATGAGTGGAATTTCCAGGTTTTATAAGGGTGCTGACATTGGAATTCCTGTTTTCATGCTTGTCCAGGAAGCTCTCTTAACTGCGGAGCCTTCTCTCCAAGTCTTCTTGCTTAAAATTTAAGGGTAGATTCCATGATGTTAAATGTAAAATTATTTTGAATTCAGATTTTTTTCTTCTGTAGTTCAAAAGAGATGATCCATTGAAAAAATATTCTGGTTAAAACTACAAATATTGATAGGAATGTAATATGAGAATAAAACTTTAATGCATACAATGACTAACATAAGTTCTTATTTTATGAATGTCTGTTTTTTTATTTTTATTGCACATTAATCATTTATTATACCCCAGAAATCTTTGTACATTGATATTATCTCCATGGTGATATTGTGCTAGTTGCAAAGTTTCCTTGTATTTACTTGTCTCAAGCCTTTAATATGTTTTTCTGATATTTAAATTTTTTGTTGCTTTTTTTCTAGCACTAAGAATTGAACTTGGGAATCTGAACATGCGGGACAGTGGCTCTCCTGATGACCGATAACCACAGCACTTTAAAATTCTATTTTATATTTTAAAACCTATAAAATTTTCATTTGTGAATTCTTCCACAGCTTAAAAATTTGGAAATAATATATATACTCATAAATTTCCTATTCACTTAAAATATTGTTACCTAATGTTATTTAGATAGTTTAACCAGCAAGAAAATTTTAGGTCTGGATAACAATATCAATCTATCTACATATATTTTATGACTATTTATTTAATACTTCAACATTACTTAGTAACCAGCAAGAAAATTTAGCACTGGATAACAATATCTATCAATCTATCTACCTATATTTTTATGACTATTTATTTAATAGTCCAATATTACTTAGTAAGAATTAACTTGAGGAACTATTGATCATAATCCCATTTTTATATGTTTATGCATATAAAAATGGGTGTTTATGCATTTTTTATCAAAACCAACATTCACATTGACTTATTTCTAAACTTTATAGTTGTCCATATTTTAAAACTTTGCAAGCCTTCAGATTATTTTAATGTTTTGCAACTCAAGATTCTGCGAAATTTTAAAAAGTAAGGTGTTACTGGTGGTCTATTCGTTATTTTTAGTACAGCATTTTTATAGATTATTTGAGAATTTAATACATACATACAAGATATTTTGATCATATTCCTGTCTCCATATCAACCTCCAATACTCCCTATCCTCCACATTCTCTGTAGTACTTCATCTTATTTTTTTATTTATAGCCCTTTGAAGTCAATTTATTCATACATTACTATGGGGTCATCATCCACTGGATCATCATTAACCTACCATGGACCACACCCTCAAAAGAACAAACTTTCTCTCTCATAGCATCCATCTATTTTTACTAGCTTCTCAGCTAGCAGTGGTAGCTCATGTGCCCCTACCCCATCCATACCGAAATATTGACTAGCTTGACCTTGGACACGTCTACTATAGGCAACCAAAGCTGTTCATGAATACAAAGCTCCTCTCATGATCTTATTTTGCTTTAGTCCTCCCCTACTTCTTGCTCTTACCATCATTCTGCTTCATCTTCCTCAGTATTCCCTGAGCCTGTGGAGGAGGGGACAAGATATAGATGCCCCGTATGTAACCAAACATGCTGTAGATAGTTGTTCACTGAATTCTGATCCTCTACGTAATGATGAAGGCTACCCAATAGGAACTGAGAGCTGTACTAATCTATGGTTATAGAGACACACAATTAGAAGGTACTTTGATACTATGTCCATTTAATAAAATAACAGGAATAGGTGCATCCCTCATACTAATGATCTTCCTATCTATTGATTATTGATTAGATTTACAATACCAGGCATGAGTTTCCTCCTGGAGGATAAACCTTAAATCTAAACAGAAAGTGGTGGTTATGCCCATAACATTCATGCCACTTTAACATCTATGCAAACAAATGTCTTGATGAGCTTTTTTTGAGCTCATATGGTTTCAGCTAGACATTTATAATTTTAATGACTGTTGTTTCCAGCAACTAGCATAGTATTTTCCAGTGATTCAACAGTTAGTTAGCAGAGTAGAAGCTTCTAGATCAGTTCTAGCTTGATTTTAAACATTTACAGATAACTTATAAGTTATTTCAATTTAAATTAGGATTTTTTTAAAGGACAATATATCTTACTATTTCCAGACACTTAGCCAAAAACAAATTTCAAGCCTGAGCTTCGGAAGGGGCACATTAGTGGAGTTATATGCCCATCGTTATTCAAGGGGCCAGTAAATTATGGATCTCAAATCAGAACCCTTTGGTTACTACAAGTGTCCAGCCTGAGTATTGACTGAGAGTAATCCTGTTTTGTTTGCTGAAAAGCAGCCTTGCCTAGGACTTCCTGCTCATAAGAGCTCCCCCTTGGTTCTGTGAGAGACACTGACTGTTGACTGAAACCGGTTCTCAAAGTCTGGACCCCAGAAAACCAAGCAGCTCCTGAAAATACTCCTGTCATACTCTTGTCATACCATGAAATCCTTGGGACCTAGAAATAAATATGAATACCTCTTGTGATTTCTGTTATAGAATGCAGCTGATTGGAATGTATGGGATTCTGGAGCATTTTTTAATGACAGAATGATACACCTGATTAATAGAACAGTTTCTGAGGGTTTTTTTTCCCAAATGAGTTGTTCATGTTTAAATGATTATGTTACTGTTTTAAGCCAAACTAAATATTCCCTTTCCATGGTTTACTTCAAATTTTTTAATCTTTCTCCAGACAAACTCATCTAACAATTATTCCTTTTGTCATTTGCATATTTGATCATATGGCCAAAGTTTATCAAATTCAGAATATATAAAGAAAAAGCAAATAATAGAAAACAAATAGGCAAAACTGTGTAGTTGGTAGGAGCTGGAGCAGGATTGATTATAAATGTTCTAAGAGAAAAAAAAGGCACAACAAAGTGGGCACTAAGACTCATTTATTGTTGGTGATACTACTGTAGCTGTAAAATTATCACTACAAAGAAATGATTGAAACCTTGTGTCTGAGCCACTTACTATTGCAACTAATAAAGTTTTTGAGAAGCCAGTACTGTCAGAAAAAGACAATGACCCTATAAGCCCAGCCCACTGGACTTCTCTGATGGTCTTTGCATATCTACTTAAAAAAATAACTTCATAATCAAGTCTAAGTAAGGTACCCCACAAGCACTACATAAATTTTTGTCTTTAATTTTTGGATGACAATTCAGATACTCTTCTTATATTTGCAGAATAAATTATAATAATGGCTGTTTTATATGTGGGAAAACACATTTCTCTCATGAACAAATGTATTCATCTATCATTGGGGAAAGCAATATTTGGAAAGCAAAATGTAAAAATAAACTAGTGATTTATCAAATATAATATGCAACAGCCTCAGTGCTTCTCTCTATTTGTTGGTGTATTTCATGACAAGAGTTGTGTTAAATCCAGGTTCTCAATTTTTGAAACAAAGTGGAGAAAGATGAAAAGAGTTAAACATAATTTTCATACCACATTTCACTGCGATGTGATTTAAATGTTAAGCATGAAAATTAGACATTATAAGCAAATATCCAGTTGAGCCTTGGCCTCGGCCTCAGTATTGCCTGTGGTGCCTTTGTAGTTTGAATATCTGAACAAAAGTAAAGCCCTTCCTTTGTGTCAGGTTAGGCCATCCCTAGCAAAACGTTCCTGCTGTATTCAACAATAGCCTACCTGGACTTTGGTAAGTTTGTACAAATAAAGAAGTTTGATTGGCAGCTCACTATTTTTACCCAATCATGATTACCAGGTCCTTTCATGCTCTAAATAACCTGGGGCTTTCTGCCTTGACTGCTGTAGTTGCAACCAGAAATTACATGCAGTGACTTTCCTGCTAACTGATCACACAACACAAGATTGGTGTCTATTACCGTAAGTTCAGAACATCTAGAGGGCTTCTAAGTGCTCAAAGGAAGGAAGTTGGAAGGTGGCACTGACGATATTTTTCTCCCATGCTTTAGTACAAACACAGATTTATGAGTTACACATGTGTTTTGTTTTTACTGACGGTTGTAACTAGGGACACCTGTAAGACAAAGCCAAACGGGGAGAATTAAAAATAAGTGGAAGAAAAATGTAATAATAAGCTGGTTCTCAAGGTTTGGTTTGTGGCCTAGTATATGAGATGTTAAAATTCCTTTTTTTTTCCCTGCAAAATGTTTTGTCATTTAGCTTGTGTGATTTCACATACAGTAAGAAAGCTGAAATATAACAGTTTTTAAAGGATTCTTTCCGTATTTCCAACGGAAATGTTGAGCTAAGTGTGGAATTTGTGGGATCAGTTAGCTTATAAATAATGCTCCTTTATGCTGGCATTGGGAAATCCCAGTTCCCACAGCTAGTTCAATAAAGCAATTAATATCAATAAATGCTGAAGAAAGCAAATCTTGGTTCGCTTTTGTAAGATTAGTTAACATGAGAAAAGCCTTATCCCTTTCCTGAAGTATTTAACCTTCTCATAAAAAGATAAAGAAAAAAATTTGACACATTTCTATTGTCACAAAATCTGCTTTTAATAAGATGATTCAACTTTCTCCTACTTCCAGAACATATACGATATGGCTTTGGTTTTAGACCAAAAACTTGTCAGTATACTGCACTGTTTCTATATCCTTAAATGTAATTTGGGTTTAAATGATGTCCTTAAAGAAACCATGTCTTTTCTTTTAAAATTCATATGTAATGTTCCAACAACATAATGCACATATATTCCACACAGCATTATACCCATATCCTCAGAATTTATAGTGATTACTTGAGAGAAAGGAATTCTTCTATGATAAAGCCTATTCCTGTGAATCCTTAAATGAAACCTATAGAAAGAGGAGGTAAAGATTAACACAACTCACACATGAACAGGGGTTTTGACATTCAAGTACTCATGCATCAGTGGTTAGTAAACCAATGTCAGGAAATGATTCTGAACTCTCATTGCATTTGGCTACATCACTTGAGATTTCACATACAAGCAGTAAAAGGCTTAAAATATATTATCCTGTGGTGTCCAAGAAATGTGGTAATAAGGTAAGAGTTGAAATGTATTATTGCCATAAGAAACCTATGGCTCATGCTTGATTTATAACACACCCAGTGTCGTCAGAGTTGGCACTCACACACTGCTGGACAGTATGGTGATAACATACTACAAGAGTTGGCCCTGCCAATTCTTACACCTTCATTTTACTAGCAATGAATTTTAAAGCAAACTTTCAGTATTGCTATAATATAATTCAACTTTGCCCATTCTCAAAACTGATAGACCCATAGTGCCTGCTGATAACTTTGAAAAGAAAGGCTAACTTTTAATATACTCAGCTAAGTATGTGAGTACATATCTGTTGGGTTTATATACTTTAAGTTATATGTGGTTATAATTTCTGGGAGAAGGTTAATTACAAAGCCTTAAAAGTAGACATAGTTCAGCTTCTGAAATGGGAAGCTACTTGGTTCAGTGCCCTAAAATTTAAACATAGACTTATTATTACTCTCACTATGATGGGTAAACTAATTTTCACACTATCCCTGGGAATAAAGAAGATACTATTCATACAGAAATTGTGTTTAAGTTTGTGTCACAATAAAGCATGTAAAAGTTTTGCAAAGTTGTTGACGTTTATGTTTACAATGCTTAAAGAAAGTCTTAATCTGGAGGAAGGGCTATCATAAAGCAACATTTACTGGGGGACAGTCACCTCATTGCACTTTAGATGGGTTTCAGCTTTGTAATATTTTTTAAATAAATCTTTTAAAATTTATTCTATTTTTAATTATGTGTACTTGTGTATGGGCGTGGGGTGGGCAGAGGTGTGTGTGTGACCCATGGAGGCCAGAAGAGGGAGCCAGATCCCCTGGAGCTAGAGCTTCTGGCTATTGTGAGCCAAAAGTGTAGATGCTGGGGATCAAGCTCTGGGTCCTCTTGAAGAGAAACAAGGGCTATTCACCGCTGAGACATCTCTCCAATCCCAACCCCTTTCTCTTTCTTTAAAAAAGCATCTTGAGTACATATGATCACAGAAAACAGTATTGTTTAAATTGTGTGTGTGTGTGTGTGTGTGTGTGTGTGTGTGTGTGTATGTTTGTATATTTCTCAAATTAAGTCCAAAGTGGCTATATTATAATGGTATTTATAGCAAAAGATTAACGATACAGTACAGTTCATTGGTTTTTATCTGGAGATAATGGTATTATGGTGCAGCGGTGAGAAACTGTAGAGTGACTCTATTGTGCTATTGATCTAGTTGCTCTGGAAGGTAACATCACTAAGGCAATAAAATGTTATCTCTGATAAAAACTACCTAATTATATTCATCTTGCACTTTCATTTGTACTTAGGTATCTGTATGTTACTTTAGGTCTACACTGTTAAGTCACCAGTACAAGCCCATGCATCTGCCATAATGAGAAGGACCCTGAAGAATTCAGCCATTATATGTTTCATTTATAGAAATTCCCACTTCCGGCACAAGCCACTCTAACTCTAACTCCTATAAATCATTAATCCTACCTTTATCACAGCTTTATTTTATTTTCAGCTACATAATGTAGCAGAAATACACAGATCAAACTATTTGATACTCTGGGGTTTTGTTGTTGTTTATTAACGCTGATGTCCATAAAAAGCTCACTAGAAACCCATGTGCATTTTAGTGCCCCTTGTAGAACAATAATTTTGTTTTCCTTGGTGTCAGTTACCCATGAATCAATTCTGTCCATTGATTTTAAAGGGACTAGTCAAAAAGTAAAGATTGCATAAATTTTAGATTGCACATAAATTTGAATAGCATGACATCTTGAAATGTCTTGCCTCATCTAGCTCAAAGCATGAAGCATCATTATGTCCAGTACATGTGTATTTGAAAGGCTATCTGAATATTTACCTCTTAAGACCTAAATAAGTTATCTGATCAACTTCTATGGTTTTCACAAGTGGCATTCAGGTAATCTTATGATGCTCACAAGCAAAGGGTAGCAATGTTAGCTGTGCAGATGGGTCCCAGCAATCTCACAAATTATTTCCTTTCAATTAAAAAGTGAAAATCACTTTAATAATGAAATTGATGACCAAATAGTTTTTAGGTTTAAGTTTATAACATCTGTGATAAAATGAATCATCTATGAGTTTATAAGAAATAAAAAAGTTCATAATAATTTATCCATTGTTTCAAACTAAAATTTATAGCCTCAATGCAAGGTAAGTGGTAGTTAAGATTGAAAATGGCATTCAGACACAGGAGTTGGTGCTACCTGGGGGTCAGATATGCACAAGGAACCTATAAATCCATCCCTCCTAGTTAGAATAGAACAACTATAGCAAAACTTTAAAAATTTTTATTTAGCATGTCAAGATACAGACATGCAGAAAGTCACACGGGTTTGGTTTGTTTGTTAGTTACCACTTTGGGCTATTCTGACATAGATTAAATATTTTCCTGTTGTTTATGAATTTAATTTGAACCACTCTGTTAAGAGAACATACTCTTTATGAGTTGGTTGATTTAAAATATATTATAACATGATCCAGAAGGCTTAAATTTTTTATATCCTTGCTGTTTTTTATTTTGTTTGCTTTTCTTTCTGTGTGTGTGTGTGTGTGTGTGTGTGTGTGTGTGTGTGTGAATGTTTGCTAATAGCAGATTTTGTATTTCCCCAACTATAATTGAAGTTTCTGTTTCTTTTTCTATTTGTAGTTGTAACAAACTTAATTTTGTATAAATTTAAATTGACTTCTTTAATACATATACAACTAAAACAATTATGTCTTCTGGGTAGATACATTCTTACATATTTTTATAATGACCCTTACTGCCTTTAGCAGCTTTTTCCCCCTGTGATGTCTGCCTAATCTGATGTTAGGAAATCTGCACTGTACAATGTTGCTCCCAGAAGTCATGAGTTATTAAATGAAAAACCCAGTGCCAGGCCTGGGGTACTCCTTAATGAGTTGTTATTAAGGAGGCCCCAGGTGTCTACAACGCAGGTTACTACCACAGTGTTTTATTTTCCCACAAGAAACAAATGGTAAAACCCCACTGCTGAGGACACCATGCACTTTGGTTGCTGAGCATGGAAAAAAAAAAAAAACACCCTTGAAGTGATGCAGAAATTTCCTGCTGGCTGGCTGGGTTTCATAGTGCTAGAAGGTACTATGGACTCTGAAGGGAAAACATCGACAATGGTATAATCCAGTGGAAGACCTTGCATACTAACATGTCAGGCAAGATGTGCTAACCAGTGCAATAGTGCTATGAATGTTATTGGAATAATCAAACATCTACTGATTGGATTTAATCTCTGAACAATAAGAGGAAGTATTATAAACCTGGACAGAATCCTGTGGCTGGGGAGATCATAAGCCCTAAGAGATGGGGAACTTACTACTCTTGTTTTGCTAAATAACCATATGTTCAAAATATCTTCTAAATATTCTTGTTTATTCACATGGATTAGTGCTGCTGTCAACCTGGATCAGAGAAGCTCCTTATTGGAGTGGGTAGTGGTTATTTCCAAGACTCATAACTGGTCAAAGTGCTGAGACTAATTGACTTTTGAGTGGGACATTTTTATCACAACCCCATATCATGCCCCAAGGCATAAGGAACATCTTAGAAAAGGGGACAGAAAGAAAGTAAGAATCAGAGACTGGGGAAGAGTGCTGTCTTCTGAACATGATATAGTTATTGTATTCATGAACTTATCAGAGTTTACATACAGAAGATCCTCATAAGATTGAGCCCAGTAACACAGCAACATGGACAATGAAGGAGTACATTAGCCTCACTCTACACAGAGAAATTATTGTCAAGTAATCAATTAACACTGTTGCAAAAGAGGGAATTGTTTTTATTTTTTTAATTTTTTGAGATTATAACATGATTACATAATCTACTTCTTTCCTCTCTTAACCCTCCCATGTAGTCCATTCCTTGTTCTCTCTCATATTCATTGCTTCTTTTTCTTGAATTCTCTCTCTCTCACTCTCTCTCACTCTCTCTCTCTCTCTCATGCACGCATGCACGCAAACAAGCGCGCGCGCACACACACACACACACACACACACACACACACACACTCCTAAATATGTAGTTATTTTTTCAAGGGGTATGGCTGCTGATAACTTATCTATAAACTTTTAACCACACACTCATGTACATTCAAGCCACCCTAACTAAATTCAGTGGCTTCAACAAAGGCATAGCATGTGGTGAGGGATGTTTTAGAAAGAAGAGTTCCAGAAGGAGTTGGGAGAGAGGATAAAAAAGAATAATTAGGGAGCAGGAAGCATTGTGAAAATATGTTATACATGCAAAAATATTTATGTGACATTGTCAAATACTAAATAAGAATTACGTTTTAAAAAAAGAAATGACCTTAGAAGTACTAGATTTCTTCTCTCAGGCTATCTGCGTGTTTATCTCATTGCTTGTTTTAAGCAGTTTAACTACAATGTGTGTAGATGTAATTATACTTCGTTTGTTTCCTGTCGTTGTCTTTTTTTTTAGCTTCTTGATTCTAAATATTTAAATTTTCAATAAGTTCTAGGAACTTTTTGGGGTTGTTTACTTAGCTATCCACTGGGATGTTCTGTTTCTTGTCTTTTTGGAATGCTGATGAGGCAAGAGTTAGAAATTGTCCACGTGCTGCAGTACTTTGCAATTACTCCATTTTATTCTTTTGACCATTTTGCTTCTTTGAGGACATTTTCAGTCTGTTATTCTCTCTTCAAGTTTATTGATCATAATTGCTCATTGACATTTACCACTAAGCCCATTGAAGATAATTTTTATCATCAATACTGTATTTTTGGAACACTTTAACTTCATTTGATAACTATTGTAACTGCTGTTTCTTACTGGTGATTTCTAATGATTTTTCTTTTTCTTTTTTTTTTTTTTTTTTTTTTGGTTTTTCAAGACAGAGTTTCTCTGTGTAGCTTTGTGCCTTTTCTAGATCTCGCTCTGTAGACCAGGCTGGCCTCCAACTCACAGAGATCTGCCTGCTTATGCCTCCCGAGTGCTGGGATTAAAGTCGTGCACCACCACTACCCGGCAATGATTTTTCTTTTTAAAGAATTTGAAATTCCTTGTTAACAATGATTACTCATAATGTCATTTGAATCTTGGTCACATAATTATGACGTCCACCATAGTTTGGGCATCTTTCTGTTGCCTTTAATTATAGAAGTTGTGCTGTTTCTGTTTCTTGGTATCATTTAAGACTTCCAAAGCTAATCTTCCAACATTTTACCTGTTACATTTGTACCCTAATTAAGCATGCTATCAGATTGTCAACTTTTTAGGATTAGAATATAAGTCCTGACCCACAGTGGGAGATTATTGTGCAAATAAATATTTAATATTTAGAACTCGATCAATCTGTTTTTTCTGTTGCCACATTTATTTCTATCATGGTAACCAATTCATGTAGCCATAGGGGGACAAAGCTTCCTTATCTTTGGCTTTGGTGCAGTAAGGGAGTGTTCAGACTGCAGAAACAAACAGAATTAAGACCCATAGTAAGAGAAATTCTGATGGTGCTACATATGCACATCGTGTCTCTTAGAACAGAAAGGAGTCCCAGGCCAATGGACAAGGGAACACTGCTGCTAACCTTATTTTCAATGAATTCATTTTGCTGATGTTTGGTGACTTGACTGAGGGACACCTCATGATGATCCAGAAGAATAAGAAGCCTACAAACATCTTTTGCTGTTAGATTGGTTGTCAGAATGTTTAAGGATTGCTTGTGTTATTTCATTTGCTGCTGAGAGATGGATCATAAGATGGTTTATTTATAGTTTTTTTTCTGTGGCCCTGATCTCCCTTTTCATTTTTGGGATGGGTTTTTTGTTTATATTCCTTTATTTCCAAAGATTATCATCAGACATCTTAGTGGAAAGAAGAGAAATGGGATTCTCTGTTACCTTGTGTCTATCAGTGGGTTGTTATGAGAACACTATATTTTTGCAGATACCAATACAAATTTAGAGGTGAAATAATCTTGGGACTATAAGGCCAGAAAGGAACAACAGGATTGATAGTGTCATGAAGAGCATTAATTTGTTAAAAAATATTTCAGAGATAGGGCAATTTTGTCTTATAACTAGTAAATAACACATGTAGGTATACACCTAAATGATACTAATCAAGAATTATAAACTATATATTTTGACAAGTTTCAACTTAGAAGAATACTTTTTATGAGTAATTTTAATAATTTCCATAAATTTTTAAAAGTCATGGTCATAATAAATGAATGGAAGCTAACTCCAGGTAACAAGATTTTGACTCACATGATTTATTGTTTATGATACCTAAGATCCTAACATAATTAAAAAATTCAGTAGACCAAGAATAGCACAGACAATTTTGGAGACTAAAACAAAATTTCACAGTTCACATGATGTACATATTAAAGATATAATAAATCTAGAAAAAAAATGAAACAAGTTAAGTCATAAAACACAAAATGAAAGAAAGAGGTCACTTATCTGCATCGACTTGCTAGAGAAAAAGGGAATACTCCATTTTAGTGAATAAATACCCTCAATAAATAGTGTTCAGTCAATTTGATATTCAAATGATAAGTAAAAAGAACTTTGACGAATATTTTACTTTTGCAACGTCCTATTCCAGATATATCATAATCTAAATTTGAAAGATAATATGCTACAGATAACACAGGAATGAACTTTCATGAACTTGAGACAGGCAAAGATTTCTTAAGCAGAACTAAAAAGCACTAATCATCAAGGAACAGATTTGTAATTTGTGCTATACTGAAATTTAAAACTTCTGCCCATCATATGATGATGTTAAAAGAGTGAAAAGGCAAGCCACAGAGTGGGAGAAGAAATTTGCAATGCATATATCCAACAAAAGACTCTTATCCAGAATATATAAAAGACTCTTACAATTGGGGTATAAAGACTGACAACCCATTTGAAAAATTGTCAAATGATTTAAACAACACATTACAAAAGAGATTGTCTAACTGGTCTATAAGCATATGAAAAGTTACTCAACATCATTATTCACCAAGGAAATTGAAATTAATACCAAATGAGGTATATTACACATCTATTACTAAGTTAAAAAAAGTAGAAGGGCAGAGTTATTGTGAATATAGAACGTTCATACAAAGTACTTGGCAACTGAATTACATTTACAAATTTAAAAAAAAATATGTGGAGGTCTCTATAAAAATGACCATACTTGTAATCTTGCAGACCCAGCAATTCTTCCCAAGGCTATGCATGAACACACCCATTTACCAAAATACATACAATAGAATATTCATGACAATTTGTTTTACATTGTGGATCAAAATAGGAAACAACTCCAACACTCATCAATAGAAATATAAATGAATAAACCACAACATAATTATGTGTAGTTACATGATCTACTCAAATAAACAAAAATAAACATAATATATTTATTTCAACTCTAACACAATAACTAATGCAGAACTAAAGAAGAGACTCACTAAAATATATACAGACTATTATTTTAATATTCCAAAGAACAAATCAAAGTATAAAGATCATTCAAATAAGTTTGTGTTTGGGATTTTATTTACTGAGACTGGATATGACAAAGATTTCTGAGTGCTACACTATAAAAATCAAACAAGTATTACTCAGTATTTATGTATTTATCATACTTTGCACAAATACCAGTTTAACTATTTGCAGAAGTATATATACATATTCTTAAAATTTTTATCACAGCTACTTTTAAGTAACTAGTAAGATACTAGAGACACAAACACTACTAAGCATTGGTTATATATAAAACCCTCATTTCAAAACACAAAATACAATATTATAAGTGATTAAAGGTCAGATGATATGCTGTTGAATGTAATACACAATAGCAAGGTACTTATGTTACCAATGATATTTCATCTATAAAATACAAATTATAACACCTTGCTCATTCAAAATACTTTGTGTCTTAGGGTTTCTATTGCTGTGATGAAACTCCATGACCAAAGCAACTTGGGGATGAACAGGTTTATTCAGCATATGCTTCCTCATCATAGTTCATCATCAAAGGAAGTCAGTACATGAACTCAAGTAGGTCAGGAATCTGGAGGCAGGAGCTGATGCAGAGGCTATGGAGGGGTGCTGTTTACTGGCTTGCTCCTTGTGGCTTACTTAGCTTGCTTTCTTATAGAACCCATGACCACCAAACCATCTATGCCCCACCTACAATGGGCTGGGCCTTCCCCCATCAATCACTAGTTAAGAAAGTACCCTGCAGGTTTTCTTTAAGTCAGATATTATGTAGGCATTTTCTCCATTGAGGCTCCCTCCTCTCTGATCACTCTAGATTATGTCAAGATGACGTAAAGCTATCCAGTACAACATATTAGTATTAACATTGGAAGGTGAAAAATGTTGCAACATGTTTTAAAAGATCTATTTATTTACTTTTCTTCTCATCCAAGTGATAACTATTTTATGCAATATTTGTTAAAACATAATTGCTTGATTTCCCTCCCATCCTATAACTTTTCCGTATCATTATTGTGACATATATATGTATATGTATATGTTTTATATATGTGTTTTATATATATATGCACATATATACATAAATATAACTTGCTAAGACTAATAAGCTTTGCTTATATGCATATGATTTGAGAGCTACTTCATATTAGATAATCAATTAGGGGCACCTAACTGAGGGAATTTTTAATTCTTGCTTTCAGCAATCATTAGTTTGTTCTTTGCCTAGGAGTGTGGTCCCAAGAGTCTTCTCCCTACAACATTACCATGTCCATTGGTGTTGTAATTATCCATGTCTTTTTTAAGTAGCCATACTGCTGAGGTATCATGGGTAAAGCTTCCCTGTCATTTCTAGGAGATACAATCCCACAGCAGACTTCATGATTATCTGATTCTTATAAGCTTTCCATACCCTTTGTCTGTGATATTCCTTGAGCTATGGTTTTGTGATTGACTTGTAGATTTATCTACTGAGGATGGGTACTCCATGACCAGTTGCTCTCCATCTTGTGACTAGCTGTGGACTTCTGTAATGGTTTCTGTGTGTTACAAAGAGAAAATATTTTGATGAAGAGTTAAAACTATACTTTTCTGTAGATATAGAATAAGTTTTTAGAATGCACTTATTAATTATGATTGTCTAGTAAAGTGGCTACAGTAGATTCTCATCTAAGATTCATGATCTTACTAGCTATAGATAGTTGACTAGGTTTCCATTATCAAGTATGGTTTCTTGATGGGAATGTCATTCTGTATGCTGTGAATATGTATTGCTCTGATTGGTTGATAAATAAAGGTGTTTGTCCAATGGTGAAGCAGAATAAGGTTAGGCAGGACATTCCAACTAGAGAGAGAGGAAGGAGAAAGTCAGAATAGAGGAGACACTGCTAGCCACCACCAGGAGGAGCAAGTTGTAAAGTACCGGTAAACTACAAGCCAGGTAACAAAGTATAGAATTATAGATATAGGTTAATTTAAGATGTGGGAGATAGGTAGTGAGAAGCCTGAGCCATTAGGCCACATCATTTGTAAATAATATAAGCCTCTGTGTGTTTATTTGGGTCTGAGCAGCTGCGGGACCAACAAGTGAGAGAGATTTGTCCTGACTGTAGGGCTGCAGGAGCAGGGCGGACCAGAGAAAATTTACGACTATAGTTTCTCTCTTGTGAGTGCAACTAAGTTCAATTAGAATACAAGTTTCACTTTTGCACCATTAAGTATAATTTGCCCTGCCAATCATTGTTGTGGTTTGAAGCCTTCACAGCTGAGTAGGGCTAGTGATTGCCTCCCTCCTTAGGCAACTTGCTTAGCACTTTCTGGAATTGTGAAAGCTAGTTCTCATGGAGGAGACTTTAATTCAAATCCATTCTTAATCCTCTAAGTACTGTGTCAAGCAATCATGTGACCTTCAACTTCTGGGAGGCAATGAAGGGCAACAGCAGTAGTCTGTATTATTTGAGGAGTTTTTTAGATTTCCCATGACCATGATCTTAACAGGAGATTCCTTATGCCTGGCACTGAGGTTTCTTCCTAATCATCTTGCTCTTGAAGGGAACATTGCCTACCCAAGTGGTACAATCTTAGTGGAGTTTTCCTGTCCTGCAGCCACTCTCAAACAATCACTGTCTTAATATTAATTGTAAGTGCTTGGCCAATAGCTCAGGCTTGTTTTTTAGCTAGCTCTTAAAACTTTAATTAACCCATTTCTATTAATCTATGTGCTGTCATGTGGCTCGTGGCTTGTTACCTCAAACTTTGTACATGCTCTGCTCCCTGTGCATCTGGCTGGCATCTCCTCTGAGTCTGCCCTCCTTCTTGCCATCATTCTCAGATTGGCTTTCCCACCTAACTTCCTGCCTGGCTATCAGCCTGTCAGCTTCTTATTAATCAATGAGAGTAATACATATTCACAGTATACAGAAGGATTATTCCACAGCAGCACCACTTCATGGAAACTCTGTGTGTGTGTGTGTGTGTGTGTGTGTGTGTGTGTGTGTGTGTGTGTGTGTATGTGTGTGCGTGTGTGTGGTGCAATACATGTAGTTTTAAATAAATATCAAAATATGATTCCCTGTGGCTTAGTGTTATTGGTTCCTATTTCTTCTCTTGCTGCCTTCATACTGAACTCAATGTAGCTCTCCTAATTAAAGGTCCTTCAAGTTTTGCCCACTCCCTCCTATCTATCACTAGTATCTTTCTATTTCCCACTCCAGTGCTCCCCAGACACTAGTAGATACTTTCCTGATATCTGTGGTTACTTCAGGTTTATGGGCTCACATATGGTGATTAAAGCTAGTAATCACAGATGAAAGAAAACATGCAGTTGGGGGGTTTTGTTTGTTTTTGCTTTTGTTCTTCTCAGTCTGGGTTACTTCAACCTATAACATTTTCTACTTCCAACCATTTTCTTGACAAGTTCATTTATCTGTTGAACTTAATAATATTCCATCCTGTCTGTATATGTAACATTATCATTATCTATTTGTCAGTTGAAGAAAAATTTAGCTGTTTACATTTATTAGCTATTGTGAATAGAGTATCAGTGAATTAGAGGCAAGCAAGTATCTATGTGTAGGATGTCGGGATTTGGGGGGATATGCCAAGGAGTACTATAGCTGGTTTATATGGTAAATTTATTTTTAGTGTTTTGAGAATTCTCTCCTCTGAGTCCCAGAATGGCTGTACCAATTTGCAATCCTGCCAACAGTGAATGAGAGTTCGCCTTTGCCCCTATCCTCTCCAATATTGTTGTCATTTTGGAGGGGAGTTTGTTTGTTTGTTTTTATCTTATCCATTCTATCTCTTGTAACTTTTAAGGAAATAAAAGGCATTTAATTGAGTATTGTGGCTCATCTCTATCAGGATCTGGAGGCTGAGCCAAAAAAAAAAATTTAAGGACCAAGTTATATTAAAAGTGAGATCATATCTATATCCCCATTTAAAAACTATCCCATGCCCAAGTTACCAAACAAAAAAACTGTGCAATGAAAGACAAATAAAATGGCAATAAAAAGTGAAATGATCTGAATTAGAAATTTAAGAGCTAAAATGCAGAAAGTATAATTTACTAGTCCTTTCAGAAAATTTAAAGTAGTATTTACAAATGTGTATGTAGAGTTTTCATTTTACAGACTGCTAAACCTGAACTCTTAATTCCCAGTTGCATTTTTTATTCTTTATGATTTGCATTTTGTCCCTAATTCTCACTAAAATCTTGCTTTAGACATGCTTCAATAACCATGCCATTACTTTTTAATTCATTCTCAACTCATTCTAATCCAAATCCCAACCTAGTGTTTGTTCCCAGACAAAGAAACTATACTTGTTAAAGACATTAGTCCCTTTAAAAACAAGCCATGCTGTGTTTTGCACCGAGACAAAGGGAAACATTTGACAATGAAAATATTTCAGAAATCCAACCCCAGCCCTAGTTACCACTCAACACACACCATCCTAGTAACAGGCTCCTGGGTGTAAAGTCATTCTGAAGAAGTTCCTCTGATTAGAGCTTATCCAGGGTAACTATTTCTGTTGCTCTAGTGTTTCAATACCCTTAGCTATCAGGGTAACTGCTCAAATAAGGCCACCTAGAGAAAAAAAAATTTCCCCCAGAATCATTTGTCCCATTATGGTGCAACACTGATCTACAGGTCCCAGCTACTACTTGATCTTGCAGCATCAGGTTCCGTATTTTGTTGTTTTGCAAGCAGGAAGAATATAAGTTATGGAATATGCTTCAAGCAACTTTGTTGCTGCTGTTTTTAATATTGCCTGTATATATATATATATATATATATATATATATATATATATATATATTATTTCTGGGTTGTCTACTGAGTATTAGGGGGCTTATCTTTGGGGAAGACTAATTCTCCTTTTCTCATTAGTCACTAGTTGCCTATAGTAATTGTCTAGGGATAGGATCCCATGAGACCCATCTCCTATCTCCCATGTTAGTATATCTATTGGTATTGTCTTTGTTCAGGGCTTAAGAAGCCATATTGTTGAACTATATACTGTGTAGCAGGGTTCTTGCTGTTGTTCCCTTTGGGGGCAGGGGCCAAGTAGGCACAGAGTCAAACCACACAGACTCTGGGAGAATGTTGAAACAATGAGCTCAGTTTATTCAGGAAAAGGCAAGCCTTATATACCCTCCACCCCACCCTGGAGGGAGGTCTGATGAATATGCATCTGCTGGTGTGACATGGCTGCCTCTCATTGGTCCAGGTCATCTCCAGATCATGTTTCAGCTGCTGTTGTTAAGACCTTCAGGCAGACCCAGGCTGGCTCTCAGAAAGTATCTTTTTTACTTGTTTGAGCCATCTGGCCCTCAAGCAGGTTAGGGATGAGTCATCCCACATATCCATCCCTTTTTATTATTTTATAGGGCATGCTCAGTGGGAGCTAGGTTGCATTGCCCTAACCTTGTTGACCTCACCTCAGGAGAGCTCAGCATAATGGACTCTGCCTGCCTTAGATTGGCTTGCCAAACAAGCTCGTATCTGTCATTGACTACCAGCCCTGGAAGAGCATCAATCCTGGAGAGCTGTCAGGGTGGTGGGCTTTAGGCAGTAGCCTTCTGTATCTCAGTGAGCCATATATGCATTATCTCTCTAGGAGGACTTTGATCTAGGTATCTGAGAGCCAATAAAACCTGTAGGGTCGCCTTTGTGGCTGCCTTCTGTTGGTGAACCTGTTGCAGAAGATATTTGAACAAGAGAAGGATTAGTCAAAAATTTCAATCTCAAGGACATGGATGGGACCCCAGTCATTTTTATCGCGCCAATGAAGTCCTTTTGGTGATGTATTATCGACCTTGTAGGGGGTGAGGCAATTGCTTAATATCTAGGGTCACATGCCAGCGATGATATGACCTTCACTAATGCCACAGCAGCAGGGCAAATCACACATTATCCTTCTGAAGCTTCTTTTTTGTCCAAAGTCTCTTGGTTATTGCTGGACGCATATCTCTGGAGGGTACCCATATTGGTGTGGTGGTATTCTGGGGAAAAATGCAAGCATACCCTTGCCTTCGGGTTAATAGGGGAACAGAGTGTTGCCACTAAAGGGTGATGGGATCTCTTCAATGCACCAAGAGCAATGGTGTCTCCCAAGGCAAGTAAATAAGCATGTTGTCTAATTTGGTCTTGTGTGTCCGGGTTAACATATGGTCCTCGGCCTGTGAGCATCTCAAGAGAAATAGCGATGTTGTACTGTATATTAAAATGAGCCTGAACCTCAGCCTGGTCATCATAGGCAGCTTGCTAATTAATGAAGACTACAGGCTCCAACACAGCCTTCATCAAATGGTGCCAGTCATAATAACTCTGTAAATGCATTGCCCATTGTCGTAGGATTTGCTCAAAATACGGTGAGTCAGGACCTGATTCATTAGCAGCCTTACGGACCAAAGACAAGTCTGCAAGAGGGGTAGGTATCCATGGTTGGTTAGCCACATTGGGGCTCACATTAACTGGAAATGCCATGGTGGGCATGTGCGGCATCATAGGTGAAACAGGCTGGGAGTTACACGGAGCAGCTGGCTCGGCAGGCAGAAATCCAGGCAAATCACTCTGTGGATACTGTAGTGGGGAGTAGTTGCTCGAGGTATGGGGGGAACAGAGAGAAGGGCTGCTAGTGTAGGCTTGGGTGCAGCTGCAATCATTTTTTCTCTCTTTCCATCCCTCTCCTTCACTTTACGCCTATTCTCATGTCTCTCCTTGTCAGTAGAGGCAGAGGAAATATCAATCATGGATGGAATGAAGGCAATAGATAAGTTGGTGTTACATAGTTTCTGGCAGTGCTTGTTGTGGGCCTCAGTAGAGGATGACTTTAGGCCAGCAATTATAGTCAACAAAATGGGCATAAAAAACAATTGGAGGGTAACTCCTGAAGCCACTTCACTGTTTCTGGCCAGGAACAGAACTCTTATCCAAAGATCAGGTTCCCACATGTTCTCTGAAAAGATCTATGGAGCAAGCACTATTAACTACTGATCCATCTCTCCAGGCATCACAACCCACAAGCACACGCATGTATTTACAAACACACATATACATATACATACACATATACAACTAAAAATAGTTAGACTGTGGCTGTTGTTTCCTGAGGGTCCAACCCTTATATGGAAACACTAGGCAAGCCTGAACAAAAGTACGTGCTACCCTACCATACAGACAGACTCACAAACAAGACAAACAGAAAGAAGAAAGTGGGGGTCCCAGCATTTACCTGCTGAAGGGACCGAGTTTACACAACGTAGAGGGGCCTACTCATTGAAATATACCACTTAAGGGGGCTTCTCAACCAGCGCTGTACATGAGTAAAGGGAGACAAACAGACCCTGTTCAAGTACCAAATATCCCGGGTTTTGGCACCAGATGTAGCAGGGTCCTTGCTGTTGTTCCCTTTGGGGGCAGGGGCCAAGTAGGCACAGAGTCAAACCACACAGACTCCGGGAGAATGTCAAAACAACAAGAAACGCCATCCAATGACTGAGGGAACTGGATGCAGAGATCCACGGCTAGGCCCCAGGTGGAGCTCTGGGAGTCCAATTAGCGAGAATGAGGAGGGTTTATATGAGAGAGAATTGTTGAGACCAAGGTTGGATAAAGCACAGGGACAAGTAGCCAAACAAATGGAAACACATGAACTATGAACCAATGGCTGAGGGACCCCCAACTGGATCAGGCCCTCTGAATGGGTGAGATAGTCGATTGGTTTGATCAGTTTGGGAGGCATCCAGGCAGTGGGACCGGGTCCTGTGCTCATTGCATGAGTCGGCTGTTTGAAACCTGGGGCTTATACAGGGACACTTGGCTCGGCCTGGGAGGAGGGGACTGGACCTGCCTGGACTGAATCTACCAGGTTGAACTCATTCCTCACGGGAGGCTTTGCCCTGGATGAGGTGGGAATAGGGGGTAGGCTGGGGGGAAAGTGAGGGGGGCGGGAGGAAGGAGAACAAAGGGATCTGTGACTGATATGTAGAACTGAATTGTATTGTAAAATAAAATAAAATAAAATTTAAAAAACAAAAACAAAACAAAAGATTACCTTTCAAAAGAAAAAAAGAAAACAAAAAACAAAAACAAAAAACAAAAATAAAAACAAAAACAAGGCCGGGTGGTGGTGGCGCACGCCTTTAATCCCAGCACTCGAGAGGCAGAGCCAGGCGGATCTCTGTGAGTTCGAGGCCAGCCTGGGCTACCAAGTGAGTTCCAGGAAAGGTGCAAAGCTACACAGAGAAACCCTGTCTCGAAAAACCAAAAAACAAAAACAAAAACAAAAACAAAACCAACAAGCTCAGTTTATTCAGGAAAAGGCAAGCCTTATATACCCTCCACCCCACCCTTGGGGGAGGTCTGATGAATATGCATCTGCTGGTGTGACATAGCTGTCTGTCATTGGTCCGGGTCATCTCCAGATCATGTTTCAACTACTGTTGCTAAGACCTTCAGACAGACCCAGGCTGGCTCTCAGAAAGTATCTTTTTTACTTGTTTGACCATCTGGCCCTCAAGCCGGTTAGGGATGAGTCATCCCACAGACTGCTCCCCGTTCCTCAGTGCCTTTTTTCTTCCCTAGTTTTATAGTCACTGCAGATTACACACTCACATCTGAAGACTTGTAGTTAGGTTCCACTGATGAGACAGAACATGTGGTGTTTGTCTTTCTGGTCAGGGGAAGCTTGTGAGGCCAGTCACAGCAGGGTCAAGTACAGTGTGGGAAGCCCTGAGAATGTTATATTAGAAGATCTAAGGGTGAAGCCCAAGCCTTATTAAAGTTATTCTATGACATTCTCAGGATACTGGATATGCCAGAAATGTGTAACATCCTCTATTAAAGCCTTCAGGCAATGAAGAGGACCTACCCAATATAAGGGCACCAAGTTACAAATTATAAGATCACTCCCACAGGCATTCACATCAAGGCATGGGACTCAGATGCTGCACTAAGGGTTTAACATTTGCTTGGCTGAGTTTAGTCTTGCTTTGTTCTCATCCTTTCACGTTTGCACTCATTCACCCATTGAGAAATGTGTCTGTTTACTCCTTTATACTGTATGTTGGATGAACAAAGTGAAATATTGTTAGAATATATTTTAGATTGTAAATGTGGACAATGTTGGAACATTTAAGAAGGTGGGACTCTTGAAATTGGACTAAATGCATTTTGCATTATGCTTTAGTGAAAAGCCTTTGAGGTTCCAGGGCTGATGGGGGAATGTCTTTCTGTATCTTTTGAATGTGCTGCTCTTTAAAATTAGGTTCATTAATCTACCCTTTTATCCTATATATCTATACTATCCCCTTTTTTCCTTTAGAAAGAGATTGTATTTATAATTAACCTGCTTTAAATAAAAATATTGGTTTTTCTCTGTTCCACACCAGAGGGCTCTTTTGATATAGGACAAAAGAATCTATCAACTCTTTTTTTTCAATATGTTTGGGTTTAGAGAAGGAGTGAGCCAATTCCATCTCTAAAGCCAGCTTGGTATATTTGGGAATTTGGGTGTAGCTTCTCATACTGCTTCTTGCTGGATGAGGGTGCTGTATTCTTATGGGGACATAAAGAAAATTTTAGAATTATGGGGTAGTTCATGAGGCTGTATTGTCTGAGCCAGATGCCTTAAAACCATTCTGGATGTTGGATCATCTGGGCCATGGTATCATCAGAGACCTTTCAGGGGGTCTTGGCTGGTCAAACCTGATGTATCTTAATCTGGAACAAATCCATAGCTTCTTCCTTCCTGTGGAAACAAAAGCAGAGCCTCCTTTCCAAAGCAATATATCCCTACATTTAAATTTTGAAGTCAAGGTACCTTTAAAATATACATATTGGCTTAACTGAGTAGTCTTTACAGTCAAATGTCTTTCTGCAGTTAAAAATCCCAAAGACAACACAATCCAGATTCTCTGTGTGATATCCATCTTTATGTGGCTTACTTTTTATATTATTTTAAGTTCTCTTTAAAGACTTTATTTTTTAAAACTATTTCTTTTTTTAAAAAAAAACCATATATTACTTTTTTCTCTCTTTTGAGCCTACATACATTTTACACATTGTAAACTGTTTAGAGATTTATCTCATCTGAATCTGTCTTATTGTGAATCTATTGCTTTTAAACTACAGCATTTCTGCCCACCTCAGCTTCCCATCATGATGGTGGTACATTTACCACTAGCTGTGTATCTGGGAGCCATGTGTACCATCATATTTATAAGAACATGGCTTTCAAATAAACAACATGAATCCACTCATGAGAAATGACTTTTCTATGTGGACACATGTGCATTTTTTTAAACTATCAAAAGCTATATTCGCCACACAGCATAGTGTGCAGCTTGGAGACACCTCTGTAAGGTGGCATAGATCAAGCCTGGACACCAGCAAGTCAAGATGGTCCTTCAGGTTCCTGCTTCACAGAGGAAACTATCAGACATTCCACAGGACACAGAGAGAAGTGACTGGGAGACTCTAGGCCTGTGAGTTGAAGTCAGATGCCCCAACTTTACAGAGGAACTTTGGATGACTGTCCAGGCTGCCAGCTGTCTCTGTCTACTCTCGCAAGACTCCCGAAAGTTGCTTGCATCCTTCTCCCATTTCTCAGGTAATATTATATCCTTCTGAGGTCTTTGATGTAGTTGAAGACTAGATAGCTATAATTTCCTTAGTTATGATAAAAGGTAAGTTAGATATGAAACCTTAGACTCACAAATATAGGATAGATAGGCTATCTTCTTTAATTTTGCCAAATATAAATAGACTATATATTATAAATAGATTGGATGCTGTAACTGTAATTCTTGCTTGATAATTGTTTTGTTATATGTAATTTTGCTATGTTAAAGTTGAAACTTTCCTTTTTGAAAGAAAAAAGAAAAGGGGAAGTGATGGGGGAATGTCTTTCTGTATGCTGTGAATATGTTGCTCTGATTTGGTTGATATAAAATGCTGATTGACCAGTAGCCATGCAGGAAGTATAGTATATATGGGACAAGCAGAAGTGGCAAGTGGACGGCTGAGTCAGCAGATGCTGCCAGCCACCACTGCCATGAGAAGTAAGATGTAAAGTACTGGTAAGCCACAAACCATGTGGCAACTTATAGATTAATAGAAATGGGTCAATTTAAGTTATAAGAACTAGATAGAAAGAAGTCTGCCATGGCCATACAGTTTATAAGTAATATAAGTCTCTGTGTGCTTACTTGGGTCTGAGTGGCTGTGGCCCCAAGTGGGACTGGAAAAATCTCCAGCTACACGGGGCAATATGTTTGAATCTTGGTTTTGATTAAAAATATTTTTTTCATGCAATATATTCTGATTGCGATTTCCCCTCTGTCAACTTCTCACAGATCCTCCTCACTTCTCCACCTACCCAAAACCATACCTTTTCTTACTCTTATTAGAAAACAAAGACATCTACATATTAATACTACTAATAAAATAAGATAAATTTAAAAATCTGAATAGGATAAAACAAACAAATGAATTAAGTGTGAATTCTAAATTCCCTGTTAGACTCAATGCTTTGAATTATTGATCCCCAGTACAAGGCACTATTTTGACAGGCTATGGCAATTTGTGGAGGTAGAACTAGCTGAAATAGAGGAAACACTATGGGCAGTTGAAGAGATACCATTCATGGCCTCTCTCTCTCTTTCTTTCCCTCTCCTTTTCCATCTCCATTTCTCTCTCTCTCTCTCTCTCTCTCTCTCTCTCTCTCTCTCTCTCTTCCTCCCTCCCTTTCTCTCTCTCCTCTCTCTCTGTATGTGTGTATGTGTTTTCTAGTACAACATGTTTTCAGCCACAGAGTACACTTAGCATGAAATGAGCTGTTCCTCATGCTACTCAGATGGACCAAACCCTCTGAAATCAGAACTATAATGCAATCTTCCTCCTTGATATTGCTTCTGCCAGATGTTTTGTCACCATGATCCAAACACCATTTCCCCTGACTTCTAGATGTGGTACTGCTCTTCTCTCTTCTCTTCCTTCATAACCTCTCCCACACCTTACCCTTAACTTTACAGGCTTCATACTTGCTCTTCATTCTACAACTACTTAACTGACAGCTTCTCTTCTAAAAACTGGCACAATAAACTGTTGAACGATATTCATCATTTATGAAAGTCTCCATATTATTTGCAAAGCCAACTGCAAATGCTAACATTTGCTTCTTGGCATATGAAAATTGCTCCATGTATTGGGGGCAATATCCAATTAAATGCACATACGTCCACATAGAAGGGTCATTTCTCATGAGTAGATTCATGTTGTTTATTTGAAAGCCATGTTCTTATAAATATCTACTTCATCATTGTCCCCTTCAGAAGCACAGTTCCTCAGACCTGTTGTATCACATTAGTACTTGGAAACATCAATGATATTTGAATGTGGAGCTCTGTTATGTAAGTTTCCTCCCAGCACACTCCACTCTCATAAACTCTGAGATTGGGTAATCACCTGAGAAGCTTCTTCAGAAAAACCTGTTTGTGGATTGTTTAGTATATCAGCCTCTTGTCCCTTCTCAGTAATTGTTTCCTTATAGGAAAACCCCTCAAGTTCCAATACATGTATCATGTGTAATTATATCACTGGGGGAGTAGCAGACACTATTCTAAATGACAATGCCTCAAGTAATAAATGGCACACAGTGACTGAGTTTGCTCTACATCACAGTTTGAAACTTGGCAGATGTGTGTGGCACATTTAAGTAAAGAGGGGTTTCAACATGAGAAAGATGTGATGTGAAACATAACCGGCAACATATCAGGGAAGAGTGCATGTGTGGAAGAAGCTTCAGGGAAGGTGGAGAAGGGGGCTTATGTGAGCACTTGAATGAGAAACAACCTCTCCAAACATTCTACATTAGGATGATATGTCAACAAGAGCCATCTGAGGGAGGAGAGAAGAAAAAATTAATGAAGAAAAATCGTGGCAATGACAGAAAGAAAACAAGGTTCTTTCCCCAAATGAATCACTTAGAGAGAATGTGAATGTATTTTTTTTTAAATGAGCTAAGTAGAGTTCCAAAAAGTGGAGATAATTAGAGACTTTCAACAATGGTTTAAGAAGAATTGAAGTTATACAGACTGTGATTCCACTATCATGATAGCAAATTACGATGACATTGAACACCATTTGGAAAAGGGCATAACTTTTGCAAGTTTTGCAATTGTTACTAATAAATAATATTGTACTCATGAAATATATATGGTTAGCAGCACATGAGTAAAGAATACATCAAAGAATGATTATTTTAATTTATAAATTACTATATAAAGTTGAAGATTCATTTTGCTCATTATTTAATTGAAATTTTCATTTTTTAAAAAAAGTCTTCTAAAACTTCAATTGTGCTGTAAATATGAGCCATATAAATGGCTATGTCAATATCCAAAATAACATATTCTATGAATAAAACATTACGCAAATTAGAATTTGTTGTGGTATTGCAATAACTCCCTGGATCCCTTGTTATTTTTATGATGTCTATTGCTTTTCTTCCATGTCTACCACCAATAGGAATTCCAAATTCAGGTTTTTCTTCAGCTAATCAGAAGACACATGCTCTGTTCCAACAGATCTGCAACAATATGACATCTGGAAGAAAGCAAGCACTATTTTTCCATAATCTCCCTAAAAATGACAAGTGTCACTGACACTCAGATATCAGAGTGACCAAGATCAGTGCCTTCCTTTGATGACTACTTAAAGGAGCAGTGTTGCTTTCTGGTGAAGTGACTACTCCATTCATGTAAGGTTTACATACATCTGTTTCCTCTACAATATCATCTTCATTCATGATTATTTTCTGTGAACCATGTGCTCTAACTCAATTTCATAAGGCAAGGAAACAGGAAACTGCAAATTCTTGAGTGGAGAATCAAGTACATGGTTCAGGAAGGATTCTGCTGGTGAATTTAAAAGAAGTGCATCAAGCAAAATGGTGGACACTTAATTCTGAGCCCTTTATACAGTTAAATAGCAGCAAGAAGACACAGCAGAGGAGGACATTTGTCTCCAAGAAGTAAAACAAATCAAGCAAACACCAGCAGAGCAACATTGGACTTTGGTGTTGGAATCTTCCTTTTGCCACATGTCTATTTTTCAGTAGTTAACTTCTGCTCCTTTCAGCATGAAATCCATAGTCATCTGGAAGTTTTTAATACACTAATCTTTGTTTATCTCCTGAGATATACTTTTTTTCACAATCACATTGTCAGAAAAAAAGAAAAAAACAGCATGGATGAAAAGGTCTTTTGAATAGCAAGTCACTTTGATCTAATGATATTATCATGATATTAAGAGGACTTTGATGAACGTCAGAGACCTTCAGGGTACACATTTTAATCAATATTAAAGAAAATGACACCTTCGCGCCTCTAGAAACAAAGAAATATGCTCAATCTGTGTAGCTGAAATGAAGCAATCTTATGGCGAGGAAAGGCTTTGAACTGACAGAGCTCGCCTCCTGTTTTACTCAAAATGCATCATCTATGAAGCAGGTCTTTAGCATCAACCCAAGGATGTTAATATTAATGCCCAGCTGGAAATGTCACGACATCACCTGCATGAACACTGATTCAGGAACAACTACTCTCAGGATTCCAACTAACTTCATAATTTCAAGAATAAAAGATAGGGTTATGCAATCTGAAAAATAATATCACTTGTAAATTTAAAAAATAGTGCCCCATGCTGGGAATACTCATACTTGCTGCTCCCTCTTTTCTATCACAAATCTTGTAAGAGATTTAACTATGATACTTAATCAATCACAATTTGCTAATGATATCAAAGTGGCAGCTTCAAGTGCTCTTTAGATCATCTGAAAAGCCTTCTATTTTTCATGTCCTCCTTTTGTCTGGTGTAGAATAACCTTTAAAGCCATGTCTCAACCCTCTCTTCAGTAAAAAGACAGAAACTAATCACAAATGGGAACTGATTGCTGTTCACCAAACTTGAAATAAAATACAGGTCTAAGGCTTGATGTGCTGAAAGATAGAATCCTCTTATCACATATTGAATATGATTGCAGTCTTTCTCTCCCATCCTTCGACATCTATTACCATATTAAGGATACACTCAGAGAGAGAAGGAGCAATACATTTGAATTTATAGTCATATTAATTATAACGTATTTATTCAAATTCCTTTGATTTACCTCTTTAAATGCATGTCCAGTATGTCTCTGATTTATCCATCCCATCTTTTCTAAATTAATGGCATTATCAGAGTCTCTGAAATAATTTAAATTTATTGAACACTGAAGAGAACATGTTACTTCATTAAAGACTGCTGAGGGTTTTTTTGCAAATTTTCAGAAACACGTAGATCAAAGATGCTCTGTTTGTACTTTATGTCAGTGCTTTCTCTCATACTCATTCTGGAGTATTCATGACTGTCATATCTTCTATTTTGGTTGACGAGTGTGTGTACGTGCATGTACACCTATATGTGTCTGTGTATGTGTGTGTATGTATCAATGTGTATATGTGTATGGTCTTAATATTCATATTTCTTAAGAACATAGATTTATCTTCTAATAACTGTGAGCAAAAGTTTTGCCCTTGGTCATCTAGACTGATGTTTCCCTTAATTATCATTGAAAGGATATCTCTCTGTTAAAGAACATGCTCACCTGAGGAGAGATCATGCTCTTTAGCTTAAGTTCATTCAATTATATTTCCCCAGTTAATTTTTTCAGTCATGAATTATTTCTGTCTGTATTTTTTTAGATAAGCATGTGGAAATATTACTCTTTTCTGTATTTTGATAGAAATCTTGATTTTCATTGTTATGTGCTAAATTTCACTCCCAACCAAATGGAAATGTTTACATTTTAGCTACTAATACCAAATGTTCCTGTGATTAGAGGTAGGGTCCTTAAAAAGATTAAATATCTTGATGTCTATGAATAAAAAAACAGATAAAGAAAATGTATCTTGTTTATTTGTGTTTACCTATGTGTGTCTGTGCGTGTGTGTATATATATATATATACACATATATAAAATGTAAATTTATTCAGTCATAAATAAGAACAAAGTTATGTAATTTTCAGGAAAATTGGAGCAACTAGAGATTATCAGATGAAGCCAGTTAAGTCAATTTCAGAAAGATAAATATTATATACTATTCTCATTTGTGAATCCTACATTTTATATACATATACAAAATCACATATTCTTGGCAGAATGAAGATGACTCATGAGAAGACATCGAAAGGAGGAAAGTGGAAGGAGTACATACATAGTAGTTACAGTACATATATACTTGTGCAAAAAGTCCTTATTAAGCTTGGTAACAATTATAATAAATGTATTCCAGTAAAAAATGAACAAAAGGAAGAGAAGCCACTAAGTTTAAAGATGTCTTTGTTTGCCTACTATTCCAACATACCTGGCATCTTTATTGAAAGGGAAATTTGACCATGCAGAAAGCCATGGAGGCACAGCGGGTGGTAGTGTGCAGAGTCAGCAAGTTAATGACCATATGCAAGGAGTGAGGACTCAGAGGGACATAATCACCAGTGTCTTGATCTTAGGCTTTCAGATTCCACAAGAGAGAGATGGGCAACTCTATGCTAACAATTCTGATGGAGTCAATTTTGATCAAATTAAAAAAAATGGCATTAATGATTCCCTTGAGGAACTTGGTGGCTGTCAGTTAGTCAAGAAAAAGCATAAAGTAAAATTGCAACTAACCAGCATATCATAATTGTAGTTGGAAGGTTTCTTGGGTCTCACCTGGCACCCTGCAGACCAGACAAATCTCTCTTATCCATGATCCTGCAGCTGCTAGGACCCAAGTAAACATATAGAGGCTTATATTATTTATAACTTCTCAGCCATTACCTCAGGCTTATTACTGACTAGCTCTTATACTTAAATTAACCCATATTTCTATATTTTGCCATGTGGTTTGGTAATTTTTCTCAGTTCTGCCTTGTCATCTTGCTTCCTCTGTGTCTGGCTGGTGACTTTTCATTCCAACTTTCCTCTTCTCAGCATTCTCATAGTCTGCTTGCTGCACCAATACTTCCTGCCTGGCTACTGGCCAATTAGATGTTTATTAAACCAATGTATAAGAGTGTTATCCCACAGCATATAATATCATCTTGGACTTACAAAATTCACATAACAGTGATGCAACTTTCCATTTTTCCACTTCTTATACCATCAGTCTACGTGGATTTACCAACTTGTTCCATATATTCAGACCCATCCTGGACATATCTATTCTCTGCCCTCATATAAACTCTTCATTATTCTTCCCTCTCACTCTGTGCTTTTCCCTTCTTTGGATATTTATCTCTTTCTCTTTCAAACTCTTCTGTCCTGTAAAATTATACAACATGTTGAATCAACTTCTTTACAGGATGAATTAGATAATTTATGGGGCATTGTGTCAAATAAAAATATAGCCATCCATTTGTGAAGTAGGAAAAACAGTACAATTAAAGGCACTAAAATATTAATCTGTCTACTTAAGGTGCTTTAAAATGAAATACAATTCATGCACACAATGACATGCTATCAGGCCATAAAGATGTTCGATGTATCTTTGTCACAGTATGGATGAAAATAGATATGATCATCGTAATGAAATAAGCCACACACATAAAGAAGTACTGACTAATATCATATATGCAGTGTAGACAAGTTGATCTCCTAGTAGACTATAGCAAGGTGACAACCAGAAGTTAGGGAGAACACTTGTATTTCTCACTGACTTGAAAGAATGTTTGATTTTCCAGACTTGAAATCTAATAATTCTTGGACACTTCTCTTTGTGCATCTACTTGATATCCAGTGTTTCTTATTTCTAATCTTCCTCCAGCTATTTTAACCTTTCTAGTTTTTTTTTTATCATTTTTGGCATTAATATAATTATATCATTTTCCCCTTCCAATTCTTTCTTCCAAATAGTCATGCATAGCCCTTCTTCTCAATCTGTATAATCTTTGTATATATGTAGTATGGATATGTTGTTTGTAATGCTCATATGAATGTGTTTCAAGGGCAGATAATTTGATATTGGATGATCAATTGCTCTTCCCGGTAGATTATTTTTTCAGAATTCAGCATTCCTTAGTTACTTGTAGTTCCTTAGTAGGGTTGTAGACTCATGAACTTTTTCCCATCTACATTAGAATGTCTTCTTTTGTCATCCTTGTTCAAGCTATGTTTAGGCAGACACATTAGAGAGACTTCATGAGTACATGTTCTGAGACTCTTAGGAGACAAAAATTTCACAATAAATTTTCTTTTCTTCTGGTTCTTCCCACCATGATGACTCTTCTGTAATGATCCCTGAGCCTTAAGTACAGGGGTTGTGTAACTGTAGTTTCTCTCCAGCTCCGGCCGAGCCCCAGAAGTGTAGTGGGTAGCCATTCTAGCTTTGGTCTGGAAGTTCCAACCCCACTGAGACTTCGGAAACTATCACGCCTATAAGGTGAGGCAAAGGGAGGGCCCTGAAAACCCAAGATCAGGATGTGCTGCGCTCTCTTCCTTCTTGGACCTTGGACGCTAGAGGTAGACTGAGGAGAGTTCTCCAGAGAACACCGCTGGACTGCACTGTGTCTTTCACAGAACCCGCAACCTACCTATCCCTTAACCTTCAAACACTTCATAGACCTAGAGAATATGGCATTTAAATAACTTAGAATTCTGTTGGCGTGAGACACAATTGCTCCTGGCTGCACCAATTTGATCCCGAGAGAATGTTGGGCTTCTAAGACATTTCCGTTTGGAAGTTTGTCTTCTTGGCACAAAATTACCTACTGGGCAAAGAACTGCCCTTGCCTCGACTGCTGACAGCATGAATGCTGTCCTTTCTGGACAGGTGTGACCCAAGGAAAGCGACCACTGTACTCTGCAAAGACAGAGTAAGATGGTCTTTCAGAATTTCTGCTTCTGAAAATGGTCTGTCAGATACTCTAGGCCTGTAGCCAATTTGAATGCACCAACAATGCTGAGAAACATTAGGTGACTGTCCAGGCTGCCAGCTGTCTCGGTCTACTCTTGCAAGAGTCCCGAAAGTTGCTTGCATCCATCTACCATTTCTGAGGTACCATTATATTCCTTCTCAGGTCTTTGATGGGATTGAAGACTAACAGTTATAGTTACAACTTAGTATATATATACATATATATAGAGAGAATTATATATATATATATAATTCTATATATATAATCTTAGATAGAACATATTAAGTATTAGATTCAGGTTCTTTAGGATAGGACTCCATTTGGAATGATCTTTGTAACATACCATTTACCTATGCTCTAGACTTCTCTGGATTTTAATATGTATTTTTTGCTTGATATTGTTCGCATTGATTGTAGTTCCATTTTATCTAGGTCATTATCCCTCATTACTCCTGGACAATATTTGATAACCATTCCTTTGTATATAGTCTTGTATTAAGTTAGAAACTTCTTACTTAGACAAAAAGGGGGAGATGTAGTGGGTAGCCATTCCAGCTTTGGTCTGGAAGTTCCAACCCCCACTGAGGCTTCGGTAACTATCACACCTACAAGGCGGTGTGAAGGGAGGGCCCTGAAGACCCGAGATTGGGATGCGCCATGCTCTCTTCCTTCTTGGTCCATGGACACTAGAGGTAGACTGAGGAGAGTTCTCCAGAGAACACCGCTGGACTGCGCTGCGTCTTTCACAGAACCAGCAACCTACCTATCCCTTCATTTGTAAGTTACGCCATTAAATAAATCTCCCTTTTAACTATGTGGAGTGGCCTTAATAATTTAACCATTTCCTGCAGCCCACTTATAAAACAAACACATAGACTCATACTACTTAAACTGTTTGGCCATTAGGCCTACCACTGACTAGCTCTTACACTTAACTCAGCCCATTTCTGTTAATCTATATGTCACCATGTATTCCATGGCTTTACTTGTTGCCTTTACATGTTGCTCCCTGGACGGCAGGCTGGTGTCTCCTGACTCAGCCTTCCTGTTCCCAGAATTCTCTTTTCTGCTTGTCTCACCTATACTTCCTGCCTGGCTACTGGCCAATCAGCATTTTATTTATACAGAGCAATATCCACAGCAGGGTTGTGTTTTATATATATATATATATATATATATATATATATATATATATCAGTTGGGACTGTACTTCAGAACTCTGAATTTTGATTGCTGTTCTTTTCTATAATGGTCTTCATCTGTTGTAAAGAGAAGTTTTCCTGATGATGGCTAAGACTACACTTATTTTTTTCTATAAAGATATATGTTTATAGATTGTTGTCTGGGGTTATGCTGGATTAATAAATTGCTAATTATAATTTCCCCTCCAAAATTCATGACTTCACTAGCCCTGGGTAATTGGCTAGGTTTCCCATACCAAACATGATTTATTTCCCTGTTGTTGAGTAGGTCTTACATCCAATTAGAGAGCCACCAAGGTATGCATGCCACTACTTCATCCCCAGGACTATTGTACCATGCTCGTCATTGTTGTGGTTCATAGACATCATAGCTCATTAGGACTGTTGGTTTCTTCCCTGCTTTGGAAGCTTGTATAGTTTTTTATGGTCTATGAAAGCTACTTGTTAGGGAGTAGGTTTTCTGGTCCATTCCAGCTCAGGGATCTCTGGACTTTGTCTGAAATATATGGTGCTTTTAGAAATAAGGATTTTCTTCAATGTCAGAGATGGGGACAACAAAAAACAGTAGTAATAGCCTATAATATTTTGGGTGTCGTTTGAACAGGCTTTACCAACAAGTTAAAGAAGGCTTCCCATGGTTTATTTTATATGTTTTATTAGTTAGATAATTGCTCTTTGAGGGAGCATTGTCAAACAAGATGGGAGAATTTCATTTACATTATGTATGTAAATGATATAGACTGCTACAGTGGCTTATGATTATTTTAGGTATTTTAAGTAGATAGTTAATAGTATGATTCCTTATGACTTTTTCAGCCATCCTTATGTTTTTTATCCTCCTCCCTTCTCCTTCTATATCATCTCTATTTATCTTCTCTAATTGGAGGCCCACAATTTTCCCATCTCCTGCTTCAGATCACCTTTTCTCTACTATTCCCATCTTTATTGCTCCCCAACACTCCTACCCCAACTTAACATAATTGAGTACCACTGTTTAAGCATTTCATTTTTTAAATACCAAATATATTTTAGGCATTTTTCCACTAAAAAACAAACAAACAAAAAACAAATAACTCCCATGACAGAATTAGAACTAGAAAATCCATCAACTTTATACCCTCTTATATGACTCATGTCCATTACCTGCATTCAGTCTTTCATCATGTCCTTAATTTTGGCCTTCTTATTCTCTTTTCTTCATTCTATACTGTATCCACACGTACATTTCTACACACACACACACACACATATATATATATATATATATATATATATATATATATACACACATATTATTATCTAGATTCCACATATGAAAGAGATTATGCACTTTATTCAATTTCTGAAATTGTGTGACCACTCCTCAATATAAATTTTAAGTTTGTATGATTTCATTATCCATCCATCTGTTGATGAACAACTACTTTGAATTGCAGTGACCTCATTCTTCCTTTCTTGCTGCTGTGGTGATATATTGTTCCCCCCAATATATTGTGCACCCTAATAAAGCTTATTTGAGGATCAGAGGAAAAAAACAGCCACCATATTAAACATAGAAGTCAGATAATGGTAGCACACACCTTTAATCTTAGCATTCGGGAGGCAGAGATTCATCCAGATCTCTGTGAGTTCAAGGCCACACTGGGAACAGAGCCAGGTGTTGTGGCACATGCCTTAAATTCCAACACTAGTTAACCATGAAGGTCTGGAGTTCTGTACAGACAGACAGGAAATGACAGAGCTGGGCAGAAAAGGGAAGTCATGTAGCTAGGTGGAGAGAGGAAGTGAGATGGCAGGGACAGAAAGGCATATATATAGCCGTTGGTATACAGGAAGTAGGTCTTTTTGGAAGCTGTGGTTAGGTAAGGTTGGCTATGGCTTGTCCTATTCCCTGATCTCTTGGCTGTTACCCAATATCCAGCTCCAGGTTTTTATTAATAAGATCATTTAGCAATTCATCTTACAGGTTGCACTGTCCATCCTTATTTATTCCCTTTTCTTCTTATCTGCTAAAGTTGAACACCCCACAGTTCAGGGTCAATCTTCCTTCTGCAGTGTCTGTATTGACCTTGTCTCATTATGTCTCCTAGCCTTAAGAATAATATCTATACTGATAACTGCCATGATTATATGCCTAGCACGGACACATATGTATGCCATGGACTGATCTTCATCTAAACATAACTAAAACCCATCTTCCATAATTATTCCATGATTATGCTTCCTTTCCATTTTATATTTGACTCCATTCTCAGTGCTTCTAGGATAGGAAAAGATCTTTCATAGTTATGAATGTTCATCAGTGGTTATAGTAGTTGAACTGAGAATGGGCCTCACAGGTCCATTTATATATTTGAATAGTTGGGTCCAAGTTGGTGGACTTTTTAGAAATAATTAAGAGGCCTGTTGGAGGAGATGTGACCTTATGAGATGAAATGTGCCACTGGGGTTGAGTTTGAGGTTTCAAAAGTTCATGCCAAGCCTAGTCTCTCTCTTTCTCTCCTCCCTATACTGACATCTCTACTTGTTGCCCGAAGAGCAGAATGTGATATCTCAGCTCCTGTTCCAATGCCTTGCTTCCCTTCTTTTATAGCTATGCTCCCTGCCATGATCATTGCGAACCAACCCTCTGAACACCCCATTAAATGCTTTTCTTCCTTGGTCACAGTGTTTCTTCACAGTGATAGAAAAATAACTAAAATAGTGAACTACCATACACATATACTAGATTCTGTATCCAGCACCAGAAGTTTTTGAAAAAAAAAAAAACAAAACAAAACATATTTGTGTGTTTAATAGCTACGAATTTAGGATTTTTACTTTTTATTACATTTAAAATAAATCCATGTTTTCCCCACTTTTCAGCACCCCCATTGCAGTACTTCCAGATTCAGTCACCTCTATTTCTTACCACAGTGCTGTCACAGTCTGTGAGAAACAGTTCATTCTCACCTTATTATCCTCCATGAAGCAATAAGATGGAAACACTTGAGCCTGAAAGTCCAACCTACATCACCCTGGCATAAAGCCCTTAAAAAGCTCACACTTTTACTCCAACTGGCCTGGGTCCTCCTACCTCTTAACTTCCTGGTCCTCATGGTTTTTAATTTTCTTGTTTATTCATTTCATTTTACTTTTTGAACATTAGTCACGGTTATCCTGCCAATAAGAGCTTTGTTCCTTTTCCTCACTGGCCCTCCCATCTTCCATGTAGCAAGCCCCCCTTTTTTTCTGTTCATGGCCCTCTCTGTATTTGAGATTGCATCTAATTCTCTATGAAGTCTCCTAATTTTTTCTGTTCTTTATTTGTTCTTATGATCCATATTAGTCATCTCTGTATTTTTTTCATTTGTTATGAGCAATGTTAGAGGAAAGGATGTGCTTTCCTCTAAGAAGAAATAGCTTTTGCAATTTCATTTACTAATGGATTACATGGCCATTTCTAATATGTTTTATATTTCATCTGGGAATGTGTTTACTGGTAAGATTTCCCATGTGTTAATTGTGGTGCAAGAATAAAACCCTTCCAATATGTCATTTTTATAAATCTGAATTTCATTGGAAAGAAACCAGCATGGGCATTTCTTTCAGTCTTTGTAAAGTAGACTGCTTGCATGATGCCTCTTCATTATTTGGTATGAAGAATGTGGCTTGATGCAAACCTCCATCTCTACATGTGATCTAACATTTCTATTATAATGCCAGTTTAGAGTGTTTATTTAGGAGAAACAGCAATTTAGAAATATGGACCTGAGTGATGACTATAGCAGCATACAGGATCCATTCTTCTGCTCTGCAGGCATCCCTTATGTAATTGAACATGACATAAAATAATAAAAATTAAAATGTACCAGTAAAAAGATGGCATTAAATTGATTTTAAAGCCTAAAATAAAACCTTCATAATGACAGAAATTACATTTTCTTAGTTGAGAAAAGTTTCTATCTCCTCCAGCAGAAAGTAGTAATAGAAGCTACACCCAAATTCCCAAATATACCAAGCTGGCTTTAGAGATAGAATTGGCTCACTCCCCCTCTAAACCCAGACATATTGCTTAAAAAAAATGATTAAAAGATTCTTATGTTCCAAATCAGAAGAGCCCTCTGATGTGGGACAGAAAAAAACCCATACTTTTATTTAAAACAGGTTGATTATAAATACAATCTCTTTCTAAAGAAAAAAAAAGGATAGTTTAGATATGATAGGATGAAAGGGTAGATTAATGAACGTACTTTTAAAGAGTAACAACTTGTTTAAAATGTTTTACATCGCTATAGATTTTAGTTTATTGATACAAATTTAAACTTAATTTTGTTATACTGTATATATATTTCTATTGTTTGAGATATTATGTTTATGTAACTCATTTAAAATTATAATGGATAATTAAAAAATAGATTAATAATTAGTCATCTATGATAATCATATTTGTAGCCATGTTAGTTAAGTCTTCTAGGTATACATAGTTATATTTCAGATAGATAGGTAGTCTTCAAACACTTCAAAGACCTACAGAATATGGCATTTAAAATGTTTTAAAAATTTAGACTTTCTGGACAATGAGACATGTCTGCTCCTGACAGCACCGATTTACTTCAGAGAGGAGTATGGGCATCGAAGACACTCCATATGGAGTTTATCTTCGCCTTAACAAAAATAGCCATTTGTGCAAGAAACTGTTCTTGCCTGGACTGCTTGATCAACTGGACATGCAGGACCCATAAAAAGGTGACCACTGAACTTTGCTTGACAAAATGGTCCTTCAGGTTCCTGCTTTACAGAGGAAACTTCCAGACATTCTACAGGACACAGAGAAAAATAAATAAGAGACTCTAGGCCTGTGGGCTGAAGACAGATGCCTCAATTTTACAAGAGAACTTTGAATGACTGTCCAGGCTGTCAGCTGTCTCTGTCTACCCTACAAGACTCCCGAAAGTTGCTTGCATCCTTCTCCCATTTCTCAGGTAGTATTATATCCTTCTGAGGTCTTTGATATGGTTAAAGACTAGATACTTACAATTTTCCTTAGTTATGATAAAAGATAAGTTAGATATAAAACCTTAAACTCACAAATATAAAATAGGTATCTTCTTTTATATTGTAACTATAATTCTTACTCGATAATATTTTTGTTATATATAATATTACTATGTTGAAGTTAAAACCTTCCTTTTTGAAAAAGAAAAAAAAAGGGGAAGTGCTGTGGATATCACTATATGTAAATAAACTCTGATTGGCCAATAGCCAGACGGGAAGTATAGGTGGGACTAACAGAGAAGAGAATTGAGGGAACAGGAAGGGAAGAGAGAGACTGCCTGGAGCCGCCGCCAGGACAAGGAAGATGTAAGGTACCAGTAAGCCATGAGCCATGTGGCAAAGTAAAGATTAATAGAAATGGGCTAAATATAAGAGTGAGAGCTAGACAATGATAGGCCTGAGCTAATGGCCAAGCAGTTTAAATAATATAAGAATTTGTATGTTTATTTTATAAATGGGCTCTGGGACTGGCGGGACTTGGTGGCGGGAGCTGGAGAAAAATTCTCCAGCTACAATACAGTACTCAGAACTGAGGTTGAAATTAAACATATTCAAACTTTGGAAATACACATAGGTTATCTTATCATTCATCTAAAATATATTCTGTTAGGTAGACATGGAAAGTCTACTAAACTTTAAACACGTTGGGTGTGCTCATCACCAACACGCATTCCCAGCTCAAGAAAGTTTATTTGCAAATATTTTAGTGAAAATATGTTGATTGTGACAAAAGAGAGGAGCTGTAATTGTTTATCATTTTCATTGTCTAACATTTGTTATTCTTTTAGATATTATGACAAATAAGCCTGACTTCTAGGAATCCAGTCACCTCAGCCTGCTTGTCTTAAGACAGAACAGACATCATCCTTGAGTTTAGATTTTATCTTTATGTCTCAAACTAACATAATTTTCACAGGTATATATACTATGAAAATAAACAAATAAAATATTTATTACCAACTCCCACTTTAGCCATTAAAGATATTGACATTACTTTCAAACATTATATATTTCAAGTAATGTAAAGTTGAACACAAGTAAAACTAAATAATATATACATTCATCTTTTATTAATATTTATCTTACATAGGTTTTCTTTGTCATGGTTTCAATCCTACCTACTTTCACAAATAGTTTGATATAATTTAAAACAAAATAAACATAAGATACAATCATTAAAATTACAAAAGAAAGTTTGAAACCATAAGATATTAAACAAATCAAATATTTCAAGTATTTATTCTAACAGTTTATAATTTAGCCTGAAATTTAGCTCACAGTTTTCAGAAATGAAGACATTTGAAGAATTTAAAAGAAAATTGAAAATATCAAAATGTTTCTATGAATATTATTTAGCTACACATACACAGATCATTAATAAATCGATTTCAGAATCAAGTTTTGAAAATAACAGTCATTTCTGTTGTCATAGACAAGTGAGTGTGTTACTATCATAAATGGATAACACTTCTGTTGGTTTCAGTTAGATGACCCCATAAATCTGGAGCATTTCAATACTTGGTCCTCAGTTGGTAACTGTTTGGAAAGGGTTAGCAGGTGTGGTTTTGCTGGAGTAAATACGTCATTGAGTGTGGTAAAGTTTCAAAGGACTCAGACTATTTGGAGTTATCTCTCTCTGTTTCTTGTTGTGGATCAAAATGTCGACTCTCAGCTGCTGCTCTAGCCACCTGCCACTTGCTGACTCTGCTCTGTGTCAGGGACAGTTATCCTTCTGGAACCATAAGCCAAATAAACCCTCTCTTCCACCAGTTCTCTTGGTCAGGGTGTTTGATCATAGCAATGGAAAAGTAACTAATAGAACACTATTAGTATCAAATCACTCATCTTTCATGCCAGGGCTGTTCTCATGTGTAATATTTTCTTTGACTTTTCAGAAGAATGGATGTACTTTATTAACCTTATGGATTTGCATGTTTCATTCTAGAAAGTGAACTAACAATGCCCAGAAATATGAGTTTCTGGAATTTAGAAAGAGAAAAAAAATATTTAACACACAAACTGACATCAGGGCCATTCCAAGGTTGATCATGCAGAGTGTTTTTACTTTAGATATGAGGGAGAGAGATGAAATGCCAAAGGCATCTGGACGAGTCTAGAGAAGAGGGAGAAAGTAGACTGAACATGGCCGCAGAGTGGGCTTGGTCAGGAGATGAAAGGGGTGTGGTGGGGGAGCAAGAGATGAAGATAAAAAGAGGAGGGGGAGATAGAGAGACAGAGACAGAGACAGAGGCAGAGAGAACATAGCAGAAATTGCAGGGTTATAATGATGACCGAGTAGCTGCTGCAGGAGGGAAGCTTCTGAGATGGAGTTTAAGGCAGAGGAGGCGGTGAGAAGAGTCAGGTCCTTGTAATACTGCAGGGACCCTGAAGCCTTCATTTGCTGTGGTATTCTAATAGGCAGCACAGACAGGCGTCTGTCCCTGTGCCAGTGATAAGGGGAAAAGATGTTTTTGGTAGAAGGGAACTGGATGGAAACGGTGGCTTTTGTCAAACCTCTAGAAGTTTCAAATGATACATATATTTCTCTGGCACAGGAACCATCATGTTCTCTGTTTTTATTTCACTCTACGCCTGTCTGTAGTAAATGTGGGACATACAGTACCAGAATTTATAACCCAAATCAGGTAGTTAAATTCACAAAGGTACAGGAAGTCTTTTTTAAAGAACCATCTTTTATTCTTATAACTTTAGGGTTTTCCCTCAATAGTTTAGAGTCTTCAGAATTTAAATTTTTATGCTAATTTTTAATCGATCATAATTTTTGTCTCAGGGGAAAATTGGGTACAAAAATTATTATTTCATGTTACCTTCGACAATTCATTCCTTGATTAATGACCACTATTTCAAAAATAATCTAGTTTGTTCCTCTCTTAACTCCTTATCCTTTCAGTATTTACTTTTCAATTAAAAATAGATTACATCCCCCAAGGTCTTGCATAGAAGATTAAGCAACGTTACTAGTAAGCTCTTCTCCACATAATCATTTAAAGAAAAATTAAACCTGCTCATGACTTTAAAGTTTTCAATCAAAGGTTTTTTTTTTTTTTTCTTTTAATTGTCACATTTGGAGATAGTGGAATTTTTTCCTCCATGCTTTCACAAGACATCAGTTTTTACTTCCTCCTCCGCTCCTCCCATTGCCTGGATATTGGCAACTTCCACTATTTTATCTTTCATCAATCAGTTTCTAGCTATAAGCAATCAACATTCCTATCTCAGAACTGAACAGTTCAAGTATTTTATCTCAGGTATGATGAGTCACGCAAACTCTATTTCAAATTCATGCAATCATGTCAATAACTTCCAAGAGTGTTGTCTCCTTATTTCCCCTCGCTCCATCTCTCTATGAGAAATGCCTTCTCTGATACAGAAAGCATGGAAGGAAGAACTATTAAAAGACTACAAACAGCTTTTTTTTGTCCCAATTGGAAGTCTGTTTTCAGTTTCAGAACTCCTCGTGAGATTAATTTTGTCTAATGCTGCTGTTGTGGCTTTTTATAGTTCAGAATGTCCCTTTGTTCAATTCAGCCACCTTCTTTGTACATGTTTTCCCTTACAGTATTTTTAATAAATTTCTTGGTTAGTTTTCCTCAGAATATGTTTCCACGAAAACTGACTGAGATTGAGGTATCCTAACATGAAACTTGAGTGCCAGACCGTTTATTTAGGGTACTGAGACCCTCACCCCTTGGGGCAGATAATAAACATACTGTTACTAATATGTCCTAGCTTGCAGTGTGAAATTTTCCTGATAATTAATAAAGACTAAATACAGCCTAAAACAAGGCAATGACTAGTTCCATAACTCAGATGTTTGAGGAAAGCAGCTAAATATTTTACGGATTTTGAAAGTAGAAAGTATTTTAATGAAGAACATTCAATAAAGATAATAGGCTATAGATAATTATTGATGTAAAACAAACTGTGAATGTCAAAGAAGATCTAGAGCATAGTACAAAGATATGATTATTTCTGACAACTAGAAGGTAGTTGTCAGAATGATGATCCAAGCATCAGGTGTAGAATTTCTAGAATGAATGATGGATCTCCAGACAAGCTGAAATTCTCAAGCACAGTACCTTCACTGTCCCAACTGTACAGCATTAGAAGTATGGGACTCTAAAACTTGAAATTTTTGTTTGTGTGTGAGTTCTTGTTCTAAAGAACTTTGAAACTGTACATCTTCCTGTATATTCTGGACATAGAGAACTGGCTCAGTTTCTCTATTAAAAGCCAGTCGTTCTGTCCTGGTTAAAGCAATATGAAAAACTAAGCTTTGCACACCTCCTTTTCAGCCTTTACCCATAAACTTCACTTCCTCCCAACAGACTAATAAAAAATAATATCTCAATATATGCTAGGAACTGATGAAAGCTGCATATTTTTCACTATGGGCTAAAAATAGCCCAGAGAATACATTTGGGACTGAATACTAAGGATACTGGATTAAGGGGGATGGATTACAAAGTTGGGTACAGGAAAGCTAATCCATATATGAGTACTCTTCCAAGATGCAGCATTTAACATCCTGGCAAGACCTCACAGAGATGATGCTAATTTGTTCCTAGGGTGTTCCTTAGAAGCTTGGGAAAAGCAATGGTCCATACAGAATGAAGTACAATGCTGACGACAGCATGCAGCGGGAAAGGAATGAGAAGCCTCAGAGAACTGTGAGTACTAAAGAGAATGAATTGTGTAAGCCACATTAGCATCATCTGACAATGACTGACTCACATCTAAGAGGAATAACAATCCTGCCATCCCAGAAAGTTCTATGTAGTAGTGCTTCCTTTTTGTTTATGCAAACCTTTGAGATACTGTCAGTTCAACTTCTTAGAAAGTTAGGATATGCATTAATGGACATCCTAAAAGGAAATGTATAAACAGAAGTTTACCAGTAAAGAAGTTCATTTGAAACAAGAAGTGTGTTCTTCAAGGTTCAAGCAGGTGTATACATGAGCCTCTTCTAGACCTCACCTTCTCAGAGTACCTTGTCATGTCTCAGCATGGATTACCACTCATTGTAGCAGAAAAGGAATGTAGAGAACCAGAAAGTTTGATGACTGACTGACCTCTGCAGGGCTGAAATCCCAAGAAAATTACCAATTCACTTGTTCTCTAGCTTATGTTCCTTGCCATGTCCCATGTAAGTAGAAATCTATTGATTCTTCAGGGTTTAGGAATTGTAGACAAAAACTTCATCAACCCATACTTGTTTGACCATCAAAACAAGGACACATAGTGTGGTGGTATTGTGTTCCCCAAAATATTATGTATCCTAATAAACTTATCTGGGGTCAGAGAACAGAAAAGCCACAATATTAAACATAGAGGTTAGGCAGTGGTAGCACACGCCTTTAATCCTAGCATTCCAGAGACAGAAATCTCTCTGGATCTCTGTGAGTTCAAGGCCACATCAGAAAGAGCCAGGCATGGTGACTCATGCCTTTAATCCCAGGGAGTGGTGGTAGAAAGCAGAAAGGTTTATAAGGCGTGAGGACCAGAAACTAGAAGCTTTTAGCTGGTTAAGCGTTCAGGCTTTCAAGCAGCAATTCAGCTGAGACCCATTCTGGATGAGGACTTAGAGGCTTCTAGTCTGAGGAGACAAGACCAGCTGAGGATCCGCAAGGTGAGATAGCTGTGGTTTGGTCTGTCTCTCTGATCTACCAGCATTCACCCCAATAACTGGCCTCAGGTTTGATTCTATTAATAAGAACTTTTAAGATTCATGTTACAACATAGTCTATCATTCATTTAGGTAGCCATGTACTCAGAAAGAGGAATCACCAACATTTCACATTGTAAATTGACATTAAATGCTAAAGTGCCTAAAAAAATCACCCTGTCTCCATGTTATAGCAGGGATTGGGTAATGGACTGGAACACAGATTTTAATTGTCTCCTGTTGTCCATTGACTCTTTCTTTTTTTTCCTAATGTAAAAATGCATAGAGTATAGTCAATAGTTAAGCCCCTTCATGATCCCTTTGACTTCAGAGATAAGAGTTCTTTTAGTGCATATGGTACAGCAGAAATAGAGTATAGTTACCATCTCAATATGAAGTCTAGCTTTATAATTTAAAGAATGTCAATGATAATCTTCATGACATCTCCATTTAAATGTCTGTTTATTAACAAAAACAAGTAAATACTAATAAAAAAGTAACTTCTAAACATAACTGCATAGTATCCACAATGCAGCTGGGTTTTTTTTATAATATAGTTAATGAAACTAATTGGGGCATAAAGTGTATGCATGTTGGTCTGGAACATGCATTTGTTTCCATAACTAAGAGAATCAATGAATAAACAGTTCATCTTTATGTAAAATGGGCACAGTGTATATTTGAGCTTTTGTCCTGAACTAACATTGTTCTACACTTAGTCTACTCAATCTGAAATTGGATGGTTAATCTTTATAATTAACTTTATCGGAGAGACTCCTGGCTTCAGACATTAATAAAACAACTTTTGGGTACGTCTATGAGTACTTCTCCAGAAAAAAAAAGTTACTGGAGATAAGAAAACTCACTCTATGAGAGACTTCAGAGCACAGGCCTAAATGGAATGTCTCTATCAAACTTCAAGGTTCAGCCGTCTATGTGGAAGAGAAGGCAGAAAGAGCCCAAAGTGATGAATGATTCCAAAACAGTGTCTTCTAGACACACCAAGGTTAATGAACATATGAACTCACATATGACTGAGTTCTCATATATCATATCATTGAGACTGTGACAGCACACACAAGTTCACACCAGACAAAATTCTAGCTGAGAAGGAAAGTGGGCAAAAACCTCCCTTCATAACTAAGAAGCTACTTGCAAGTGATAATTTCTAGGAGAGAGAAAATCAATTTCCTCCAAAGGAATGACACTGAGTATGCCAGCCACAGTACAGAGCAGACCCAATCCCAGGAAGAGCTGGCCAACACAAAATGGGCTTATGTCTATTTTTGAGTGCATGTCTCTGTGTGTGTGTGGGGGGGGATTGTTTGTTTCCATATTTTTGTTGTTGTTTTGTTCTGTTTTATGTTTTGTGACAGGATTTCACTGTGTAACAGGGAAGACTTCACTGTTCTGGAACTCACTTTGTAAACAAGGCCCGCCTCAAACTTAGAGAGATCCCTGTGCCTCTGTCTCCCGAGTCCTGGGATTAAAGGCATGAGCCACCACTGCCCAGCTGTTTTTCTATTTTTTGTCTCAATTTTTTTCTTTTGATTTTTTAAAATTTGCTTTTATTGAGAGAGAAAAATAACATAAACTTAGGTGAATAGGGAGGTGTAAAAGATCTGGAAAGAGCTTTGTGAAGGAAAAGAATATAATCAAAACATATTGTACAAAAAAAATAAAGTTAATAGCAATAAAAAGAACAACAAAGAAGACTCCTTTGAATTAGCAAGAAAGAGGAGGGTTTATATGAGCGAGAATTGTTAAGACCGAGGTTGGATAAAGCACAGGGACAAATAGCCAAACGAATGGAAACACATGAACTATGAACCAATGGCTGAGGGGTCACCAGCTGGATCAGGCCCTCTGAATGTGTGAGACAGTTGATTGGCTTGATCTGTTTGGGTGGTATCCAGGCAGTGGGACCGGGCCCTGTGCTCATTGCATGAGTTGGCTGTTTGAAACCTGGGGCTTATGCAGGGTTGCTTGGCTCAGCCTGGGAGGAGGGGACTGGACCTGCCTGGACTGAGTCTACCAGGTTGATCTCAGTCCTCGGGACGGCTTTGCCCTGGAGGAGGTGGGAATGGGGGGTGGGATGGGGGCAAGGGGAGAGGTGCGGGAGGTGGGGAGAACAAGGGAATCCGTGGCTGATATGTAGAACCGAATTGTATTGTAAAATAAAATAAAATAAAATAAAATAAAATAAAAAAAGAGGGGTATCATTTAGGGGTACCTATAAGGAAGGCCTGAGATCAGATGACAGGGGAAAATGAGATAGCCAATAAGCATAGGCATGCGCTTGCTCTGCTGCTAGAAATATGATGTAGGCTGCTCTGTTCAAGCACACTCTCCTGCCATGGTGAACTGAGATCTCAGAAACTGTGATTTAAAACAACATATAGATCTTCCCATGAGGCTACTCTATATACACATATAGCCCATAGACTTAAAGAAAATCTTTACCTGATGCACTTGAACCAAGTGTCCAACATCCAGAATTTACAAAGAACTATAGAAATTAAATATCAAGGAAATAAAACAATCAAGAAATTGGACAATAACTAACTGTAAAAATATTCGCAGGGTGGTGGTGGCGCACGCCTTTAATCCCAGCACTCAGGAGGCAGAGGCAGGTGGATCTCTGTGAGTTCTAGGCCAGCCTGGTCTCCAAAGCGAGTTCCAGGAAAGGCGCAAAGCTACACAGAGAAAGCCTGTCTCGAAAAACCAAAAAAACAAACAAACAAACAAGCAAAAACATCAGAATTCCTACAAATGAAGGGAATGCAAATTAAAACTACTTTGAGATACCACCTCACCCAAGTCAGAGGATTGTCATCAAGATATAATGACAGCAAATATTGCAGATGTAGAATAGAGAGGAAGGTTTATTCACTGCTTGTATGATTGTAAATTAATCCAGCCATTTTAAAAACTATCCTGGAGGGTCCTCAAGAAATTAAAAATAGAATAAATATATGACCCAGCTATTTTATTCCTAGGCCAGAGACCTTCAACACATTACGATAGAGATATTTTCAACACCATGTTCATTGCTATTCAACTATAGCAAGGAAGTGGAAAAAGCCTAGCTGCCCTTCAACAGAATAATGGAGAATTAAAATCTGGTACATGCCGGGCAGTGGTGGTGCACGCCTTTAGTCCCAGCACTTGGGAGGCCGAGCCAGGTGGATCTCTGTGAGTTCGAGGCCAGCCTGGACTACCAAGTGAGTTCCAGGAAAGGCGCAAAGCTACACAGAGAAACCCTGTCTCGAAAAGAAAAAAAAAAAGGAAACTCTGGTACATACAATATTATTCAACTCTAAGGAAAATTAAAATTACAGAACTTGCAGGAAAAATAGATTTAAAATGTGTAATATTAAACAAAGTCACAAATATTAAACAAAATCTCAGGGAACAAAAAATTATGCTTTCTCTCATATATGGATACTAGTCTATAATGTATATGTGTATTTTTGTAAATAAATATGCACATGATAAAACAAAAGGAAAAAAAGACAGAGTAATCTTTGCTGATAAGGAAGGATGGAATGCAGTTTAAAGAATGTAATAGTTCTAAAGCTAATTGTTTTACTAGTTTTATATCTGTTGTGAATCCCCTGTGCTCTCTCTCTCTCTCTCTCTCTCTCTCTCTCTCTCTCTCTCTCTCTCTCTGTGTGTGTGTGTGTGTGTGTGTGTGTGTGTGTGTGTGTTAGGGTGTGTGTTACACAGAGGAAAGAAAAGCAATTGACAGAGAAGGCATATAATCCAAACTGAAGCTCCATGGCTTCAGAATGACTATTGTAAAATTAGAAGTTCATTGAGATGTGCAAGATTTGTGTTGAGCAAGGGCTTGCTCGAGTGGTTATATTAATCTAGCTGTATAATATTTTTGATTTGCAGATTTCTAAAATAAGTGATTTTCAATAGAAAATTATAATAAATAAAATAACTTAAAAATAAAGCTACTTTTTTTCAGGTATTTAGATAACTAAGGAAAACTAATTTAAGTTTAAGGAAAACTAATTCAAATTCTACAGGGTAATCAGACTGGATAGCCAAGAAGTAACATGTATCTTGGAGGATTTGGTATAACACATGCACTCTAGAGTGCAGTCATATAAGTCTCAAAGGTAAATCTTTACAGTTTTGTTTGTGTGGAATATGCCAGGACACATCTTCAAAACAAAAGCCAGATGGCCACCATTTACTGGAAAAGAGGTTTTTGTTGTTGATGTTGTTGTTGCTTTTGTTTTTTTGTTTTGTTTTGTTTTTTTAATGAAGGATGAGAGCTTTATGGTATAATGACAAGTTATTAAGAGTCAGTTTTGTATTGTGTCCATGTAACATAAAACTAGAAGTAGATTACATCTAATACAATGTGACCTGTCTAGTCATAGGTTTTTGTCCTGACAATGTTGCCAGCTATGGATTTCCTTTTGTGGAATGGACCTTAAGTTCAATCCAAACATAGTTGGTTATTCTCATGATGTTCATTGTATTACTGCAACATTGAGCATGTCTTCGTAGGCTAGTTGTTATAGTAGCTCCCATGGTTTACAGCTGAGTAAGACTGATGACTTTTCTGGTAGCATACATAGCACCTTCAGGGACAGATAGCAAGTAGAGACAAAGCTTCTAAGCAATTTCTCTCTGTCTTCAGCAATAGAATTTCCATCAAGTACTGGGAGGAAATGATGAGCTCTACCAATAGCTTATAAGGTTGGGAGGCTACAGGACCTCATCAGCCTTTCCTGTTTTCCTCATTAACCTTTCCTGTTTCACTATTAATTTTAACCTTTTATATCTCTGTATCATGCTTCCCTTTAATTGAATATCCCTGTCATGGTCTCCAAATAATATCTTAACCACTATGGTGATTCCAAATGAAACACACACATCTGAAGATTCAAAGCTAACATCCACAAACTGGTTAAACATATGACATTTGTCTTTCTATGACTGCATTGTCTTTTCAGAATGATTGTTGTCAGCTATATCTATTTACCTGTGAATTTAATAATTTCATTTCTCTTAAGATCTGAATAACATTTTAGTTTATAAATAAATGTATTGTAGAAAATTATCAAAAAGATCCATGACTGGTCAAAATTGAAGAATGCTCAACCCTAAATCAGACATATGTACTCTACCCCCATCATTTCAAGACTCAAGAATTGTCACAAAAGAGAAGGCAGGAAGATTGCAAGAGTTAGAAACAGTAGATAACATCAAAGAAACAGTGTTCTCTGGATGTGACATTGCAGTTGCACACAAGAAGTCACATTCGGAGGGGGGAGAACAAGGGAATCCATGGCTGATATGTAGAACTGATTTGTATTGCAAAATAAAAATAAAAATTAAAAAAAGAAGTCACATTCGTTGTGACAATGCAGATAAGAATTGCACAAGTTCAAGCTAACCATAATTCCAGTGTGGAGGGAGGGAAGACTGCACAAAATTCTACCCCTAGCTGAGAACAATTGACAATTCAAGGCTGCTAGAAGAAGGGAGGTCAGTTTTCTTTAGGATTGTGGTCCCTGGTAGATGGACCATGCTACATTGGAAGGCCACATTGCCAAGAGTACAAGACAACATAAATTGTACTTCATGGGTTTTAAAAATATAAAGAGGACATATATAAATATAAATATAAAAAGTTGGGTGGGTAGAGAATTGTAGAAGGATCTGAGAGGAGATAGTGGAGGGGGCTGAATATTACCGAAATGTACTATATGATGTTCTCAAGAAACTACTTAAAATGACAGAAGACTGTCTTCTACTTTCTACCACTAAGAAATAAGAACAGGGCTTATTAAGCTTTTTAGGAGTCTAGCAGAAGCACCAGTCACAATAGGAAATAAATGTCTTAGCCTTTCCATGGTGATATGGAGAGAAGCAAAGTCTATATGAGGTCTGGGACAAATATTGTTATTGAAAAGGTCCAGGCTAATGTGCAAGTATTTCTTCAGGTAATCTGACAGTCCATAAATTCTTGAAAGAACTGTAATTAACATGTAACTATGTAGTATTTATAGGAAGTTTCAGTAGGGAACGCCTAACTTTGGCCCCATGACTTTTAAGATGAATGCCACCTGTAGGAAATAACTTACCACCTTTTTTCAAAATAAGATACAGCCTATCACAAGTCTTTTCAGCCACTGAGTGTCAGATAAAGAGATAACACTTGTCTGTGTGATCAGATCTATACATCATGAGCTATGTTCTGTCAAATAGCAAAGTGACCCAGCTTGGTGGACTCAGCATCAATCCATCATAAAATGCAAGTGTCATGGCTGGAGCCAGAGGAAACAGAGAAGCCACAGGAACAAATTCAACAGACCCACATCACACTCCACTGTCATATCCATGCTTTCCACTCTCTTTATACCTACGATAAACAGGAATATACTATTGTACCTGGCTTAGAAAGAATGAAAAAAGAAAGTTTCAGAATTTATTGTATTGACTTTCCATTTTTAACATATACTAAAACAATTTACTGTCCCATTATTTCCATACAGTATTGGCCCTGAAACTAAGTTGTGCAGGAAAACTTCACTGCTGTGGACTGAATGAGAACAATGGTGCATAGACTTGGGTATCTGAAAGCTTGTTCTCCAGTTGGTGACACTGTGTGGGGCTTTTGTGGAGCCTTTAGGAGATGCAGTCCTGCTGAACTAGCACATCATTGTGGGGCAGGCTTTGAATTTGTAGCTTTATCCTATTTCAACTCACTATCTGTGCTGTGTTGGCACTTAAATGTGCTCTCTCAGTCAACATGCATGCTGTTTGCTGCTGTGCTTCTCCTCCATGATGAACGCATCCCTCCAGAAATGTAAGACAAAAACTCTTCCTCCTAGAAGTCCTTGATATTTTATCACAGCAACATAAAAGTAATTGATATACATCTAAATCATGTCAGCTTTGGATGGCTTACCTAATCCTCTGCATTCTGTAGAAAAAGTGACTAGATATAAGAATACATGACAAAATTTTTGATTATAAGTGTTGTGGTTAATTTTCTATGGGCTTAAAAGGAAAAATAAAGATCTGGGACAGGATCTGAGGAAGAATCTTGTGGGTGAACTTCCTGGAGTAGATATGAATACAAACATTTCTTTTTTTTTTACATACTAATCAGAAGCCACTCAAGAGAATTTTAGAACTTATCCACCTAAGCTGAATAATTTAGGTAGCCTCTACAATCTAGGTTTACTGGATCATGAAAAGATTGGGCATGTAGAAAAGATAGCAATGTAGGCTATTTGTTGAGTTCATCTTTGGACTCTAACTCATCAAATCTTACTGCTATGAACTGTCTAAACTGTAGCACCAGACAAGAATCTGAACTCCATTAAATTATAATTTCCATAATAGCCTGACCTACTATTTTATTATAAATGGAATATTTTTAATTATTTCTGCTTCAGGGAAGCCAATAAATAATCTTGACCATTAGGTTTACATATACATATACATATACATATAAAATTTCCTGCCCTGCCTTCAAGAATACTACCAACAAAGGAGTTGGGCAGTGATGACCTCACTGACACACAAAAGAATAAATAGCAGCAATTTCCATAAGCATGTCTGCAGTGAGGAGGTACAGTAATGGTCCTGTGATGAGGGTCTTCAACATTTCACGTTACTCAGACACTGCCATCTGAAAACACTCTGCTCTTTTTCATACCCTTAATTGTAACAGGGAGATAAAACTATGAACTTGGAAAATAATACATGAATGTAGACATTTGTTTTAGCTTACCATAATGATCTGAACCTTGCTTAAGAATTTTTTACTTCTTTTTCCTAATTATCTGAGAGTCTACAGTGGGGATATCCAATATAAATTCAATGACACATATATTCAATTCTTCATGTTTCATACACACATGGATTTTGAGCATATTGAATAGGGCTTTGTGACTATTAAGCTGATTTGTTATTCAATTTTATTTATATAACTTATATAGATTTATATAAATTTTCTTCTAGCTATCGTATTAAATGGTGCATGTATTTCATACCACATTCCCAGAGAGAAATTCTTTAATCAACAACAACTAGAAAACCTCTCTCACTAGACATTCAAAGTTAAAATACTGTTGGTACTCAACATTTTCAAGAGGTGGATGGGAATGGAAAGGAATGGGGGGTTTCAGTTTCAGTTGGCTCTAATTAATTTCATGCAAAACTGACTGTGATCGATAATGGGGGTAAGAAAGAACAGACTTGTACTCAGGTGTTCCACTAGAGAGAAAGGTATATGTAAACAGAGGCTTTTCTCTGTTCTGCCTTGTCCTTTGGCCACTTGTAAGATTGTAAATGATTATTTACATATAATCATTCAGAGGCTTATATTAATTATAAATGTTTGGCCGATGGCTCAGGCTTATTACTAACTAGCTCTTACAACTTAAATTAACCCATTCTATTAATCTGTATTTTGGCACATGGCTGTGACATTACTGGTCTGCTGGCATCTTGCTCCTTAGGTGGCTGGATGGAGTCTCTCCGACTCCACACTTTTACTGCCTCTATCTCTGTTTGAATTTCCCACCTGGCTTTTATCCTGCATTGGCATTGGCCAAACAGTTTTATTCATCAACCAATAAAAGCAACACATATTCACAGCATACAGAAGGACATCCCACATCAGGTATATTGAAGTGAATTCTCAACTTTTAGAGATGAAAGACCAGTACATCTCAAGAGAGAGTCTACTCAGCTCAGCATAGATGTTAGTGAAGGGTAAAAACTACATAGAATGAGAGTAGCTAAAACCTGAGGGTAGTCACAGTCCTGGCAAAGATTGAGAATGCTAAAATTCTTTCATTAATTTTCCCCTTGTAGAGTTCGCCAGAATAAAGGCAAAAAAGGAAACAAAAAATATTCTGAGCAGGTGAAATTTATATATGAAGTAAATGAATACATAGTAATCAGACACTGGAGTATCTCACTTAAACTCCCCTTTCAGGAGTTTCTTCTGATGATTAGAATATTTGCTTTAAAAACCAACACTTTGAATCTCTATAAACAATGTAAACCTTTATCAAAATTTACCAGTCCTTTCCAATGATTATTAAGTGAAATTTACAAACGGAGTGGACATTTCCCTTAATTAGTGACAAGCAGGAAGGATCCCCTCAACTGCAAAACTCCTGTAGAGTGGGAAAAAGCATCTTTTAAGCCAACATTGCATGTCCTCCACAGTTATACTTCCTGATAGTGCTGTGAGCCTGGTTCTCCCTGCTTTCCATGGTAAATGTGCCAGTCATTTTCTCAAAGTTACTTCCTGGAAGGTCCGAACTAAGACAGTGTCTCTGTTTTCTATTTCTAGAGAGAAGCCCTTGCTTCACATAAAAGGTGACACTTCTCAACTTATTTTAGTTGCATGGGAAGCCAACATTTGTAAACTTTGTGAAGTGTTTGGAGTGTCCACTCTCACCTTGTTTCAGCACCCCTGGACCAGTTTCTGGTTAGGGACATCCAGCCTTCACTTTCTGTGAGCCAAGCACTTCATAGAAAAGCAAAGGAGATAGTCACGTGGTAGTGGCACACAACTTTAATCCCAGCACTCTGAGGCAGAGGTAGGGGTCAAAGCCAGCCTGGTCTGGTCTACAGAGTGAGTTCCAGGACAGCCAGAGCTATACAGAGAGACCTTGTCTCAAAAAATGAAAAACACAAAACAAAATAAAACAAATGGGGAAAACTCACACAAGAGATTGACACCACTGTCAACCCCAGTTTCCATCCACTGCTGACAGGGTGTGTTTTATAGGATCTAAACTCATCACCTCCAAATTAGACTACTGTTTTTCATGGCTTGCTTTTTTTGCTTCTGATTGTCATTGAAACAAAAATTAAGTGTTTAATAATTCTTGAATGTGTCAAGGTGATGGTAGACAGAGAGAGAGAGAGAGAGAGAGAGAGAGAGAGAGAGAGAGAGAGAGAGAGAGAGAGAGAGAGAGAGGAAGGAGAAGGAGGAGGAGGTGGAGGAGGAGAAGGAGAAGAAGAAGAAGAAGAAGAAGAAGAAGAAGAAGAAGAAGAAGAAGAAGAAGAAGAAGAAGAAGAAGAAGAAGAAAAGAAAAATAACTGAATAACCCAAAGAACAACAGGACCCTGTCTGTAATCCCTGATAGCAAAAGAGCACTAAGGGGGTCAGTGAGATTGCTCAGTGGTTAAGGGTGCTTGCCACCCAGGCTGATGACCTGAGAGCCATCCTTGGAACCCACATGGTGGAAGAAGAGAACCAACTCCTGTAGGTTGTCCTCTGACCCCCATATCACACACACACACACACATACACACACACACACACACACACACACACACACACACACACACGTGCGCGCGTGCGCGCAGAGAGAGAGAGAGAGAGAAATAAATACTTTTTTAAAGGACATTAATGGGAAATTTAATAAATCTCAATCTCAAATACAAGTTGGTTCATAGTACCAGCCAAGGTTCATTTCCCAGTTTTGAACTGTGGTTATGTGAGGATGCTATGTGAGGTTATGTTAGTGGCAGCTGGGTGAGGGACATAAATAAACTCATTCTTCGTAGCTCATTTTAATTCTCTAAAATTCTTTCAAATACATAATTATGTATGAATATATTCCTTGATTTATGTTTTTCCATTCTTACCAGTGTGTCAATAAATTATAAGACCATCAGGACACCCTCCCGCACCCAGTTTTATTTTTGACATGGTTTCATAGCCTTGAAGGGGCTTTATATGTTCCCTCCATCTCTATTTACTTTAAAATATACAGTCTTGTTGCAGAGACCCAGCTACATCAGGATAAGTTTTTTGCTGGTACAGTCAAATAATTTCTAATTAAATCATGATCATCCCTGTGATCATATACATACATCTAATGTTATATGGACTGTATTTACAAAATGTGATTTTAGGAATACATATATCATTAATGTAACAAGAGATAAAGAAAAGGGCCATGAATTTGAGAGAGCAGGGCTTGCATGGGAGAAGTTGAAGGGAAGAGAGATAAAAGGGTAAATGATATAATTACCTTATATTTTTAAAAATTAAAAAATTGTTAAAAATGTTTCTTCAGTCAGTTCACAAGAATCTCATTGAATACCAATACTTAGTTAAAGGTAAAATTTTGTTAAATTTTTTGATAGTAAGTTCTAAGAAGGAAAGTGCATTGGCTTTTACTTTTTGGCCTGAATGGGTTGAGGATATCCTAATGCTTCTATCCAGGTATAGCAGTTATCACAATGGCTGAATCAATCAGTCACTGCTTTGTTGTTTTAATCTCTTTTCGAAAATAAATTTTTATTGTAAAATTTATAATTTGTAACTCATATGAATTTATACAAACTTTACAAATTATTAACTCTGACAAATATTTCTCTTTTAATAGCATCTTTATGAAGTAGACATTCAGATAGTCTGAATTTTTCTGTTACTCATTTTTCTCTTTATCAATTTTATCCCCACCTTCTTTCCTACTTATATATAGATAATGATCAAACATTTTGGATATAAAGTAAGAAAGAGTGTGTAAAATAACTACACATGAAAGAAAAATAAGAAGGACATGAAAGAAAATGAGGAGATGCAGTGGTAAGGAAGGAGAATGAAAAAAATTTGAACATTCTTGGCTTAAATTTTTGTCTATATTACAATAATATTATTTGTTATTTAGAGGCAAATATCATAAAACAGATTGTTTATATAGTATTTTGTATACAGCAGATGTGGAGATAATTGTGATAACATGCAGAATAATAAATAATGTAAAGTAGTAGAATGACTATAATCATAAACACAGTAATACACAGTTGAATGCATATACAAGCAGATAAACAAACACCATACTTCATTTTCTTTAATGCAATTAATAATGGTTCTATTATGGGATGTATGGACCAATATGATGATTTTTTTAAAAGCACATAACAATATTTCTTTGGGGGAGTGAGAATTAATTTATAAGGAAATAACTGAACACATATGATTCTGAAATTCAGTACATTTAAAGTTATAATGGTGCTTGAGATAATTTGCACCTATAATATTCACTCTTGACTGTAGTGGGTAGCCATTCCAGCTTTGACCTGGAAGTTCCAACCCCCATTGAGGCTTCGGTAAAGGTCATGCCTACAAGGCGGGGCTGAGAGAGGACGCTGAAGACCATAGATCAGGATGTGGTTCCTGGACCCTGGACACTAAAGGTAGACCAAGCAGGGTTCTCCAGAGAACACCGCGGGAATGCACCTTTCCCAGACCCTGTAGCCTATCCCTTCACTTGTAAGTTACCCCACAAAATAAACCTCCCTTTTAACTACGTTGAATGGCCTTAATAATTTCACCAATAGTTGACTCAGTCATACATAGCATTATAGCTTGAATCAAAATTGTCTGTTACAGGTTCAGGCTTTGAATTTATAGTCTCTAGATGAACATGTAATTTTGGTAGGTACTTGAATCTAGGGGAGTTGCTATTTTGCTGGCAGAAGCAGGTTATGAGGAGTAGGCATTAGAAAATGATTCCAGAATCCTGTCTCTCCCTAGTCACACTCACTGCTTGCTGGTCCACAGTGACTTTAACATCTTCTCCCACAGGCTCCTTTGCAATGAACTGAAGTGCTCTGTCATACCTTCTTCAGCATGATGTTATTCAAACCATCTGAAACTGTGAGTAAAAATCAACGTTCCCTCCTTTGTGGTTTGTGTCAGGTCTTGTAGCCATAGCAACCTAAAAGAAACAGTACATACAGGTTAAAGATGTCAGGACACAGCCAGCAGTGCATGTGAGATCTGAGCAGAAATGTTTGTTCCTGGGAAAGTTGATGATTATCATACCACATTGAACACATTTTTAACTATTCCTCTTGGCAACAACACTTTATGTCAAAAACTTAGTAAACCAGACTCACCCACCCAGATATAATGACTTACAATGGCTTTTGGAAATCTATGTTCTCCAAATTTTGGATCTAATATTTTTTCCAGCCAATCAGTGTAGCTTAGATGAATCAGTGCATCATGCTGATCCATGGCTTGGAAGATGTGCAGTGTCTATGTTCCTGATAATGTTCTGTCTGTTGGAATCTGGTGACTGGGGAACTTTCTAAACATATAAAACTCATCCATTCCCATTTCTAGTTAATGAAAATGGGAGTTAGTTACTTATGTATGATTGTAGTGCAAAGAAGGAACTCTTAAAAAAAACTATGTATGTTTAAACTCACAAAATTAATTTTTACATAAATGTGAGCATAAAATAAAATTAATTGTTTCAAGTTTTATATGCACAATAAGTTATTATCTCACATGGCACTATTTAAAATTATTATAAAACAAACCAACATGAAGTGTGACCACATTTTATGTGTATAAGCAACAACAAGGCTACAGGTATGTGTGGATATGTAAGCCTATATTGTTCTGCATTAGTTATGGTATTTTGGACAAGTGTTAGTAATCACAATTTATATATAGTTAATTCTTTATAGAAACAACAGTGTTTAGTTAAGTCAAAATATATCAGCAATAAACAATGAGGGGAACATATCGCATGGTAAATTTAATGTTTTGCTATATGAAGAATGGACATTCCTTGTAATGTCCAACCTTTAAGCTTAGGACTGTGGCCTAAACCATAAGAGAACATCAAGTCTTGGGTTTGCTTCTAAGAGTAATGTCTGAGCAAGTATCTCAGAGAGGGCTGGGTCCTGAGTTGGCAGCCTAACATAAAAACTTAGAAAGAGCAAATGTGTGCCTTAATTCTATTAGAGTATGCATTTTGTGGCTTGTTAATATTTTGCATTAAGCCAATTTTGAGTTATTAAAGATTTTTTGTTATTCTTCTACCAGTTTGCTGACCATCAGGAAGCACTCAATTTTATATGGGATTTGTTTGCATGGATCATGTTGCTTCTGGTCTCTTGTGCTTTGTTCTAAGCTTTTAGAATCCCTGTTGGAAGTGATTGCAATAGAGTTGCATGGTATGATATTTTCATATAGCTGGAGAAATACACCCACTCATTTCATGAAAATGGTTTCTCTATTTGTCTGTGCTAGCTCTGTCTATTAGAAAGCAGACTCCATATTAGAATTCACTAATAGTCATTCATTCATTCATTCATTCTTTCTTTTTTCTTTTCTTTCATTTTTTTAAGTGTGGATAAACTTTAATGCTTCTGCCTGAATTTTAGGTCTTTTTTTTTAATGTTTTCTTACATATCACTCTTTTTTTCCATTACGTTTTAGAACTCCTTGCTTTCCAATCAGGTTTCTAGTAAGAAACAGGTTATATTTTTAAAAATTTGATGGAATATATTTTAGTAGAAAGTCCAGTATTAAAGCAAGCAGATAGTAGTGGCTAGGTTCCCTGTGCATTTGAACAATAGTGAGCCGTCACTACCCTATTCTAGAAAAAGAAAAAAAAACAAAACAAAACATGATACTAGTCAAGTTCCTTGGAATTAGAATCAGGGATGAGCACTACCCCCAAAGTAACCTGAGTCCCTTCTAATTCCCTGAAACACAGTGTGAAACTCTGCTATTCATCTTCAATTTGTTCCATGCAGCTGGAAGCCCAGCACAGCACATTCATAACTAAAAGAGCAATGATGATCTGGTAACATAACACACATTTTAAAAAGAGTAGATTTGGGGAAGACGGGAGGTGGGAGAACTGGAGGCATGGAGGGAGAGGAAATGGTGGCTGACATGTATGAAAGAAGAAACTGTTTTCTAAATAAATAAATAAACAAATAAATAAATAAACAAAAGTCGGTCACCAGTCACAGAACAGAGCCGGTGAAAGTAGATCAGGAAGGTGGTGGAACAAGAAGAGAATGTCCAGGCCACTGAGCTGGTGAAAGTAGATCAGGAAGGTGGTGGAACAAGAAGAGAATGTCCAGGCCCACTGTCCTGCTTCCCTTTCACTCTAGCTAGTAAACATCCTCCATATGACTGCCTTATACATTGACTCTCTCTCTCTCTCTCTCTCTCTCTCTCTCTCTCTCTCTCTCTCTCTCTCTCTCTCTCTCTCTCTCTTCTCTCTCTCTCCCTCCCTCCCTCCCTCCCTCTCTCTCTCTCTTTCTCTCTCTCTCTCTTGCTCTCTCTTGCTCTCTCTGTGTGTGTGTATGTGTGTGTGTGTGTGTGTGTGTGTGTGTGTGTGTGTGTGTAGCTGTTGGCCAAAGGAGCCCAGGAAAACCATCTCAAACAATATAGGCTATTTCTGTTGCCCTTGGTTAACTCTCCAAAGTTGAAATTAAGTTCCTGTTGTTGATGACACCACCTACTTTGAACACAGTACTGAGAGAATTTTAGCTGGAACTGACCAGAAAGCCTCCTCCCTTTGCATTCCAGAAAGTGCTATGTAAACTGCCAATGAAGGAAACAATCAATGATCCTACCCAGCTGTGACACATATGAACCATAGTGACCAGGGCAAAATACCCCTAAAGGTCTAATACTAGCACTTACATTGTAGCTGCAACCAACAGCTGTCTAAATGGATTGAAGCCTGCTGAACAGGAGGGCAGTTATGTAAAAGGAAATTCTGACTAAACCTTGTCTGAAAGCAGAAGGATTGCTAAACACAATTCTGAAAGCCTCTGAAGGAGAGGCCTAGTTAGGATTCCTTATTCTACTGGTCTTGGTGGTCACCCCACAGTCCTGGTATCTCTGGTACTCTAATTTCTCCACTGCAACTGAGGATGCACTTTCACAAATGGCATCATAGCCTCTCTTCAGGAACTCTAACCCTACCACATTGTGGCAAACCTCAGATTCTCTCCACGACACCTTCAATCCTGCAGCTCTCATGTCATTAAAATGAGTACTGTCTGAGAGACTCTTACACATTACCTAGTTCAGCTGCCAGCACAAAATGTATGCCTAGCCCTCTCTGCCTGCTGACCCTGAGGAAATATTAGCCGGGGATTTTGCCTTAGTGATGCTGGTCTTTTCTTAATTACTGCCTATTTTTCAGCTCCAGAGAACCATCATCAATTGTCCTTCTTTTTTTTTTTTTTTTTTTTTTTGCATGTTATTGTGTTGTCTTTAATTTTTTTTTTTTAATTTTTATTTTGCAATACAATTCAGTTCTACATATCAGCCACAGATTCCCTTGTTCTCCCCCCTCCCGCCCCCCTCACCTTCCCCCCAGCCCGCCCCCCATTCCAATCTCCTCCAGGGCAAAGCCTTCCCCACAGACTGAGATCAACCTGGTGGACTCAGTCCAGGTAGGTCCAGTCCCCTCCTCCCATGCTGAGCCAAGGGACCCTGCATAGGCCCCAGGTTTCAAACAGCCAACTCATGCAATGAGCACAGGACCCGGTCCCACTGCCTGGATGCCTCCCAAACAGATCAGGCCAATCAACTGTCTCACCCACTCAGAGGGCCTGATCCAGTTGGTGACCCCTCAGCCATTGGTTCATATTTCCTGTGTTTCCGTTTGTTTGGCTATTTGTCTCTGTGCTTTATCCGACCTTGGTCTCAACAATTCTCTCTCATATAAACCCTCCTCATTCTCGCTAATTGGACTCCCAGAGATCCACCTGGGGCCTAGTCATGGATCTCTGCCTCCAGATCCATCAGTAGTTGGATGAGGTTTCTAGCACGACAATTAGGGTGTTTGGCCATCCCATCACCAGAGTAGGTCAGTTCGGATTGTCTCTCGACCATTGCCAGCAGTCTGTTGTGGGGGTATCTTTGTGGATTTCTGTGGGCCTATCTAGCACTTTGTTTCTTCCTATTCTCGTGTGGTCTTCATTTACCATGGTCTCCTATTCCTTGTTCTCCCTCTCTGTTTTTGATCCAGCTGGGATCTCCCACTCACCCAAGCTCTCTTTCCCTCGACCCTCGCCCTTCACTACCCCCACTCCTGTCCAGGCTGTTCATGTAGATCTCATTCCATTTCTCTGTCGTTGGGCGATCCCTGTGTCTTTCTTGGGGTCCTGTTTTCCAGGTAGCCTGCCTGGTGATGTGAGTAGCAGTCCAGTCATCCTTGTTCCACATCTAGTATCCTGTTATGAGTGAGTACATACCATGTTTGTCTTTCTGAGTCTGGGATACCTCACTCAGGATGATTTTTTCTAGATCCATCCATTTGTCTGCAAACCTCATGATGTCATTGTTTTTCTCTGCTGAGTAGTATTCCATTGTGTATATGTACCACATTTTGTTTATCCATTCTTCAGTTGAAGGGCATCTAGGTTGTTTCCATGTTCTGGCTATTACAAACAACGCTGATATGAACATAGCTGAACAAGTGCTCTTGTGGTGTGGTTGAGCATTCCCTGGGTATATGCCCAAGAGTGGTATAGCTGGATCTTGGGGGAGATGGACTCCCAATTTTCTAAGAAATCGCCATATTGATTTCCAAAGTGGTTGTACAAGCTTGCATTCCCACCAGCAGTGGAGGAGAGTTCCCCTAGCTCCACATCCTCTCCAGCATAAGGTGTCTTCAGTGTTTTTGATCTTAGCCATTCTGACAGGCGTAAGGTGGTATCTCAGAGTTGTTTTGATTTGCATTTCCCTGATGATTAGGGATGTTGAGCAATTCCTTAAATGTCTTTCAGCCATTTGAGTTTCCTCTGTTGAGAATTCTCTGTTTAGTTCTATAGCCCATTTCTTAATTGGACTGTTGGGCATTTTGATGTCTAATTTCTTGAGTTCCTTATATATTCTGGATATCAGTCCTCTGTCAGATGTGGGATTGGTGAAGATCTTTTCCCATTCTGTAGGCTGTCGCTTTGCTTTGTTGACCGTATCCTTTGCCCTACAAAAGCTTCTCAGTTTCAAGAGGTCCCATTGATTGATTGTTTCTCTCAGTGTCTGTGCTACTGGTGTTCTATTTAGAAAGTGGTCTCCTATGCCAATGTGTTCAAGACTACTTCCTACTTTCTCTTCTAGCAGGTTCAGAGTAGCTGGATTTATGTTGAGGTCCTTGATCCACTTGGACTTAAGTTTTGTGCACGGTGATAGATATGGATCTATTTGCAGCCTTCTACATGTTGATATCCAGTTTTGCCAGCACCATTTGTTGAAGATGCTTTCTTTTTTCCATTGTGCACTTTTGGCTTCTTTGTCAAAAATTATTTGTTCATAGGTGTGCGGATTAATATCAGGGTCTTCAATTCGATTCCATTGGTCCACATGTCGGTTTTTATGCCAGTACCAAGCTGTTTTTATTACTGTAGCTCTATAGTACAGCTTGAAGTCAGGGATCGTGATGCCTCCAGAGGTTGTTTTATTGTACAGGATTCTTTTGGCTATCCTGGGTTTTTTGTTTTTCCATATGAAGTTGAGTATTATTCTTTCCAGGTCTGTGAAGAATTGTGTTGGTATTTTGATGGGGATTGCATTGAATCTGTAGATTGCTTTTGGTAAGATTGCCATTTTTACTATGTTAGTTCTGCCTATCCATGAGCATGGGAGATCTTTCCATTTTCTGACATCTTCTTCAATTTCTTTTTTCAGGGACTTAAAGTTCTTGTCATATAGGTCCTTCACTTGCTTGGTTAGTATTACCCCAAGGTATTTTATGTCATTTGTGGCTATAGTAAAGGGTGATGTATCTCTGATTTCCTTCTCCGCTTTTTTGTCCATTGTATATAGGAGGGCTACTGATTTTTTGGAGTTGATCTTGTATCCTGCTATGTTGCTGAAGGTGTTTATAAGCTGTATCAGTTCCTTGGTGGAATCTTTGGGGTTGCTCAAGTATACTATCATGTCATCTGCAAATAGGGAAAGCTTGACTTCTTCCTTTCCAATTTGTATCCCCTTAATCTCCTTATGTTGTCTTATTGCTCTGGCTAGAACTTCAAGTACTATATTGAATAAGTATGGGGAGAGCGGACAGCCTTGCCTCGTTCCTGATTTTAGTGGAATTGCTTTGAGTTTCTCTCCATTTAATTTGATGTTGGCTGTTGGCTTGCTGTAAATTGCCTTTATTATGTTTAGGTATGTTCCCTGTATTCCTGATCGCTCCAAGACCTTTATCATGAAGGGGTGTTGGATTTTGTCAAATGCCTTTTCAGCATCTAGTGAGATGATCATGTGGTTTTTTTCTTTGAGTTTGTTTATATGGTGTATCACATTGACAGACTTTCGTATGTTGAACCATCCTTGCATCCCTGGAATGAATCCTACTTGATCATGGTGGATAATTGTTTTGATATGGTCTTGGAGTCTGTTTGCCAGTATTTTATTGAGTATTTTTGCATCAATGTTCATGAGGGAGATCGGTCTGTAGTTCTCTTTCTTTGTTGTATCCTTGTTTGGCTTGGGAATCAGGGTAATTGTAGCCTCATAGAAGGAGTTTGGTAATGTTCCTTCTGTTTCTATTGTATGGAACAATTTAGAGAGTATTGGTATTAACTCTTCTTTGAAGATCTGGTAGAATTCTGCACTGAAACCATCTGGTCCTGGGCTTTTTTTGGTTGGGAGACTTTTAATGACTGTTTCTATTTCGTTAGGGGTTATTGGACTATTTAAATAGTTTATCTGGTCTTGATTTAATTTAGGTATGAGGTACCTATCCAGAAAATTATCCATTTCTTTTAGGTTTTCCAGTTTTGTGGAATAGAGGTTTTTGAAGTATGACCTGATGATTCTCTGGATTTCCTCAATGTCTGTTGTTATGTCCCCCTTTTCATTTCTGATTTTGTTGATTTGGATGCTCTCTCTCTGTCTTTTGGTTAGTTTGGATAAGGGCTTGTCTATCTTGTTGATTTTCTCAAAGAACCAACTCTTTGTTTCATTAATTTTTTGTATTGTTCTCTTTGTTTCTATTTTATTGATTTCAGCTCTCACTTTGATAATTTCCTGGCATCTATTTTTCCTGGGAGACTTTGCTTCTTCCTGTTCTAGAACTTTCAGGTGTGCTGTTAAGTCACTAGTGTGAGATTTCTCCAGCTTATTTATGTGGGCGTTTAGTGCTATGAATTTCCCTCTTAGTACTGCTTTCATAGTGTCCCATAGGTTTGGATATGTGGTGTCTTCATTTTCGTTGATCTCTAGGAAGTCTTTAATTTCTTTCTTTATTTCTTCCTTAACCCATTGGTGATTCAGGTGGGTATTGTTCAGTTTCCATGAGATTGTAGGTTTTCTGTAGTTTTTGTTGTTGTTGAAATCCAACTTTAGACCATGGTGGTCTGATAGAACACAGGAGGTTATTCTAATTGTTTTGTATCTGTTTAGATTTGCTTTGTGACCAAGTATGTGGTCGATTTTAGAGAAGGTTCCATGGGGTGCTGAGAAGAAGGTATATTCTTTTTTGTTAGGATGGAATGTTCAGTAGATGTCGATTAAGTCCATTTGAGTCATGACATCAATTAAGTCCTTTATTTCTCTGTTAAGTTTCGATTTGGGGGATCTGTCCAGTGGTGAAAGTGGGGTGTTGAGGTCTCCCACTATTAATGTGTGGGGTTTTATATGTGATTTAAGCTTTAATAATGTTTCTTTTACATATGTGGGTGCCCTTGTGTTTGGGGCATAAATGTTCAGAATTGAGACTTCATCTTGGTGGATCTTTCCTGTGATGAGTATGTAATGCCCTTCTTGATCTCTTTTGATTGATTTTAGTTTGAAGTCTATTTTGCTGGATATCAGGATGGCTACACCCGCTTGTTTCTTAAGACCGTTTGATTGGAAAGTCTTTTCCCAGCCTTTTATTTTTAGGTAGTGTCTATCTTTGAATTTGAGATGTGTTTCTTGTATGCAGCAGAAAGATGGGTCCTGCTTTCGTATCCATTCTGTAAGCCTATGTCTTTTTATAGGTGAATTAAGTCCATTGATATTGAGGGATATTAATGTCCAGTGATTGTTCATTCCTGTTATTTTTTGGTGGTGATGTGTGTGTACTTTTCTTCGTTGGGGTCTACTGCTGTGGCTTTATCTATTGCCTGTGTTTTCAAGGTTGTATCTGACTTCCTTAGGTTGGAATTTTCCTTCTAGTGCTTTCTGTAGGGCTGGGTTTGTGCATAAATATTGTTTAAATCTGGCTTTGTCATGGAATGTCTTGTTCACTCCATCTATGACGATTGAAAGTTTTGCTGGGTATATTAGTCTAGGCTGACATCCATGGTCTCTTAATGTCTGCATTACATCTGTCCAGGACCTTCTGGCTTTCAAAGTCTCCATTGAGAAATCGGGTGTTATTCTGATAGGTTTGCCTTTATATGTCACTTGGCCTTTTTCCTTTGCTGCTCTTAATATTCTTTCTTTATTCTGTACGTTTAATTGTTTAATTATTATGTGGCGAGGGGACTTTTTTTGGGGGTCTAGTCTGTTTGGTGTTCTATAGGCTTCCTGTATCTTCATAGGCATTTCCTTCTTTAAGTTGGGAAAGTTTTCTTCTATGATCTTGTTGAATATATTTTCTGTGCACTTGAGTTGGTATTCTTCTCCTTCTTCTACCCCTATTATTCGTAGGTTTGGTCTTTTCATGGTGTCCCAAATTTCTTGGACATTTTGGTTCATGACTTTGTTGACTTTAGTGTTTTCTTTGACTGATGAATCCATTTCTTCTATTGTATCTTCAACGCTAGAGATCCTCTCTTCCATCTCTTGCATTCTGTTGATTATACTTGCATCTGAAGTTCCCAATCGTTTTCTCAGATTTTCTATTTCCAGCATTCCCTCTGTTTGTGTCTTCTTCATTTTTTCTATTTCCCTTTTCAGGTCTTGGACTGTTTCCTTCATTTGTTTCATTGATTTTTCTTGATTTTCTTTCAGTATTTTATTGTTCTCTTCCAGGACTTTATTGATTTCTTCTAATTTGTTTGCCCTTTCCTCTAGTTGTTTACAGCGTTCTTCACATTTTTTTGTCTTTTCCTCTACACGAGCCTCTAGCTTCTTCATGATGACATTCATAAGGCTATTTTCTTCTGCTTCTTCCAATTTCTGATGTTCAGGTCTAGGTGTTGGAGGAGGGCTAGGGCCTGGTGATGGTGTATTACTATTCATTTTGTTGTATGTGTTTCTGCCTTGACGTCTGCCCATCTCCTTGTGGTTCGTTCCTGGCCTTATTCGCACACTTGGTTCAGAGCTGACAGATTCAGGAAGTCTCTCTCTCTTGTCCAGATGGGAGCTCTCTTGTCCAAATTGGAAGTCCGGGACAGGATGGAAGCTCTTGTTCAGAAGGGAAGTCCGGGGGAGGATGGGTGCTCTCCTCTCTCTCTCTCTCTCTCTCTCTCTCTCTCTCTCTCTCTCTCCAGATGGGAAATCCACGGCAAGATGGGAGCTGGGGGCCAGTCTCTAAGTCTCAAGAAGAGGCTTGGGGCTCAGGTGGATGGGCGTGGGGGCAGGGCGTGGAGACTGCAGGGTCTGCCAGGGGTCTTGGAGAAGGAGATCCTTCCCGGTGGGGCTCGAAGGGCACCTGCCCAGGGACCAGAACCTGGGGCCAAGTTGGGCAGGTCTTCCCTGGAGTTGCTGGTGCCCAGGGATGGGGTCCGGGGCAAGCTAGGGCACTCACCTGTGCTTCAGAAGGGAAGTCCTGGGCAAGATGGGAGCTGGGGGGCCTGGCCTCTAAGTCTCAGGAAGAGGCTTGGGGCTCAGGCGGATGGGCGTGGGGGCAGGGCGTGGAGACTGCAGGGTCTGCCAGGGGTCTTGGAGAAGGGGATCCTTCCCAGTGGGGCTAGAAGGGCACCTGCCCGGGGAGCAGAACCTGGGCCCAAGTTGGGCAGGTCTTCCCCAGAGTGGCTGGTGCCCAGGGATGGGGTCGGGGGCAAGCTAGGGCACTCACCTGTGCTTCAGAAGGGAAGTCCTGGGCAAGATGGGAGCTGGGGGCCGGCCTCTAAGTCTCAGGAAGAGGCTTGGGGCTCAGGCAGATGGGCGTGGGGGCAGGGCGTGGCGACTGCAGGGTCTGCCAAGGGTCTTGGAGAAGGGGATCCTTCCCGGTTGTGGTAGAAGGGCACCTGCCCGGGGACCAGAACCTGGGGCCAAGTTGGGCAGGTCTTCCCCGGAGTGGCTGGTGCCCAGGGATGGGGTCTGGGGCAAGCTAGGGCACTCACCTGTGCTTCAGAAGGGAAGTCCTGGGCAAGATGGGAGCTGGGGGCCGGCCTCTAAGTCTCAGGAAGAGGCTTGGGGCTCAGGCAGATGGGCGTGGGGGCAGGGCGTGGCGACTGCAGGGTCTGCCAAGGGTCTTGGAGAAGGGGATCCTTCCCGGTTGTGGTAGAAGGGCACCTGCCCGGGGACCAGAACCTGGGGCCAAGTTGGGCAGGTCTTCCCCGGAGTGGCTGGTGCCCAGGGATGGGGTCGGGGGCAAGCTAGGGCACTCACCTGTGCTTCAGAAGGGAAGTCCGGGGGAAGATGGGAGCTGGGGGCCAGCCTCTAAGTCTCAGGAAGAGGCTTGGGGCTCAGGCAGATGGGCGTGGGGCAGGGCGTGGAGACTGCAGGGTCTGCCAGGGGTCTTGGAGAAGGGGATCCTTCCCGGTTGTGGTAGAAGGGCACCTGCCCGGGGACCAGAACCTGGGCCCAAGTTGGGCAGGTCTTCCCCGGAGTGGCTGGTGCCCAGGGATGGGGTCGGGGGCAAGCTAGGGCACTCACCTGTGCTTCAGAAGGGAAGTCCTGGGCAAGATGGGAGCTGGGGGCCGGCCTCCGTCTTTCCAATTGTCCTTCTAAAGCAAAGGTTTTATTTCATTGGCTATAATATCTTTCCATAATCTTCCCTAAAATAATATGATCAACTCTATCATAGCAATAGTTCACTTTTTCACATGAATTTTTGTCTTAGTTTGATTTCTATTGTTGTGATAAACACTATGACCTAAAATAGTTTGGAGAGAAAAGGGTTTATTTCGTCTTACAGAATACAGTTCATCACTGGGGAAAATTAAGGCAGGAAATGAAACAGAGACCACAGAGGAATTCAGTTTACCGACTTGATTCTCATAGCTTGCTTAGACTGTTTTTCTATACAATTTAGGACCACCTGCTCAGGAGTAACACCACCCACAGTGGCCCAGGCCCTCCCAACAACAATATTTAATCAAGAAAATGCCTCCATAGGCTTGCATGCAGGACAATCGTACTGAGACATTTTTCTTAAGTGAGGCTCACTTTTCTCAGGTAACCCTAGGTTATATAAAGTTGAAAAAATTCAACCAGGCCAGTAACACTAATTGGAGTGTGTGTGTGTGTGTGTGTGTGTGTGTGTGTGTGTGTGTGAATTCACATAAATAAATGAATAAACTGAAGATAGGTTTCAAAGAAGTGCTAGTATACTGGAGTGAATAAAGTCTTGTTTTTTTGAATATCATTCAACAGTTTTGAGTGCATGAGGGAGCCCTGATAGGAAAATCTGCATATCACAACTCTCTTTCTTATCTGTTTTTGGTGCCATTCATATTCACCAATCTGTTCTTGAATATAGCCGCATTATAAGATGCACAGATTTCTCTAATTTCTACTACCAGAAATATGTGCTTGAAGAAAGAATACGAAGTTTGACAATCCTTATCCTTCTGCAGAGTAGGAAGGATTACTGTTGAACTCCAAAATATTTTGCCATAGACGCATTGTTTACACAACACAGCTGCTGGAATGGCTTTGATGACAGGAACTTATTAAGGCCTTTGGGGGATGATGAGATTTGTTGAAATCATGATGTCTCTTTGCTGCCCCTGATTGATGTAGCATCATCAGCCCAAGGCTCCAGGCATATTGTGATGTACAGAAGTTTTGTGGACAGAACTGCAAGTGTGGCCTCACTACAAAAACAAATCAATCCTTTGTTTAAAAGTTTTCAGTATCTTCTACAGCCTGAGAGATAAAGTTCAAGTTCTCTGACAATGCATACAAGACCTGCTATAAATCTGCCATCTATCTTCACAACCCACTACTGTGGGAAACAAATGGTAATTGTTAAATCACCATATGCTATCTCTTTCTTTCCTCCCACTTCTCAGATTATTTTTTTTAATGCCAAACACAATTTAGAAAGCCCCTTGTTTTCAAGCCCCATCCCATTTCCCTTTTCTCTCTTAACCTTTCTTTGATATCTATCTTCTTCAACCTTCAGGGTTCTGTAGGAAGATCAAGAACAGTTTGTAATTCCTTCTCTTAATCGCCTGACACGTTGTGTCCTGACAGACGGTGACCCTCTCTCAGAGAGTCTCCTCTATTCCACGGGGGTTTCCAAACAACCCTGCCATTCTACTCTGCGTTGTGCATTTCTTTACAATTTAGCCCAATTTAGCCCAATGGATCCCTGTCTTCCAGTAAAGACTCAAGCATAGCCAGAGTTTTGTAGTTAGTGACCTTTGTGGTGAAAATGTAAAGAATTACAAAAAGGCCCATCTCACATGGCTTTCCTCTCTACATCTTCATTTTCACACTAAAATCCTCTACTTCTGGTCATTACACTTTTCCCTTCTACCATATGCCTCATCCAGATGTAAACAGATATCAAAGACAAGAATGGCTTATTTCACCACTCTGATCTCTCTTGTAGGAAGAACTTCTTCCAGGCTTGCCTTGGGCCTCAATTAGCTTAGAGTTTCTGGAAACACCAATTTTACCATTTGTCGATGTTTTCATCTTAAGAAGATCATGGGTCCTTTGGGAGCAATAATTATATATAATGTATACTTGTACCGCAATATGGGGTACATGGGAGATAGTAGTTCTCAACAGCTGATTATTAATCTTATGAAAGAAGAAACTATGGTGATATTTTATTTGTGCTGAAATGTGATTTTGTTTGTATGTTAATAAAATTGCCAGGGGATCAGAGCTAAGAGCAAGCCATTAAGCAGAAGTCTGGTAGTGGTAGCACACTCCCTTAATCCAATCACATGGCAGGCAAATTCTCTGTGTGTTCAAGGACATAGCCAGCATGGTGACACACGCCTTTAATCCCAGTACCAACCATAGAAACTTGGAGGTCTGTATAAACAGGCAGTGATGAAGAAGTAATGTGGTTGGGTTTAGAACCAATGAGAAGGCAGAACAGAAAGTCAAAAAAAAAAAAAAAGGCAGGACATAGGAAGAAGGTCTCTCTCTCTCAGGGGAAGGGCAGCAGTGAGTGGTAAGATAAGGTGGTTTTAGATCTTGGCTACTGCTCCATCTCTGGGCTTTTAACTCTTTATTTGGCTCTGTGTTTCTTATTTAATAAGACCGTTTAGAATTACATCTACAAGAAAGTTTAGATTTGTGTGTGTGTGTGTGTGTGTGTGTGTTTCTATATGCTGAGATCTACACATTTGTGCAGTCAGCATATAAATACATGTGCAAGTGGATCGAGTCCACAGAATACTCTTGGGTGTCATTATTCAGATTCTGTCTATTTGTTGAGACAAGATCACACTGCCCTGGAACTTCAACTAGGCTAGCCTGCAGGACCAGTGTATCCCAGGATCTGGTTGTCTCTGCTTCCCCAACCCTGGGATTAAAAACATACCCCAATGCAGATAGATTATTTCTATGCATGTTGTGGGGCTCAATCTCAGGGGTGTAAGGCATATACTTCACAGATTAAGAATCTCTTCAAAATTATTTTTACATTTTAAGACATTATTCTATAAAGTATTTTTGAATCTTGACATCTTTGGCAATTAAAACAAGCTATATTTTACAAAGAAACTAGAACAACAGACTTGAATGTAATATTTAACTTGTAGCTTTCCCTGATACCTCCTAATTGCTAATGTAATGTTAATCTTGTAATTAACTGTATTTATAAAGAGTTTGAATACAGGAAAATGAAAGAGGTAAATGCTGTATTTTTTTAAATTATTGCTTTGCTTAAAATTTCTGTCTTAAGTCTGAGTTGATTTTTTTTTAATTTCTGTCTTCATGAAGCATACTAAGACCTTATAGCTCCAATTTCATATTTTAACAGTAAAGTTTGTTTCATATTTTAACAGTTTATATTACTAGTTATTTAAATAAAAATAGCAAGTATTGCAAGAATTCCTCAATTTACAATGTCTTAAAATTATGGAAACAAAGACTGTCTATAAATACAATATTTTATGTACTTTATTGTACATTTATGAGTGATCAATTTTGCCTCCTAGGAAGGATATACTTTATGGAACAGTATCTTTTTCATGACGTAATTATTGATATTCTATAATAGAAAAAAACTACTAAATGTTTCCACTCTCCAATTTTTTGAACACCTGGTATGTGTCAAATGCCCATATGGCTTGGCTCTATGTTATGATGCAAACTAGTTGTCATTGGTGAAGATGAAAAGGAATTACAGGTACAGAAGTAGATTTTCTGATATAAATAACACAAGACAAAGAGGGGAATTCAGTCCCAAAATGTAATCCAGATCCCACAGATGCAGGAAAGATCTAAATTACCCACTTTTTTCATAAAAAATTATTATTTTCAGTCTTCATGTGGCTCAGCTATCAGCAGCAATAAAGTCAGCTTCTCAGAGTACTGCTCTATTTTGAATTGAGCATTAATACAACTAACATTTAAAAACAACCTAAAATATCTCTCTATATTTTGTGTTAGCTTTTATATTCATTCACTTATCTTCCCTTGCCAAACAAGACTATAATAAACCCTTTACGAATAAATCAAGGATGGTCTGGCCAGGAATGGAGGGCTTCTTGGATTCACTTAGATGTTTCACTCTCTGTATAACAATGTAGAATACACTGAACAAAGACTTCAACTTCCTAGTCACATCATCCAACCTGGACAGAGGTGCACACCTCTGAACAATGGTTACAATTTCCTTTCAAAGGACTTGGGCTTGAAACAACTTGGGCCACCATCATCGTGCTTTCCAGGCACTGTTATTTTTGTCATGAAGAAGTTCTGCCAAAACACATTCAGAACAAATTCTTCCTTCCTGAAGTGCCAAGTGTTTCTCCATTCCGAAACTGCAATGCAGTCTCGTGAAGTCTCTCCCACAAAACGAGACTTCATCCTTGTGCACAGCTGTAATACCTGGCAGGATCCCTACTCCTGGGAAGCAGTTGAAAAATGGCACTATACTGCCTGTCAGAGCTGTGAGCAAGTTCTGAAAACAGAGCAGTTTTAACACTCTCACCGTAGAAAATGAGAGGAACACACCAGTGTTGTTACCTGTGTTGTTCCAGGAAGAAAGCTGCTTGAAGGAAGATGAGAACAGTAGGTATCTTATTGTTCCACCATGGGCCTGGGTACATGCAATCAGTTTTTGTTATTCTTTACTATTGCCCTTGACCTGCTTGGAAAGAAAGTCTAACAAAGCTAATTGTAGAAATCATTTCTGTATGCCTAACCACATTAGGGTGCAATCAGCGATGCTACACAAAGTGTTCTCTAAAAGCCTGCCTTCCTTCCACTTCCTGGGAGAGCAATAAGCCATCTTGTGAACTACAAGTGCCCCTGACTGACACTGAAAATTAAGAATGAATGTTCTGCATATCAACTGCAGTACAAATCACTCTGTTATCCTCTTGAGCTTATGGAGTAGATAAGTCTTGTTTTGTTTGCTATAGGGAGGTATATCTCTCTGGCATCTTCCACACTGCTGTGCTGCTCTGGACTCTGTCCAGAGTCAACAGCTGAACAGCATGATGGAGCCTATGATTCAAAGGCCCAGGGCAGAAGGGAAATAATTCCCTGGTGCCACTCTCTATTATCTTGCTTTTTACATAAATAAATCAACATCCTCTGAAAGATATTGGTTGTGTAGGTAGTAAATTTAAGAAATTTGTTTCCAGCAAAGATCTAAAAAGTGATATTTGGTCCTTAAAAATTGGTCAGTGTTAGGAGAACCACATATGTCACAGATTATTTTAAAGATTTGTATTGAAGGAAGAAAGTCACTGTTATCAGAATGTCATGTTCTCTCACAATGGATTTTTCTCCACAAATATTTATGATTACTACTCTAAAAATACAACTGCCCTAGAGAGCAAAACTGAAAAAAAAAAACTTTATTTTGCTAAGTTTTGTATATTTTGTTCACACACCCACCTTGCCAAGCAGGCTGTAAGATATATTTAAGTGACTTTTCTGTACATTTAAGATGAACATTAACCTGTAATATTCAAATTTACAGCAAGCTCATTCTCTAGCTATGCATAGGAAATTCCACATTAGATTAGACAGGATAAATATAACCAAGTTCATGCTTCTTCAATAAACTTGACATTCAGTTTCAGAAGCATGTAGGATATGCTGGTACTAGTCAGACAGAAAGAAAAAAAGAAAGAAAGGATGAGCCTTGGGTCCAATTTTGAGGGGTCCAATTTTGAGTTCCTAGGGCACTATAAAATTTGATGCATCATGAAATCCTCTCCTTACTAATTCTGTAAAAAGATAGAGGTGTCCAATAAGGATGTCCATGTCACTTTGTGGACACTGCTCCTCAGGATTTAGTATAGTCCTTCCACGAGTTGCTGCTGTTAGAATCCAGGAGGAGACACCTTTCAGCTTGCACTTCATCTTTGAGGGTGCCTACTGAATTGTATTTTTTGCCTCTGACAGCAATACCACAGTGTGCCAGTTGACTGGCTAACGACTTGTGCTGGGAGAGCATCTCAGACTCACTGTGGAAAGAAATCTCCGCTGCATTCTCTGCTGGGTTGACTGCCCCCCCCCCCCTTTAACAATGAATAGGTGTTTTTATCCTGTTTTCCCTGTGGTTACTGAGTTCTTGGATCCTGTTTCTTCACTAATTTCTGTTTTCATTATTACTAATTATTGTGTGGCTATTTCCTTCTATTTGAGATATTTCTTCCTGTACAGAAGTGGGAAGTAACAACATACAGGAAACTCCTTAAACTTGAAAGAACCAGGAAGTGCATGAGATTTATAATACTCAAGAGCTGAGAAGTTCTTCAGATTATGTAAGTAGTACACAATTACTAGTGAAGACGACACTGCAGTGAGTGAAAGGAGTCTCTTCAGTGAAACTGCCTGCAAGATGGACAGGTAACTCAACATGCTTTCATGGGCTGCCACTTAGCCTTGCATAGGCTCTTGTGTGGTGCAGTTGCTTTTAATTTACCCATTGTCCTGTAAATAGTCCTAATAAACTCATCCATTCACCAGTCTACACTTTTATGAAATTGTCTGCTCCATTGTTGGCATCATATATGGTATGAACAGATGTGTACTTATAAGTCCCTAGAGATAATTGAACAATACCTTTGCCATCCAGTATAAATCCTGCCCAGCTATTTTGACATCGGAAAAAATAAACCTCTTAATCTCATAATTCATGCCTATCCTCTGGTTACATTGAAAACTGGAGAAAATGATTGCATACCTTGGGTTTAACTATACTTTTCTTATTGAATCACTGTCACTTCCTTTGTTTTTTCCACCAGCATTGTCCTGAACAGGATGGATCTAGCGCCAGCAATATAGCTAAGTGAGTAAAAGCATATTCTGACAAAACTGGCAACCAGTATAAGGTTGTATAATGTATAAGGTGCAAGGAGAGAATAGATTATCTCAAGTAGTCCTCTGACCTTCTCACACATGCACTAGAATGTATCATCTCATATACATAATAAGTAATAACTAAATATGCAATTCATATATACATACATGTAAAGAAAAAAGGATGAATCTTTTAGTAGCATAATTATGATTGTCATTTTCATGCCCAAAACTTATTTTAGTTTTATTCATTCTCCATACGGAGAAGAAAATCATATAATTTTGTTAAAATTTTATAATTTTGTTCTCATTTATCCTATTATGACATTCTTTAAAGATCTCTTCTTTATGAGATCAGTGAATGTTATCTGAACAAACCTTTGTTTCTACTTAATTTGAAGTATATGATACTGAAAAATCACATTATAGTTTTCACCAGCCCAAGCAACATCTCCAGTCTTATACAGTTAGAGTCTCATCACTCATCAAAAACTGCACTATACTTGCTCTCCCCTGAAAATGCAGAAGTGTTTTTGTAAACATATATTGTTGTGTGATTTCTAGTTTTGAGTCTTAAATGACAAAGGGCTTCTGCCTTACTTCCAATTGAAGTTACTCCAATTTTGTAAATAAATGACCTCCACAACTATCAGCTAGTGTGAAGCACACATCAGCCACCACAATGAGTAAACCTTCAAGTTACTCCTCCAGCACTTAGTTTTCAAGATTTCTCTTCTGGGACCTCAGACAGTATGAAGGAGAGAAAGAGAAACCAGCCCCTTTCTTCCCTCTAAAACTTATTGACCAAGAATACAAGTGGTTGTCTTCGACCACTATGTTTTGTGAGACATACATACACACAGGCAAAATCTTCATAAACATATAATAAGTTTACAGAGGTTTAAAGAGTTCAATTAAGGGTTAATTTAGTGGAATGGGGAATGGCTTAGCAGTTACAAGCCAGGGCTGTTCTTCAACGGGACCCAGGTTTTTCTCCCCTGACCCCATGAAAGCTCACAATTGTCTATAACTCTAGTTTGGTGGAATTCAATGCTTTCTTCTTGTTTTTGTGGAAACCAGACACACAAGTGGTACATATACAAACATGTAGGCAAAATGTAAATACACAAATAAACATTAAAAGAAAAAAAATGAAAGAGTTAACTTAGACATCAATTTTATTTAGCTTGGGATTGCTTGGTACTACACCTTTCCTTCCTTCTCAGGTGAAAGGATAAAATTATAAGGGCAATGTCTATACGTTTTCTTTGCATATATTTGTATGTAAAATGCAAGTGTGTGCTAAACATGTACACATAGGCATGATGATTTTGCTTTATCTCATTTTCAAATGGAACTATACATTATTTAACCAGAATATTTTCTTATTTGTTTTAAAGTGGATATAACCCATATCCTATCTCATAATATTTTCCATGTGATGGTCATTCTTCTACAGAAATGCCATGTGGATAGAATACTGACACTAAAGGACTCACGCTGTAAAGGATCCACAACCACCAGTACATTAGCCACAACTGCTGGGCTGGCCATTGTTCTTCATGTTTCTACCAGGAGAATTCTCAATGAACAAAGAAAATGTCAATCCAAAGTGTGAGCAAGGTTTGAATCTAGTCTTCACTCCCATTCTAGGTGTGCCCGGGGTGAAAAATACTTTCTTTTATTTATCAATGTGCAAAACACTATGCTGAGTAGTACAAAATTTGAGCACATTGTGATAAAAACAGAAGTACACTGTAAACAAACAAGCTTAGAAAGAAAGAAAAGACTCATTTGAAAACTAAAACCTCATTTCTTAAGTTTAAATACTGGGAACCTGAAGGATCATTTTAAGTGAATAACTGTTCTCCTTTTCTACTGGTCTTTCCTCACAAGACAGAGGGTAATAAACGTGATTTGAGGCAAGCCATGAGTGTTAATTCAAACAGGAGTTTTAATAACTGCAGTATTGTATTAACATTGTAGTCTTTTCTTACAGCCTGTGTGAATGCACATGTACATACACACAGCGATATTATTTTGCTTATTTGTACTTCTAAATATTTTCTTCTGCATTTCAGTTATGTTGAAAGTTATATTCAAAGTCATGAGGGGGCTTGGGCAAATCCTTAGCAAAAGAAGACTGGGAGTTGTGAAAGTCTTTGAAAATTAAACCCTTCATCTTCAAAATGTGGTGGCATAGCTTCTGAATGGAAAAGTGAAAGGCTGGAGCCTGCTGCTAAATGACCTTGCTCAATATGCTTGTAGGTTCAGCGTTAAGTGCTTCCTTCTTCTTTTGTGCTCACAGGTAATGCCTCAATGTGCGGAAGGCTGATAGACTGTACAGACAGAGGTTGGTACTGTGAAGTTATTAGCACACCTGGAAAAAATTTAATTATAAAATGTAGCCAAAACAACTTAAAAAAACAGAAAAAAATTAAAAATAATAAAAATGAAACAAAAACTATAACATTCTTGTAAATGGATCAAAACTAAATGTAAGCCTTCCTAATAATACTGAGCAAAACCACAACTTCTTGTAACTTTAATCAGAAATATTATGGCAGAAAATATCAAACATGATAAACTTAAATAACAACTCCTGAATCCCATGAAATCATTCATCCACACTTTTATTCATCCACTTATTGGTGTGACTGCTAAATACAGCACAGTGCCATGCCCTTGATCATCTGAGACCAGGAGTTAGGAGTTAGTCCCTCTTTTAAATCACAAAGGTACTATTAAAAGCAATATTGAAAATTTTAATGAGATGAGATAATACAAATAGTCAGTCCTACTAAATGATTAAGTGGCTGTTGTGTTTTTATTGGGCTTAATGACCTGGTCTATGTTTTATTAGAGTATGGTGTAAAATTGATATTAGGAGAACTGCTTTTTTTCTAAGTAGTTTTACCACTCTACTCCTAAATTATAAGGAAAAGCTGTTCATTTTCTATTTCTACCAGTCTCTCATATATTGTTCCTTTGGTCTTTTTTAAAAAGATTTATTTTGTTTATTATGTATACAGCATTATGTTTCCATGTTTGTCTGAACGCCAGAAGAGGGTAACAGATCTTATCATAGATGATTCTGGACCACTATGTGATTGATGGGAATTGAACTCAAGACCTCTTGAAAAATCAGTCAATGCTCTTAACCTCTGAGCCCGGTTTCCAGCCCCTATTCCTTTGGTCCTGACTTTTCTTTCTTATCTCTCAAAGTTCAAGCATTAAGGAAGTTCATGAATGAACATTCATGTCTGAGACTGTAATAAAATGTACAAGTCCTGAAGGGCAGTCTTACTTTTCTATGGCTGTGACAAAACTCCATGAATAAGGCAACTTTTAAAAGAAGTTATTTAATAGGATGTACAGTTTTATAGGTTTAGAATCCATGATGGCAGAACAAAGGCATGCTGGCTGGGACACTTGAGAGCTCACATCTGGATCCTCAAGTAAAGGGCAGAGAGAAAGAGAAAAACTTTTCAAACCTCAAAGCCCCACCTAGTGGCACACCTCTCCAATGAGGCCACACCTCTTAATCCTTCTCAAACAGTTCCACCAACTAGGATCTAACAAATATGCGAACATATATGCCTACGGGGCCATTTTCTTTTTTTTTTTTTTTTTTTTTTTTTTGGTTTTTCGAGACAGGGTTTCTCTGTGTAGCTTTGCGCCTTTCCTGGGACTCACTTGGTAGCCCAGGTTGGCCTCGAACTCACAGAGATCCACCTGGCTCTGCCTCCCGAGTGCTGGGACTAAAGGCGTGCGCCACCACCGCCCGGCACTACGGGGCCATTTTCATTCAAACTACCACATTCCATTCCCTGGGTCCTAGAGGCTTCCTGCAAACTGAATTTAATGCAACTTAAAAAGATTCCACAGTCATTGATAGTCCCAACACTTTTAAAATTCAAAGTCCAAATCTTTTCTAAGATTCAATGCAATGAGGTGGGCGCTAACTGACTTGACTCATGCACTTTGGCTTCATGGTGTTAAATATCATTGTTATCATGGAGAAGAACTTTGACTTTTCAAGGCATTTGTGAACACTCCTGCATTTCCTTTTATTCATTATGATTTTTCTTCTCTTTATCTTTTTGTATCATTTGTAATATTTTACTTTAACCTGCTACACTGTGCTGAAGAATTATTTCCTAGTGCCCCTCAAACCTCAACAAGTCAGAAAAGATATTATTTTGAAAATTATTCAGAATATTGAATAATTATTGTGTCTTTCTGCTATTCCATGTTATCGGTATTTCACAAAATATATTCAATTATCTTTAAAATAATGTTTCTATTTATTCTTCCAGAATTTCATATAATGTGTTTTGGTCATATTAATCTCCCTGCTCCAACTCCTCCTAAATTCCTCCCTCATCTCCCTACACACCCAACTTTATGTTCTTCCAGTGCCCATTTCTCTCTCTGTCTCTGTCTCTGTCTCTCTCTGTCTCTCTGTCTCTGTCTCTGTCTCTCTCTCCCTACCCCTTAAAATAAAACACATCTAATCTGGTTTGTATTGACGGATTATTCGTGGCATGGAGGCTCCCCTGGACAGTAGTCAATATAGCATGTATCATTCCATTGGAACAAACAAACAAACCAACTAACTAACCAATAAAATGTCAGTAAGTTCTCTGCTAGTGGTGAGACTTTCTATTCACTTTTCCTTTACTACACTGGGATTTTTGTCTGGTTTGATCTTATGTTAAGTCTCATGCATACTCTCATAATCTCTGTGAATTCATTTGTAAATCAGCCTTGTCTATGTAAAAAACACTCTTTCCCTGAAGTCATCTACCACCTATGGGTCTTATATTCTTTCTACCCCTTCTTCCACATAGATCACTGACCCTTGAGGGCAGAGGTATGATATAGATGTACATCTGGGAACGGCATGTCCTAAAGTCCCTATTCTCTGCACTGCTGAATAGTTGTAGTTATCTGTGTTAGCTGCCATCTACCACAAGAAGAAGCAATGCATTGATCAGTGGATATAACAATGTGTCATTAGGAATTGTTTTATTTCTATATCCATTCAGCAAAATATTAGTAGTAGGTGTTACCTAGAATTCAAGACCTAGCTGGATATAGGTTCTTGGGGCCTCAATGATAGTATCAAGTGTCAGATATGGGTTCCATCCAGGGGAGCAAGCTTTAAAATGAATCAAATAATGGTTTGTTACTCCTATAACATGTATGCAACTATTGCACCAATAGGCATATCTTGTTAGGCAGGTTGTTATTGAAGCTCCTATGGTTCATAGCTAAGTGAGATTAATGAATAATTTTCTCCTCCAGTAGCATGAATAGCATCTTCCAGCACTATGAATGCTAGCTAGTAGGGATGAAGCTTCCAGTTGAATACCAGCTGGATTCCTCCATATTCTGTGATTCAAGTATGTGATGGCTTCAGAAACAGACTCTTATCGACAAGTTCTTGAGGGTAATCCACACATTGACATTAGCCTATAATGTTTGGGGGAGGTCTATGGGAACACACTGACAAAAAACTGAAAAAAAAGGACAACCATTACTGATTTTTGGAGTTTTATTTGGTGGCATATGGTTATTAGTTGGGGTATTGTTCCTTAATTTTAGGATAATTATTTTCAAATTCCATATTTATATATCTACACATGTTTTAGGGAGTTTATGCAGTGACAGGGATTCCACATGGCTTTTTCAAAAAGTGTTTAGTGTTAGTTACCCCTCCCCATAGTCCCTCCTCTATGCTGTCTTCCCATCTGCCATTCCACTTAACTCTTCCTGTTCCATTTTCCCACTTTCTCCCTTTATAACTCTACATTCCATTCCACTTCCTTGGGCGATCCTCTCTTCCCCCATGGTCTCTTACTAGTTTTCTAACCCTTGTGGGTATTCTAAAATAAAGACACATATCTAAAATTTAAAATCTAATATCTACATGTAATAGTGCATATAGTGTTTGTCTCTCTAGATATGTTGTTTGGCTATTATTAGAAAGTAAATTTCATCCAAATCAACAATCTTTCTGTGATCATCACCTTTTTTTGCTGTTTAACAGCTTTTAAGAGTGAAGGCAAAGCAAGTATCCCATCACAATAGAAAACTCTCTCCACTTGACAGAATTTGAAGGCATACCTTGATTACTCCTGAGAGCATACATGAAGGAATCACTCGGGAAACCATGACAGATGACTGACTTCACCTTCTCACTCAGCCTCATTCTGGGCCCAGCTGAAGTGATTAACATGTTCGCTTCCTGTGTGGGGTCAATTTCACAGCTCTGGGGAGTGCCCTTCTTCCTGGATGATTATCTTTTAATGCTTCAGAAAAATACTTATTTAAACATGTGATATTCCTAGAGCTAATAAAAGTGACTGGGAATCAGAGGAGATGTGTTCTATGTTTTAAATGAAGAATGAATGAGTTCACTAGCTTGAGTTTATGAGTTATTTCAGCTACTTGAAAAGTGAGTCTCTCTTTCAGAGTCGAGTGACCATTGACCACTTCCTGCTACTCACTGCTGTGTGAAATATAAGAGCAAAGGGACCCTAACTGGATTTAAAAGGCAATAAATACAGACCAAACAAGAAGAAACATTTGCTCAGACAGCATATAGTTAACACAGTTAACCTGCAGCATCCCTGACTCAAGGGATCATTTAATGAAATAATCCACACACATAGAACTAAGTAATTTTATGGCCACTAATAACATCACCCATGCCACAATGTGAATATGGTAAAGTTAAATCAACCTTCATCCTTCTGGCATAAGTTAATTGCCCATAGACTGTAAGATGAAATTCTCTTATACTTGCAAAAACACCCTCCCATCCATCTGATAAACCGCACTGACTGGTTTAGGAGGAACAGGAGATATGATTGGAATAGCCTTCCCTTCAAAAATGCAAATTGGACCCCCACTTAATGCACAATATTGGTAATAAAAATATTAATGTTTAGATACTTACTGGCAAAATTTAATGATGAGTTATTGTCTCTGCTATGTTCTATGCCTAGGTAATTGTGTGTGTGTGTGTGTGTGTGTGTGTGTGTGTGTGTGTGTGTGTGTATGTGTGTGGTTTATGCATATGTCTGGTATATGCATGTGTATCCCCTGGAGCACAAATACATATGTGCCTGTGTGTGGAGGCAAGGGATAAATACCCAAAGTCCTGTTCTAGCTATCTCCATCTTCTTTTTGAGACAGGGTCTAGTTCCTCACTGAAACTAGAGAGCTCATCAACTGAAATACTCTGATTGGCCAATCACCTTGATTTCCTACTCCCCCCCTCTTCAGCCCCTACAATTCAGAGCTGGTTGTATGGGAAACTTTACATAAGTTTTTGTTCTCATGTTTGTGCTGCAAATTCTATACCAATTGGGTCATCTCTCTAGCACCCCCCATGTTACATTATATTGCAGGAAAATGTATAGGTGGGTGGAAAAAAAAAAACAAATTAGAAAAAGTAAAGATGGTTGTGAACATTTAAACCTGCTATATTTCCTGACTGCTCAATTCAATTATTGAAATACTAGACAATGTATTAGAAAAATAATGTGAAGCTATTAAGTGTATTAGTCTGCTCAGGATGCCAGGAAATGTTATCATAGACTGAGTGACTTGAAAAATAGATCTTTCTTTCTCATAGTTCTGGTGGGAGACTCTGAGCCTAGGGTATCAACATAATGACTCTAACAAAGGATCCTTTTCTTGTCCCTCAGGTGGCAAACTTCTCCGTGAGTTCTAGGGAGAAAAAGAGAAGTACCTTGCCGGGCAGTTGTGGTGGTATTTTACTTGTACTGAAATGTGATTTTAATTGTACGTTAATAAATAAAGTTGCCTGGGGGTCAGAGTTATAGAGCCATAGCAAGTGCGTGGCGGTGGTGGCGCACGCCTTTGAGGACCTGGAGGGCGGTACATACAGGCAATGACAAGGCAGTCATGTGTTTAGTTTACAACCAATGAGAAGGCAGAACATCTAGACTATTTAATGTCTATACACACAGGAAGTAGGTCTCTTTTTCGGAGAGCTCTCTTGGCTGAAGCAGGATAGCTGAAGCAGGAAGGGTAAGGCTCTTAGTTCTGACCTCTTGGCTTTCTTCTCTGAATCGGCTCTGTGTTTCTTATTTAATAAGATGGTTGGTTACATCTACAGGCAGTAGTGGTGCACACCTTTAATCCCAGAACTCCAGAGGTAGATGCAGGCAGATCTTTGTGAGTTCGAGGCCAGCCTGGTCTATAGAGTGTCTTCCAGGACAGACAGTCAGGACTGTTATATAGAGAAACCTTGTTTTGGAAAACTGAGAGAGAGAGAGAGAGAGAGAGAGAGAGAGAGAGAGAGAGAGAGAGAGAGAGAGAGAGAGAGAGAAAGAGAGAGAGAGAGAGAGAGAGCGCTCTTCTTCTGAACTTGTCTATAAGAACATTAATCATCTTATAACGACTTTATCTCATCATCTCATCCAAATATAATTAAGCTTTATCTCCAAATGTCATCACATTGAGGGTTAGAACTTTAACTTATGAGTTCTAGGGACAGGGAAAAATTCACTCTAAATCACTAATTAGTGACAGAATTTCCAATGTAGTCAACAATTAAGTTTCTATGACAACTATCATGCCTTCAAGTCTTGCCATATTTATGTGATATTCTCTGCATAGTTGTCACAGTGCTTTGGGCTCAAAGAGATTCCTAGGCTGTAACATAAAGCATGAGAGCTTCTCAAAGAATATCTGAGGTCTTTTCCAAAGGCATAGTAGAGTCCTGTGTTACATTAGATCTGTAGAACAGTTCGGGTATATCACATCATGAAGAGCAGATAACATAGCAACCAGAAAAAGATCAAATATGAGAAAAAATGTTTGCTATGGTACTTGATAAAAGTATAATTCTAAAGTAGAGACTCACTAATAGAAAGGTTCTCAGTTAAAATAAAATAGATCTATGCAATATGCATGTGTCTTAGGTTTTTCTATTGCTATGATGAAACACCTTGACCAAAGCAACATGGGAAGGAAAGGGTTTATTTGACTTACATTTCCAAGTCACTGTTCATTACTGAATAAGGTGGGACAGGCAAGGCAAGAACCTGGAGGTGTTGTATCTATGTCTTAAAACCCCTAAAGACCACCAAGGAGCCGGTTTCCAATGCAAGCACACAAGGGTCTATTTATTGTCAGGTTCGAATCTGGACCTCTGCCTTATACTCCATCTGACTAAGCAGATGGAGAGAAATTCGAGGCGACAGCAGTGGTGGCGGGCTCAAGGGTAGAAGAGTATGTAAAGGAAAAAAACTGCAGGCCAGGACTTACATGCTTTGGCATCTGGGGATTGGGTAAAGAGATAAGGGGCAAGGTGATTTTTTGAAACCATTGGTTGAACTTTTGGTGTGAAACCACAAACTGCTGACAGGATGTCTAGATATCTGCAAGGGCCATAAACTGCTGAAAGGATGTCTCTGCAGGAATGTCTGAATCTTGTTAAATTTTACTGCCCTGTTTCTTAATTGGTTGCTTCTAGAGTATCTATTCGGATTTCATTGTCAAGCCACATTCCTGAGGTTCTTCCTGGAACTGAGTACAGTTCCCGGTCACCAGATGGTCTAAGATGGTGGCCCTTCCCTAAGATGGAGTCTGTGAAGTCAAGTTTAGGTCTTCATATTGCCTTCAGAGAGGCAGGCACTGATGCAGAGGCCATGGAGGAATGCTGCTTACTGACTTGTTTCTCATGGCTTACTCAGTTTGCTTTCTTATAGAACGCAGGACCACCAGCTCAGGGATGATACCATCCAAAATGGGCTGGGCCCTCTTCTAACAATCTCTAAATAAGAAAATGCTCTACAGGCTTGTCTACAGCCCACTCTTGTGGAGGCATTTCTTTTCTTTTCTTTTTCAATTTTACATACCAACCACAGTTCTCCCTCCTTCCCTTCCTCCCCCTCACCCCCCACCTTCATCCACCCCACCCCTCATCCACGCCTCAGAGAGGGTAAGGCCTCCCATGGGGAGTCAACAAAGTCTGACATATCAAGTTGAGGCAGGACCAAGCCCCTCTCCCCTGTATCCAGGCTGAGCAAGGTATTCCTCCACAGGGTATGGTCTCTAAAAGGCCAGCTCATGCACTAGGGCATGATAAATCCTGGTCCCACTGCCAGCGGCCCCACATACTGCCCAAGCCACACAAACATCACCAACATTCAGAGGGCCTGGTTCAGTCCCACGCAGGTTCCCCAGCTGTCAGTCCGGAGTCAGTGAGCTCCAACTAGCTCGGGTCAGCTGTTTCTGTGGGTTTTCCCATCATGGTCTTGACCCCTCCTCCCTCTCTTCCACTGGACTCCTTAAGTTCCACCCAGTGCTTAGCTGTGAATCTTTGCATCTGCTTCCTTCAGTTAGCTGAGGTTCCCTGCTCTCAGAAGACTTTAGCTCATGTCCAGTTAGCGTAAAACTAGCCAGAACAGCATACGATAATGTGCAGGAGTATGTGAAATATTAGCTTATCCTGTAAGTGTATTAAAGGATACAGATATTTATCATCATTTCTGCTGATGAGAAGATATATGTTTTTGTTTGCTACTCTTAGGTTTGTTTTCATTGTTGTAAATACTGTAATTTCAAACTAAATATTTTACTCCATGTTGTTTCTCTATGCATTTAAAAATTAAGTTGTGCTGAGCTTTTATTATTTTTTTATTTTTATTTATTTATTTTTTTATTTTTTTGTTTTTCGAGACAGGGTTTCTCTGTGTAGTTTTGCGCCTTTCCTGGAACTCACTTTGTAGACCAGGCTGGCCTCGAAGTCACAGAGATCCGCCTGCCTCTGCCTCCCGAGTGCTGGGATTAAAGGCGTGTGCCACCACCGCCCGGCCGCTTTTATTATTTTTAACAGGGATCACATTTGTATCTTTAGAGGTTATGAATTTGGAGCATAAAGGAATGAAGGCTTCTCAATACAAAACACTCAAAATGAAACCAAATAGTTACTTCAAATGAACAAAGTTAAGGCATTTCAGCAAACAATTCCATTTTTTTCACACTGCCATCATTTTTTATTAAGTAGTTCATTTCTTTTTTATACTTAATAAGTAAAAATAACCTAGATCTGTGTACCTAAATAAAGTTTGGGGAAAGTAGTTAGAATTGTTGCATAATTCTCTCTTTCTTCTTCTTCTTGAACTCACAGAGATCCAACCATCCTCTGCCTCCCAAGTGCTGATACTAAAGGCGTGCACCACAACTGCCTGGCTTGCATAATTCTCTTGTCTTAAAGTCGAATCTCTTGATTTTCCTGCAGGTGATGTGTTACATGATTATGGATGAAGTACACAACTTTTTGACCATTTAGCTTCTCATATTACTCCATGCCATATGTATAACATGATTGTTTCATAGTTGCTTTGATATTTTAAGAGCATAATCATAGACTATCAAAGACTGAGTTTAAAATATAACATACAATACATAAAATATTGACCTGCCACCAAGAACATGCTCTCATAGAATACATTTTATAGATATCTCATTCAAAATGTTTTCAACTGACTTTTTACCTTATTTCTTTTGGGGACCGTACTTAGAATACATTGACCATAAACATGATTTAAATGTGCTTATGGAAGCCTCCCTATTTATTCCCTTGAAACCTCAGAGTAGGCTTTGACCTTCACACAATCAATTTCTTTTGATTTCCCACTCCTTCCCCCCTCAATGAAATTGTGGATTCTATTAGAGAGTACAATAAGGTTATGTAATGGAGTTTAAACACACTTTATTGCAACAATATAAGTTCAATGTACAGTTATATGCAATATGGATATACTTAATAATTCTACATTACAAATATAATTGTGGTATCAAATTAGTAATTTCCACAAAGCACTCGCATTAGAAATTTGTATGACATAATACATTTCAACCCACAGTTGCACAGGAAGACGGCAATTTGTTTAATAGGAGAACTGGGGATAGAGCCCATATTCTAAGATCTGATTGTCCAGCTTTATGCAGAGCTTAAAATCCCAGTCATAGAATTTTACAGCTTGAAGAGGCCTTGGAGATCAAATAGTTCAACAACTTTATTTTACAGAGAAGAAAGTAGAAGTTAAAGGAAGTTCTTTGATCTCACTAATATAGCCTAGAGAGCCAATGAAAAATCTAGAATGAATTCTTTTTTTTTTTTTTTAACTTTCTGATTGTCACAAAATGTCTTGGAGTGAAAATATATATACTAGATTTGAGTTTCATGTACAGACATGGCACTTTACACTCTTTGCTTGGATTTGGCCATGAAGTTTGGATGGTCAATCTCAAACTGCAGGTGTTGAGAAAAGAGTAGCAACCAGCAAACGGAACTGCAGGCATGTAGCTAGTCAAACATCACTAGAGTATGGGATAACGGAGCCCACGAAAGACCCAGGCTTAGTTCTGTACCAAATGCTCTTACACATCACACAGAAATGGCAATTTTCATGACAACTTGGCCTTACAACATGGAATCCATTGTTTTTCCTGACATTTGTACATTGATAGAGTTGGTAGCAGCAAAACCTAGAGGGGATGGCTAGAGGTGAGAAAGTGTACAAAGTGACTTGAGGCAGTAGCCTCAGCATGTTATTCTGTAATACAGTGCTAGGAAATGAAAGCTAAAATTACATCTTCATTAAAATGCTTCAAGTTTGTGTACCCACTAGCTGAAAACAAATTGTAATTAACATCACAAAATGGTTTGCAATTTTTATATGGGACATATGCATGGTACTTTGCCTTTTTTTCCCCCACCAGGACTTCATAATTTGTAAGCTATCTTTACAAAAATGTTGATAAAATTTATCAGAGTCTTCCAGGGTTGAGATCAAAACCTTTACATTCTCTGTAACAGAGCTCCCAGACAAAACCTCAGAGAAGACCCCATATCTTTCAGTGCAAGCTGACTTAAGCACTCCTTGTCAGAAACAGTCCACCTTACTGACGAGCTTCTTCCAGCAGAGCTCATCAATATCTGCACAGCCTTGCCGGCAGCGAGGAGGCTTGTCCATTAATGAAATGTTAATGACTGAATTAGACCTGTAATAACTGATGTAGGATGCACTGCTGTGAGTCCATTAGCATCAGCAGATCCCGCTGAGGAGCAAGCAAACACAGCACAGGGTGAGAAAACTTTCTACAGAAGAGCTGGAAGTACAGCACAGGTGTTTTCATATGGAAAATGACATTTCCCTGAAGTAGAATTAGTTTATTTAGGCATGCTAATCCCACCCACTGTATTTCTTAAGAAGAAAACAGAATGCAAGATGGTTGGTGTCTTATTCAAGAGTGTTTAGCTTTTGAAAATTCCAGGCTTGCACAATTGGTTTGCAAAACTTATTGAATAATCAGGATAATTTGTAGGTATCATTGAGTACAACTTATTTCAAGCAGATACTGCTTTTCTGTCCTATTTTATGGTTTCTATTTCATATTTCCCAATTTTAGTTTTCTTTTGCTTTTATAAAGGCAAGGTATTTATGAAAATGAAGGAAAGATTATGAAGTCTACAGATATTTAAGTATAACTTACGTTTTCCAACAAAGAAATCCAGAGTTTTAGAACACTCTTTGAGCCTTGACTAATATAAAATGATTGCTGAATTTGTTTTTGAGATTAAATAATATATTATATGACACATTATTATGTATTAGGACCCCACTAAGTTCAACAATATATTGGAATATGATATTAAAAATTTCCCATTTTTTGAAATACATATTTCAATTCAATAATATTTTAATTTTAACAACTGATATGAGGCAAAAGTAATTGCTATTCTATTTCAAAAGAGAATCATGAAGGCAAATTTTCCTAGATTTATTATTAAGTTGACTCTCTTATTGCCTGATTTTCGTACTTAAATGTTTTACCATAGTTAAATATACTAAATGAGTTATCTGAGAAGTAGACTTTAGGATTTGCTAAGAATGTTTTAGAAAAACATGATTAAAAGATAAAATTTTAGAACCATATTGTTAATCATATGTAACTATCATATCTAAAAATTGCATTTCAAATTCAGCAATTTACTAGAATGTATTGTGCTCATATGCTTGGACATAACATTCTTAAGATATTTTATTGTATATTTATCAAGAACCACATATGTGACTTTGAAACAGGTCCTTTAGCCTTTAGACTTAAAAAGAAAACTTTTCAAGATTTGTAAAGAATACAAGGTACAGATACTTAAATTGTACATTTTTAAGCTTAAATTTATATAACATGGCAATGAACAGTTGTCTCAATAGTTAAGAGCAGTGACTGCTCTTCTGGAGGACCTGAATGTGTTTCTCAGCACCCACATCAGGCATCTCACAATGCCTGGAACTCTGTTCCAGAGCATCTAAGGTGGCCTTCTTGAATACCTATACACATACAAATTCATATTTTAAAAGTTTTTTAAATTAACATTTATGTAAATATAGTTTGTGATGGATGTTAATGTTTAAGGGGTGGAAATCAGTTTAAGATAAGAAAAAAATGAAAACAAAATTACAATACAAGTAAATCACCAACTCTGTGTCACTCTAAAGAAATGTTACATCAGAGGAACCCTGATTCACAGGAAAAACATTTATCCTACATGAACACAAAATAAAGATCTTAACAAAATTCACACATCCCTACACAAACTTGCTTTCTTGGACATGAGGTTCAGCTGCTGACACATGTGATTTGTATATAAACAGATATACTAACATGTTTGTTTTCTCAGAGCTAAATGGTGGTTCATGGTACACATCATTTGTTGATTTATGTCTAGAATGTTCTGCTTCAGATCTTAAAATATGTATGTACAGGTATGCAACTCAAAATTCAAGGAGAGAAATTCTGTGCAGCACTTTGCAAACAGCAAGCATGGCACTTGAGTTGGAATTCAGACCACACAATGAAGTGGCCTATAAAGATGAGGTCAGTGACAAACAGCAACACCCTAGAAAGAGCACCATTTTGATTAGAGCTAATGAAATGCCCCTCCTTGTTCAGAACTCCCTGAGTCTCAGTCATGATCACAAAGTTTTAAATGGATAAAGAAATAGAAATTCATCAAGGTCAAGTGTAATATGATAACTGTGAGTGTGAAAGATTTACATCTGGTGAAGGCAAGGCAGTGTGATGGTTATCCTTGGTTGTCAACTTGACTACATCTGGAATTAACTAAAATGTCAAAGTAGGTGACACACCTGTAAGGGATTTTGCTTAATTTGAAGTGGGAAAATCCACTTTAATCTGGATCTTTGAGGTAGGAAAACATACCTGTAATCTAGATCTTTACTGGGAAAACCAACCTGGGTCTGCCTTCTGCTAGAAGCCTATATGAGGACATGGAGGATGGAAGTTTTTGCTCTTTACCTACTTATTCTTGCTTCACTAGCAAGTCCATTCCTTCACTGTCATTAAAGCCTACTTGTTTGGGATTTCAGTGTATACTGAAAACCAGCTAAGACATCTAGCCTCACGGACTGAGCAACTACTGGATCCCTAGACATTCCACTCAAAGCCAGCCACTGTTGCATTAGCAGGGCCACAGCCTGTAAGTCACAAGTCACTCTAATAAGTTCTCTCTCTCTCTCTCTCTCTCTCTCTCTCTCTCTCTCTCTTTCTCTCTCTCTCTCTCTCCTTCTATAAGTTATGTTACTCTAGAGAACCACAAGTAATACAGCCAGTGGTAAAGGCTACATGCTAGTAGTAGAAGTACTGTAGAAATTACTACAAATGAAATAACTCCCAAGAAGAGCAGTAAGTTCCAAGTCAATTTACAGTAGCTATTGATGAACTTTGACCGTTTAATAACACCTGTCTTTATTTTTAGAGGACAAGTAATAGTTCCAGAATCCACCATCTGTTGCAGTTATATAATCTGAAGTTTCTTAACAAGAATTTGGATTTTTATCATTACTATTTATTAGAGAGTGATGAATAAGACATCTTCAATTTTTTTTCAGTGTGAACTTCCAAGGGATAAATCTAGTTGCTTTTATAATTTTTTGGTAAAGGATCAAGTCCCCATTAACAATGTATAATTATACTTCCTGTCAAGGATTGGGAATGAGGTAAAGAAATGTAGTTTCCACTCTACAAACTTTTTGTAGCTATTAAATGCTTGCAATATAGAAAAATTTAAATATAGTATTATGCAGTAATAATAATAATAATAGTAATAGTAATAGTAATAATAATAATAATAATAATAATAATAATAATAATAATAACTGGCTCATCCATTTCTATAAAATGACACAATATTTCCAAAGACTGAATATACCTAGTGTGGGGTGCAGGCCTATCATGCTGTTACTTGGGAGGCTGACATAGCATGTTTTAAAATTAAGGGTTAGACAGGTAGATCCTGTCTCAATGGCACACACACAGACACAGACACAGGCACACACACACACACACACACACACACACACACACAATCTATTTTGCCCTAATGACTGATGAAGAGTTTAGCTAACTTAGTAGAGAGGCCAGAATCTATACAACACATGCAATATTTTCCTCATCACTTAGAGCAGTTTTGGTCGTTCTTCAGGTGTCTATATGACTATCCATCAGCCCTTTCTCTAGAGAAATTAAATGTAAGAAGTAAAAACATTAACCTAAATTATTACTATTAAAAAATCACAGTGATTGTCTTTCATTGTTCTTAAACTTTATTAAAACTTCCACAACAATCCCTAATATACAAAATACCAGATAGAGAAGAAGGTGATATTTAAATAAAAACTAGCTAGGATATTCACTCATTCCTTTATTAATTGTTCATTGATCCATAAAATTATATTAACTCCTGAACACAGCCTGCTCTATCTATATGTACCAGTACTTCTTCCTCTAAAAAATGTCATGTTCAATGGGGGTGCTTATTTATTCATTCATCAGTGCAGCCAGAACCCCTCTAATAATCTAAGCACTGTTGTAAATATAGAAATACAGACATAGGAAAGTGAGAGTGTAAAATTTGAATAAAAATGATATCAGCAACTAGAACAAATTTAATTTTAGTTTGATAGGAATTAAGAAGAATACCCAAAATACTATGAATCAATAGAAATTGAGAGAGGTGCTATTTTAGATAAGGTAATCCAAGAACACAATTGAGAGATGAAAACAAGGATAAACCTGAACAATATACCAAAAGAAAGAAAGAAAGAAAGAAAGAAAGAAAGAAAGAAAGAAAGAAAGAAAAGAAAAGAAAAGAAAAGAAACAAAACAAGAATGTAAATGCTTAGGGCAAAGTAATTCCACCAAAGCAAGATTAGAGTAGCCATAGCGCTTTTCTGAAGATTTAGATGAATGTCTGTAGTTGAAGCAGAAGGAAGACAAGTATGGAGTCTGAAGAGAATGAGACCTTGAAGGGGGAAAATGCATAAATGACATGATTAAGATTATTATTCAGAGTATGAAAGCCATGTCTCTATTGCATAAATATTTTAAATGCCAGGAGGAATAAAAGAGACTAGCAAGGATATTTATTAAATGAGGTTTTATGACTTCACTAAGAAGATGCAGAGTTTTAAGAAACAGAGAAAGTAGAGATGGGGAGTAAGAGAGAGAGAGAGAAGAGAGGGAGAGAATGGAGGATAGAGGGGGAGGAAAGAAGGGAGGGAGGGAGGGACGGAGGGAGGAAAGGATGAAGGAAGGAAAGAAGGAAGGAAGTGGTCAGGGAAGGAAAACTGGAACAAGCATGTCCATTTGCATTGGAGGAACAACAAAAGCTTTGCAATCCTTAAGTCAAGTCAATTATTTCTCAAACCCTTTTCAATACCACATACTGTATATAGGCAGTGCTACTGTGGATTATTCTGGTCAAAGCAGAATTGAGACACATAAACTTTCCATATGTGTGTAGATGAGATGGGTGAAGAAGATCAAAGAAAATCTAACACACTGAAGACAGAAGACATTTACAAGGTGTAAAAAAGAGAATAGAGGATCAAGAACGCTTAGATTAAGACAGGAAACTATTGCTCGTAGATACCATCTGTATCATGCTACCATGAAATGTTGCTTAGATTTCATTCTATGTACTTACTATTTTCCAGGGATGGGAATGTTTTACACATTTTTCTTGAATATTTGAATACAGAGGAACAGAAATGAATCTGGGTCTTTAGACTTATTTTATGGAGATTCATATATCCTTGTCTCTCCTTCTACCATAGTCAGCCCACTTAAACACTTTCCAATTTCTGTGTTGTTTCTCACAATCATGCTGGGCTAAACTTAGATTTTATTCTGCAAAAGCCTCCAATTTATTATTGATTTCTGGTTCATTATGAAGGACAGGGGGAGAACTATGTCTTCCATTCTAGTAATTCTACTCAGTTTAATTCATCAGTGGTGATTTTAACTGTTTGTAAGTAGAACTCAAATTTCTGGCATGGCACCTAAATGAGGACAGTGGTACAGGTCATAAGGCCAGTTCCTAAAGAAAACAGAGGTGCAGAAATGGTGTCAACATTTCCCTTCAAGTTACCACTAATGTGTATTTTCTGAGTACAGAAGGGTCTGATGACTGATGCTTCCTTCTTTTTCCCTGACACACTTCACACCTTGGGATGTGCAATCTGAGTATAAATCAACTGACCGTAATAAAACCAAAACTCAAGAAATTACCGCAACCATATAAAGATAGAGCAAAGTTTCCCTGATCAAAGCAAAGGCAAACTTCTTTTCTGCCTGTTATTTTTAGGAGGATGGTGTTGTAGAATATTATTTTAAGATGTGTTTATGCTGTGGAACATTTGTTTAATGATGCAAAGATGTATTTCATTCTTTTATGTTGCATTGGTTTAAGTCTATGACACTATGTTGCTTTGCTTGTCTAAAACACCTGATGATCTAATAAAGAGATTAATGTCCAATAGCTAGGCAGGAGAAAGGATAGGTGGGGCTGGCAGGCAGAGAGAATAAATAGAAGGAGAAATCTTGGAAAATAAAGAGCAAGAGACAAGGAGAGGAGAATGCTAGGGGCCAGCCACCCAGCCACATAGCCAGCCATGGGGTAAGAGTGAAAGTAAAATATTCAGAAGTAAGAAAAGGAAAAAAAAAACAGAGGCAAAAGGTAGATGGAATGATTTAAACTTAAGGAAAGCTTGCTAGATGCAAACCAAGCTAAGGCCAGGCATTTATAATTAAGAATAAGCCTCTGTGTTTGATTTATTTGGGAGCCGGATGGCAGGCACCCCAAAAGAGTAAAAACAACCAACAACAGGATGTTTGGGCACCTTTCCCTCATCAAGAAGAGGAAGAGGAAGGCAAAGCAGAAAGAAAAATAAATCTTTCACTTGATGGACTAGAATGGCTTCAAATTTTATGTGAAGTACAGTCCTATGAAAGGAAACTAAGGAGGCTTTATCTTCCAGCTTTAAAAAAAAAGTGACAGGCCAACAAATCAGGTAAGCTACCCCTAGAACTTCTCCCTCTCTGTGTTTTCCCTGAACCAATCCTTCAGTCTAATGTTGCAACAAAACACCAGCTGAAGCCTCCTTCCCCCATGTCTGTATCTCCTCTAGATACTATAGACTATCCCCTCCTAACCTTCCTCCCCCTAGTCATGGCTGTATCACAGCCTCTGACACTAGCAGGCATTCCATGAGAACACATCCTCTGAGCAGGTCAGCAAAACAGGCAACACACAGACATCACACTCTCTGAAAACCAGAGAGGAAACAGAAACCAAAAAACAAAACACCTTCCCAACAAAAGATGAACCCATAAATCAGCGTCTAGAACTGTAATGATTCCAAACCCAGATGCCTAGACAGCAGTGCAAGAAAACAATCAATAATATCTGGGGCAATGTGTCTCCGCTAGAGTCTAGCTATCCTACAACAGCAAGCCCTGAAAATTACAGCATTGCTGAAGTGCAAGAAAACAAACAAACAAACAAAAAAACAAAATAAAACAAAAACTTAAAATTGACAACACAAAGATGATAGAGTTTCTTAAAGAGGAAATGAATAAATCCCTTAAAGAAATCCAGGAAAACACAAACCTACAATTAGAAGAAATGAATGGATTCCTTAATGAAATCCAAGAAAACACAAACAGTTGAAGGAAATGAATAAAACAGCTCAAGATCTGAAAATGGAAATAGAAGCAATTAAGGAAATGCAAACTGAAGGAAACAAAAATTTAGGAATTTGAAGAGGAACTACAGAGGCAGGCTTCACCAATAGAATGCAAGAGATGGAAGGGAGAATCTCAGGTATTGAAGGCACTATAAAAGAAGTGGATATATTGGTCAAATAAAATATTAAATCTAAAAAAAAATTGACATAAAATATCTAGAAAAATCTGAGATGCTATGAAAAGACCAAATGAGAATAATAGGAATGGAGGAAAGAGAAAAATCCAAGCTGAAGGTCCAGATAAATATTCTCAACAAAATCATAGAAAAAAATTTTTCTAACCTAAAGAAAGAGATGCCTATAACAGTACAAGAAGCTTCTAGCTAAGGCTATATTTCTGCTATTGCTTGTAGTCTTAACTGGGGTCATCCTTGTAGATTCTTGGGAGTTTCCCTTGCACCAGATTTCTACCCTACTCCAAAATTCCCCCCTTTCCAGTCATCTCTTTCAGTACTCTACTCCTCCATCCACCTCCCAACCTGATCCCTCATGTTCCCATCCTCATCTGCCCCAGTCCAACCATGAGATCTCTTCTTTTTCCCCTTCCCAAAATGATTCTGCTGTCCCCCTCTTGAGCCCTCCCTATTACCTAGCCTCTCTTTGTCTGTGTATTGTAGCATAGTTATCCTTTATTTTACAGCTAATATCCACTTATAACTGAGTACATACCATGTTTGTCTGTCTGGGTCTGGGTTACCTCACTCAGGATGATTTTTTTTCTTGTTTCATTGGTTTGCCTGCAAATTTCATGATGTCCTTGTTTTTAACAGCTGAGTGATACTCCATTGTGTAAATGTACCACATTTTCTTTATCTGTTCTTCAGTTGAGGGACATCTAGGTTGTTTTCAGTTTCTGGCTATTACAAATAAAACTGCTAAGAACAAAGTTAAGCAAGTGCCCTTGTGGTATGATTGAGCATCCTTTGAATAAATGCCCAAATGTGACATAGCTGGGTCTCGAGGTAGATCAAGCTCTAATTTTCTAAAAAGTCACCAAATTGATTTCCAAAGTGGCTGTACAGTTTCACACTCCTACCAGCCATGGTGCCCCAGGACCCAGTTGCTGGATGACCCAGAAACCTAGGATACAATCAGACACAATTGGAGAAAAAAATCTACATAATGATGTCTAAAGATATTCTACTATACTCATAGATTGGTGCCAACCCCAGTTGTCATCAGAGAAGCTTTATCTAGTAATTGATGGAAACAGATTCAGAGGCCCACAGTCAAACCTTAGACTATGCTCTGGGAATACTGCTGAAGAGAGGGAAGAAGGATTGTAGGAGGCAAAGGGATCTAGGACACCACAAGAAAATTTGTTAGAGCCTGCCGACCAGTCAGCTGGGCAGCTGGGTAGAGGCATTCAGAATGTAGAGACAATGAAGGAGACAGAAAAGAGTCGAGAGGTCTGCCAGTCAATGCCGGACAGCCCCGAGTTTATTTCACAGCCAGCTTATATACAGTTTTGAAGGACAGAGGTAGAACAATGCGTAGCAGAAGCATTCAACCACTATCTATCTGCCTTGCCTCAAGGAGCAGGTGGTGTCATTTTCTATCCCAATGTACCTCTAGCTGGCATTAGTGGCTAGATAGAATGTTCCTTCTTGTAGGCTAATCAGGACTTTCTCACAGTCCTGAATCAAGCAAGCTTGAAATCTATTGACTCAGAATAGACTTCAGATTCAAACTGGGAAACTGAGTCAGTTGTGGGTTCCACAAAAATCCATAGAACTAACTAACCTGGGCTCATAGGGCTTATAGTAAATGCCAGCCCAGACTACTAAATCCATCCAGCAAAACTTTCAATCACCATTGATGAAGAAAATAAGATATTCCATGATGAAGTCAAATTTAAACATCTATCTACAAATCCAGCCACAAAGAACATTTTAGAAAGAAAACTCCAACCTAAGGAGGGTAACTACAACTATGAAAATACAGGACACCAGCATAACCAAAAGGAAGGAAACACACACACACACACACACACACACACACACACACACACACACTCACTCACACACACATACACACACAAACACACACACACACCACCACCACCACTACCATCACCAGCAGCAGCCTCAGCAACAGCAACAAAATAACAGGAATCAACAATAATTGTTCATTGATATCTCTCAATATCAATGGTTTAGTTCTCTAATAAAAAGGTATGGGTTAACAGAATAGATGTGAAAACAAGATCCGTCCAATAAATATAGTTCAACATCAAGGATAGACATTGCCTGAGAGTAAAGGGTAAGAAATAGATATACCAAACAAATGGACCTAAGAAGCAAACTGGTATAGCCGTTTGAATATCTAACAAAGTAGATTTCAAACCAAATCTAACCAAAAAAGCTGGGAAAGGTCACTACATGCACATCAAAGGAAAATTTCACCAAGATGACATTCAAAATCTTAACAACTATGCCCCAAACAAAAGGATGCCCAAGTTTATAAAAGAAACATGACTACTGCTTAAATCACATATTGATCCGCACACATTGACAGTGGGAGACTTCAGTACCCCATTCTCATAAATAGACAGTTCATCCAGACAAAACCTAAAGGGAAATACTGGAGCTTACAGGTGTTATAAACCAAATGGACATTAGAAATATTTGTAAAACATTTCATCCAAACACAAAAGAATATACCTTCTTCTCAGTACTTCATGGAACTTTCTCCAAAAATAACCACATATTCAGACACAAAGAAAGTCTCAACAGATACCAAATAATTGAAATAATTCCCTGCATCCAACCAGACAACCACAGATTAAAACTGGATATCATCAACATCAGAAACAGCAGAGAGTTTACAAACTCATGGAAACTAAACAGCTCTCTACTGAGTGAAAAATAGGTCAAGACAGAAATAAATAAAAGACTTTCTAGAACTCAATGAAAATGAATACACAACATGCCCAAATTTATGGAACAAAATGAAAGCAGCGCTAAGAGGAAAGTGCATAGCACTAGGTACTACATAAAAAAAAAAAAGTAAAGTTGAAATGATTAGAGTTGTGGTGTGGGACAAGCTCATTCAAGATGGAGGGAAGAGCAAGGGACAACAATGTATGCAATGTTTAAAACCAACATTTAATGAAAAAGAAAAAAACTTGAGTTTGTAGGGGTATGACTAGATTATAAATTGAGCCTGGGTAGCTTTAGTGTTCACATGCAACACATACCTTTGTTAGACAATTGTTATGCAATTTTGCTACATTTTTTATTGTTGTTATTTCTGAGAGTATCCCAAAAGGATTCAGAGTCCATTCATGTTTTTAAATGACTGTCTATGTCAGTGTCTCCTAATGTAGAGGTGACAATACCTCAAAACATGGACATGGAAGCTTCTCTAACTCCAAGTCAAATAGATAGGAGCAGCAGAGACAAAAAATGACAACAAAGCCATGGCACTGCAAACATCTTCTGGGGCAAGTTTCTAGCCCCACCTGAAACTACAGTTACCTCCTGGAAGTTTTTAAAGCCCAGTGCCCAAATGACATTTCAGACTAACTCAGCAGTCCTCTGTAAGGTCACTGAGCTAATTCTCATAAATAGATGTCATTGAAATCACTAGTTTAAGGTGGTCTCTTTCAACAGTCAAATATTTTGCTATGGAATGCAAACCTAGAATTGAATTTTAAAAATTCCACATACATACACACTAAGAAGTTAAATATTTATTTATTTTGAGAACCACAACTTTTGAAACTTACCATTTTATTTCTAACTGATCTGTATTTCATCTGTCTTTTTGTACAGAAGTTAAACATCTTCTGCACTATCAAAGAAGTAACGTGTTGGCATTTAATAACTGAGGTAAAAATGCACTGTGTTTTTTAGCACTTGGGCAAGTTATGGCCCTAACTGAACCTACAAGAGAAAAGCATTACACAGGTAGTTTCCAAGTAACTAATACCTTAGTTGAAAACCTCTCATGTTTACACACAGAACATTAGAAAACTTGGAGTGAAAATACATGTACTTTTTAATAAATATTTCAATATAAATAATCCTTAATTCAGTATGAAATCTCAGATCAAATATTGTACTCCTAAATAATGGCTGAGATGGTCAAAACTTCTAATGTGGTCTTTGAAAGTACATATGCCAAAACAAAAATAACTTCCCTTCTTCTTCTCTCTCTTTCTCTCTCTCTCTCTGTCATTTGTTTATTTGAATTAGCTTTGATATCTTGCACTAGTGTGATGTGATCTTTAAAATACAATGTGGGATTAATGGAAATTTCTGTGTCCCACGGAAAAGCAGCTCATTAGATGTAACAGTCCTCTTTATGCTCAAATAACTCATTCTTTGGGTAAGAAACATAGTCAATTGAAGATGTTGAAGTTTTATGGCATTTCATCTGTTTTAGAGAAAATGTATTCGTTGAGGGACCAAGGGATAGACAGGAAAGCATGGCTTCTGAATTAATGAGTTATCCTATCTTAAACAAACCACTGAGCCAGCCTGCTTGACATTATTTGTTGTCCTTGTTTGTCCAGTAAAGGACTTGGATAACACTAGAGTGTTTAGATGCTTCTAGCCTGAACTTCTTACAGCACATTTTAGATCTGTGACCTATGGGAATAATTACATTTTGGGGATTTGATGGCAATTCATTCCATTTGCTATAAATCAAATGTGGGGTCAATAAGTAAGTTATGTAGAGTTCCCAGAAGAGACTGGAAAAAAAATTTCTTTCCTGTAACTATGCTTCTTATAATTGTAGGTTACAAAATTTCCATGTTATTTCAGTTAGAGAAGCTCAGGCTAACATTGACTTAGAGCATCAGACTGCATTAAAAATGTAAGCCCTACAAAATGACATTTTATGTGCACATGATTAAGGTTCTGGGGTGCTTTTTTGAATAATTTTTTTCTGTAATAAAAAAGAAGGTTAGAAAGAAAAGATGGGATGTGAAGCCAAACAAAATTTCAAATACCAAAAGCTACACAAATCAAAACTGAAAAATCTCACGGGTGATGGCACCATAATCTTTTTGTATAAACTGGTGGAAGCTTAGTTTCCAAAGCCACTCACTACCCTGCATACATGAAGTTTGAATTTGGTCATTTTTTTAAGCACTGTCCATTTGTTTCCATAGCTCAAACTTTGCCTCTTTCAACTTTTAAATATTTTTTGTTTTTTTGTTTTGAGAAAACAACATGCGTATGTGTTTTTAGCTAAGTTATCTGCATTCCTTTTTGTGTTTCTCCTTTTAACGTAAAGTGAGATTTAATCCACATAAGTGCCAAAGCAATTTGGCATGTTCTGATAGTAAGGGATGAGATCTCTTCCTACAGAGCTCTTGGGGGTCAGCAATCCTCATATATTGGAAAGAAGATATAGGCTTAGAGGGTCACAGGAAGACCACTCTTGACTTCATTCATGTGGTTTTTTTTTTTTAAGAAAAGAATACACTGCTCAATGTTGTCACCCACGTGTTTGACAGAAACCATTCAAGTTTGATATATAAAAATAATATCAGTAGGATGTCATCATTTAATTTATATGCCCCCTAAATTATGGATAGAGATATTGGTTATTGCTCTTTGCCCCTCTGACTTATGTCATGTCTTAATCATTCCTTCCTTGCTCTGAAGAGATACCATGACCAAGGCAACTCCTATAAAAGAAGTCATTTAATTGGGGGCTTGCTTATGGTTTTTAGAGGCTTCATCTGTAATCATCATGGCAGGGAGCATTACTATGTTGGAGCAATAACTGAGAACTTTACATCCTGATCTGTAGGCAGCAGTGAGAGAGAGAGACAGAGACAGAGACATAGAGAGAGAGGGACAGAGACAGAGAGAGACAAACAGAGAGAGACAGACAGACAGACAGATAGACAGACTAGGATTGGCATGGGCTTTTGAAACCTCAAAGCCCACTCCCAATGACACAGTCATCCAATGAGGTCACAGCTACTCCAAATCTACTCTTAATACTTTCAAACAGTTCATCATCTCAAACTAAGCCTCCAAATATATGTGTCTATGGAGGCCATTCTCATTCAAGCCACCATTTCACACATACAGGAATTAGGCTGAGAAGCTATGAATGTTTTCATACTATGCACAATCTGTAAATGTTAAATTAATTGGTAGTGCACACAGTGTGACTGGATAGAGGTTTCATCCTGGTACACTGTGTTTAGGCTCCAGGCCACATCCTCTGAAAAGGCTCTCTTGCATCTAGCAAAAAAAATTGGCAATCATTCTTATGTAGCACTTTCAGTCTAAATGAGGCAGTCTAGTCCCCCCGCCCCCCGCCCCTTATTTTGGACTATTGTAGTAAAGATTCTTTCCTGTTGTTTCTAGTAGAACTCAGAAATAAAGTAGGACTGATTTGTATATGAGTTTATCCAGGGCTCCAAGGACAAAATTCAAATGTCAGTTTTCTAATTCCACATACTACAAGAGTTTTTAAGGCCTCTTAAATAGAATAGGACACATCAATCAGTTTATCTCTTTTTGAAACATATGAAATTTAATTCACTGGTTCTGTACTTGTTCTTGGCAAGAGTTTAAATGATATACAAATAAATCTATGTATGTGTACATATATGAGTCCTTCCAGAACAAGGCAAAAATAGTTTCACATGTTATAATGTTATGCCAAATCTGAGGGTGAAGTTTTATTTTTTTATTTTTTATTTTTAACTATTTCATGGTCCTTTGTCTGAGATCAAAAGGAGAGTTTGTGCTTGATCAGGTGTAATACTCATTCAGAACTTTTCATCTCTATTAGGTATTGTTTCTTTTTCGATGTCTAATTGTCTCTCATACTTCAAGGTTAAATCAAAGTCTCACCTCTTCAATCAAACAGTTTAGCTGGTATAATTAGACAAAAAGAAGACTTCTATCCCAATAATTCTCATCACACATTATCTTTGTGTTTAAATATTGCCTCCCGTCTTTTCTTTATTTTTTGATCTTCTTTATGTATATAAGCTTTCTTGACAGAATGAACATAACAATTACAGTAGTGTCCCTTAACTATCACACTCTAATATCCTTCCTTGGTTTAGGCTCTTATGGCAATGATTCTATGTTGGTCTTTTGAGAATCCAAATTTAAATAAAGCCAATATAAATTACACAGCATGTAATATACTTCTTTGACTAATGTCGATACTTGATTCATAGAAATCATATTACTTTTATCCTTTGCTACAGTTGGATGTGAATTCTGTATTTTGAGTCTCTCTCTCTCCCTCCCCTCATCGTGTGTGTGTGTGTGTGTGTGTGTGTGTGTGTGTGTGTGTGTGTGTGTGTAGGGTAGGGAGGAGGGGAGGTGCCTATCCATGTACTTGAGAATGCATTTGGAGCCAAGGATCTTCCTTGCGTCCTTATTTTCCTGAATAACTCTTTATGTTAAAGTCTTTCATTGAACCAGGAGTTTGCTGATTCAGTTAGGTTGGCTGGCCAACAAGCTCCAGGATTCTCCTGTCTCTGAAACTTCAGCATTAGGATGAAGGCCAGTTCCAGCACACACAATTTTATGTTGATGTTGAAAATCCAAACTTAGTTCCTCCTGCTTGCCAGTAGTATCACAACAACCCCCTTCTCCTTCTTCTTTTTTAATACTTTGCATGTAGCCCAAAAGAGGGGGAAAATCCTTCTAGGGTTTTATATGCTGCCTGAGCATCTAAATAGTTATTAAAACCTTTCTAGTGTTGCATTAGGACATACTTAGCCTTATTTTCAGTGCATGAGCCTTTTTGCTTCTACCAGACGAGTGGTGGCTGCAGAATTTTGTAAGGAACCATTTAAAAAACTTCTTGTAGGACTTAACACTACAGTTTCTTGGGTTAGATTAAAAAGCAAAGAATTTCCCAGAGGTCAAGTGCTGAAATCAAAAGTAAGATTTCCATTTAGTTAACAAAGAAACTAAGGCTCAATATCCATACAGTTAGGGCTAAAAGTGACTTCCTCCATTCCTCACAGATTCCTTTGCTCTTATCCAATCTGCCAGAGCACTGAGTGAATTGCCAAACACACAGGAAAAATAAAAGTTTAATTTACATTGGCAATAACTTATTTTAGAGAGTTACAGCTTTAGCATGTACTATGATTGCTTTTATTTACAAGGGAGAAGGAGAAATAGAAGCCAAGAGGGGAGGGGTAGAAACTCACTTTGTAGCTTTACCTGGTCTGGAACTTAGTATGTAGAGCTGATGATCTTGAACTCACAGAGATCTGCTTGTCTCTGTGGGAACTAAAGATGTGGGCCATTACACCTGGCTGTGCCTGGTTTGGGTGTGAATTCACAAGTTAGAAACAGCTGAGTAGGAAACCTCACTTAAAGTGTTCTGACAACCTTAACTGATGTGGAAAAACACAACTCAATTGTGTGCTGCATCTTCTGATAGAGTGGCAAAAGGAAGACCATCTTGCTCAGCTTTCCCTCTTGCTGCCTAGTTAATTTGCCCTGCTGCTGCTAATGATGTTGTTATTGTTGTTGATGATGATGATCATGATGATTCCTTTACTGATAACAGAACTAATTGATATTTCTAAGCCTTCATCATGTAATAGGGACCAGTGAAACTCTAGGAAACTTCAGGCCTTCAGTCATTGTGAGACTACTCTCCTGCTGTTGTTACTATTTGTTTACTGTTAAAAGCCTACTCAATAAATTCATTAATATATATATCTATTTACACATAAATATATTTTGATTTAAATATCAGATATTAATATGTCAATGAATGATATAGTGCTTTGTTATAAATTAATATAGCATGATGTATTTCTATATTAATAAATTATATGTTGAAGATATTTACAAATAGTCTTCTCATTGTTTCTATCCCTCTGGAGAACTTTGTCTAATACAGCAAATGCCTATTCCATTAAAATATAAGAAAAGGTTAGCTTTCCCATTGTCATGGCTAATCTTGGTTGTCAGTTGGACTATTCTGGAGACAACTAAATCTGCCTATGATAGATTTTCTTCACTGGATCATTTGAGGTGGGAAGACTTCCTCCTTAACTGGGTGACTCTTGTTTGTGGGAGCCCATATATTAAAAATTATTGCATTTTGTTGCTTGCCTTTAACTTTACTGGCAAGTTCATATGTCCTGTTGCTGAGCCATTCCTTCTCTGGTATTGGAACACACTTCTCTGGGATCCCAACATAGACTGAGGACAGGCAGCTCTTTCAGAATCCCACAGGACTCCATCACCGGATAGGGACTACTGAAACAACGAGTCTTATGGACTGAACAGCAACCGGACTCTTAGCCTTCCTTTTGAAAGATATCCATTATTGGAATACCTGGATCACAGCCTATAAGCCACTCTAGCTACATATATATATATATATATATATATATATATATATATATATATACATATACATGTCAACACTTATATGTATAATATATATGACACTGATATTTGAAAATACCCAGAGTCTATGAATTTGTAGTTACTTTCATAAATTTTAGGTATATTTTAATAATTTTAATCATTTTAATGGGAAATCTGGCAATTCATTCAAAAATTGAGTTTTTAAGCATACTGAAACTTAGACCCTTATTACTTACAACTCTAAATGGGACAGGGACCTCAGTGTAAGACCAGATACACTGAAAATGCTAGATGATCAAGAAGAGAGAATGCTTATAGACACAGATTTAGTCTTTCTGATTAGACACTCTTCCTTAGCATGGGAAGTAAGACCACCACTTGACAAATGGTATCTCATGAAATTAAAGTATATGTATAGCAAAAGAAACTGTCACCTGAGTGAAGGGCAGTCCATAGAAAGGGAGGAAATCTTGGCCAGTTATAATTCTGATAGAGGACTAGTGTCTAGAATATACAAAGAACTAAATAACTAAACATAAATAAAATACAATGAAAATTGAGAAATGGAACTGAATACAAAAGGTCTCTAAACAAGAAATATAAATGGAAGCCTGATGAAGTGGTACATGCCTTTAATGCTAGCTTTGGAGAGGAAGGTAGGTAGATCTCTGTAAGTTTAAGACTAGCCTGGTCTACATAGGGAAATCCAGGCCAGCAAAAACCAAACCAAAACAAATCAAAACAAACAAACAAACAAAAAACCACCAACACAGAAATTCAACTAACACAGAAATGAAAATGCTTAGTAAACATTTTAAAAAGTATCTATTTCCTTATCTATCAGAGAAATGAAAATCAAAATGCTTTACAATTCCATTTCCCTCCAATCAGAATGGCCAAAATCAGGACTACAAATAATGATGAATCCCAGCATGGATGTGGGAAAAGGGCAACAACCCTTATACACTCACTGTCAGTGTGAGTGTAAATCAGTGCAGCTGCTACAGAAATCATTCCAGGTCAACCACATGATGTAACCATGTCATTTCTGGGAATATACCCAAAGTACTTCATATTCTACTACAGATATACTTGCACAACCATGTTCACCGAGGCTAAATTCAAAATAGCTTGGAAATAAAATCTAAGATGTCCACCAACTGATATATGGATAACAAAAAATCTTTGACATGTGTGTACAATGAAATATTACTGAAATGTAAAGAAAATGATTTTATTAAATTTGCAGGTAAATGAATGGAAATGGAAACATATATATATATACACACACATACATATGTTGATTAAGGTCTTCCAGGCTGTCTTAGGGTTTCTATTGCTTTGAGGAAGCATCATGACCAAAAGCAAGTTGGGAAGGAAAGGGTTTATTTGCGGTACACTTCTATGTCACTGTTTACCACAGAAGGAAGTCAGGAGCCAGGACAGAAACTCAAACAGGGCAGGATCCTGAAGTGTAGGAGCTGATGCAGGGCCATAGGGGAGTACTGCTTGCTGGCTTGCTTCTCATAATTCCATAATTCTTATGGAATGCAGGATTAGCAGCCCAGGAATGGCACCACCTACCATAGGCTGGATCCTCCCCCACTGATCACTAAATGTGAAAAATGCCTTACAGCTGGATGAGGCATTTCCTCACCTGAGGCTTTTTCCTCTGATAACTCTAGCTTGTATCAAGTTGACACACAAAGCCAACCAGGACACAGGTTCTGAAAAACAAATGACTCCTATGTTGTTCCTAGCTTTAAATCTTTGATTTTTTTTTGGTTTGGTTTTCTGTTTGGTGTGTGTGTGTGTGTGTGTGTGTGTGTGTGTGTGTGTGTGTGTGTGTGTGTTTAATGTGCATTACCTGTGGTATCTAGGAAAATAGAAATGGGTCACTGGTGGTTGGTGCTTTAAAAGAGCAGGGACATTATTGCTAAGAACATCACTTATCCTTGGTTTGGGAAACAGAATAATAAATCTAAAACTGATCAAGAGGCTCTCTCCCTGCTGTCTTGACAATGCAGAAGGTCCTATACAAGTTACTGAGGGAGACAAGCCATCAATGATGCTATCTTACCCTGGAGCCCACAAGCTACATTACAGACACGCAGGCATGATGAGCCCTATGTGCGGCAGTGGTGCATGCGACTGTTTTGGGTTAAGGAACAGATTTTGTTTGGACATGAGGCCTGCTCCTTAAAAGGTATTTTCTTCCTGGTGCTATAGACCTGGTCAAACGCTGCTGACTTACTGGTGAGATCAGACACCATGGTGGGGGATTGGAGGTGTGGGGGAGTTGCTCAAATTTATGCTGTCATTTGCATTCTCAATGTTTTTGTTTGGAACCATGGTTTTGTGCTGTTCTACACTTTGGTCAGAGAAGATTCTTTTCCATTGGATAGTGGATATTGCAGAGACTCCTAACTGTTTAAAGTGTCAAGTATAGAAAACAGAGTGCTCAGCTGTAGAGGCTGTCTGTATACACCCTCCAGTTTCTGGGGCTTGGATGACTTTATGGAAGAGGCGATGAAAAGAATATAAGATCTGGGAGATGTGGAGGGGAGCTGTGAAACACTGATTTCTGGTTATAACACGGCTGATTCACTCATCAACTTACAACAGCTCTATAGACTTGCCTGAATACAATCAGCTAAGTTAAAATTATATCATGGATGGAGAAGAGGCTCCCAAATATGTACGTCTATCAGAAACGCTATTTGCAGTTGGTGCCAAGGGAGGGGCAGTCACTCTCCTCTAGGGATGTGGCATAAGTTGTACATGCATCAGTAGATGGTCTCACACCCTTATGCAATTGGGCAGCACTAACTGTACTCAGAGAGTGATTCATAACAAAGCAAATAAAAACAAGCGTGTCAATGCTGGGGGTAGCTGGAGAGAAGTAGTGTATGGATGCAGAAGACAAAAAAAAATTTGCTGAAACTAATTTTAAAATAAAAAAATCAATGCAGATGATTAAAGTAATCAAATATATGTACCTATATTACTTGAATTTGACATATGGATACATGTACACATTCATATCTTACCTTAAATGATAAGCCAGATAAATAGAAACTTTCATAGTAAAAGTGCGATAAACAACACTAATACTGTGAAGTAGATTTTATTTAAAAATCAGATAATTATGAATATATATGTATATAAGTATATATGTATAACATATGTGTATATGTATAATACATATATGTATATAATGTATATGCACATATGTATGTATACAGTCATACATTAAAGGAAAATGGATAAATTAATTGACAAATGTAATTTGACAAGGTAGAATTATGAAAAAAAATCAACTTCTAAAGTACATATTCTCAATTACTTAAATTGTCACAAGACCAGTTCAAGGTCATGCTTAGCTACACAGCAGGTTGGAGACTAGCATGAGCTACAAGAGCCTGTCTCAAAGCAACCACAGTCAAGGAACCAATGGAAGGATCGGGAAAATACATGGCTACAAAATGGAATACACTCTCTACTGAGGACATTAACCTTTACTCAATTAATAAACAATGAGTAACAAGGGACAGTTTTGTTACAGATTGAGAACATGCTTTCTGAAAGAGATAAACGGTGTCCCTGCTGGAAACCCCATTAGCAATGAAGCATCCCAGTGCCTGGCCTGGCCTGGCCTGGAAACCTCAGAAGGAAAATATGTACATGTCAGTTGTCACACATGCATGGTGTCATGCTTTGTCACCCAGCAACCTGAAGGTGCTCTCTGTACTTTGCCAGAATCCAAAATTTAAGACTCTTGTGCTGCTTAATTCTTACCCAAGGGATATTTTTATTGGAGATATAATTGTATTTCTTGAGTTCTGACGGATTTTTGCCAAGAGGTTTTTAACTGCATACTCATCGTAAGTTCTCTTTAGATCAGAATTTGTGTTACTTATTTAAATCTTTGTGAATGATTAGCAATTTTAAAAAATATCACATGGAACTCGTGGTTTTAGTAGGTCTGGGTGTAGTGAATGAGCCACAGGTTGAGTCAGCCCATTGTTCCTGTATCACTTAGCTGTTATGTCAACCAGCCTTGAGACTTCTGAAAATCATACAAGCCCTTTTGGGTTCCAGTTTCTTCTTTTGTAATGTAAAGAATTTTGTTTGAGGGAAGCACAAGCTGATTGGTCTGAAAGAGTTCTTTAATTATCTTCCAAAAGTTCAAATAATTATAAAATAAGTTAAATTGTATGTTTCCTTTTCATGTCAATATTTGATCTATAATCCAACACAAAGTCTGTTGCAGACCTAACGTGTGGGGAAGATAAATTCCACTAAAATTTGCAGGCCTGTGATACACTTTCAGAAAGTGCTTTCATATTCATCATTATGGGTGACCATAAAGATATTGAATCATTTTTTCCTCTATGAAAGAATTTTGTAATTCTTTCTCCTTATTCTACTTCTAATATATTCCAGGGGTAAACCAGGATACTTTATTCAATTTAATTTGGTTGTTTCTGGGGAAGAAACTATAATTGACAAAACTTCTTTAAAGTCTTTCTTGATAGCAGCCTTAAATAATAGCTTACATAAGGACAAATAGTGTCACTGTCTTTAAAGGCCAATTTGCTGTTGCTTCATCACTGACTGTGACATTCAGAGGCTATGGAGTGTATGAGTAAATATTTGTCACTGGAGACCATCAGCCTATGGCAAAATAGACACTAGAGTGCAACATAATTTCTGTTTGTTCAGAGGAAAAAACTATTCAGATTTTTATTATCCTAATGATAAAAAAATTGCTCTTGCTACATGTTCCAGTAAAAGAGAAAAATATTCTTAAACGGTAAAACAATAGTCGCCTCTTCGGTGAGTGATGTGCCACTTAGTAGTAATGCAGTACATTTTGAGCAGATCTGTAGTTTTTCAAAGACAAACATCAAGTAGAAAGAAAAAGGTTATGTCACCTTCACCCTCACAGTACTGCCATTTATATGCTATCAGCTCATTAAATTCACATTAGGACACTCCATGGGACTCGAGCTGCTATTAGTGCACCTAAAATGGCATAACAAAATCTCAGCTCACTTTAGGAGAGATGGCATTGCGACATTTTGTATTTCATCACTGAATTATTACAGTCTCAGATGCATTCTGCTGTGATGGTAATGGAAGGAGGGGTACAAGAGAGGAAAGCTGTCCATTTGCCGTTCCCCAGGGAGAGAAAAGGCAAAGTTTGATTAAAAAAGATTTAAGGAAGTGAAAGTAAAGCATTAACAATTTAACCCCTGTGTGGAAATGTTACATTCTGAGATTGGCTTTACGGAGTTTGAAGTAAAATGAGCAAAATGAATTCCTCGGGAGAATGTTTCGAGGTGAATGTGCAGAGGCAGGTGGCCTTTGGATTCTATATTATCTTTAAAGCTACTTACTGGGAAGAGAGCACTTTCTTATCTATTACATTGTCATCCATTACGGCCTCATGTAAATATAGTTAATCTCTCAAAGGTAAATACCTGTGACAAATGTATTGATTACTTTCTCCCTAGGAATAAATCCTTCCGAGATGGTAAACAAAAATGTGTCTCCTTTCCTCAACTACAGGCTTCTATATAAAACTTCATGAAATAATTTTTTTCACTAATCATAATTTCCAATTGTGTGTTGGCACCAAATGTTCGTGGACAATAGCTTGTAGAACAGTGGTTGAGGTGCTGCTAGAAACAGATCTACTCTACTGCTACTCAAAATCAGTGCAATTGAGATTTATTTTTTAAACAACAGCACTGTCTAGAGCAGTGGTTCTCAACCTGTGGGTCATGACCCTTTGGAAAGTCAAAATGACCCTTTCACAGGGGTCACCCTAAGGCCATCAGAAAACACAGATATTTATATTATGATTCATAACAGTAGCAAAATTACAGTTATGAAGTACAACACAAATAACTTTGTTTGTAGTTGGAGATCACCACAACATCAGGGACTTTATTAAAGGGTCACAGCATTAAGAAGGTTAGAACCACTGGTCTAGAGTATATGCCTAATATCATATATAAATATATAATAGTACAAAATGTTTGTTTATAGGTTTAATTATAATAAACTAAAGCATGTTCTTTTCTAAAGATCACTTGCATGTGATAGATCCAGAATTGGAAATAAAGAAAGATTACTCTAATATCTTTAGGATATTCAGTGCCAACCAGTCAACACTAAAACATATACATGTTTGCAACACTAAATGGACTCATCAGGTTATATTTACATACTAATTTCTTTATGTATATCTAACATTAATAAGTGAAGTAAAAGAAGCTGTAAGTTCGAATGAGAAAGAAGGGAGAATGAGAGTATTTGGAGGCAAGTGAGGGAAGAGTCAAATGACATAAAAACAGTACACATAAAGGAAGTTTAATACGTTTTTTTAAGTTGTGTTGAACATGTAACACATCTTCTTTAAGAGTATTTAATGACTAAGTGTTTATAACACTATGCACACAATATGCAGATAATGTAGATTTCATGTCTATTGTGGACCTTTGCTAATTTTTTTTATACATTAAGAAGAAACTGCGTCAATATGAATATCCACCGATCAACGGATCCTAAGTTGTAGCTACCGTTCAGTTACTATAGGGCTGATATATGAGACAATCACTGTAATCCCTTACATATTCTCAACATCTCTATGTTATACAGTAGAACACAATATTGAGAACAAGGACCAAAAAGGAATCAGGCTAATAGTTTTTGTTGTTAGCAAATAATTTAAGATTTTAGAATAGAGAGTTAGTGGTGCTAAGTCTTAGATTACCTTTCCACAAAGTAAGGCAAAAATGCTTTCTGATTCGTAAAACATTGAAGATCTATCTTTCTACATGTTTCTTTTCTTCAATTCTTTCCTAACACAATTTAACCTGTGATATTGAGCTAAAGACTAAAATACATAATCATCTACATGTCCTAGTATCCTTCAGAAAAACAGAAAAGAGAAAAAGATAATAATTGATCTACATATGATATATAAATTATAGATTAGATAGATAGATAGGTAGATAGATAGATAGATAGATAGATAGATAGATAGATAGATAGATAGATAGATAGACAGATTGACTGACTGACTGACTGATAGAAAGATGATAGATAGCCAGATAGATAAAGCAGTTTAGTGTGAGAAATTAGCTCTTACCACTATGATAGCTGAAGAGTCTTATAGTCTATTGTTTACCTAAGGAGATAGGAAATAAGATGTCACGGTTCATTTTTGAACTGGGTGACCTACAAACAGGAAAATTAATGATGTAAGTTCTAGTCTGAAAGCAGGAGAAAAAATAAGATATATTTGCTCAAACAGGGAGACAAGATAAGGAAGGAAATTCTCCCCTCTGCATTTGTCAATGAAGTGAATAATGTCCACCTATGCTGAAATGAGCGTTCTGGATTTCCTGAGTCCTGCAACTCAAATGAGAATTTCATCCTGAAACAGCCTCAGAACATTCATGAAGAATGTTTAGTCTGGGTATAATAGAAATTAAGCATCATGATATTATTGCATAATTTTACCAACCTCTGAAGCATTTACAAACACTGGACTTAACATGATTTCACATAAAAAAGCTATGTGTCTATTGAGAAAAAATTAGAAGACATCTTGCCTTGCCTTATGTCTTTGGTAACATGGAGTCTTGTGAGTTTTTTGTTCACTTATCTTCAAGCCCTATCAGTCATCAGGAATTCTTCCCAGTTTTAACCAATAGGCACCTGATTCAAAGAATCTTAATAAAAGCAGTAAAATGAAATTTACACTGGATAAATGGCTCATGTAAGATAAAATGGGGTAAAAGTATAATCTGTAGTGATTCTAAGTCCTAGGCCTTTTATACTGCTCATTCACTCAGTGTTCTGTTTAGCCAGACTCTTTCTTTTGGCTTCACATCACTTCCAACAAGGTAAGTTAAATAAATTGTGATTGTACAGTCATAAGATTTTAATGGTAGGATGTGAAGAATCAATTGGCCATGAGGAAAGAGTTTTTAAGGAAAGCAATCCATTTCTGGAACCCTCTGAAATGAAGTGGGTAATAGATGATCATTTACTTAACCTGAGAAGAAGTTCTGATCTATATTTAATATATTCAATATACTTTCAGAATAGCATTCTAAATCTTCTTCATCTTCATGTCACTAAGCCAAGTGCAATGTCTGGGCATAAAGGGAACTACATTATAAGATTGTATGCTAATGGTAATGAATTGTTGAATGCAGCCATCATTGATCAAAATGTGTACTTATGTGACATTTAGGTGTTCCTTTCTCTTATAAACAATAACAAAAATTCAATGTAAAATCTCAACACAAAGAAGTAACAGAGAGTATGTTAGTTATGTGTTCTATGCTTTGATATCATGCTTCATAACTAAAAGCTATATAAAATACACAAATGCAGCTACAAAATGTTATCTAGGGAACTGAAGCTGACATTATTCAACATAAAAGAAACTATATTATCCATTTGTAGACGAGATGCATAGGACACAAAAACTTGGAGAAGAGCTTCTTCTCAAAACCTCTCATGGGTGACAGTGATCAGAAATATAAATAATAAAAGATAAGCCAGAAAGTGATAAATCGAATGAAATAGCCATCATAAAGAGTAGTTGTGAACGGTTATAACAGAACTTTGAAGTGATAAGAAATGTGTTTTGATGAAAATCACAAACTTTGTTCGGGCTCCTTAACAGGAAAAAGGTCTTGGGCTGGACTGACTGTCTTGGCCCTCACTTCTCTTCACATATCCACTCAATATTCCCCGTAGCATCTAATTCCTGTTGTTTTGCTTCTTTGTTCAGTGTGAAAACCATCTAACCACATTTGATTGTATTTTCATTCCCCAAGAAGACACTGACTGAGAAGGAGTAGCTACTTGCCAGCTGATGCTAGTATTATGTTACACAGTATAGTGTGCTGCTCCTTTAAAGGAGTAAATCAGCATTTTGGTTTATAATTCTGCTTCTTAAAAAATATGTTTAGCACTAATGAGCTTTTCAGAGCCTGATTATCTCTAGGAAAATGGGTGAAATCCTTTCTCTAACTGGGGAAAGTGAACACCCACACCCTGGTTCTAAATCTACTTTAGAACAGAAGTTATGGAAATGCCATGCTCCTGGGAGGAAGTCGAGAGTCAGTTATCCCCAGGTTATACTCCTGATATTCAGAAGTGGGGGGATTCCCTTAGAAGGAAGAGTCACCAAATGGTAAACACCAGTATCTACAATATCCATCCTCCAGAGACTGTATGTTATGCAGTGGTGCAAAGATACCTCCCCCAACATTGTTCAGTGTAATAATTCTCAGTAACTCAGATTTTTATGTAACTCTATTGCAAAAAGAAAATATTTTATAAAAGGTCTGTTTGTGGGATATTATTGATCTGGTGATTCTTAAAACTTACTAACCATAAAGCATCTCCCTATATAGTTCAATCGTCTTTGTTTTGATAAAATATATAATTCCTCTATGTGTGTATATCAGCAAGAACTCTATCTGCCAATGTAAGAGTAAAGGTTTTGGATGGTAGCTGGATAACTTTGCTTCACACTGATACAGGAAAATAAGTTCACATTGACATCTTTCTGTTCATCTTCCTCAACATCACACCTAGATAATTTAGAATAGCCACAGATCAGTCAGTAAGGACTAAACAAGAGTTATGATTTCACATATCTGTCACATCTTACTGCCCTGAGATACAATGAGGTTGATATCTAAATAAATCTAAATAAATATCATCCCTCCTCTCCATAAGAGTTCTGAAAAGTAGTGAGGAAATACAGCAACGACACGTGAAGCCAAATGATCACCTTACTTACCAACTAAAACACAGATGTGATGTATCTAATGAGTAAAAGCCATCTTGAGTGCCTTTTGGACCAATGACATTAGCTTGAGTGGGGTCAGGTAGGGAGAGGATATGTTGTTTCTGGAAGGATCAAATCTGAATTCTCTGGGTAGAAAGAGATCATTCAGGAGGAAAGCAGGTGGAGCTCTGCCAGAAACACCTGGGGACACCTGCTTTATTCTTCAAGTGACTCTGCCTTGGGGAAAGTGAACAAAGAATTGGACAGAGTCCCCTGCTCTTCCTATTTCCTTTCCCTTTTTAGAAAATTCTTGGCATTTGTCACAACCATGCTATTTCTAGCATATAAACCATTCAATAATTAAAAAATAAACCACTACATATCGGAGCATAATATATTCTGTCTACAAAAAAGAACTGACAAAAATAACCAAGTAAATCATATGAATGTGCCATGGCACAGTGAAAACAGAAAGGCAAAAAGAATGAGATAAGACGTTTAGAGACAGAAAGACTGAAACAGAGTCCTACTAAGCAATTCTGACACTAATGACATTTCTGTGGCATGCTTTCCTAGGGTCAGAACACTACTATTTTATTCACATTTCTTAGCATTTTCAAAAACCTCAAAAAGTCCACTGCTGTGCAAATTAGTAGGAAAAAAAGAACTTCAATACTCTATTTAAACGTCATTGTGGTATCTTCTAGAATTTACCAAATATCATGAAAAATAGTAGCCAAGAATTTGGTTTTAAAACATTTAAGACTCCAGATTTATAAGTCATTGTAGAATCTAAGGTTAATTTATTTTGTTCTGTGTGAAAGCTACAATTCTCAAAACATAAAGATGTATGTGCTTACTCAGTGTTTATTAGGCACTTAACTATAGCATAAGTTCTACTTTCAAATAATATTGATTCCTCTAGAGAAAGACACAAATCACTAAATATTAAATATTGAAAGATTTTATCAGATAGAGGTAATAAAGGACTGTGTCTACATCACAACCAAAAGTCAAGAGAATCAGCCAACTGTGCTTTAGGGAAGGCTTTTGCTTTTCAGTGTCTAACGGTGGCTTACATTTTATTTCTCATGTAATTTCAAGAAATGATTTTCAGAAGTATGTAGCAATAGTTTTGAGATGGCTTAACCTATTCACACTAACCTTTGCATACATTTCATTTAAATAAAGATATAATCTTATTAAAATAACATCATTAAAGTCCCTCAAAGCTACTCTATGCAGTCAAATACCCACTCTTATGCTACTGTACAAACAAGACCTTTGGCTCTACTGCTGTTAGTTGTCCCAATTGGTTGCTGAATCCGCACTGATTTTGGTTTTCCTCAGTTCAAAATCTATTCTAGGATTACTTATCAAAACTATTGTTTTTTTAACTTCTTGGCCACTTTCTCTTATTTTCTATCCTGATCTCGATATAAATTCTTTACAAATTTCTTGACAGTTTTTGGTTATCCTGGGCACCTAATAAAAATTCTATTTCATATTGTGAATAACACAAGTGTTGCCTTCAGCCATGTCACAAATATTAGATAGGTATTTTTAAGCATCCTTTGGAGGTTCTGCATAGAGGGAAAGTAAAAATCAGAGTGCATGACTTCACAATTAATAACTGAATTAGAAATTGTAACAGATCATGTTGATTCCTCAGGTCACCATGCTTGGTCAGAGCAGGTAACCAGAAGTAAGGGAAGTGGTCTCTAGCCAAGGTTGATAGTATTGCCAAGGAGGCCTCTCTGGCCTACATGGTAACACCTTGTACAGAAAGGGGTTTGGGGGGGGGAGAAGAAAAAAAGGGGAAAAGAAGGAGAGGGAGGGATCTTTAAGGCACTTTGATGATGGCATTATTAGTCTCAGACTAAGTTTACTAAATTGTGCTCAGATAACTATGTTTTACAAAATACCTTAAAGTTTTTTTGTAGAAAAAAAAAGAAATTGTAACAGAGATGGAAAGTTTCCCAAGTTCAGCTGCTCATTTTATCTATCTATCTATCTATCTATCTATCTATCTATCTATCTATGATAGAAACCTTTACAATTTTACCAAAGTGATTTTTTTACAAATTCACTTTGAATTCTCAGGATAAATGAATAAAAATAGAAATTATAGATTATTGCAACAGAAGAAATCAGATAAACATTTATCAATAAGACTTAAAACACAAATCTATATAATGTGTCATAAATATTTATAGAGGATGAAATTTTGTTTAATTCATAGGTTGCTGTGTCTAGTCTGCAGTGCAGGTAGGGCTTTTCACAAGCAGACAATTAACCAGTGACTGCATTTCACTATGCAAGACAGTATTACATAAGCATTACAGCTGGCAATCTAGAAGCATCGTATTGAAGACGGAGGTGCACGGCATGATCAAAAGGAAGCCTGATGGAATATCTTGACTATGTATTTTGTCTTGGAAAATATGTTTAAATGTAAAATTGGAGATAATTAAAATAATTGCCATTTTTCTCATTGTCATATTTTACATAACACACATATATATTGCATTGGAAAATACATGGTGGAAACAAATTGTTTGACTAGGGAACTACAGCAGACAACCCCTTTTAAATGGCAGACAAAAGTCAAGATGATTTCTTCTTGAAGGAAATCCTTCTGTCAGAGCACATGCAGTTGTGATCACATATGGACATTATTCACTAAAATATTTGTGACAACTCAGAGATTTCTGCCAGATATTTTGTTTTCCAATGAGTTTCATTGACTTCACATATGTGGAACATACACGCTTGTTTTTATTTGACATAAATGTAATTCTTCTGAACTTAGCCCAGAGGTATCTTTAATGGGAAATCCAATTTGAAACTTTTAGTGAAATAAATATATATTCTTTGTAATGTATTATTTTCCTGGAAGAATAAACATGCTTCTAAAAGTATCCTAGTTAATCTAAACTCACCTTTTTCTTTTATATGATCAATGAATTTAATTTCTGTATTCACATATGTACAGACATAATAAAACAAATATTTTGAGTGGTTATCATGAAACGAGAAGTGAAACTATAACAGTGAAAGAGCCAGTGTGGTTTTAGCCACACCACCCTTATATTACAGTAGAATTATGTGGGGAAAAGTCAATATATGCTATAAAGTAATAGAAAGAAATTGGTAAAGGATATATATGGCAATACATACTTACTAAGCGACAGTGCATTCATGAAATAGCTTTTAATTTTCCTCTGCTAATGTCTGTGTGCAATAATAGTTTTTAGACATCATCCATTGTTTTCTAATCACAATCAACTGAATCAACATGTGTCTAATGCTTTAACAACATATTAGTTATTGTTCTTGTAATCTGTCCTTATACTTATGGTTTTAATATTGACATATGGTTCTCTTTCCACCCAGAAGTGACTCAACCAGTATTTTTTAGATATGGGACAAAGGTTATAATGTATATCTAAAAAGAAATACATAGTCCTGATTGTTTTCTTTGAATTTTCGTCAGGCAATTGAGAGTCTCTTCTCACATTTCTTCTTCTCTGTTTTCATATTCTATGCTATGTGCGTTATGTATCTATTTTTTATTTTCATGGTTCAGGTTAAGTAATTTTAATTCACCTTTGTTAATGATTACTGAATTTTCGCTCCAGTGTGTTGAGTCTACTAATAAATTAAGTCATTGCTATTTTCAAAATCATACATTTCCAACACTTCCTTTGTGTCTACATTATGTTCACTTTCTTTCTGGCTCTCTGCTACAGGGGTCCATTTATTTCTCAATTAGGATGTATGATATGTTAAGAATGGTCACTTAAAATTCTCAATCAAAATGGTTCCCATATCTGAATTTGTCAGTATTGAATGAAGGAGAGAGACCCCTTGATACCCTTGATATCACTTTTGAAGAGTTGCAACTCTGGGTGGCTAACCCTTGAGTGAGAGCTCACACTTGGGTGTCCAGTCATTTTATCCAGTGCTTCTTCTTTTTAATGTCTGATCTCTGTAGCAATCTGCACTCTACTTCCATGCTGTATCAGTTATCTTAGCTGAATTTTGCATGGGCCTACACCTTGCCTCCTCTACAGGTATCAGACTTTCTCCAGCTTTTTGTTTAACTTTTGTTTTATTTTAACTCTAAAATGCAAGTTGTGAATTTAAAAATTTTCAGGATTTTCTCTGTAAGCATGAGAAAAATCTCATGCTGTTCTATATCTAGAAGCAGAAGAAGTTTAGATATCCACTAGACAAAATGGAAAAATATTTTTAAAAGAATCATAGATTACATCAAAGGCCTTAGTATATTTAGCAATTAATACTTTTTCACTCAGCAAACTTATGTATTAAAATAAAAACTGTTACAAATATTTCAAGTGAAATATTTCCCAATTATTTTTTAGTTTGTAATACTGGATATTCTTTCCACATTGCCATTGCAATTTCAATGAGTGCATTTTAATTGATTTCCATTTATTTATTGGCAGACTGTTCTTCCTCTGAGAATTTTGCCGAAGTTATAAATGAAAGCAATAGAAAACAGTATCAATGCCAACTCATAGAAGAGAGGCTAGTTGATTTTTTTTGTCTGTTTTCTTGTTTTCAAATAGTAACTTGCATTGTCTGTATGACTAGATCAAATGAAACCTATAAGGGAGGTGATGACCTCTGTTGAGATAGACTGATGGGAAGAAGAGCAAAAAAAAAAAAAAAAAGAAAATGGATGTTAAAAGCCAAAGAACACAGAGACAGAAACAAACTATCCCTTATATAACCTGCTTTATCTTACTGGTCTTCCACATGATTAGATAGTGACCAATATTGGACAGTGATAGAGCTGACATTTTTTTTTTTTAAAGTGACCCTTAACTAACTAGAAAGATCAGAGGTATCAGATATTGCTAGGAGTCTGGGGTCATCCTTGCAGATTTCCTGGGTGATTCCCTTGTGTCAGGTTTTTACTTGACCTCAAAATGCCCCCTTACCCCATTATAGTAGTCTCTTTCAGTACTCTCCCTCTCCATCCCCACAACGTGATTGCTTGTTCCCATTCCCATCCACCTCCTGTCCACTCACAAAATCTCTTCTATTATCCCCTCCCAGGGAGAACTGGGTGACTCCTCTTGAAGCCTCCTTGTTATCTAGTCTCTCTGGGTCTGTGGATTGTAGCATAGTTATTCTTTATTTTACAGGTAATATATAGTTATGAAGAGTACATACCATGTTTGTCTTTCTCAGTCTGGGTTATCTCATTCAACATGATTTTTTTCTAGTTCCCTCCATTTGCCTGAAATTTTCCTGGTGTCCTTGTACTTAACAGCTGAGTAATATTCCATTGTGGAAATGTACCACATTTTTAAAATCCATTTCTCAGTTAAGAGACATCTAGGTTGTTTCCGAGATTCTGGCTATTACAAATAAATGTGCTATGAACATAGCTGAGCAAGTGTCCTTATTGTATGACTGAACATTCTTTGAGTATATTCTCAAGAGTGGTATAGCTGGGTCTTGTGGTAGACTGATTCCCAGTTTTCAGAGAAACTGCTACACTGACTTCTAAAGTGGCTGTAGAAGTTTGCACACTTACCAGCAATGAGGGAATGCTCCCCTTGCTCTATATCCTGTCCAGCATGAGCTGTCACTTGTACTTTTGATCTTAGCCATTTTGACAGGTGTAAGATGGAATCTCAGAGTCATTTTGATTTGCATTTTTCTCATGGCTAAGGGTGCTGAACTTCTCCTTAAGTTTCTCGGCTATTAGAGATTCTTCTGCTGAGAATTATCTGTTTAGATCTGTACCCAACTTTTTAACTGGATTATTTCATTTTTTGATATCTAGTTTCTTGAGTTCTTTATATATTTTGGAAGTCAGTCCTTTGTCAGATATGGTGTTGGTGAAGATCTTTTTTTCCCATTCTGTATGCTGCAATTTTGTCCTATTGATGGTGTTCTTGCCTTACAGAAACTTCAATTTCATGAGGTCTCATTTATTAATTGTCAATCTTAGTGCCTGTGCTATTTGTGTTCTGTTTAAGAGGAAACCTCATCCAACTACTGAGGGATCTGGATGCAGAGATCCATGACTAGGCCCCGGGTAGATCTCTGGGAGTCCAATTAGCGAGAATGAGGAGGGTTTATATGAGCGAGAATTGTCGAGACCAAGGTTGGATAAAGCACAGAGACAAATAGCCAAACGAACCTAAACACATGAAATATGAACCAATGGCTGAGGGGTCACCAACTGGATCAGGCCCTCTGAGTGGGTGAGACAGTTGATTGGCCTGATCTGTTTGGGAGGCATCCAGGCAGTGGCACCAGGTCCTGTGCTCATTGCATGAGTCGGCTGTTTGAAACCTGGGGCCTATGCAGGGTCCCTTGGCTCGGCCTGGGAGGAGGGTACTGGACCTGCCTGGACTGAGTCCACCAGGTTGATCTCAGTCCATGGGGAAGGCTTTGCCCTGGAGGAGATTGGAATGGGGGGTGGACTGGGGGGAAGGTGAGGGGGAAGAACAAGGGAATCTGTGGCTGATATGTAGAACTGAATTGTATTGCAAAATAAAAATTAAAAAAAAAAAGAGGTTGTCTCCTGTGCCAATGTATTTGAAATTATTTCCTATTTTCTCTTCTGTCAGTTTTAGTGTATCTGGATTTATGGTGAGGTCTTAGTGACCATCTCCTGTGGCCATATTGGTATCTAGCCCAATTGTCATCAGAGAGGCATCATCTGGCAACTGATGGAAACAGATGTAAACCCACAGTCAAACATTGGATGGAGTTCAGGAATCCTGCAGAAGAGGAAGAGCAAGGATTGTAGGCGTCAAGAAGGGTCAAGGACACCACAAGAAAACCTGTAGAATCAACTAACCTGGCTCATAGGGGCTCACAGAGACTGTCTGCATAGGACTGACCTAGGTACTTTGCATATATGTGGTGTGTCTGACTCTTTTATTGGCTTTTGGGACCGTACTCATTATACTAGGTTGCCTTGCCCAGTATTAATACATGAAGAGTTGCTTAGCCTTACTGAAACTTGATATGCCATGATTTGTTGATATCCATGAAAGACCTGAACTTTCCTAAACAGAAATAAAGGAGGAGCAGATCGAAGGGTGGGAGCAGACAGGGGGTATGAGGGGAAGGACTGGGAGGAGAGAAGGCAGGGGAAACTGCAGTCGATATAAAATAAATAAATAAATATATTTATTTTAAAAGGAAAGATATGGAGTTCTGTTAAGATAAAAGAAAAAGAAAATTGATAAAAGTTTACTTATGATTTGTTTCTGTACACGATTGTGGATTATCGTGGCATTCGTCAAAGTGAATTGTGCAGTTAGCCTAATAGTCAGGCATCAAAACTACTGTGTTTTTTTGAAATAGAGAGTATGTTTTCCTCTTTTCTTTTCTTTTTTTTTTCTTTTTTGAAAGTATTTCAATAGTGATTTGGGGTTTTGCTTCCTAAATTTAACTTAAGAGATAGGTGAGACATGTCAGAATGGCTATAATCAAAAACATTGATGACAGCTCATGTTGGAGAGGATGAGGAGCAACGGGAACACTCCTCCACTGTTGGTGGGAGTGCAAACTTGTACAGCCACTTTGGAAATCAGTGTGGTGGTTTCTTAGAAAATTAGGAATCAATCTACCTCAAGATCCAGCTATACCACTCTTAGGCATATATCCAAGGAATGCTCTATCATACCACAAGGACACATGCTCAACTATGTTCATAGCAGCATTATTTGTAATAGCCAGAACCTGGAAACTACATAGATGCCCCTCAACCAAAGAATGGATAAAGAAAATGTGATACATATACACAATGGAGTACTACTCAGCAGTAAAAAAAAAATGACATCATGAAATTTGCAGGCAAATGGATGGAACTAGAAAATATCATCCTGAGTGAGGTAACCCAGACTCAGGACAAACATGGTACGTACTCACTCGTAAGTGGATACTAGATGTAAAGCAAAAGATAACCAGACTACAACCCATAGCTCCAGAGAAGTTAGTTAACAAGGAGGACCCTAAGAGTGACACATGGATCACCCTGTGAAGGAGAAATAAATGAGATCTCCATGAGCAAACTGGGGGTGATGGGGCAATGGAGGGTAGGGGATGGGGATGAAAACATAAAGGAATGGGATATTCAAGCTGGAACAGGGACAGAGTAGTAGAACAAGGAAAAAGACACCATGATAGGTGGAGACATCATGGGAATAGGGAGAAACAGGCTGTTAGGGAAGTTCCCAGGAATCCACAAGGATGACCCCAGCTTAGACTACTAGCAATAGTGGAGAGACTACCTCAACTGACCTACTTCAGTAATCAGATTGGTGACCCTAACTGTCATCATAGAACCTTCATCCAGTAACTAATGGAAACAGATACAGAGATTCACGGCCTGGCACTAGGCCGAGCTCCAGGGGTCCAGTAGATGAGAGAGAGGAGGGATTCTATGAGCAAGGGATATCAAGATCATGATGGGGAAACGTACAGAGACAACCAGGCCAAAGTAGTAGGAACTCAGGAATTTTGGACCAATAGCTGTGGAGCCCCCATGGGACTGGACTAGGCCTTCTGCATAGGCAAGACAGTTGTTTAGCTTGAACTGGTTAGGGGGCCCTTTGGCAGTGGGATCAGGATCTGTCCCTGGTGCATGAGAAGTCTTTTGGGAGCCCAGTGCCTATAGTGGGACACCTTGCTCAGCCTTGGTGCAGGAGGAGGGGCTTGGACCTGCCTCAACTGAATGCACCAGATTCTGCTGACTCCCCATGGGAAGCCTTGCCTTGGAAGAGGTGGGAATAGGGGGTGGGTTACGGGGGAAGGTTGGAGGGTGGAAGGAGGGAGGAGAGGGGGGATCTATGGTTGGTATGTTAAATGAATAGAAGTTTTCTTAATAAGAAAAAAAAGAAAACAAAAAAAAGAGATTGGTGAGAAAATTAAAAGTAATTAAAAATATTTTAAAAAATATTGTCTTTGCAGTCTCCTTTTCTTTGTCATAAACAGTGATTGGTCTTGGTTTTTCAGCCAAAAGAAAAGCTAACACAAAATTTGGCACAATGAGACAAGTTGATTTTCAAAATTCGATTAAAGGTAAGCAGATAAACTAATTGTCTATGATTCCCCAACTGGTTCTTTATGTATACTTTCAGACTTTACAAAATGAGAGATTCAGGTTTTTTTCTTTATATTATTACTAATTATTCCTATATTATTATTACTATATTATTATTATAGATGTCTGTTTGCATTCTAATGAGAGAGGAAGAACAGGTGTAGATGGGGGTGGGGGAGTATCAGGTCTAAAGCTCTCCTTCCCCAAAATGGCAGTGTTGGTGACACTGTACAGAAGGACTTTGGCTGGGTAAATAGAAGAATTGTTTTCAGACAAGCAAGCCTAAAGCTTACCAAAGCAAATCTCTTAAGGTGGTTTCTGGTCTCCAGGAGCATTCCTTCATCTTCTAGGAACTCCCCTTAACCTTTCCCCAGAGGTCAACTACCTCTGGCAGGGGCACATGGCTGTATCAGCTCTGATCCCCACCCTGTTGACTATCATTTAATATCTTGCTTCTACATCATTTTTCTCATCCACCCCTCCACCCTGCTCATGGCCTTGGCACTTTGATCCTCAATAAATCTTACTTTCTGCCCACAGAGTTGTCTAGTTCTGTAGTTTCTCTTCACCATTGTTTATAGGGAGGATCTGAGAGGAGTTAGGGAAGGAGAAACTGTAGTCAGAACATAATGTGTGAAAAAAAAATCTGTTTTTAATAAAATAAGGTAATGGACTAATTTCTTTGAGAATGGAGATTTCAGGTCAGCCTAATTTTGATTCTGGGACATGATTACTAGTAATCAGTCTTACATGGGTCTACTGTAAAAGAGCATGGATTAGAAAGAAATACAAAATGTTGATTTATAGGGAAATGAACATTAACCAGCTAGTGCTACAGCAAGGCTGGTGCTGGAAGAGGCTGCAACTGTTAAGGAGATTATCATCACAAGGAGTTGCCAGGGTTGATGTAGAATAAAGGGAAAAGTGATTCCTGGGCAAGCCCTACCCACATAAGCTTCAGACTTGAGAGAGGAAAAGGTCTAAAGTATTTTCTGCTTCTGAAAGGCAACAAGCAAACGCTGCAGCAGATATAGTACAAGGGGTTGAAGTTGCATCCCAAGCAAGCAGTTGAGCTTGGCAGAGTTATCCATGTGGGAATGATGGATCTGTAAATGGGTTCTAGACTCTTTTTCCACAGTTTCAGGGAGTCACCAAGGCCAGACAATGTGTGAGACAGGCTCTACATGGGATTCCTAAGAGGCCATTGTATGAATATGTGAAAATGAATCCTCAGTTGCATTGGCAACCTTAAAATATTGGAGATCCAACTAATGGATGTTTGGCAAGAAGAGCTGCCCAGGAGGAACAGAGCCAACCCCAGGATGAGAGATGTATATTCCAAACAGCAAACCTGGAACATCAGAGCCATCTAATCCCTTTGACATTGTAGATGGAGCTGGAAAACTTGCTGTTTGCCCTGCTGCATTTTGGCAAGTTATTTCCCCACAATGACCCTACACTGGCTAATTTTATGTCAATTTGACACAAGCTATAGTCATCTGAGAGGAGGGAGCCTTGATTAAGAAAGTGCCTCAGAATTTCTAACTATAAGCAGATAAGCCTCTAGGGCATTTTTCTTAATTAGTGGTCAGCAGAGGAGGGGCCAGCCTATTTTGTCTGAGGACAATTCTTGGCTGGTGGTCCTGGGTTCTATAAGAAAGCAGGCTGAGCTAGAAATGGGGAGCAAGCTAGTAAGCAGCACTCCTCCATGCCCTCTGTGTCAGCTCCTGCCTCCAGGCACCTGCCTTTCCTGAGTTCCTGCCCTGACTTCTTCCAGTGAAGAAAGTAAGGTAGTATGCAAACCAAATAAATCCTTTTTTCTCTAAGTTTCTTTGGTCATGACATGTCATCACAACAATAGAAACCTTAACTAAGACAACCTCCATTCCTCCATATTGGAATGGTACATTCTGTTTCATTATATGTTTAAAGTATGTAATTTGCTTTCTTATTTTACAGAGACTTAATAGTTATCTGATTGCCTTGAGTCTCAGAAGAGACTGGATTTTGAATTTTTGAACAGTGATTAGACTATGGACATTTGGAATTGGACTAAGTGTATTTGCATTATGACATGGTCACAAGTCAATGGAGGCTAGGAAGTACAATGCAGTGGTTTGAATGAGATGGTTGAGGCATTTTGAATACTTGGTCCCAAGTTGCTATCTCTCTTTGAGGAGGTTTTGGAGCTGTGGCCTTAAAGGAGGGAATATGCCACTTGAGTAGGCTTCGAGAGCTTAAAGACCCATGCTATCTGGAGTTTGATGTCTGTGTTTCCTGCTTGTAGGTTAAGATGAAAACCCTCTGCTTCTATTTCAGCTGCATTGTCTTTGGGCATGCTGCCACACTTTGCTGCCATGACAGAATCTTATCCCTCAGGAGCCGTGGACTAATAAGCCTTTCCTTCCATAAATTGCCTTGGCCATGGTGTTTTATCATAGCAATAGAAAAGTAACTAATAAATCATTTCTGGGAGTTTTTAATTTCAGTAACTTCATTGGGTCAAATATATTACCAACTGCTAGATGCATCATTCTACCATGTGTAACTAAGGAAACAAAAACTACTGATTTAGCCATGATGGATATGATTTTCGATACTTATTCCAGTTTCACAGATAACAAATAATTCTAAAAATATATTTCAATTGTTAAAATATGGTGACTGTAAACTCTGACAATGTGAGAGACCTGGAAGACTGTGGGAGCAGCACTAATATAAGATTTTAGCACTGAATTTAACCAGATAAGGTAGAGACCCAAGTCAATACACCACAGGACAGTCATGTTTTGATAAAGGGACAGGAAAAGAAAGATACATTCCAGCAGCTTCACAAGGTTGACTAACCACAGCTTTATTTAGAACAAGCTATCTTCTTTGAACAACTTGTTTCAGCAATGTTTATTTAAAGAGGTCACTATTTGAAGTTAGCATACTACATTCCATAGCTGTTAACCTTCCAGAAAAATAACTTACTCTGAGAAAAGTTAGCAAAGGTGGCAAAAAAAATCTATGAGAAAACCTTTTTCAGGATAAACAAACATAGGTCAGAATACAGCTGGACTAAAGATACAGAAGAGATGAAGTAAAATACAAATAATTGTACAATAATGAGCACTAACACCAGTAAAAAGAGAAGAGCATTCGTACTTGTCTATGTAAAGCTGCCCTGCCAGTAAAGATCTCCCTAGTTCATGGTGGGAATAACTTTCCTCATTTCTAGTCAGAACACAGCGGCAGTAAAGAAAACAAATAGAAAGAGTAGATGCGGACTCTGAGTTCTACAACAGCCAATGTAACCCCAGATGTCAGAGCTCACAGTTAAATTATAGGGAGTGGATCTTTCTTTCTAATTGAGCTTCAGGTTACATTTAACAATAATGTCACTACTTTTTACCTCAAAAACAAAACAAAACAAAACAAAAACCTCAAGTGCCCATCACTTGCATAAACAGAAATTTGCAGATTATAGTGTCTACTTCTCATTAATACACTAGATAAGTTAGGTAAAAGTTTCTACATCTATTAGTTTTATTTGAAGGGAATTTAACTCTCAAAATAAATTTTACTAGAGTTTCTGTGTGATTTTGTGCTCAAAGTTCCAACACAATTAAGTTGGCCTGAGGTACCACTATGCATTTTATGTAAATTGATATTGTATCTTAAAGATATCAAATAACTTTCATAAGAATAAAGAGCTATTAGGTAGAAAAAATACCAGTCCATTTCAGGTTACCTCAAATTTAAGCTAAAACCTGTGAGCCAAGGCATGACTGTAGGGGAACACTGAGCCTAAAGAGCTATCCTGTAGCGTTATAAGACTACTGAAAATAATTTTTCTCAAATTTTCCATATTTACTTTGAGTGGATTTAATGTATGTGAGAAATTAAGTTCCATGTGTTCCATGTAATGTTCAACATGAGCCTATAAAACAGATACCTTTGTAATTTCTCACTCAGGCTCTTGCCGGTATATCATGGATGTAGGATGTCACTCACTTTTGACATTAGGTGCTTGGCTTCTTTCTATAAACATAATACTTCAAGTAGAACTTTTACCTAAGATTTTGAAAGATTTTTGAGCTCTTTATTTTAAAATATTTGTTTTAACTGATGAATAACTTAAGACTATCTCCCATTTTGTCTATCCTCATGTAGTTTTGCAGTGTGCATTTTATAATCAAAACTCAGTGAGTACAATTTCAGAAATCTAAATTTTGTGGAGTAGAATTGTATTTATCATCTCGACTCAAGTTAAAATTTATGACCAACAACCCATGTGTCAATAAATCTTACTGTTATTTACACATTTTTCTTTTGATAAATAAGGTATATCAGTTATTTACATGAATGTCAACATCTTCAATAGACGTGAGATGAGTATACGAAGTAGAAACATACTATAGAAAATTACTTCATATAGTCATCACTGTTGCTTGACCATCCATCTGCCAAAGGCAACAGTAATCCTGAGAACAGTAACTAACACATTGATATAACAACTGTTCTTTAGGAACATGCAAAAAATAAAAAAAAGAAAGACAATGAAATGGACAAAGCCTATTGTGCACAATAATGATATACTAAAGATGAACAAAACAACAGGGGCAATTTTTTTGTTGAAAAAGATGACAATAATTTCAAGTTTGGGCTTCTTGACAGTCCTATGATGACTAAGCTTCTGTCTTCATAGAGCAAAACAACTATGAGAGTACATAAAGATAATGTCTGTGTTCCAATAGAACATCATTTGTGAAGACAAGTGGTGATTGGGAATTTGATTGTCAGCCATAATTTGCTTTTTTCCTGATGTAATGCAAGAAATGTGAATATAAAAAGTTAGGTGGGGGTGATGTATGATATGCTGTGATATTTAACTCAACCAACAAAGAAAATAATTAATCTAGATAAAAGTGTCTGAGACATTGCTTTTCAAACAGAGGGTATGGAGTTTCAAAAGTTCTGAGATGGGAGCCATTCAGAATCTTCAAAGATGAATGACTACAATTGTTCTATGGACAGGAATGAACAAGATTGAAAAGCACCATGATTGGAGCCACAGCCTCATATAAATCAGAGTAAGGATAACCTCCTTTATTCTCAGGAAGGACAAACTTATAGGGTGACTTTGATAAAAGTTAAAGTGGTTTATCCCACATTTCATATTTGTTTTGTAGAAGAATTTGAAGGGACTGAGAGCTTTGATGTTTAGTATGAGTGGAAAAGAAAAACTATGTGTGAGAGATGTGGCTTTATCAACTGGGATGGTAAAGACTGTAGGAAGTGTGGGACCTTGTGAGGTGGTATACAGACACAATTGCTCAGTGTTAAACCAACATGTTAGACATATCATGTTTGAGACATATATGAAGAAATAAGAAGGACAACAATTGGTGCCATATTTTCCCTCAGTTTCCTGACTGATAGCAACTTTGTCATAAGAAATATGACAATGCTGAGAATAGAAACCAGAAGCTCAATTTACTTATATAATTTGTTTGGGTCCATATTTAACACTACTTTGAAACTGTTAAATAAGATATAAAGACAAGGGATACATGGAAAGATTATTATTTAATTGCTTTCCTGCTTACCATTCTCAGTTGCATAACAAAAAACATAACAGCAGACACAAGAGTTGTGAAAAATAAGGGACAATGTGAAAATGAATTTAGCTGATTTAATGAAATTATTATTTTATTTAAGAAATATTATAAGCCCAAACTGATAATCAGAATCTAGTAATTAAATTAATATCCAAAAATCAACATATTTTTCAAAGCAATGTATATAATTTATTTATTTAGGGACAGGGTTGCTGTAGGCAGTCCAGGCTGGCCTTGGACTCATGACATAGTTCACATGGGCTCTGCCTCACAATCTTTGTCTCTCAGCTGACTGTTGGGATTGCAGATATATGCCACCACTTCTGGTCTCATAACATCTTAAACAGTTACTGTGCTACTTTTTAAAGATAAAGTGGGTAGTTTCTCAACTTGAACTCTTTGTTAAACTCTCCACCCTCAAAATACATGAGAAAAAAATGATTTGATTATCATCTCATATATTTCAGTGGCAGTTTTTCTTTTGCAAAATCTTACAAGACAAATATTGTCTAGACCATAAAAAGAGTCTAACACTGGAATAAAAGCGAGAGAATAAACTACAATATGGATAATTTGTCACTATTTATATATATTCTGTGATATTTGCTTTATCTATTATTATTCTAGTGTATTACCTGAATAGTTTACAAACTGAAGTGATGATTTATGTTTTTCCTTCCTAGTAGAAAAAAAAATGCTAGTGGAAATTTCATTTATATTGTAATTTAAAAGTGGATTTTACTTTCAATTGTACCCAGAGTTTACTTTGGTGTTTTCAGAATGTATTTTGAAGACCATTTATTCAGTTAAATTTGAGAATGGAAACATGCTGGGACTTTTATCCCACTTGGTAAGCAGCCATCCTGTAGTTTTATCCAAGTTTCCCCATGAAAATGCCAATCGGGAATAGAACTGACAAATATATTCAATCAAAGATGGAATTTTTTTGCTCTTAAGTTGCAAATGGCCTCATTAAAATAAAAACACTTCCTCAGGGACTGCATAAAGCAGAGTATTGGTACCTAAATGGTATTTATGACCAAGCTAAATGTAAAATGAATTAAAATTTAAAGGATTGTCGTCAGGTAGGCCACAGACATCTGTAGAGCAATGTCCATTAAGAAGATGGAAGAAACAGCAGTCCCAAATGACGGGCCATGTCAGGTTAGTGGGCAGCCGCACCTCTGCACTGAGTGCCACAGCAAATGAGAAACACATTGCCCAAGGGGGAAAGGACTTAGAAATATTTACTTTAAACTATGAAATAAAAGCATGAAACCAACATTTTGGAATTCATATCCATCATTGTCATCAAAGTCAAGTCAGAAGAAAGAGAAAAATAAGATGTGGATTGATAATAAATAACCTCACATGTGTGTTTACACATACTGTATATACTCCAACTCATGACTATTTATAGAACCAACATAAAGTGTAATCTTTTAAAAGTATAATTATGCCCATGGTACTGTAACCAAAGAGAGGAACTCATGCCAGCCTACAAATAAAGACCTTATTTAACAAACAACAACAAAAAAATGGATGAAACCTATAGGGTGCTAATTCACCAATATTCTTTTCAGAGTGTGAGTGAGTCATCAAGCCAGTTTCTATTTTTATCATATTTTTGCATCACAAACTTTCTGTGCATGCATTGTTTTTATGTTGCATGTGTCTTGTAAAAATCCACCATTCTTTTCTTCTTTTTTTTTTTAATGATCATCAAATGCTTTTAAATGATGAATCACAGAAACAGGAAGTTTTCTTCATTAATTGAAAGGCACCAAGTGATCCTTTATAATCATTCTTATTCTGTGTCTCTCTTAAGTGTTCCTTTGTATTATTTCTCTGTCTCTCATTTATTGAATAAGAAGCACCCGCACAAGTGTTCATATATAGTATTTTTAACATACTGACTTGGGAAATTAACTTTGACATTTGATTTAAAAATTATAGTTGAAGCTGTTAATGGAAATATTATCCCCCTCTGAATATTTTCATAAGCCAACCATAACAGTCTCCCACGCTATGGTTTTTTATATTGTTCAAAACTGACATGTTTTTCCTAGTAAGTTTGTAAATCATTTTCCAGTCTCAGAATGTAATACATTGACCCACATTGGGAAAACCTCTTCAGTCTTACCTCTTTAGTTAGTGCAAAGCTATCATCAGTAAAAATCTAGAGCATGTCTCTGAAAACCTCTGAAGTCATGTAATACACCATGAAGTTATAAGTTACATACAATATTTTCAATAGGATTTGGTTCAAACATGCGGTGGACTAAGATCAAGTGTAGTAGTCCAATGGATAGTAGACTATTCCTCAATCAGTAGTCTTAGGCATCCATGAGGAATATAAAGAGAAATAAAATAGGATAAACTGAAGTCCAAGCTAGTGTAGTGAATTTGATAGCTGAGTATGGAGATTTGGATCCCAACGCTCTATAGGCTGAGGGAAGGGCATTCAGGCTTAAGGCCAGAATGAGATACAAAGACTGAGTCTGAGGCCAACCTGGAATACATAGCAAGGCAATGTTTCACAAAGACAAAAATAAGGTGAGTAAAGAAGAGGAAGGAGGAGGAATAGGAGAAAGAAGAGGAGGAGGAGGGAGGACATGAAGAGAAGAAGAGAAGGGAAGGGAAGACAAAGAGGAGGAAGAGGAAGGATTGGGAAAAACTCTGGAATCTTCATATAGAGTGCATGGAATTTTTAAAATCTTGAATTCCATGATTCTCAGAAATTTGTTCCACTGATTTGCCCTCACATCTAAGGACCTATGTTGTGGTACAGAGGAGCTTTTGTAATGTATATTCTTTGTGCTATGGTAGAAGCATATTCTGGGGGTTGTTACAACTCTCATTATCAAGTACTTGACTTCTTTGTTTTCACAATTGTACTTTGCTCTTAGTTATCATTGAAGGTTAATATGAAATCAAACCATACAGATGATAGTTAAAAAAACAGTTAAAGATGCATTGACTCACTAAATAACAAGTCAAGATTCAAAATCCAACCAAAGACAGTCTCTCAAGGAACTATGAATCATGCCCTACAAAGCTAGCTTCCTACTCCACATGCATAGGACTCATCTTCCCAACTAATTGAGATGTGAAGGCGTATTCAAACTGTATATTCATCATTTTATTTCCTCTTAAGCAAGCTACCTATAACAGCAAGAGATGCTTAATGTTTTCCCAAAACTTTTTGGCACTAAATGTGATGTTTTTATGAACTATCAAAAATAATGCTAACATACAGATTTCTCACTAGATTTAGGTTGTATCAAATCATGAGTGTTTGACGATGAAAAGTTTTTAACCTTCTCTAGCACCCCCTGAGTCATAAAGGAATCATCTAAGATTGATTTGTTGGAGAGATTTGACAACCTCAGATAATGTAGAGTTGAATTTCTTTCAGCATGCCATATCTAGACATTGCAATCTAAAACAATTAAATTGCTTGAGATATACTTATTTATCAATCTTTCTTAAGAATGTGCAATAAAATGTGGATAATTTTGTATCTAAATAAAATGAATATAAGGACTAGATGTCCATTCATAAAAAAACAATCCACAAGCAACTAGCTATGCTTTGAAACATTTCCCTGCTGACTCCAAATCTATTTAATTTTGAGAAAAGAAATTTAAACATAAAACTATCCACTACATATAAATTTCCTTACTAGTGTTCAGGATCATGCTTACACTTGGGTGCAAACAATGGAGTCAGTGATTTTTGGTAAGTGACTAACTGGGCTCCAGTAATATGGAGCTGGTTGCCACCCCATGAGAAGTACAGCATTTCCCTACAGTGTCAAGTAAGAGACTATGGTGCTCTGAATGAAAATGGCCCCAGTAGGGTCAGAGGAAGTTCCATTATTTGAAAGGATTAAGACATGTGGTGTTGGGCTGGAGAGATGGCTCAGGGGTTAAGAGCACTGGCTGCTCTTCCAAAGGTCCTGAGTTCAATTCCTAGCAACCACATGGTGGCTAACAACCATTTGTAGTGAGATCTGGTGCCCTCTTCTGGCCTGCAGGGATACATCCAGGCAGAACACTGTTTCCAAAATAAATAAATGTTTAAAAAAAAAAAAGAAAAATGTTGCCATCACTTTAAAAAAAAAAAAAAAAAAAAGACATGTGGTGTTGTTAGAGTATGTGTGGCCTTCTTGGAGGAAGTGTCACTGGAGATGGGTGTTGAGGTTTTAGAAGCTCCAGCAAGGCCCAGTTGGCTCACTCTCCTCCTATTACCTGCTGGTGTTCATTCAGAACTCTCAGCTACCTCTCTAGCACTATGTCTGTGTGCATGCCACCATACTTCCTGCCATGACAACAATGGACTAAACCTCTGTACTGAAATCCAGCCCCAATTAAATGTTTTCTTTTTTAATGAGTGGTCATGGTGTTTCTTCACAACAATGGGAAATTTACTAAGACAGAAACTGAAAAGGCTACCCTATCTAAAATTTCAGAGAAATAAATTGTTTCTAAATATAATAAAAGACAGTAAGGTTTTTCCAAGGGGGAAAAGGAAGCCTAACATGTCTTCCATATTTTTCTTCAGCATTTACTATGGGCAGTCTTATACATTATGAGACAATATGAGTGAAGAAAGAACCATGGTTCGTTTAAAGATGATCACTCAAAGTTGATCTCTTAGTCTTAAATCAACACACCCATAGCACTAATGTTCCTGTTTATACCGGCTGTGTGTTGTATTATTGTTACCTTGCAACTCTGTGAAAACACCTGTGAGAGATTAACTAGGGTAGCATCACCCTCTAGCTGGGATATTGGATAAATCAAAAGGGCAAAGCTGGTTGAGTCACAGAGGTCATTGCTCTTTGCCTCTTCACTACGACTGCAATGTGAGCTGCTGCCTAAAACTTTTTCCAGGGGGACTTCCCTGTCATGATAGACTGAAACCTCCTCCCTTAAGTTACTTATGTTAGGGTATTTTATCATATCAAGTGGAAAAGTAACTAAAACAGCATCCTTTCAGCTATTATACATCAGTAGAGAGAAATTAGTTAAGTGTTGGATATTTCGCTGCCCATTAATGTGTACTTATTGAAAATTATTTTTCTCTAAATTTCACTTCTGTGTATGGAACTGATTGGGGCAGGATTAGTAAGTACGTTCTTCATGAAAGCAGTAATAGAGTTTGATCTGCAGTGACAAGTAAGTGACATTATCATTCTCACGTTTTTTTTTATAAAGAAAATCTTAAAATGTTAAAAATACAAAAGTGTCGATGTGTAACATTCAGTCTCCAAGTGCCTCCTGAAAGCTGAGGGTTTGGATTGACTAGGGCACACCTGGAGTTAGCCCCAAGGTTTGGGGTCCATTTCCAGGCCAAAACCTAAGTTTCCAGTTCAGGGCTTCCAGATTCCATTAAGGTTCCCATGAATCAGGCAGGGCTAATTCAGTCCTGAACCATCAATCACACTCACTCCATTTTGTGAGTAGGAGTGATTGATGGTCTTCTACTGTTCATGGCTGACCTAGATGTAGGAAGCAGACCTGAGCACGATGCCTCATGTGTGAGTGGCTTATTTGGAATCAGTCAACTGAAAGAAACTCTCCTGTGCCTTCCCTCCCTCCTCACTAAGACAAACCCACATCCTTCATGTATTTCCTGTTGTCTCTCACTGGTTTGGAACTAGCATCATTCCCCTCATCCTGTCGCTTTCAAAGCCTATCTGCATGTCTTGCACCCCTGCACTTACCTTACAGCCCTCAGAGCACTGAGACCTCCATATTTTTTCACTTGATCTTTCTTTTGTAAATTCTGTCTGCTCATTTGTCAACTCTTCTACCCTCTTCCATACTGGGGAAAAGGCAGGAGTTGTTCTTTTCCTTGCTGCTTTCTCACACATTTGTGACAAGAGAGAGAGAGAGAAAAGCAATGTAATTTTAACTGTCCTTTCCTTTCTCACATCGTTCTTTCAAGCATGGGGATGGGGGGCTGCGGCAGGGAGGGCATGCAGCCTCTGATTGTGAATTATGGGTTTTGTTTGCAGTGTTTGAAGCTGTCTGTTTTTCCTTCTTGAGAATATTCATGTTCTGTATCAGAGAACAGTGTGGCATGTTGTTGCTGTCATCATTATCTTTTAGCCAAGGACCACCACTGCTGTTACAGCTTCCCCAAGGAAATATCTCCCACTCATTTCTGTGATAAGGGGCTTCCTCCTGTCCTCACACTCATAGAACCTACATTGGCAGCTAGTGTTGTCAAAGGGAAGCTATTTTTTTCCCACTATTTTCTGGGTTGTTATTTTCATCCAAATCAGTGAAGTTGTAAAAACTGTTCTAGAAATGTTTAGAGAAGTTGCCAAAGTTCACAAATGGGAAGCAACACTAAAAGCATTTGTTTTCATCCTTTCTCTTCATTGGTGAAGAGAAAAACAGAGGGTTGCTCTTTCCTGTTTTGGGAAATTTCATGGTTACAAAGGACAGTCACCATACATATTAATAGAATATAAGAGAAACGAGAAAGCACAATCTCATTGATAACTCAGAAAAAAGTGGCTGGTGATTACCCATAGGGGTAGAAATAAAGGACAGCCTTCTTTAACAATTACTGTAACTCATTTGAACTGCAGTCAATTGAATCCTTAGACACACATGATATGATAATCAGAGAAGAATGTTATAAAATATAAAATATATCTGTGTGAGTATATGCACTATGTGTGTATATGGTGAGATGCATTTTGAAAGCTCAATATTTTGCTCAAATAAAAACATGAGAACAGATTCTCTTCTAAATTTAGCTGAATCCCTCAGAGGAGGGAAATATTTTTAGGCAGTTTTATAATTGTATAATCTTTGTCTTAGCCACAAATACAATAAAACGTGTTCTATGGTATTTTGCAAATTGTATTTCTTTTTGTTTTCTGATTTAATTTATTCTTCATTGCAAAGGTCAGTAAATAACATAACGACATGTTTTGAAAGAAATTAGTTAAGTAGTCCATGTTACATTTAATCCTGTCAAATTTTTAAATAAAAGTTGGCCAGTAAAGCTGGCAGGCTCTAGGTTTGGGGAACTGAGATGGGAATGGAGGAGAATGCAGGGTGATGAGAGAGAGGCATTATACTTTTGCCAAGTGGAAGCATCTTATATGTGGCCTTTTTTTGTTCTCATGACAGCAGGAATAAATTGCCATTTATTCTAGCACAGTGTGCCTGACATCCTAAGAAGTTCCTTACTCTGAAGAGAGGGTCAGCACAATGACTTCAGGTGGAGGAGGCAGCCCATCATGAACAGACCTTCTGTCTCCTCATGTCATACTACATGTATTGACACAGAAGTAGTGTTTTGTGAATTATTGTTGAATCATAAAAGTAATCTTTTGTTGTGAGTCATATAAGTACTAAGATCAGGAAAAACATTTGACGCCTGGTTAGAACAATGAGATGCTTTAAAAATGAGGAGAAAGAAATAAAATTTCTACCATAATATCCTAAAGATTAGGTGGCAACAATCCTCCCTGATGGGAAATAAGACTGGACTGTCTTTCTGAGCAATAAAAGTATTTTATTCTGTTGTAGGAACTAAAGCTGCATGTGTCTTACAGGACAGGGCCCATCATGGGTATAAACAAGCAAAACTGAGGGAACTAGCTAGTTTTTTTAACCCATATACCGGAATGCATTTATTAATGTTACTTGGTGAGATGATTTTTAAGCAAAGAATATGTTGGTGAGATATGATTACTTTTATACTACAGACAGGCAGATGCATATCAAATGGACATAAACATCAGAGAGTAGATAAGAAAATATTGGCCTTGCCTCAAATGAGATGGAAAGAAAGATAGACAATGGTTATTTATCAGAAATGTAGTGGAAAGAAATCAGGGCCAGGTATGCAGAACCTCCAGGGACTATAGTTGTAAGCAAATGAACAGTAAAATTTTAGATGCACATTATTGAAATGCTGCTGTGCTTGGTTAAATAAACAACTAATAAAAATATATGGGAGTTTTAAATGCAAATATGTTGTTGATTATTACCTACAAATAAAGGGCAATTTAACACATTTTAAAGTTAATATACATTATGATTACCAGAAAACACCAGTTGGAAAAATTTCTGAACTGCCTTAAGTCCATATGTAAAAGCTCCTGCAGCTTTGAACACATTTTTCTGTATAGCAGAAAACAAACAAACAAAAAACTACCTAAGGGGTAAATGGCCCTAAACACTGCTCATGACCTGGCTCAACTTGTAAAGGTATCATGTGTATAAAATATAGCCATAATATATACTGATGACATATTCCATCCAATAACAATTGAGTTGTTAGTCCTTATCCAGAATAATACAAGTATACTCATAAAGACAAAAATTCATTTAAAAATAATTATTATTGTTTTAAATTTTATTTATGAATATGTGTAATTGTGTGTGTGTGTGTATGTGCGTGAAATATATGGAATTTTATGGAAATGTCTCTTACATCCCCCATAAAATAACAGGAGTGTCCACTGTCTATGTTTAAATAGAGTACAAGAAAAAAAATGGTCATAGTGATCAATTTTATGGCCACAATGAACACAAGCTAACAGAGGACTTCCTGATGGAAGGTTAACAGAACCTGTTTCAGTAGTTCTGTAAGCATATTTTGCAAGAACCATCTTCATAGAAGATAAATGGGTGGTCTTCAAGATTTTCCAGGCTCAGCACTATTGACATTTTGGGTTACATAATAGTTGGCTGTTGAGGGTTTTCCTGAGCATTATAGAATACTGAACAGTAGACCTGATTTTCCCACATTGAACATCAGTACTAACTACATACCCAACACACTAGTTAGGGAAATTAAAATTGTCTCTAGCGTTCAAATACTTCCTTTATGGGAACAAATGAACCCTAGTTGAAAATTATGATTTTTTGAAATGATTTGGATTAACTTTATTCCATATTAAATACCCTATGTGGGGTTTATATTATAAAATGATTTAGAAACACACTTTGTACTAATACTTATGAGGTCCACTTAGTTCAAACTTTCAGAGAAATGTCTCAAATTCCAAGTTTATATCATGTAAATTCATTCTTTTTATTGTATAAACCTAATAAACATTACATTAACTGAATGGTCAGATAAGTTTATAATACTTTCTAGGCCTCTATCAATCAGGTCTCATTAGTATCACTCAGTCTAAACAAAGCTTTGGAAAGTATGCTATAATTTGTATAACAAAGAAATATGAGGCAAAATGTTAACTCTGTTGTGGTTGAGCATGTTTACTCACTGGTCGATCCTGACTATTATCCGATATAGTAATTGGATGGCTTATGTAGCTGTAACCCTTCCAAGAAAAACTAAAACAGTTATTATTAAGGGAATATCTTTAATACGAGTGTACTGGGAGTTCAATGAAATATGTGTCATTTCTTTTGAAATCAGCCAAGCGGCTGGATGAAATCGTGAGAATGTGAATGAACTGGGAGAGGAACTGGGGAGACTATTGAGATTGGTCATGTGAACAGCAGAAACTGTAGTTTTCCAAGCTTCCCTTCTTTTCTTATACCAAAACAAGAGCCTGAGCTCATTTCTTTTTCCCAGTTGTAATTACTTCATCCTGTTCTCTGAACATCTTCTCTGCCCCTTTATCTTTTCAAGTAACTAAACTTTTGTCTACTCTAAATGCTTCTACAGGCCATTTGCCAAAAGAGGCTTGCCAGAGTGTACTGTTTTTGTAACCTTTTTGCTGAGCCCCCTTGCTAACTTCCTCTCTTATTAACCTTAGTATTCCCAACATTCATGTTTCAAAGGCTAAGAGCTGCTTGTTTGCTTACTTACCAGACGAATATTTTTGAAGGCATTCTTTTCCTGTTCAGTTCTTCAAAACCGCTAGTGTAATAAGAACTGGTGCAGACCTTTGGCTATGGCTTTCCAGCAAATGGGAAAGGAAGCAAGAGCTCAAAGAGACACAGAAAGAAAATCAAATTCTACTTAGGTTTTTTAAAATAGATGATGTCAAATAAATTAAGTGCTGTCAATATAGCATATAAAAGTGGGAAGAAGAAAGAGGAGGGAGTGATAGAATACAGGTAAAATGAAAATAGAGATGGGGCTATTGGAAGTCTAAGGGATGAAGCAGATAATGGAGTGATGGGGATAAGGGAAGGAAGAGGTGTAGAAAGGGTTAACCAAAATAAAATGTATTTGAAAAAGATATGTGGAAACATATGCCCTTGCACCTCCAGAATAAAACATAATAAGAGGGGTATAATGGAAGACATGTGTTATGAAAGAACCAGGGTGAATACCAAAAACTAAAGATTAAGTCCATGTGGGGGCAAGGACAGTATACGGTGCAAATCAATCTAAATTAAAGATATGCAAAAGCCTTATGAAGACCTACTAGTTTGTAAAACAAATTAAAAACAGAACATAGGTACCCTACACAGATGAACAAGTTGCACCTTAGTTATTAAATGAAAATCTCAGTGCCAAGCATGCTTTACTTTCTTATGACTTATTGGTCAGGGAAGCACCAGTGATGCCCCAAACAATACACACTATTGCCCTTACTTTTGATTGCCAACCTTAACTTGATGGGGAGATCTTATTGCTGAAGATAATAAGATTTAATTGAAAGACACAAATGTATCAATCTTCAACTATCCAGAAAATACTTTTAGTTGGAAGAACCTATGCAGATTTCTGGTGGCAAAATTTATCTGTAGGAACCTTCCTGTTAGAATATTAGATGTGAAGAAAGGTGTTCCCACTGTTGGCAAGACTCTTTATGGGAATAAATAAGCAGCATCTTTCTTCATGAGATTTGAGGCCTGTTCCATTCCTAATACTATACTCATGGTGACAACTCATATTGAGGGAAGTCATAGGCCTTAGGGAGGAATCTATTTTTCTTGTTTTGCTAAGGTGTCATGTTACCAAACTGCTAAGTATTTATGTTTATGTCCAAAAGTTGTTTTGTTCTCATCCTTGCCTGGAGAAAGTTCATATTAGAGTGGGAAGTAATTAAGACAGAGATATATAGCTCTTTAAAGTGCTGAAAATAAGTGACTGAGGTTGCTCAGCCATATATGGGACATCTATACTAACGGGTGCTTCCTGAAGATTGAAGGAAGATAAGAAGTGGAAGATTAGGAAGAAGTGCTACATGAATCCTGGTTTATAAATGTAACATTAATGTTGCACACATGATCTTGAAGCAGCTATGGTTTCCTCCACAAGGTCTGCAAAAGTTCAAACATGTTAAATATTCCAGCATCAATGGGATGGCAGCTACCAAGTCCTCACCAATAGTTGAAGAGCTGAGCTATGGGCATTGATAGCTGCAGGGGGAGGTCACTTTTCTTCAGTGGTGTGGCCACTGACAGGTTACCTATGGCTCAGTGGATGATCCTGGACTCATACACATATTAACATTGCAAACTGTACCCAATGGGTTAAAGCAATGACAGAAATTTTAAGAGTGAACAGCAGTTTCTATTTTACAAGAACTTCCAGAACAGTGCATTGATTTTTCTGATACATTGCACATAATAAACATATATCCCATTAGATTAAACTTTGCTACAAATATCTGTAGTTAATGTTCTTAATTCACATGATAGAAATGTGTTCTAATTATATGACCTGTAAGTTGGTATCCCTTCAAGTGTATATATTAAAGGTAAAATTCCCACCAGTGGTGGTATTAAGAGGTAAGGCCTTTGGTGAACTGGTAAGGGCTGTCTTTGTGAATGGGATTAATATCCCTATAAAAGAGGCTGCAAAGGAACTGGTTGGCACTTCTGTCTCTTCTGCTGCCATGTGAGGACACAGTTTTTGTCCCATCCACCATGCAAGAACACAGCAATAAAGTGTCATCTTGGAAACACAAGCTCCCTTCACCAGAAATAGAGAGAATCTTCAGGCACCTACACCTTGGTCTCATCAGCCTCCACAACTACAAGAAATAAACATATATACATTACCAAAAAAATTAGATTAGGTAAGAGATGTCATAGTTAAAGTCCAAAACACTAAAAATACAAATTCAGTGAACAGTTAGCTTCCCATGGCAACTACTGCTGCCATGTGTGTGTAGCCATGTGTCACCAATTAGAGAATCTATTACAGAGCAATGCTGAAGCATGTCTTCTTGACCCAAACTAAAGCAGGATGTGCACACTGTTTTCAACCTTGACTTTAACACAAAAGTAATTTAAACATTTCAAAGATTTATGTTGCTTTTTCTAAACAAAAATGCCACCAGGTATACATGCCTGTGTTTTTGCATTCTTTTCTCATCCCAGACACTTCTTCTTTCTAGACACTTGTCAATGGCTTTAGTCGTGTGACCCAACAATCTATTAGAAAGTATAAAAATGAGAACTATTTAAATTGTCTACACTTTTGATTAAAATATATAAACATTAAATAAAAGATTTTATTTAATGTCTATAAAATCTAATTTTTAAAAAAAAAGTTTATGAAAAACACTACACCTAATGGCAGTATTATTTAAAACATCAATATTTAGTACAGAGTCACTCTTGAATTAATGGAAGGTAAGTAATTATTGCTAAAATTTTAGTACTTTACAAATTAAGTTTGAAAAACTGCCATTCAAAATTTATTTTATCTATATAATAATTAAGTTAATGAAAAATTGTAGCTGGAGAGTTTTCTCTCTGGTCCTGCCAAGCCCTGGCAGTCCAACAGCCCATTTATAAAATAAATACACAGACGCTTATATTATTTAAACTGTTTGGCCTAATGGATCAGGCTTCTAGCTAACTAGTTCTTCCATCTTAAATTAATCCATTTCTATGAATCTATACCTTGGCATGTGGCTTACCGGCATCTTCACATGCTGCTTGTCATGGCAATGGCTGGCAGTATCGTGTGTAGTCGTTGTCGTCCCCCCAGCCTTGCTGTTTTCTCAATTCTCCTCTCTGTTAGTCCCGCCTATACTTCCTGCCTGGCTACTGGCCAATCAGTGTTTTATTTATTGACCAATCAGAGCAACACATTTGACATACAGACCATCCCACAGCACAAAATTACAGTAATATACCTGATAGTGGTATCTCTACAGTTCTTAAAGTGTGATAATCAGTTGATGGTCTTTTGTGTGATTACGGTTCAGGTGTAGCTGTGTATTTATTTTGTTTTTAATCTTCCTTAAATTTATGTGGTCCCTGTGGTACATTAAATAACATTTTTCTTATTCATTGAAATGATTATCAAATTTTCCTGTGGATCATAGGAATAAAAGCAACTTCTTGAAAAATTCTTCTCTTTTAAATAGTGGTCTTTTCAGTTTCAACACACCAGGAATTGTACAGTCTAAGCTTTATCTTTAACTGGTTTGCTTGTCTTTAAATAAATCTCATTCAACTCACAGTAATTTGTAATTGATCCATATGAATAGTGAGAAAACAAAACATCAAAATAAAGTAGAGAATTTTTATTCACTAATGTTCAAGATTTTATTTTAGAACAGTCAACTGTGAATGAAGGCACAATGGTATAAGATTTGAGAATGTTACAGATGCCTATAATTCTGAAATACCATAGGCTAAACAGGAGAATTGGCTCAAGTTCAAGGCCAGTCTGAACTATGTAGTAAGTTTCAGGTTATTCTGAGCTACAGTGTGAGTCTTGTCTAAAAAACTGATTGATTGATTGATTAATTAATTAATTAATTGCAATAAAACAAAAAAAGAATTTTTTTTTTCGAGACAGGGTGTCTCTGTGTAGCTTTGCGCCTTTCCTGGACTCACTTGGTAGCCCAGGCTGGCCTCGAACTCACAGAGATCCGCCTGGCTCTGCCTCCCAAGTGCTGGGATTAAAGGTGTGCGCCACCACCGCCCGGCCAAAAAAAGAATATTAAAGGAAAATTCATGAATGTGGATTTTTCTCCAGTGAGGAGTGGACATTTTTCAGAAATTTCATAATTATTCGTGAAAAACATGAAGTGAAAAGTCACTTTTGCCAATCAGTCCTCCAAAATAAAAAGTACTGAAGAGAACTGAGTGCTCAAGTGCCCCTTACATGTCTGGACTAGATTGGAAAGTCCTGTTCATACAAATGCAAAGTGTTGTGAAAATAATTCCTTTTCTTATATGGAGACTCTGGTGGTTGTGTGTATGTGTCAATTTTGCTGGCCCACAGTGCCTACTGGCTTTATCAAATATAAATCTTGGTAGTGTTTTGCAGTCTTTTAGATATACTTAACACATACCATTAATTTGAAGGAAGGCAGATGCCTTATGTTATGCATATGAGTTCCATCCAGTTCATCCAGGTATGAGAGCAAATGCCAAGGTTTCTTAGAACAGAAATGATTTTGCTTCAAGAAAAAGTAGCAACTCCTAGCTGCATTTCAAGGGTGCCAGACCTGCCATCATGTCAGCTAATTTCTTCATTTTGTCTCCTCTCTTCTCTCTTCCCCTCCTCTCCTCTCTCGTAAAGATAAATCATATGCATATGTATGTTATGCACATATATTATATATGTTTTGTTGTTTGTTTCTCATTTTTTTTTTTACTTTAGAGAATCTTTGTTAATATAAGGCCAGTAGATAAATTGGAAATTGTCATAAAGTGGATGGATGTATTTGGGACAAATTTTCAGAATTCTATCAAAAGTAGTGGCTTGAATGCTTTGTTGACAACCATAGGAGGCCTGCCCCTTTCTGAACAGAAGCAGAAGAGGAGTGGATTGAAGGAGAGGGCAGAGGGGAAGGGGAAGGCATGGGAGGAGAGGAGAGAAGGAAAACTGTGGTTGAGATGTGAAATAAATTAATTAATTAAATAAAGAAAGGAAAAAATAGTGGCTTGAAATAGTAAATGGCAAGAGTCTGGCTTACAACAATACTGAGACGTTTGCTGTGCCCCCAAACTCAGAAATAGGCTCAGATGCCGTGCTTAGCCAACCCTGATGGAACTACTAACTATTGGGAAGACATTTGAAGGTCTGTTACTTGAGCTGCCTGAAAGCAAGATGATCAGTGGCCTCAGAGCTCCTGAGACTAGAAAATTCTTATTTCAGTTCTCCTGCTCATGTAAGCTGCAAAGCTAAACTCCATTTTTTTTCTCTCAGAGCCATTGGAAAGATTGTGTTCAGTGTAATTCAGTGAACACTGTATATTTAATATAATATAAAATATTAATATATTATTTGTTCTTAACTCCACAATATTCTGTCAGCAAGGTAGTCAGGACTGGAACAGGAGTTTCCCTTCAGTTTATGTGGCAGAAAGAAACCAACAAGGTAAAGTTGTAAAATACTGGGAGAGAAGCATTCCAGCATTGAAACCAAATAACGCACAGCATCACATTCACAGTGGTACCTAGCTCATAAGAGATACTGAGACTAAGGATGAAGTTGACACTGACCCATAAAGCGTCTTTGAAAGATCCATTGTGCTTGGGCAGTATTTTTGTTTATCTACTCCAATGTTGCACTTCTATGCATGTCTTTTCCAAGTTAACTGTATCTTGTTGGTCCTGTTAATTAGAGTCTAGTTGGAAAATGCACAGAAGTAGCCATAGACATTTCTTCCTGTCACTCCAACAATAAAACACTCAGTATGACTTCAATTACTTTGCCTTAAGTTTCTATGTGATTTGACTTCAGCCTTGAGTTCTTATACACTAGAATGTTTCAGGAAGAAACTAAAAAGTCACCACAAGAAAAAAAAAACCTTCCAAAGCTGTCTTTGGTGAGTCTGTAGCTATGTACCCTGGGAGGGCACTAATAACTAGGTTGCTTTGTTAACTGCATGGCTGTGTTTACATGGGTCTTTCTTCAGCATACCTAGGCAAGACTCTTTTATCTCACTCACACATTGCTCAACCTTGGATCAATGCCAAATTCCCCACCTTCACGAAGTATCAACAAATGCAGCCTGTTGCTAATAACATGTGCACTTGACAGCTGATGATATTTATTTTGGACAGAGCAAATGCAGGCCTTGGATGTTTGATCTTAGGGTAGCAACACACAGTGTGTGTGGTCATTCTTTCAGGAAAGAAAGATTATGATCCAAGTCCTCAGGTAGCCACTCATCTCCCTTTTTAACTGTCAAAGGAAGTGAGTTTGGATTCACTTCTTCATTCACAATTTAGCTCCAACTCAGCCTTGTCATTGTGATTCAGCACAGTTATACTACAGCCTTTCAAGTGCTGAATCTCACTGAAGTCTCCACACACCAGGCCGGTGCCACAGGGTATTCATCTACAACAAAGATCTCAAGCATAGTTTAAAAGGAAACATAATAAAAGAGAAAAATAATGGTCACAGTTGCTACTAGAGAAAAGATCCCACATACCCCACAGTATTTCCAACTTTGGCAGCAGCCAAATTACAAGGGAGGCTGTCTGCTCCACAGCTCCAGGTGTGATATGTGCAGTCGCCCTATGAAGCTGTCTTTTTACTTCTTCTTTGATAGTAGCATCCACCTCCTTAATATTCCAAACTGAGACTTAGAAAGAGCATAGTTTGTCATCCCCTAGTCCGCTGATGACATCCATTAAAGGCAACTGGAATGGCTGCCTAGTTACCCAGAGAAGAAACAGTTCTGTCCCTTATACTGTGATGGGCCACATGACCCATCAGGCACACCTCCACAACTCAGTCCTTAATAACTACATTCCATTCAAGCCTAGTCATATGTACTCAAGCTGCTTGATTCTTGATTATGTGAAAGGACTCATCTTGCAAACACGGTTATAAAATCTCAACCTTAGAAGGGTAAACCAACAGGCTCCCAGCTTCTGAATCTGGTGTAGATCGTAAACTCTATATTTAGCAAATATCACCAATGATACTCATTCATCCCCAAGCTTGGTAATAGTCAGTTTGTAGCATTTTATTTAAGGGGTATAACCCTGGAAGCACATAGGAAAAATAAATCCAGTAACACCCTTAGGTGGGAAAGCTGAAGGAAAGAAAAGGAAGAAGATTATTATAAGTATAGAATTGACAATGTGCCCCAAGAATGTATTCCTCCCTCTCGTATGTGTGTGTGTGTGTATATACATATATAAATATATATATGTATTGCATGTGTGTGTGTGTGTGTGTGTGTGTGTGTGTGTGTGTGTGTGTACATGTGGTGTACATTGAGTCTACAATCTATACCAGACTCACAAGCTGAGAGCCTTTAAGGGTTCCCTTCCCAAATCTAGAGTTTATAACAAATGTTCCCAAGATGATTCCTCTCACATAATCAAGAATCAAGCAGCTTGGGTATGTGTGAATAGGCTTGATTAGGATGTAGTTATCAAAGTCTGAATTGTAGATGTGTGCCTGATGGATTATGTGGCTTATTACAGTATAAAGGACAGAACTGTTCCTTCTTCAGGTAATTAGGCAGCCTTTTCAGCTGCCCTCCAGGGATGTCATATATATATGTATATATATGGAGAAAGAAAACACAACAGACACACACACACACACACACACACACACACACACACACACACACACACACCAGACAAAGCACATAGCTTTTGGCAGTAGTGAATATTCAACCTAAGACATTGCACAAGCTAGGCAAGAACTGTTTCACTGTGCTACTTTTATATCCCTTGAGATTTGAGAGAGTTACAATTTAATCTGTCCCTCAAGGACTTGTGCAGTTGTGTAGGTTAATCTGACCTTGAAGCATGGGATCATCCTGCCTCTGCTTTGTAGGTGCTGGAATTACAGTATATGCCTCCACACTAGCCTGATGCTCTAGTCCTATAAGTTTATCAATTTATCTGAAAATGCTTAGATGTAGACATTACTACTTAGTCTTCAGTAATGGGGAAAAATTTTTCTGCCACTATATTTTCTAAGCAAAACTAAGATGAGTTTGTAAAGGAAATCCCACACTTTTCCTTACTGTTCCAACTAAACCTTACAATTGAAACTTTACAGTTAATGTGTATACCTCTCAGTGTGTAAATATGTATGTGGTTACAGTTCCTTCCCTGGAGGAAATGGATCATTTTATGTGCATTAGATCATCTTATCAGTGACATAGCAAATTACTACACCTTCAAGAGCTTATTAACATGATGAATCCATGTTTTGATAGTGGTGCAAGCCAGAAGCCTAGCTTTTTCCTAGACTTTTAGTTATACAAAGCTACAATGCTTTTACATTCCTACTTCATGGCAGAAGGCTTCTGTGGCAAATGTGGGGGATCTGCTGATAGGCATAAGTCAGCTTCTAAAGTTGGGGAACTCTGTTGTCCTTGGCTTCTACTGCCTGTCAGAGGACCTCACAGACTGTCACATTTTCCTCTCCACCCACATGCCTTTCTTTGAATATTGAAGCAACTCTTATGTCATTCATATGATAAGACTCTTGTTTACTTGACAAGCTAATTCTTGCTATGTTCTGATTCTCCATGATTTTCTGTTATGACATAATATTTTTGCCTTTATCTCAAAAAAATTTATCAATTTGATTCTTATACTTAGATTTGGCTTGTGTGAGGTAATCATCATATCTTAAAGCCAGCAGGTCATTAGTTAAAGTTATACTTCTAAAATCTGTTTTGCCTATTATATCATGTAAGGCAAGCCAGTTCAGTTCAGGTACCTTCTCCACTATTTTTAGTAGTCTAAGCTGGGGGTCATCCTTGGGGATTCCTAGCAACTTCCCTGGCACCGGGTTTTTCTCTTTCCCCATGATATCTCCATCATGGTATCTCTCTCATTGCTTTCCCACTGCATCCCTCTTCCAACTTGACCATCCCATTCCCTCATGTTCTCATCCCCCATTCCCTACCCTCCATTGCCCACCCCTCATCCCCATTTAACTCATGGAGATCTCATCTATTTCCCCTTTGCAGAGCAATCCATGCATCCCTCTTTGGGTCTTCCTTGTTAGCTAGCTTCTCTGGAGTTGTTGGTTGTTGTCTGGTTATCCTTTGCTTTACTTCTAGTATCCACTTTTGAGTGGGTACATACCATGTTTGTCCTGCTGAGTCTGGGTTACCTCACTCAGGATGATATTTTCTAGTTTCATCCATCTGCCTGCAAATTTCATGATGTCATTTTTTTTTCTCTGTTGAGTAGTTCTCCATTGTGTATATGTACCACATTTTCTTAATCTATTCTTCAGTTGAGGGGCATCTAGGTTGTTTCCAGGTTCTGGCTATTAGGAATAATGCTGCTAGGAACATAGTTGAACATATGTCTCTGTAGTATGATTGATCATTCCTTGGGTATATGCTCAAGAGTGGTATATCTGGGTCTTGAGAAAGATTGATTTCCAATTTTCTGAGAAACTGCCACACAGATTTCCAAAGTGGATGTACAAGTTTGCACCCCTACCAACAGTGGAGGAGTGTTCCACTTGCTCAACATCCTCTCCAATATAAGCTGTCTGCAGTGCTTTTGATCTTACCCATTCTGACAAGTGTAAGATGGTATCTGAGTCATTTTGTTTTGCATCTCCCTGATAATTAGGGATGCTGAGAAATTTCTAAAATGTCTTTTGGCCATTTGAAATTCTTTCTTTGAGAACTCTCTGCTTAGCTCTATAGGCCATTTTTTAAATTGGATTGTTCATTATTTTAATGTCTAGTTTCTTGAGTTCTTTATATATTTTAAATAGATCTCCTTCTGAAACTGAGAAGCTTCTGTAAGGCAAAAGACACAGTAAATAAGACAAAATGGCAGCCTACAGAATGGGAAAAGATTTTCACCAACCCCACATCTGACAGAGGGATGATATCCAAAATATATAAAGAAATCACCTTTTGATGCCATCCTTAATCATATATATATATATATATATATATATATATATATATATATATACTTGCACACACACATATGTCATCCATACAATCCTTCAACATTGATCATATATATACAACATTTATGTGTATATGTGAATATATATGTTATATGTGTTATATATGTATATATATATATTGAATATATACAATTAAGTCAGAAATCACACAGCCTTCCAACTGCCAGGAGTTGAGTTCTACACATATACATATACAATACCTATAGGTGAATTGATTGTTTAGCAAGTAAAGGCCAAGTGTGATAACCTGAGTTCAATACCATGTGGTAGGAGAGAACCAACTCTCCAAAACTGTTTACTGACCTGCACATATGCTGGTAGCATTCACACATGTACACACACTGTTCTGTTTCTAGTTCTTTTTATGTATTGTCTTAAGATAGTAACTTGTGAACAGTTTTTTAAAATGATATTTATTTATTTTTCATGCTGGCTTCAGTATCCTCTCCCTCATCCCCTCCACTCCACTCCACCCTCAATCCACTCCTCCTATATTTCTATTCAAGAAGGGGCAGTCCTCCCATGGGTATTAACAAAGTATGGTATATCGAGTTGCAGCAGGACTGAGCATCTCCCCTTATATTAAGGCTGGGCAAGGCAACCCAGTATCAGGAGTAAAGTCCCAAAAGCTAGCCAAAACATTAGGGACAGCCCATGTTCCCACTCTTAGGAATCCTAATAGTTTATCATGTTACATAACTGTCACATATATGTAGAGGGTCTAGGTTAGTCCCATGCAGGCTCCCAGATAGTCAATCCAGACCTGTGAGCTCCTATGAGCCCAGGTTACTAGGTTCTGTGGGATTTTTTTTTATAATATCCTTGACCCTCTGGCTCCTATAATCCTCTGGCTCCTACAATCCTCCTCCCTTTCTTCAGCAGGATTCCCTAAGCTTCATCTAATGTTTGGCTGTGGGTCTCTGCATCTGTTACCACCAGTTACTAGATGAAGGTTCTCTGATGACAATTGGGGTAGTTACCAATCTATGAGTATAGCAGAATATCGTTAGGCATTATTACACTGACATTTTTTTCTCCAGTCATGTTTGGTTCTATCCTAGGTCTCTGGGCCATCCAGCCTCTGGGTCCTAGCACTCCAGACAGTGTCAGGGGTTGGCTCACAAATGTGACATGGGTCTCAGTCTGAGCCAGTCATCGGCTGGCCACTCCCATAATCTCTGCATCACCCTTACCCCAGAACATCCCATAGGCAGGACAGACTCTAGGTAAAAGGTTGTGTGGCTGCGTTAGTATCCCAGTCCCTCCACTAGAAGTCTTGCCTAGTCACAGGAGATGGCCAGTGAACTTTTGATTTGACCTCAAACTTGCTTCGTTGCCCAGCCAGACTTGATCTAGGCCAGACTGACTCTTTTCCTTTCCTGGCAGCTTATGACAAGTGCCTTGCCGTTCTTCATTACACATCAGCCAGAGCTTGAATAAAAGGTTGGAAATAAAATCTTGTCTTTTATTCCATGGAAAGAGTAAGCACCCCCTGGAAAGCAGTACAAAGAAGGCTAAGCTTGTGAATGTGCAGTGGATATACCTGGCTTAATGACCAGTCTTGAGAAATCTTCTGCAATAGATAATTTCTATTGAAAGACAGCTTGGCAGAATACCCAGTGACAGCTTGAGGCAGAGAAATAAGCCAATAGAATGTTATCTGGTTGGGGTGGTGTGATAGCCTTAGAGAGGCTACTTTGGCTACTTTGATTTTTAACAAGCTGAACATCTCTTCAATGTGAAGTTCATGATTTTCAGGTTACAAGCCTAAGCACATAACAAATTTTCTTTCTAAATGAGTGTTACTCAGAAAATTGATGGGAAGATAGCAATAACAGTATGAACACGTTTGTTACCCCCTTATCTCTTCTATTTCCATCTTCTCACATATACAGATTTTTCAAGGATAACTTTGTTTGCCTAAATTTGGCTCAATCAATGCCAAAAGTGATTGAACTCAGTCTGACAAAGACTTAAGTTTCTGTCTTACGCTGGACTTGGTTTTCATCCCCTTATGACTAGACATAAGAAAGTACCACACAGAGTACATTACAATCTTCTCATGTCTGAATTGACAGTCTAATCCTAGCCTGTATTAGTTATTAAGAACTATATCTCCATGTACCATCAAATGTTCACTGACCTGGGGACAGTGGTTTGGGTTTTATATTCAACTTAGTATTCATTTCTCTGGATAAATTGAGCTTGAAACCTGATAGTATGACTTTAAACAACTATTTAACAATAGTCTGACATTTTTGTGCTATAGATACTAATCTACATTCAAGATCCATAAGAAGTTAATGTTGCTTTTTTAGCAACCAATATAGAATAGACCATAGTGAAGAGTATAATAAAAACAGAAAACTTCTGAATATTGGAACACCTGCGAATAGAAAAATTAAGATTTTCACCTACTATCTTTGCAAATATGCAGGAAGATAATGATCATTTGGAATCTCCTGCTTACTTATTTTAACATGCATGAAATATATATTTACTCATTTATTTGCTGTGGGATGGTCTGTATGTCAAATGTGTTGCTGATTGGTCAATAAATAAATCACTGATTGGCCAGTGGCCAGGCAGGAAGTATAGGCGGGACTAACAGAGGAGAATTGAGAGAACAGGAAGCTGGGTGAGGGAGACACTGCCAGCCGTCACCATGACAAGCCGCATGTGAAGATGCCGGTAAGCCACGAGTCATGTGGCAAGGTATAGATTAATAGAAATGGATTAATTTAAGCTGTAAGAACAGTTAGCAAGAAGCCTGCCACGGCCATACAGTTTGTAACCAATATAAGTCTCTGTGTTTACTTGGTTGGGTCTGAGAAGCTGTGAGACTGGTGGATGACAAAGATTTGTCCTGAGGTTGGCCAGGCAGGAAAACTCTAGCTACATTTATTTTCTTATTAAGTAAAGGTATTATTAATTTCCTTTAAATTGGGATAGGTAGTGGAGGTGTATTTTTTTTTTTAATATATCCTTTTCCTTTGAAGGCTGTTTTCCAACCAGCAATACAATTCAACTGTATTTTTTTTCTTTAGTAGCAAAAGCCTTATTAGAAAAAAAAATGGATAATGGCAAAACTAAAGAAAGCAATTAGCTTTGTATAAAACACAATGTTCCATAGTAGTATATACAGACTCTAAATAAGGCCTTTTAGTTTAGAGCAACCGAAACACTTATGCCAACCTAAAAATAACTTTGTTCTCATTACCCTGAGCCCACAGTTAGCAACACCTAGAAGGACAAGAAAAAACAAGCCATAAACGGTTTCATAGATGTCCTGCCGAGAAGCTGAATTGTATGTTTTTAATTATACGCATTAATGTCTTCTAGAAAAAAGTGTCCAATAACAATGCTTTCTCAAAGGTAATAATATTCCCAAATAAGTTCTGAGATAACCATTTAGCTGTGTGTTAAAGGAGGCTCCGAAGGAATGGAACATTTTCTAATTATCTGAGTACATGCAAACTTTGTTCTAGAGTCTGTTATTTAGGGCAGTATGGCAAGTAAGTTCAGTGAAAACAATCCATGGTCCAGCTAATGGGAAATATTTATAATTAATTTGTGACACTGATGATTGAAGTGTCTTGTGTCAAGTCTATGTAACAATTTATTTTTCACAGTACATTCCTCTGAGAACATTCCAAAAAAAATCCATAAAAATATTCTAAAATAATGAGAAAATTTAAGAGTGATACAAGATATGTGGGCAAAAGTTTATTGTGTTTCTGAAAACTAGTGAAGCATATGTATATCAAAATAAAAAAATGCAACATCATTTATAATTCTTGAAAGAAAAACCTCTTAAAATGTTTTGGTCTAAATTAACAAAGTACGCCCAATAAAACTACAAAAGTCAATAAATTAAAAAAGTTGTGAATAAATAGACATAGTGTGTTTATGAGTTGGAAAGATCAATATATTACAGATGTACGTTGTTCCCTGAGTTTTGAATAAAATTCATGCTATATGTCAGCATTGGGGCCAGAAATGTAGCTCACTTTTCTTAGGATGAATGAGGCCAATGTTCAGTATCCAGGAATGCACGTGTGTGTGTGTGTGTATGTGTGTGTGTGTGTATGTGTGTATGTGTGTGTGTGTGTGTGTATGTGTGTGTACACATTCACACATAGAGATGGTCAGCAATTTTTTTTTTTTTTTAGTAAATATAGGCAAATGGCAAGATTAGCCTCAATTTATGTGGAAGACAAAATAGCCAAAATAACTAAGATATATATGAAGATGAGAATACAGTGGGAAGATTGCAGTCTGCTGAATTCCAAGCATTTTGTAGAACAAGTAAGACTTTGGTATTGGCAGATGAACAGATATTCCATGAACAATTCTAGTAATTACTTGATTTTTAATAATTTCTTTTATGTAAAATATTAAATGTTAACAACACATATTGTCCTACTCCTTGGATTCAAAATCTGATTTAAAGAGTTGTACTATTTAAACAGAGCAAAACTCAACAACATTGCCAAACACATGACCCAATTTTATCAGTTTTTCTCAGATCTCTGTGTGATATGCTACATTTGGATATGTTTGCTTGTGACGTGAAGACTGTGACCAGGAGGCTCTGTGTTTCTGATCTTGCAAACAAACAAACAATAGACAAAAATTTCGTCCTCAAACCTTCACTTTCTTAGTCCTTAGCCCTGGAAAGCCAAACCTGTGCTTGCTCAGGACATGGTTTCCCATGTGTTGGTCACCTAGGATCACATGGCAATAACACTAGGAGCTCTTCCCACCATGTGTTTCTAGCTTACCTGTGAGAGCTCTAATCTAGGAACATAGTTTCTTCTAGATAGTTATTTTCATTTTTTCTCAAGATATATAATTCGATATTATAGGCTCTTAATTTGGCCTCGCATTCTTTATAAATATTCACCTTTCTGGTATGACTCAAGAAGGGTGGACTGTAAGAAAGTCACAGTCGAAAAGGTATGAATATCAGGACTCACAAGTCCAAGTTCTCAGCACAAAGGATATTTATTTGCTCCAGGGGTACAAAGTGCAGGAAATAAGAACAAAAAGAGGAGATAAAGGAAAAAGGAGAAAGGGAAGGGAACAAGGGAGGGGGGATGGGGTATTTTTGTCAGAGAGGGACAAAGGACTGCCTCTGGGTAGAAAGGAGACAGATATAGTCTCTATGAAAATGGAGGTTTATAAAGGTAAAATGGGATATTCCATGTTGGAATGAGGTGTTTAATTTTAATCCGACATGATAATTAGGTGAGCCAAAAGGGCTTTTAAGTATTGGACTTCTATATTTTGAAAACTGGACCTTGGTATTCAGCCTCAGGAGGAGGAAGTGGCCAAATAAGGGAATAGACCTTGGTGGCTAGCTTCTGGAATGTAATCTAACAGTTTTTAACAAGGCAGAGGGAATGGGAGAGAAGGGTGAGGCTGACCAGAGCCATGTTTGCCATACTGGGGCTGGCTAGAAAACTCTTCAATAGTGCTTACAGCTACCACCACTTTCCTTTCTTCCGTTCTGTATCATCTAGATGTCTGCATCCAAACGTTGGCTATGTTTTCTATTTTATCTCATAGCATCATTACACCAGTGGTATCTCCCAAGATCACATAGAATAAAATACTGTCTCAAATTATTCTGCATTCCAGTTATCAGCTGATGCCTTGTTCCAAAGCTGTGACATTTCCATAGTCAATAGAAACCATGAATAGGGAAACGTATCCACACCCTTCTATTCACCCCCTTCTCCTTAATCCCAGGAAGACAGAGCTAACAAAGTACTATTGCCTTAGGTTTTTGAAGTTGTTAGAGGATTCAAATGAAAGAGTTCTTTCAGCTTTTAACCAATCTTTGCAATCCCTACCCTTCCCCCATCCATTGGGACTCAGGCATAAAGCCAGAGGAGCCAGAGGACAATCTGAGTGACTAATGCAAAATCCCATACATGATTCAAAGTTTCCCCTTTTCTCTAACACTGACCGATTGTCCCTGAGACACACTGGGTGACTTTTTCATTTTATTTTTTCTCCTTAGATTATATATGCCTGAGAAAAAATAAGAAAGGACATTTAAGACTAAGATCTAAGCTACACTGTAGTTGATGGGAAAGTGAGTCTTGGGTAAGAAACATTGTTGTTCATGACAGTTTATTTGAAAGATGGAGACTTCCTAGGGACAAGGAGGTCAGGAATTTGCAAGTAGATTTGTTATGTAGGAGCCCAGCTTGTCTAGCAAATCACTATGAAGATCTTGAGTATGAAACTTTTAGGAGCACAGATTGGTGACCTCTATTTCAACCAACTCTTCTTCTGTGTCATCTACCACATTCTAAAAGGTACTACTCTAGGATAAAAGAATCAGGGAAAAATGTTTCGTTTTGAGATTAGCATAATTACAACATTTCTCCCTTTTCCTTTCTCCCTCAAAAGCCTGCCACATACCTCTCATCACTTTCTAAAATTCATGACATCTTTTTTTTAACTAATTGTTATTGCATATATATATATATATATATCCATACATACATACACACACATATATACATATATATAACATATACATATATATATATATAAATATAACCTGTTCAGTCAGAATAATGTTACTTTTATATATTACAAGGCTTACCATTTGGTGTTGGATAACTAGTTGGTGTGCTTTTCCCAGGGGAGGACTATTTCTCCCACTCCCAACATTCCCTAGTTGCCTGTAGTTATTCATGTAAGGCTGAAGATTCATTGGCTTTGACACTTAATAATAAGATACAAATTACAAATTAAGTGAATACATGCTATAATATATGTCTTAACCCCCTTTTACATATAAGAAAACCAAGAAACAGATGAACTGATACTGAACATTTGACCTAGGCTCTTTGTCAGCTATTGTATTTCCTCTGGACAACTAGCAGAATGTTGGGAACATTTTTCAACAATTATGTAGTAGAAAAACAACTTCACATTAAAACATGATATATCAGTTGATATGACAAATGAATAAACATTACATTTTTAATTCAAAATATGAGGGGTCCCTGAATATAATGTGTCTTAGATGTACCTCAGTAATATCTGTGTCATTCAATTCGTGGGACTCCTAACAGTGTTAGAAGTCCCACAAGAACACTAACTTTCACAGTCTTGACATATATGCAGAGGACCTAGAAGACCCTTTTAGGCTCTGTGATTGTAGTTTCAGTCTCTGTGAGCTTCTATGAGTCCAGGTTAGTTGATTCTGTGGGCCGTGTTCTTGTAGTATCCTCAACCTCTCCTACTCCTACAATCCTTCCTTCCCTTCTTCTGCTGTGTTTGGATATAGGTCTCTGCATCTGCTCCTATTAGTTGCTGGATGGAGCCTCTCTGATGACAATTAGGCTAGGCTCCCGTCCATGAATACAGCAGAATATCATTAGGAATCATTTCATTGATTTTTGTTTCTTTTTGTTTTGTTTTTTTGTCAGTTGTGTTTTGTTCTAGCCTAGGTCTCTGGGCTCTTCAGCCTCTGGTTCCTGGCCATCCATGTAGTGTCAGTTGTGGAATCCCTCTCATGGCATGGGCCTGAAGTTAGACCAGTCATTGGTTGGCCACTCCGAGAAGTTCTGTGCCATCTTTACTCCTGAACATCTTGAAAGTAGGACAAATTGTAGATCGAAAGTTTTGTGGCTGGGTTGATGTCTCAGTCTCACCACTGGAAGCCTTGCCTGGTTACCAAAGATACCTGGCTCAGGCTCCTTATCACTATTACTAGGAGTATTCACTGGGGTCACCCTCATAGATTCCAGGGAGTTTCCATTGTACTACATTTCCACATTGAGCAGATGGAGGAGAAGTTGAAAGGAGAGAGAGTACGGTCTGTATTTTATGTATTTGAATTACTCCAATGTTCAAATATATAATTCTAGGCAAGTTGCTTACATTATACTAGAAGATGATACAACATGCCAGTTTCTGAACACCTGAGTTTAAAATACAGATTACAACATGTTTCACTTAGTCTATGAGCTTATCTAAGGTTTAGAAAAATGCTAAAGAAATTTTAACATCTACCTCCTAATATGAGAACTGCTTAGAAGGTATTTTATAGTATATGAAACTTAACTATTATTGAGTTCATATGATATGACTAATAAGATTAGAGAGAGAATGACATATTATTCTGAAATTCTTGTTCGTTTTCCTTTCTGGTTCCTCTTTAGCAGGCATGTTGTTGATATTTTATACTAAAAAGTTTAAAAAAAATATGAGTATGGGTATTTTAACTGCATTTATCTCTGTGTGACACTTGCATGCCTCTGCCCTTGGCAGCTAGAAGAGGGCATCAGATCCCCTGGAACTGAAATTATATTCAGTTGGGATATGTGGGTCCTGGGAATCAAACCTGGATCTTCTAGAAGGGCAGGGGGTGCTCTTATCCTGAGTAATATCTCTAGCCTCATTAATTAAAATAATTATAGGTAAGTTTTTGTAAAACATTTTTTCTGCTTTAGCCCTCTCACTCACCTTCTCTGTCCAATTATTCTCTGTCTCTCTGTCTCTCTCTGTGTCTCTCTGTTTCTCTGTGTCTCTGTCTGTCTCTCTGTGTCTGTGTCTGTGTCTGTGTCTCTGTCTCTGTCTCTCTCTCTCTCTCTCTCTCTCTCTCTCTCTCTCCTTCTCTCTCTCCCTTAATCAAATTTTCACTGAACTCCAGTATCTAAAATCAATAAAAAGTCAAATAGCACTTGGTTGGGGAAGAGAGAATGTCTCCTTCTTCTAAATTGGATCCTAAAGTCACTTGGAACTCTTGCTGTTGAAGCAGAAGAGGGAACAAAGGAGCATGAGACTATCTACATATTACTAAAGACCTTGTTTGAGAGGACTCTGTGTTGCTTTCAAAATAGAATTTTCTCATCCACCTTTCTGCTTTGACTTAGGTCATAGAGACAGAAATCTTAATGCCTAGCATTCATGTGGCCATTAAGGCATCCCCACTCTTCAATCTTGACATATGATGGTTATAATTCTCAAGAAATGCAGTGTTGATGTACCTTGAGGTTTATACTGATTGAGAGACGATGTAAAGGGCCAGGGTGCAAAGTAAAAACAAAAAAAAGTAGTTATGAAAGTAAATATTTAAAACAATAAGATTTCCTAGGAGAGAATGATCTGGAAAATAATTGCATAGTTTACCGACCTGGTCAATAGCATCTAAAAAGATATTTTTCAGAAGGTCCACCTCTGTAAAATAATGCTTCTTATATGTTCTTGTGAGATGAATGCTTTTTATCACTGTAAAATAAAGATTTTTTTAAAGTTTTCAAAATGTAATTGAATCTTTCTCTAAAATTGGTTTATAAATACTTGTTTTTTATTGTATTTTATAATGTCCTTTGAGTTTCACAACTTCCTGCTACTTTAAAGCTAATTTTTAAATTTATTTCATTATTTGTTCATAGTATATCTTTTAAATCCAGATATTTTAAATGTATTCTGCTGTAATCCTCATTGTTACAGTAGGCATTTGTCTCAGTGTTACTGATTTATGAATTTTATTGTAATATTTCCATAATATAATATAAAATGTACTAATAAATTGAGCCTCAAACCTGTTTCTGGGGGGCATGCAGTTCTATAATAATGTCTAGAAATAAAGTAGGTATACACCCTATTTTCAGTCAGCCATCTCAACATTCCAAATGCATTCAAACAGAATGCTGTACAAGTACTTTATCCTTAGATCTGAGATGTCCATGGTCTTTGTTCTTCTGGATACCAGCTCACAAAAAAGAAGGCATGATGAGGAAAACTATGATCAGTGCATTGAGTTTTAATTGTTGTTATAGGTGAAAATTTATTTTAAAAGGCGTTGATAATATAAATGGATCTATAGGTCCTTTTCCAGGCCTAAGAGTGGGCTCTTGCATTTGGTGACTGGGTATTTATCATCACAAAACCAAGCCTGTATCAGCTCTGTGACTCTTTACTGTGTTGGCAGTGATCTGGAGGGTTACCTTGTTCATTGTAAGACATTATATTGTATCTCTTCTTATTTCTCAGACACTTTTATTTTTCACTAGTTTTAGATTTCAGAGGAACATGTGAACCAAAATTAGTATATTAGAATTTGGGCACACATAATTCACTTTTCCATTGTTCACTTCCATGCCCAGCCCTTTTTTTTTTTCCTTTTTCACTTTTATTCCCAAATGTGATGCGCAAGTTTCACATTCTCAAGCCACAGAATAATAACAGCTCACTCTATTGTTCTATAGTTATTTCATGTTTAACAAACAACTCACAGCAAGTCAGTGTAACTACTTTTCTCATCATAAAAATATATAGTAACCCCAGCTAAGTAGTAGGGATAATGAATCAGCTCCTCAAATCAAAGGAAATGCTAGATTAACCGAGGAAATGTCTATGTACCTCACAGATAGGGAACTGAGATTGGACTGGGATCATGACTTCCCTCCCTACTAGTGCTTTTCTCTATCCGGTTTTTTGTTTGTTTGTTTGTTTGTCTCTTTGTCACATCGGTGATTCATTCCTCCTTTAGAAGGGTTGAAAGTGGCCCGTTTGTAGGGGAAAGGAGGCAGTGGTAGCAATGTTTATATGCTTCTACTTTGATAAGAAGAACTTAAACTGTCTTATTTCTTCCAGGTGCACTAAAATTGGATATTCTAATTAAGAAGCTGATTTTTCTGGTCAGCAAAAGCAGCTATTCTTAAAACTTCTTGAAACTGCAGCAATAATGTAACATACTCATCTCAGCTTCTGTTATCAAGGAAACATGTAGCAGTACCATTTTGTATGCAATCAAAAATACTCTGACATTTTGGGGGTAATTATATCTCATGTGTTATTGTATGAATTCAGAATTTGTGTACCTAAAGCATATAGAATGGCACCTTGGACATAGCAAATGCTTATTACAATTCTATATGTTTCATTTGCCAAAAAGATCATTCTGTGATACGTTGGTAAAACGTTCCTTGAGCCAGTACAACACTCCAATCTCAATCCGAAGCTTTGGAGGCAGGAAATAAGAGTAAGAAAATGTGCTACTCATTCCAGCCATGATGTAGTAATGAAGACTGGATTTAGCCTTCCACTGCAAATGAAACATATATGACACTTGGTACCAGGTAATGAAGGAATGGGATGTCTGAGATATGGAAAAGAAAGAAGGTGAATACTGCTCTGCTCTGGGTCAGTACTTTAGTTTCTATAACAACACAGAGAGACAAAACAAAGGCAGAGTCTAGAAACAATATTGTAATGTGGGTATGGTGGCAGAATCCAAAGAAACCAAGGAAGTTAAAGATGATAAAATAGAAGCTTCCATTTAAACAAAAAAAAAAAAAAAAGAAGAAGCCAAAAAGAGTACTGGGGATGCATTGTCTTTCTTTAGGATTCATTTGGCTACAATTAACACGTGTATATGATGAAACCAGCCCAAACTAGATAAAGAAGCATCAAAGAGTATTCATGTTTGTGTTGGGGTTTTGTTGCTTAATAGTCTATGGCTCTTGTGGGAAGAAACATCAGCACAGAATGGGAAATTTTCCTTTAAACTATACATGTATATGTATACAGAGGTTTTATGTATTGTGCAATTTTAGGTAGATAATAATACTATGCCTTATTACTACTTCAGACATCCTTACTGCTACTTTGCCCTCTTTCCTCTTTTTTCTGTATTTATCTTCCTCCCCTCCCTAATTAAACTCATGAATTTGAGAGAGCACAAGAGGTACATGAGAGCGTTTGAGGGGAGGAAAGGTAAGAGAGAAATGAAGTAATTTTATTATATTCTAAACAAATTATCATAAAAAAGGAACTGTGTATGGTATTCTCACAAACCTAAGAACAGTGACAGTTCCTACCAAGGTGACTGTGAAACTTAATTCATGGTGGGCAATATCGTGTATTCAGGAAGTCCCTGCCTTAACATTAAGGATTAATTATCCCTGGCTAAATAGTCCTCTAGATTTACCAAAATTATCAGTACAAAATTATATGCCTGTGTGGGGGAGTGAAGGACAACCTGTCTGAATTAAGTCCTAACTGGATATACATATTGTTGACATGAGCTTATTTATTTTAAAGATTCCTAACCCTCAGCCACAGGGGGAAACATACAAGTCCACCCCTGTGGCTGGGTTTTGGAGATGAGGCTCAGAGGGAAGACATAGCCTTCCTCTGGTCTCTGAGCAGAAATGCTCGATCTTTCTGATAACATAGCCTGAAGATTTCTTCCTTATAGAGACTACCAAGGTTAGCTAAACCTCCTTTATACCAGAAGCCCTGCCTCCTTAATTTAGCTGTATACAAACACACTGCCTTGTTATCCGACTACATATAATAAACACATGAGCTTCTAGGGTACTGCTGTTTCTCCAACACAGTGTGCCATCAATGTCATTGCAGTCTTTCTGTGTTTCCATGTGTCTCTTTCTTCATTCCCTCACTTCCCCAGTTGGATGCATCCCTGGAGTCATGCTGAGCAGTGCACAGCTTGCAACAACTATTTTTTAAAAGGAAAGGATTTTATTTTTATTTATTTGTTTATTTTACTTTTTACACATACAATACCTCAGGGATTTCATCACCATCAGATATGAACTATAAAGCAAGTCTTTCAGGCAGGATAGTAACTGTGGATTGATACCCAGCTATATGTGAAAAATAAGGACTGTGGATGGTGACTACGTGGGGAAATGTGCTTTTCTTTACATTACTTAAATAAATGTAAGGGGTAATTAACTTTTTTGAACAAAATCATAACCCCTTGAAAGGATCATACCATGATCTTCGCAGTGGTTCTGTGTGTGATCCAGAGAGGTTTTTGTTGCTGTTACTGTTCTTTACTCACTTCAGGAATATTGTTGATCAGAAACTATAGGAGGAAAATGATTTCAGGCTTTGTATGAAATTTTTACATTAAAAGACTAACAATAGTTACAGAGGTGTCATGTGGAGTCCATTGACATAATAGCAAATGTATTATATTGATCCAGTGTGATGTTCAGCAACACAATTTCATAATCTTATCATAAAATTTCTATAATAGCACCATTAATCCAAACAAATTTTACTGATAGATTGTGAAATATTCATAAAATACTTAATTACATATAGCTATCAAGTTCAAATAATAGAGTAAGGGGAATATTATATTTGAAAAGATAACTCCAGAAATTATTATTACAAATATGTGTGCTTCATATCAAACCAAAAGTATCCAGAGAAAGAGATCAATAAAGGAAAGACAGGAAACTTTACCTTTGAATACTTGCACGTTAATGTTTACAGGCGTATCTGCAAACTGTACAAACATTCTGGAATTATAGGTTGATCCACCTGTGTATTTTCAGAACCAAGTAATGTCTGCCTCTCCAAGGGGAATTTCAAGAAAAAGCATAATAGTAGTTTTTAACTGTATACAAATGATAAAAGCAAAGACATCAAAGTGGGTAGCCTTTCAACTCATGCTCAATTAGAATAAGAATTTGGTTGCTGTTTTAAACAATTATGACTAAGTAACTGTGACAGGCTCTCAGCCTTGCAAACGGGATGATTTTCACTTGACTTTTGATCTGACTGACAGTTCCTTATACACTTCAGTGTTGGTTTATAACACATGAGCCCGCATCTGAATACACATGTGACTAATTAGGAACTGTTTATGGACCATCCACACAAACTTAACACAAGAGAATGAAGGCATTTTAAACTAGAGGACATAATTTTAATAGAGTTAATTAATAAAGGTGCTTGACCTACTTCGATGTTGTTAAATTTTTAAATGAATAAAATACAAAACAGGTTTTGCATGTGTATGTGCAAGCTAGACTATTTTAAAAGTTAATATTACGATTATTAAGCAAAAATTGCAGAGATATTTTAAAAAGTATTTTTGTTACAAACTAATATTGCGGACTGAGTGCTAAACCTTGATTTCTAAGAACTTTGTGTCTGTGACTTCCCAAGAGACGTCAAGTTTAATCTTTAACAAGTTAGATTATACCTCAGTACTCAGATGTGAGTTCTAGCTACATCATACATTACCTAGAAATTTTGACATCGCTTGTATTAGTTACTTTCATTGATTTTTTTAGAAAGAAAAACAGAAAAAATTGAGGAAGGAGGAGTTTCCTTTGGTTTACAATTCCAGTTGGTGTAGTCTATCATGGTTGGGAAAGTATGCTCATGCCCAATCACACTGAGTCCAGTCAGGAAGTAAAGGAAGCAAAAAACAATGAATGCTTATATTCAGTTTACTCTGTTCTTTTTATTCGATTCAAGAAGTTGCTATATTTAGTCTGGGCCTTCCTTCCTCTGTTAACCTAATGTGTGTGTGTGTGTGTGTGTGTGTGTGTGTGTGTGTATACATGTATATATATATATATACATGTATATGCATACATATATGTGTGTGTGCATGCATGCATGTGTGTGTAATTATATATATGAATATGTGTGTGTTTTCCCTACAAACATACCCAGATATTTCTTTCTGCAGTAATTCTGAATCCTGCCAAGATGTCAATAAAGATTAAGCATGGCTGGTGCTTACTTATAGCCTTCACTCTTAAGGACTAATGGTCATGGTACTAGAAGATACTCTGTACAATACCAAAGGAAAACAGTAAACACCAACCTAGCTAAACATCCTTTGATATACAATGATGACAAGCCTGCAAGATGTACTAGTGGCAATAATGGCATAATCTTGTGGGAATAACTATTCAGTATCTGACTGGAATCCATACATGACACTGCTCAGGTAGCCAAGAACTAGAACTGAGATAGATAGGCCAGGGACCTAGGAGAAAACAATATACTACTGTTCTGTTAAAGGAATGTAGCAACAAAATGACTTCAATGACATTTTGCTGTACTCATAGATGAGTGCCTTGCTCACCAATCATCAGAGAAACTTCCTCCTACAGTGGAGGGGAACAAATCCAAAGACACACAGCTGTACAATGTGCAGAGAGTTGTAGTGCACCAGCTCAGACCTGTCAAAGGGTTCTTGGGGGGAGCAGTGAGGAATGAGGAAGTATTAGATAGGAATATAGACAGAGACAATAAGAAAGATAAAGACACAGGATAGCTTCTGGAGGGCCCTGGGTCAGTACCAAGTTGTCTCGACTTTATTCATGATGGGCTTTTATACATCTGTACAGGGAGGAGCAAAAGACCTCCCCTTCTCAAGGTCAAGGTATAAAGTACCAACAAGTGTAGACCCTTCAAAACACCTGGTAACCATGCCTCTGGCCAAATCATCCTATTATACAGCCCTACTGGGTAAAGCAAGCTCAGACTTTCTGACCTTGAGTAAGGCCTTACTAGGAAGCCTCTGTGGGCCCACCAGAGAGTGAAAGACCCTGGAACACTCCATCCTAAATGGGATGTCTCCATCAAATCCGTCCCCAGAGAGCTAAAGGAATCCTGCTGAAAAGAGGGTGTAGAGATTGTTGAGAGTCAGAGGGTTGGAGGATACTAAGGAAACAAGGTCCCCTAAACACAACAGGATCTATTCACATGTGAATCCACATAGGATGTGGCAACTTGCACAGGACCTACACAGGTCTGCACCAGATGTGGTCCAAGCACTGAGAGGAGAAATGAAAACATGCCCCCATCCCTAGCCCACAGCTATCTCTAACTGATAACAGCTAGCAAATGAAAACTTAATTTTGTCAAATGGACTTTCACTGGGGATACAAACTATTCTTAAGGTCTGGCTCTATGTCTAGCAACAGAAGACCAATACCAAGTGACATCTTTGGGGGTTCTTTATTTCATGTTTTGTCAGGACATTTTTCTAATCTTGTAGGTTCTTTACATATAGGGCTACCATTTGGGTTTTTTATGGGATTCCTGTGTGTGCAAACATGTACTTCTTCATCTATGTTTTTGTGCTTTTTCTTTGGTTCTTTTTCTTCTGTTTTATCACATTCAAATTTGTTTTGTTTTATCTTACTATTATTCTTTAGATGACTATTTGTGTTCAAAGGGGAGACAGAAGGTTGTAGATTAGGATTCAAGGTGAATAGGGGAGGATCTCTGAGGAGTTGGGGAACAGGAAACAATTATCAAAATATATTGTATGAAAAATAAATTTATTTTCAATAAAAGGTCTATACCAGAAGATGCTCTGATTATATTTTAAAACTATGCTTCCAGGATATTTGTATGTTCATCAATGTTCATTATGTTGTTTACTTTATGTATCATAAAATATTTCAGAACAGAGAAAAGAAAAAAAAGATCGACCATGGCATCACATCCCCTTATTTGACTTGAAAAAGAAATGATCCTTTTATGTTGATAAACTTACAGAACGTTATGAGATTGACAGCAGTTGAGAAATGCTCAAAAATTGATATTTATTATCATCTAATAAAATCACATGAGCTTCTTCTTTTGAGACATACCCTCATTTTCAATTAGGTTATTTGTTTTCTTGGTGTTTATGTTTTTTCAGTTCTTTGTATATTGTAGAGACTGATCCTGTCAGTTGGGCAGTGTAGGCTGCCTCATCATTTGAATGCTTATGTTCCTTACTGTAATTTAAACTTTTTAGTTTCATGGCGTCTCTCTTGTTAATTGTCAACCTTAATGCTCTCATCGTTCAACACCAATGCACATATAGGCAGCAATATGTTAAATAAAAAGCACACGAAGTTTGGAAAGTGGTGTTTATAGGGAGGAACTTGAGTGGAGAGAATGGGGACTGGATATGATCAAATCAAATTACACATTTGTATGAAATTCTCAATTAAGAACAAAGAAAAGAAAGTCATTACTGCTGGGTGTGAAATGTTTATAATTTTCTTCACTCTTGAGATTTGAAGTGGTGATTTTCTACAAGGAATGTCAGCAAAATTTCTCGGAACTCAGATCTATTAGTGAAATTTAATAAATTTAGAAAAGTCATTTATCCAAATCCTGTTTCCATCTGTTTGAAAGAGACTACTGTTTTCAAGTGTGAATTTATTGAAAAAAAAAAGAGACTTCCTTTTTATTTATAGTAGTTTAGCTTGAATGGCACCTAGAAAAGACCACCAGCAATGATTCACCTTTTCATATATCTTGGGAAAACTCAACATTTCACAAAATTCCCCATAGATTTTTGGGAATAGCAATAGTTTTGTACTTTTTCTAAACTGTCTGCTCTGAGTTCTGGCATTTTCCTATCCATTTTATAATGATGTACAGTGTTTTACTCATATTATGTCACTTGATGTCTGCACTCTTCTACTTTAATTAACTCTGGGGTCTGCATCACAACTTCCCTTTGGACATCAGGTATTAGCCATCAACTGGTATGTATCAGTTTCCACAGAAGCTCCCATTTTTTCACCTTAGGTATCCATATTCAGTCAGTCTTTCTGCATAGTCTCTTAAGGCTCCTTTGATGATGTCCTTTGATGCTCATACACTAGAACAGAAGTATAACACTTGCATAGATAGGAGACAACACCTCCAGGTTGTCCCTTCACCAACAGAAATAGTAAATTGGGAAAGGAATATTCCAGTTTCATGTCCATCAGAGGTACCCTTCTCATTTTTGTAAGACTGTGAAGGAATGAAGGTCCTAATATTTTAGTTCATTCTTACCCTTTGCTCTCTTTCCTTTTTTCACATTATTGCAATCAGCATTGATGAAAATGAACTACCTACAGAAAAGTGTTTACATGTTTGTCTGCATAAGAAAGATGTCTATATCCTTCATAAACTTATGAAGGATGCAAACTATGTCATTCTTCCAAATCAAGTTGACATACATCATGGGTTAGACACTTTTTTTTTGAGGATGAGAGTTAGAGTTTCTATTTACAGGAGACAAATATGACCAATTAAGATTGACCAGGTCTTAAAAGTACTTTGTGACTGAAGGCTCTCAATTGGCAATATTTCTTCACATCTCTAACATTTCAAGTCTCAGGACATACCCTGCATCTCTGTAAGATTGTCTTTTTAATGGCTTTACCTTGTCCTCAAATTGATCTTTACATCTTAAACTGATGATATACATTTGTTTTCCTGATTCAGTAAAGTGCATTTTTTTTGCACTTTTCTAATCAAATATTTTCTTCCAACAGAAAAAAAGGTCTCTGAGAAAAGAAGTTGAAATAACAGTGCTTTACCTATTATGTTAGCATTCTCAACTGAGTGGAGATTGTAAGATAGTATCTAGTAAAATATGACCTAGTTTCACAGAAGATGCCACAGTTTACTAAGACCACAGTCCATCATATTGAGTCAGATCTCCTTTGATCCTTTCCTCAGCATTTGAATGGTTGTCATTGCTCTAGAAGAATAAGTAATAGGATTAGTTGTGGATGGCATGGTTTGCCTCTACCAATCCTCAGTGTCATTCAGGAAACAATTTTGTTATCTGTGCATAGTGAATAAATATCCTAACACATATCTTTATGGAGATTCAGTAATTGTTGAACTTTCTAATTCATTATAACTTTTCTAATTAAATCATGATGTCATGGAAACAATACTAAATCTTTAGAGAAATAATAAATAAGAAGTCAGTTGGACCTTCTGGTATAGGTCATTATTCTTACTTGGGAGGTTGAGGCAAGAAGATTGCAAATTCAAAAATTGATTCAGCTAGCAAATTAGTGCTAGTAAATTAGTAAAGTCAGCAAATTAGTAAAACTCTAAATAAAAAGTCAAAAGTAAGCTTGGAACTAGCTCAATGACAGAGCAGTTGAGTAGCTTAGTCTAAATGGTGAGATCTCATCTTAAAACCAAAAAAAGTCCACAGTGGTAGCCTAAACAAAAAAACACAAAAAGTATAGGTGGTTTTACTGGACATTACTCATAAATCTTTTAGAATATTCTGCCTTAGTAGTTGTGCTTAACAAAGAGTAACTAACAATTTGTTTTGAGATTACAATTAAATTACATTTCTACCTTCCCTTTCCTTTCTCCAAACTCTCCACACTTGTCTTCAAACTCATGACCTCTTCTTTCACTAATTGGTATTGCATGCATGCATGTATTTGTGTATACATATAAATTCCTAAATATAACCTATGGGGTCCATATAATGTTATTTGTATGTATGTTTTTGCTGCTGACCATTTGACACTGGACATCAGTTGATGTGTTCTGCCCTTGGTCCCAGTTTTCCTGACTTGTCTACAGTTCTGTCCATAGAGTTGAGGCTTTTTGGGCTTCTACCCCTTTACTTTGGCTTGTTCACTGGTATCATCCTTATTCAGCTCATGTTGGGACAGTCATGTTGGTGCAAATTTATGGGTATAGCTTCTGATGTTACTAGAAGACACAATCTTACAGCAATCTCCCTGATCCTCTGACTCTTAACAATCTTCTGCAACCCCCCTCCAATCTTCTGCAATGTTACCTGAGCCTTAGGTACAGGAATGATTTCTAAATATATGCATTGAGCCTGGACTCCATAACTCTGCATTTTAATTGGTTGTGACTTTCTGTAATGGTCTCTGTTTCAAAGAAAAGTTTAATTGATGAGGGGTGAAGACTACACTTCCCTGTAGTTAGAGTTTTCCTGCCTGGCCCACAGTCAGGACCAATCTCTGTCACCCGCCAGTCCCACAGCCTCTCAGACTCAACCAAGTAAACACAGAGACTTCTATTGCTTACAAACTGCATGGCCATGCCAGGCTTCTTGCTAACTGTTCTTATATCTTAAATTAATCCATTTCTATAAATCTATACCTTGCCACATGGCTCGTGGCTTACCGGCATGGCATTTTCACATGCTGCTTGTCATGGCAGCGGCTGGCAGTCTCTCCCTCCACCTTCCTGTTCTCTCAATTCTCCTCTCTGTTAGTCCCACCTATACTTCCTGTCTGGCTACTGGCCAATCAGTGTTTTATTTATTGACTAATCAGCAACACATTTGATATACAGACCATCCCTCAGCACTTCCCTGTGGATATTGTAAGAAATATTTATAGATTTGTGTTACAGGTTGTGCTGGTTTAGTAAATTAGTCATTGTAGATTCTCCTCCAATAATCATGATTTTACTATCACTGAGTAGTTAGCTAGGTTTCCTGTATCACCCAAGGTATCTTTTCTGTTGGAAGTCTTAAGTCCAATTACTGAGCATTGGCTACCACCAAGGTATGTGTGCTAGCACTGCACCTTTTTGTTATTGTTCCATGCTGGTCACTGATGTGGTGACAAGACTTACAGCTGAGTAGGAACTGTTGGTTGCCTCCCTTCTTTGGAAGATTGACTGGCACCTTCTGGTACCATTAAATCTGGTCCACTTGAATTAACATTAGCTTTAATTTTCATTTTACTAACATACTTTGAAGAGGTATTTGACTTATTTCTTTGCTGAATTCTTTCAACATTATTCCATTAACTTGGGATTTTCAAATACTCATGATGGTTCCTCAAAGCTTCAGACATCATTTTAATTTCTGGATAGAAGCAGATAAAAGAAAGCACACTCCACAGATTCAAATTATTGTTCCCTTGTGTATCTCAAGGTATCTTCCAGGATAAAACTCCAGAACTTCCTGAGAATCTACAGAAGACAGTGCCCAAATGTCTCAGGATAAAATAATATTTTCTTAGTAAAACAGTGCTTCCAAATCACATAAAATAAAAATGTCAGCACCCCATTGTAGGTTTCCTTTAAGTTTAAAAACAGGCCATTAATAACTGAATACTGCTTTGAAATGCTATGTCGAAGTGGAGCCTGACACTGTAGTATCTTATAATGGCTACAAAACATTTTACTTTTTTAAAAATTGTTTCTTTGTGGATTTCACATCATCATCCTGAACCCATACATCACCCCATCACTTCATATCCACTTTCCTCTGTCCTTGCAACTCTCCCAAATAAAATAAAGTTTAAAAGAAAACAAAAACAAAAAACAAAAACAAACAAACAAAAAAACTAAAAGCTAACTAACATACAAAAAGAAAGAAAAGAAAAGAAAAGTCTCAGCGTGAAAGCTATGGTGTCACGCAGTGAGTCACACAGTAAAGCCTTTGGTCCATACATCTTTACTTGCAAGTGTTCATTGCAAAGGGTCATTGGTCTGGTTCTAGGCCTCTGGCTTCTGCTACACCTTCGATACTGGGCCCTCACTGGGCCTCTTCTTGGATGTCTTATTGTTGCCTTGTGTCATCTTGTGTCATGGAGATCCTGCCGCTTTGGATGTGCAGGTCTGGCCCCTTCACAAGCTCCAGCAGTTCATAGATGAGGTGGATGTTGGGGTAGGCCAACTCATAGCCCTGCTTTCTGGGCCTGGCTGATAGGTGAGTTGGTCAGTCCACCAGCTTTCCCTCATTGACATCACTAGGGCAAGCTCTTCAGCACTGTCCTGACTAGCTCACCCACTGCAGCAGGCATTAATGAGTGAGGCCAGTTCTCCTGCTCTCATGCCCTTGGGGCGAGCTCACCAGCACCCACACCACCAGGGTCAGCCCAGACATATGGAGGACAGCTACAGCTTCACCCCAGGAAACTTGCCCTGGGCGAGTAGAGAAACCTTTTACTTTTAAGACATATATAAGACAGTATTAATAAGTACTAATGCTAGCTGCTATAATTTAGTGTTTTTAACTAAATGTTGGCTTTCTCCCCAAGACCTATATATCCATCCATTTTTAAATAGCAGATTGTCAATGGTTGAAATTAAAATCTTTTTCATGAAAAGATATTGGGATAGATATGTCTTTATGTCACAAATTTTCAATACTCATTATCAAGGTCAGGACAAAAGCATTTCATTTTTCAAAAATTTGCAAACTCAAAAGACTTTAAAATGAGAAAAATGGTTAAAATTAAAAAGAGTTGAAATTAAATTCCATATAATTTTAGGACAGTATTTTAATTTGTCAGAGATTAACATTAATCATTGATTGACTCAGAAAGATAATTAAATCCATGAAAATGTGAGTGAAAACAAAGGTAAAAATCATTGAGTTTGGAATTTCCATTATCTCTTTGTAGGTGATTACCACTCCTGCTCATTGTGTCCTGTGCCCTTGCTGGTGGTGCGAAGCAAGATGGAGCTTATCTCCTGCCAAAGTTCTCTGCTGCACCAGGCTGTAGGATCCCATTTTCTTTAGTGTTGGTAGCATAAACTAACAAAATAAAACTAAATGGCAGTGATCCTGATATTCCCATTACCAACTGAGGATACTGATTATACCTAAAATCACTGAAGACAACTGAGGATACTGATTACACCTAAATCACTGAAGACCTGGCAGAAAAAAGCTCTAAAGCAAATGGTGAGTTTTTTCCTAAAGGAATTGTAGTGGGTTTTTCTTCTAATTTTCTATGTTAGCTTGATAAATGAACTGTATAGTATTTTAATAAGCTGGGATTGCATAAATATAAAAAGTTTAAAGTATGTAACTAATGAATATTTATGTTCAAAACCGGACTAGGAATTGTGATAAAAAGGACATAAAACACTGTCTTGTCTTTGTTGAAAATATCCCCTTAGAAGTATTAGATTTGTGTGTTTTAAGACAATGAGTGACTTTAGAATAAACTGAACCATCTATTGCTCAGATAGATAGTAGTTTAAATGGGAAACATCACAAAAAAACATTAACAGAGGTAGGAATAAAATTAGTAGGCATTGGAATATGGGATTCAATTTTTCTGGATATCTTAGTGACATATATTTCATTATATGATTTTTTTAAAAATAAATAAATTTATTTATTTATTTTACATTCCAGCTGAAATTTCCCCTCCCTCCTCTCCTCCAAGTCCCTTCCCCTACTACGCTTCTGTTCCCATCCCAAGATCTACCCCACCTGTTCAGAAAATGGCAGTTCTCCCACGGCATAATATGGCATATCCAGTTGCATTAAGACTAAGCACCTCCCTGTGTATTAAGACTGGACAAGGCAACCCAATACAAGGAGTAGGGTCCCAAAAGCCAGTAAAAGAGTCTGAGACAGCCCCTGTTCCCAATACGCAGAGTGCCTAAGTCCCATGCATGTTCCCTGGTTGTTGGTTCAGTCTCTGAGGCCCTATGAGCCAAAGTTAGTAATTCTGTGGCTTCTCTTGTGGTCCTTGAACCCACTAGCTCCTACACTCCTTTCCCCCACTCTTCTGTAGGATTCCCCAAGCTCCCACCTAATGTTTAGCTATGGGACTGCATCTTTTTCCACCAGTTACTGGATGAAGCCTCTCTGATGACAATTGGGCTAGGCACCAATCTGGTCACAGGAGATGGTCATTTCAGGCTGTATATCCACTATTGCTAGGAGTCTTAGCTGGGATCATCCTTGTAGATTCCTGGGAGATTCCCCTGCACCAGGTTTTCACCTTACGTGAAATACCTGCTCTTTACAGTAGTCTCTTTGAGTACTCTCCCCCTCTGATCCCCTCAACCTGATTGTTTATGTTCCCATCCCCACCTGCCCGCAGCCCACTCACAAAATCTCTTCTGTTACCCCTTCTCAGGGAGATCTGGGAGTCACCCCATAAACCTTCCTTGTTACCTAGTCTCTGGGTCTGTGGATAGTAACATAGTTATCCTTTATTTTACAGCTAATATCCACCTATGAGTGAGTACATACCATGTTTGTCTTTCTCAGTCTGGGTTGCCTCACTCAAGATTTTTCCTAGTTCTGCCTTCAAATTTCCTCATGTCCAGGTTTTTAATAGCTGAGCAAAATTACATTGTGTAAATGTACCACATTCTCTTTATCCACTCCTCAGTCGAAGGGCATGTAGGTTGTTTCTAAGTTCTGATTATTACAAATAAAGCTGCTATGAACATAGTTGAAAAAGTGTCCTTGTGGTAAGATTGAGCATTCTTTGGTTATGTGAACAAGACTGGTATAGCAGGCTCTTGTGGGAAATTGATTCACAGTTTTCTGAGAAACCGCCACACTGACTTCCAAAGTGACTGTACAAGTTTGCACTCCCACCAGCAATGGTAGACAATTTTTAATGGAATGCCATATAAGAAAATATTCCAGGTTTTGTAAACTTATTAATGAGACACAGTCCTTAAAAAGGACTTCATAACCACCAAATTTGTCAAAAAAATGCACAAATAATTTATTTCAGCTAAATTGGATATTAGTTCATAAAAGACACAGGAAATGCAATGTAGTCATGTATTTAGAGATAGTGTCCTTTTCAAAATTAAGTGCCAACACTGGGCTTTAGCTTAGGAATAGACTGTCATTTTCAAAACACAAAGTTCATTATTTGCCATAAAGGAGAGAATATATCTAAAGAATTTCTTTCAATCAATCATTGCCACCTACTATAAATTGCACTTGTGTTCTTTTAGGGTAAGAGAGAAGGTAAGTCCTCTCTAGGACTACATCAATGAGAAGAGTAGAGATACCTCAAAAGAAATTCTATTCTGAGGAGAGAATTAGAGGACTCTCAGGAGCCAAAATCAACAAAAGAGGAGTCAGATCAACTAAAATGCCTGGAAAAGCAGAAAGGCATTGGGAAGTAATGTAGATGATGGTGGACAACTCCATTTAAGGTTCTTGGGGAACACACTGTGAAGCCACAACTATAATAGATACTGGGAAAGTCTAAGTTGTACAGGGGAGAACCAACCAGTTGTCTCCCCACAAGAGAAACCCATGGTTTTTATGGGGTTAAAATCTAGTGGGCAATTTTGAAATGATAGTAACTCTTGTTTCATACAGAGAAACATACTAGATAAGAAGGCAATTACATCCATGATGATATCTCTGGTGTTATAGTCAGGTACCATCTTGAGAAAGATTCCTATTGTTTCAGACTGATTGACCCCCAAGGAGCCAAAAGCAAGGACCAAATCTAAGTCATGGGATCCCAAGGGCTTAGTGCCTGAAAAGAAGATAGACAAATATAAAATAAGAAGATGTTATGGTCAAGAACCACTGACTATTTAAACATCTTTGAGCTCAGGCTGTGGTGCTTAAAAGCTCTGCTCTCTGTAGTGAGGGGCTCCACCACTTTGGAGTATGATGTGCACTGAGCAGTCTGAGCTACTTTTGGCAATTACTTGACTTCCAGAGCTGTTTTTCTAGAATGTGTGTTTTTGTGACTTGCAGTTGAGACCATGTTGCAGAAACTTGGTCCCCTCAGTATAGCTGGAAGCTTTCCTATGTCCCACTCAGTCCCACAGTCACTCAGTCCCAAGCAAACACACAGAGGCTTATATTAATTAGAAATGATATGGCCTATGACTCAGGTTTCTTACTAGCTAGTTCTTACAACTTAATTCAGCCCATTCCTATTCATCTATGTTTTGCCACTGACTTTGTGGCATACCTGTTCTCTGACATTTTGCTTCTTCTGGTGATAGCTTGCAGTGTCTGCCTCTACTCCACCCTTCTTCATCTCCCTCTTTAGTTTGAATGTACCACCTAATCTTATTCTGCCTTACTATTGGCCAAACAGCTTTATTCATCAACCCATGAGAGGAACACATATTCACAGCATACAGAAAGATATCCCATAGCACCTCAGTTCTCCCTCTCCAGTGGAGAAATCAGTACTCCTTTGAATTCTGTAGTACCCTTAGGCAACAGTTTCTATATGGGATACTTGCTACTCTTGTGTTTACACATTGAGGATATTCTGGAATGTGTAAGTACATTCTCAGTTCACAGGCCATAAAGCTCATTAGGGAAAGCAATGATTTGCTAAAAAAAGCAAGGGACTTCTCAAGTGAATGCATCACTCTGGATTGACTGACCCAAATCTGGGGTATATACAGGACCAATGATTATGGTGGAAACAGAGAAATGACAGTAGACCTCAGCTTTAACCTGGTACTCCATCTTACCATAGCTAGTACCTTCCAATATCAGATAACCAGGAAGAAGATTCCCTAATTCTTTTTTTCCTTTTTACATTTATTTCCTTTTCTCTCTATTCTATCCCTTTAACTCTTTTCAGAATTATTTTAATATTTCAATTTTTAAACATATCCTTTCCTTTACCTTTTTCAAATTCTTTTCTCCTTTTTACTTATTTCTTTCTAAAACTTTCATTTTTCCCAACTCCTCTTTGATTTTATTACTTTATTATTATTAAATTCTTTTTTTATTTAGTCTTACACCATAATGTGTTCTGTATGTTTCTTTTCCTTTTTTTACAGTTATGGCTATTATGTGAGTTGTCTTTAAAAGTTTTTTTTTTTTATTTCTGTAAGCTTTGAGTGTGTGCATGTGTGCTGCTATTATGATGATTTGCTGTCTTCTCTCTGAGTCTACCAGGGTGCTGATCTATCAAGAACAGACTTGTAGATCAGAAGACTCCTCTGTACAATCAGAACTTATATCCACCCTAACAAATGTACAAATCACAACACAGAGACACAAAGCATATGAAAAAGCAAGGCAGCAAGACTCACTCAAAGATCACAATCCTTCAATAACTAAAGCAAAACTTTGAAATGATAGATGAATAATTCATAGGTTTTTTTAATGGTCATCAGTATCAAAGAATATTGAAATGAGCAGATAAGTGAAGTAATGAACACAATTCCAGACTCCAATAAGAAATTCAAAAGTTTGGATGAGATATTCCATGAAGACACAGAGATTCTGAAAAAGAAAATGAAACTTTTGGTAATGTATAGTTCAGTAAGGAGGACCCAAAGATGAACAAATGGATCACCCTGGGAAGGAGAAATAGATGAGATCTCCATGAGTAAACTGGGCATGAGGGGTGGGCAGTGACTTGCTGTGAGTTGTTTGTTTAACATGAAATAACTGGCAATAGGCTCAGAATCCATCCCTAGTTCATGAGCAGGCCTTTTGGAGTTCAGTTCTATGATGGGACACCTCATACAGCCTTGAGGCAGGGAGAGAAGTTTGGACCTGCCTCTACTAAGTGTACCTCCCCATGGGAGGCCTTATCTTCTTGTAGGAAGGAATAAGGGGTGGGTTGGGAGGGGGAGGCTGAGGTTGGAAGGAGAGAGGAGGGCGATGTTTGGTATGTAAAATGAATAAAAAAATTTCTTGATGGAAAAATTTAAAAAAGGAAATTCAAAACTTGGATGAGATATTCTGCGAAGACACAGAGATTTTGAAAAAGAAAATGTAATGTTTGGTAATGTATAGTTCAGCAAGCCAAATTAAAGCTCAGTGGAATGTCTCACTAACTGACTAGAACAGGTGAATTTCATGAATATAAGACACCATGGAGAAGTTACTACATTCAGAAAGCAATAAGCAAACAAACAAAAAATTAAATAATCAAAGAATCAATATTAAGAGCCTCCAGGAAAGAATTCAGAAAGCAAACCTACAAATTTATGGAGTAGAAGAAGGAACAAAAAAAAAAAAAACCACACTAAAATTATGTATTCTTAAACAATCATGAAATGGTAGCAGAAAAATAATTCCAAATCTAGGTAAATAAATGCTATCTTCGTATTGGAGGAATTTAGACTCCAAAACAAACATGACCTAAAATAATCTCAGTATGGCAGATTATGGGCAAAATACTACGAGTATGTAACAATGAAAGACTACTGCAATCTTCAAGAGAGAAGTGTCAAATTACTTAAAACGGCAGAACATCAAATAACAGCAGAACTCCCAGAAGGAACCCTGAAGGTCTGGAAAGTGTATATTGATGCACTTCAACTCTTGAAACAAAATAACTGTCAACCAAGGATGCTATGTCCGGTAAAGTGACACTGTAAATGTAAGGGGGAATACAGATTTTCCCAGATATGCATAAACTAATACAGTTCTTTCCCCTAAGCTGTTTTGAAGAAGACACTTAAAGGGATACTACATACAGAAGTATAATCAAAATATATAAAGGTATGTGACATTGATGATAAATAAACCTTGGTGGAAATAGATTAATAAACAAGAAGAAAAATAACAATCATCATTAACTTTGTAAATCAGAGAACTTGTAAGACAAACAAGAGAAAAATTGGTATTTTTCTCTTTCAATGCTAACCCTAGGTATTGACCTCTGATTAAAAGATATAGTATGGCTAATAGATAAACACAATCTAAAACAACAAAAACATACAAACAACAACAAAATAGAACAAAGCAAAACAAGAATAAGGTTCCACATTGGTTGTCTGTGAGAAGTTCACCTCACTTACAAAGACATAGACAAAATATGAAATGGTGGATAACATTATAGGAAGCAAACACATGCCAAAAGAAAGTAGGAGTGCCTATATTGGACATATGACTGAAATAAATATTAGTTGGAAAACATATATAAGGTCTTTAAACAGTACAATTGTAGACATATTTGTGTTGAATGTTGTTGCACATAGTTTAACAGACACACTATGTACAGAAATAGATAGCTTTATATACAATAATATTAATTAAAACAAAAACTCCACTCACAATAATTTGTCTATTATTCAGTCCAAAAAAAATAGATAAGGAGACTTCAGAATTCAAGTGTACCCCAAATTAGATGGATTATTAAAAAAATATAATGGTAATTATAATTAAGTTAAATTAATTATAATTATTATAATTAAATTATATTAAATTCTATGTATATATATGGAAATATATACTCAATGGCCGTGGAATATAAAACAAATATTTACAAATTTACAAAGATGATAAGCAGTGTCTTATGTGTTTGATAATAGTGGGAAATTATAAGAAACCAGTATCAGGGAAAGTGCAGAAACTATAAAACATATGCAGATTGATAAATACACTGTTGAATAATTAGTGAGTTATTGAAGAAATCAGAAGAAAATATCTTTAAAAATTTGAAATAAATCAAAATTTGTCATGTAAGTACCGCGCGCTAACCCATTGCACCACTGGAGCTCTGGTGATAGGATGGCCAAACACCCTAATTGTAGTGCTAAAATCCCATCCAACTACTGAGGGATCTGGATGCAGAGATCCATGGCTAGGCCCCGGGTGGATCTCTGGGAGTCCAATTAGCGAGAATGAGGAGGGTTTATATGAGCGAGAATTGTTGAGACCAAGGTTGGATAAAGCACAGGGACAAATAGCCAAACAAAGGGAAACACATGAACTGTGAACCAATGGCTGAGGAGTCCCCAACTGGATCAGGCCCTCTGAATGGGTGAGACAGTTGATTGGCTTGATCTGTTTGGGAGGCATCCAGGCAGTGGGACCAGGTCCTGTGCTCATTGTATGAGTTGGCTGTTTGAAACCTGGGGCCTATGCAGGATCTCTTGGCTCGGCCTGGGAGGAGGGGTCTGGACCTACCTGGACTGAGTCTACCAGGTTGATCTCAGTCCGCAGGGGAGGCTTTGCCCTGGAAAAGGTGGGAATGGGGGGTGGGCTGTGGGGCAGGTGAGGGGGGCCGGAGGGGGGAGAACAAGGGAATCCATGGCTGATATGTAGAACTGAATTGTAATGCAAAATAAAGTAAAAATCAAAAAAAAATTGTCAGAACTTTTAGGATATAGAAAAGATAGAGAATTTATAGCTGTGAGGAGTGTTCATTAACAATTCTTAGGAAACTATCAGCAGAAAAAAATTAAAATTGGAGAAAGAAATCCATATCTCAACATGGAAGGCTGTACATGACATGATTTAGCTAATATTGAAGGGAAACAAAACTGAAAACATTTCTTCTGAAACACAAATTGAATCAAAAAAGTCCACTCTTTACACATGTGTTTGAAGATGAAATTATTAATCAAGTCAACAGTAATACAAGCGAAAGTATTGAAAGTGATACAAGCAAAATATGAAGAATTCAGTTTACCTCTATTTGCAGATCATGCTATCCTATAATAAAAATTCCTAAACACTCTATCTCAAGCACAATAGATCATATATATGCTTTAGCAAATTATCATAAATAAAAATTAACACATAGAAATTAACAGTTATTCTATATGCTGAAAAGGTACATAGTTTGGAAGAGTAAGGAAATGATCTCATTTGTAACAGATGCAGAAAGAGGAATTAAACTTCACAATGGAGTTAAACTGGTATGATAAAAACTGTAAAACTTTGAAGAAAGATATCGAAAAAGAAGCAAGAAGTTTAAAATACAGCACATGTTCACAGAGTTTTACAATTATTATTGTGAGAATAGTCATGTTACCAAAAATGATCTGAAGAAATAATGAATGCTCATCCAAATTCCATTGACATTTTTCTTTTTTTAATTAAGAAATTTTTTATTCATTTTACACATCGATCACAGATTCTCCTCTCTTCCCTCCTCCCCCCCAGCCTTCCTCCCCTCAACCCACCCTCCATTCACTTCTCCCACAAGGTAAGGCCTCCCATGGGAAGTCAGCAGAGCCTGGTACATTCAATTGAGGCAGATCCAAGCCACTCTCCATGCATCAAGGCTGTGCAAAGTGTCCCCCTATAGAGAGTGGGCTCCATAAAGCCAGCTCATATACCAGAGATGGATCCTGATCCTATCGCCAGGGGGACCCTTAAGTAGATCAAGCTACACAGCTGTCCCACTTATGCAGAGGGCTTAGTCCAGTCCCATGGAGGCTCCACCACTGTTGGTGTAAAGTTAATGACTTCCTACTAGTTTGGTTTGATTGTCTCTGTAGATTTCCCCATCATGATCTTGATTCCCCTTGCTCAAACAATCCCTCTTCTCTCTCTTTGACTGGACTCATAGAGCTTGGTCTGGTGCTTGGCTGTGGGTCTCTGCATCTGCTTCCATCAGTTACAGGATGAAGTCTCATGTTTGCCATTCTGAGTCTTTGTTACCTCACTCAGGATGATACTTTCTAACTCCATCCATTTGCCTGCAAATTTCATGATGTGTTTTTGTTTTGTTTTGTTTTGTTTTGTTTTTCCTGCTGAGAAGTACTCCACTGAGTATATGTATCACATTTTTGTTATCCATTCTTCGGTTGAGGGACATCTACGTTGTTTCCAGGTTCTGGCTATTACGAATAGTGCTGCTATGACCGTAGTTGAGCATATGTCCTTGTGATATGACTGAGCATTCCTTGGGTATATGCCCAAGAGTGGTATAACTGGGTCTTGAGGTAGATTGATTCCCAATTTTCTGAGAAACCACCATACTGATTTCCAAAGTGGCTGTACAAGTTTGCACTCCCACCAACAGTAGGGGAGTGTTCCTCTTGCTCCACATCCTCTCCAACATAAGCTGTCTTCAATGTTTTTGATCTTAGCCATTTTGACAGGTGTAAGATGGTATCACAGAGTCATTTTGATTTGCATTTCCCTGATGGCTAAGGATGTTGAGTAATTCCTTAAATATCTTTCAGCCATTTGAGATTGAGAATTCTGTGTTTTACTCGGTAGCCCATTTTTTAATTGGATTGGGCTGATCTCCAAAATATATAAAGAATTCAAGAAACTAGACATCAAAATTCTATTGACATTTTTCAACAGAAATAGAAAATAATTCTATAATTGATATGGAATAATAGAAGACCCTCACCCAGACAAGTTTACTGAGCAAAATCAAGGTTATAAATATAATATCTCTTTTTATTTATGCTTTAAATATAAACCAACAAAACCAGTGTTTTACTACCACCAAAAAAGTAATTTAGACCAAAAACCTAGAATGTTGATTAAAAGGCCATGCTACTATGGCTATCTGACACTGCAAAATGTTGTCAAACAGAAATTTAGCTGGAACTGAGCTGTAAGCTTCTCCTGTCTACTAATTACAGTGATAATAGGTGTTATTGAGACAGACCAAGAATAAAATTATCAGTGGTATCACCCAACCTTGTACCATGTGTGTGATAATACTGATGTACAAGGCAAGATGTTCTATACTAGTACAATAATGGCATAACTTGGGTTGGGGAATCAGGTAACCAATTGCTCTCTAAACTTGGAGCCCATACTGTGGAAGAAAATACGTGCCTGGTACTATAAACCTGGTCAAAAGCTTGTTGCTGGTGTGTTCAAAGGCCCAGCTAGAGTACCTACAACAGATTTGCTAAATGGACATGTTGTCAGACTGCCTTCTAAACACTTAGTTTATACTAAATAAACTATGATCCTTGCTCAGTGTAGCTTTTTATTGTATAGGGTTTTGATTAATGCAGAGACTCACAATTAGTCAAACTGCTGAGAATAAGTGCCTGTGGAATAGTACATCAATATCACTCCATTTATGGCCCAGGATCATTGTAGAAGAGCTGGCAGAAAGATTGTAAGTGATATAGAATGATGAGAAGTGATATGAAAAATTGTTTTTGGGATATTATATGGCAATTACAATAATGAACACACAATACTTGTGGTTACCTATACATACACAAAAACTCAAAAAGACATATAGTAAAATGGGAGCACAAAAGAGATAGCTAAGAAGTTAAATAGTGATTGCTAAACTTCCAAAGAACCAGAATTTGTTTGCCAACATCAACATGGAGTAGGTCACAACTGCCTGCCCCACCCTCTCTGGCTACTATGGTCACATGCAGGCACGTGGCATATATAGACACAGACACATAGAAACAGAAACACAAAAATACACATACACACAGATAGAGATGAATATAATTAAAATACATTGAATATCTGTATGAAATTGTAAAAAAGTAAAATAAAATAGGTCAGAAAGCCTCACTAGCAAATAGGGATAGAAAAATCTAATTAGGGAAGCAACGTATGATTATATCTTCTATAAAAATAACAAAACTTTATGCCTGTAGCTTACTGTGTAAAAAATCAATTCACAATTGACCAAAGACTCTTACATAAGTCTTGAAACTTGGAATCTACCAGAGGAAAACACAGAGAAATTATCTCAATGACTCAAAATAGGCAACCACTTCCTGCTCAGGAACTGATAGAATTTGTTGTGACCTCTGCACAGAAAAGGAGACCAAGGAGCAGAATTTAAATGACAGAAAAAAAAATATTGTGACCTGTTCATCTGACACAAGATTAACGTTCCAAAAATATAAACAACTCAAATATCGAATACAAAATGAACACACAATCCATTTACTAAACTGGAAAATTAAAGGGACAGAAAATTTTCAAGAGAGGAAATACAAGTGACCACTAAACACATGAAATAATTTTTCAACATATTTACTAAGAAAGGAAATTAAATTAAATGTCAATCAAAAAAGAATCCTGATTTCATCTTTTCAGTGAGAATGGCTATCATTAAAAGCTGAAGTGCAACAAATATTGGTGTGGATGCAGACAAATATGAACCCTTATACATAGCTGGTGGAAATACAAATTAGTTCAGTCGCATTGAAAATCAGTATGAAAGTCCTGTAAACATATAAAAATAATAAAAAAAAACTAAAACTACCACAATCTAAATATACTTCTCCTGAGCTTATATCTAAAGGAATAAGCATTAACACACAGCAGAGACACTTGAATCTCCACATTTAACTGACTGTTCACAATAAAATGAATGGTTAGAGAAAGTGTGGTTTATACAAAAATGGAATAGTATTATCCTATAAGGAGTAATGAAATCAAGTCATTTGCACGGGAGTGGGTGGAACTGTATTGTAGATCATGTCAAGTAAAAAAACAAAAAATACCCGAGTCGAAAAGATAAATATTTCACTCTTTCTCCAGTGTTTAGAATATAGAGAATAAAGCACAATTTAAAGTTAGAAAGCTAGTAATTTGCAAATGAGAGGAGGAATGGGGGAAAGTGTAGAGGATGTATAAGAGTCTAATGGGGAGAATATATGATCAAAGTATAGATATGCATTATGTAAATGAATATAGTAAAACCCATTATTTGGCACAGTTAATATGTGTTAATAAATATTTTAAAATAACATGCTACCTACCTTTCATTGTCAAGTTAGGAAGTGGTAAAATTATATAGTCATTAACTTTAGACAGGTTTATTAACACAATTACATCAAAATGCTATAAGATAGTGAGTTATCCAAGCCCCTAAATGCTAGTTTTTAGTCAAGTTAATAGTTTGCTTTTTTATTTATCAAAACAGAAGTGGTGAAAGAAAACTTTTTACATAAATGGAATTGTTTATGTAGAATGTGGAGATACTTATCAATGTTCATGCTGAATACATACTTTAAAAAGCCTTATTTCAAATAAAACCACATATGTGACATTGCAAGGAATTTTATCTCAATGAATGGTTAAGGATTAGAGCCAGGAGGTACACAGGACCTCAAGAGCTTCAGACTAAAGAAAAAAGGCAGTCAACAACAAAATATTAAAAAAAACCCTCATTCTTATAGCAGTTCTTAAATATATAAAAATATTAAATATTTATATTCAAAAATATTATTCTATGGTATCTGATAAGTAGAGGCATTAAAGTCCTTCCTTGAGAAATATTCTCCCTCCCCCAGTGCAAGATATGATTATGAATAGCTTCAACATAAAGTCATTCATGTTTGAACTTTAACAAGGAAAGCCACTTGGTTGAAGGAATCAAGATTAAGTGTAATTTCTCAAAAATTAAGTGTAATATCTCAAAGATACTTTTTCTCAAAAAAGTTTCAAAACCACCCCAACAAAACACAGGCATCCAGGCAACTTTGAGAAATAAAATTCATTTTACAAGTACATTAAGAACTCTTGGTTGACTTTGGAAATCAGTATGGCGGTTTCTCAGAAAATTGGGAATCAATCTACCTCAAGACCCAATGATACCACTCTTGGGCATTATACCCAGAGGATGCTCAAACATACAACAAAGATGCTTGCTCATCTATGTTCATGTCAGCATTATTTGTAATAGCCAAAACCTGGAAGCAATCTACATGGCCCTTGACCAAAGAATAGGTAAAGAAAACATGTTACATATATATATATATATATATATATATATATATATATATATATATATATATATATATATATATAATGGAGTATTACTCAGCTGTAAAAACAATGACATCAAGAAATTTGCAAGCAAATGGATGGAACTAGAAAATATCATCCTGAGTGAGGTAGCCCAGACTCAGAAAGACAAACAAGGCATGTACTCACTCATAAGTGGATGCTAGACATGAAGCAGGGGATAAGCAGTCTGTAAACCACAGCTCCAAAGAAGCTAGGAAACAAGGAGGACCCTAAGAGGGACATACAGATCACCTTGGGAGGGGGAAACAGAGGAGATCTCTATCAGTAAGTTGGGGATGACGGGGGCAATAGAGGGGAGGGGATGGAGAATGAAATCATGAGGGAACTGGACGGTAAAGCTGGGGGAGGGACGGAGTGGAAGAGCGATGAGAGATATCTTGATAGAGGGAGACATTATGGAGTAGGGGAGAAACCTGGTGCTAGGGAAGTTCCCAGGAATCCACAAGGATGATCCCAGATTATACTACAACAGTAGTGGTGTGGGTGCCTGAACTGGCCTACCCTGGTAATCAGATTGGTGTATACCCTGGCTGTTATCATAGAGCCTTTATCCAGTAACTGATAGAAGCAGATGCAGAGATCCAAAACCAAGCACCAGGCTGAGCTCCAGGAGTCCAGTAAAGGAGAAGAAAAAGGGATTATTATGTGAGATGGGGTTGGGGGTGGGGTAGAGGGTGTGTCAGAATCCTGACGGGGAAATCTGCAGAGACAACTGAACCAAGCTCATAGGAACTCACGAACTTTGGACTGCACAGCTTCGGAGCCTGAGTGAGACTAGACTAGACCCTCTGCATATGTGAGACAATTGTGTAGCTGGGTCTGTTTGTGGGGCTCCTGGCAGTGTGATCACGGTCTGTCTCTGGTGCATGGGCTGACATTCTGGATCCCATTGCCTATTGTTGGACACCTTGCTCACCCTTGATGCAGGCGAGATGGGCTTAGTCCTGCCTCAAACTGAATGTACTGGGCTTGGGTGTCTCTCCATGGGAGAACTTACCTTTTTGGAGGAGGGGATGGAGGGTGGGTTGGGGGTTCAGTGGGGGAGTGGGAGGAGGGATGGGGGATTTGTGATTGGTACATAAAATGAATAAAATAGAACTCTTGTTTGATGTGTGATAACTGAACTAAACAAGCTAGAATTAATTATCCTAAATTCTCTTAATCTTTTAGACTATTTAAAATTTGATTATCTATTAATTATTAATTAAATAATGCCATTATTTTGCTAAATGTAGATTATGAGAACCAGTTGGGAAGTTTTTCAAACTACACTGCTACATTCCAAAATGTACTAATTTTCATTTGTTATCCACTGTTTTCTAGTCATAATTGATAAAAACACAAAGAATGTCTTTGTTCCCAGATCTGTTTAATAAGTAAAAATAAGAGTTAGGGAAACAATTTTTATAATACTTTTATAAAGTATAATGAAATAAGTGATACTAGAGTCACTTTAAGTAGAGGAATTCAATGCAGATTTTGCATTGAAAAAAAAAAAGTTCTGAATACTACAAAAAAATGTGTGTTAGAGGAGGATAATCCAGCTAAATGAGAAGACTACTATTAGTAGGCCAGATATGAAATGACAGTAGCTAGGAGGAAAATGCCATACATGCTAGTCACTTTTGGCTCACTTGATACAAGCTAGGGTCATATTGGAAGAGTGTACTTCAATTGAGAAAATGCCTCCATCATATGGAGAACTTTCTTAATTAACAGTTGATGCAGAATGCCTCTTTTCCCACTGTGGTAGGGGCCACCCTAGAATGGTGTCCTGGGTTGTACAAAAATGCAGATTGAGCAAGTCATGGGGAGCAAGTGAATAAGCAGTCTTCATCCATGGCTTCTGTATTGGTTCCTGCCTTCTGGTACTTGTCCTGACTTCTCTTCATGATGGACTCTGATTAAGACATACTAAGTTAAATAAACCATTTCTTAACCAAGTTGCTTGTGCTTATGGTGTTTATCCCAGCAATAGAAAACCAACTATAACAGCAATTATGATGCAATTAATTTGTCCTGTTCAGGCTTTGTGCATCACAAAATATTGTCAAATAAAAACTCTGGAACAAAATATTCAGGATTATAATATGAGCTTTGTTTTTCTAACTTCCACTTGTTTTGGCTAATGGTCATCAGTGTGAGGTTGGCAGGTGGAGGCAGAGTGGAAATGTAGTTTTATTTTTTTTGCTTGCCACCTTATCATTAATTTAATCCCTACACCACAGAACACAGCTTCTCTTGGGTTCCATCGCTCATTCTGGTAATTTTTCCTTCCAATCATGCTTTCAGCCTAGATTATTAGAATCCCCTTCCTCTTAGCTGTGGGATGTAGAAATATTTTACATGATTTCCTAAAACCTTTCCATATTTTCAGAATACATTCTTATTAAACTATGTCTTCACAATACTCACTGTGGTGGTTAATCTTGGCTGTCAACTTGACTACATCTGTATATGACTAAAACGAAGGAACCAGCACACTTATGAAGAATTTTTCTTGATTGAATCATTTAAACTGGAAAGATATACTCTAAATCTGGGCTAACCTACTTGGGGCAGGCTACATAAAAGGGCATGGAAGAAGTAAGTGTTTGCTTTTTTGCCTGTCTGCCTTCATTCTTGCTGGCAGGTTCATCTGTTCTGCTTTTGAGGCATTCCTTCACTGGTGTTAGAACCTACTTCTTTGAGATTCCAATGTAGACTAACAACCAGTGGCTCTCTTGTACTCCAGCACCAGATTGGAATTGCTGAGACACCTGGTCTTTTGGACTGAACAACTACTAGATCATCAGCCTTTTCATTGAGTAATATCCATTGTTGGATTACTCGGGCCACAGCCTGTAAGCCATTCTAATAAGTCATACATACATACATACATACATACATACATACATACATACATACACACATATGATTATTCTTTCTACCAGTTCTTTTCCTCTAGAAAGCCCAAACTAATATATTATGTTAACAGTTTTCTCTTTCCTGAATGAGTGATACATATGACAATGTAGAGGAGAGATGAGGATTTATTTATATGCATTGGGTACATAAAGAGGAAAAGACCAGATTATCATGAAGAAATGGGAGATGTTGAGGGCAAAGTATGATTTCCAGGTTGGTAATTTGACTAGCAGTTATGTGGAATTACCCTTTTTAATAAATAGGTGGAAAGACACATGAGATTTTGGGTGGGAGAGACCATGTCAAGGTTTCAACTTGGACCCTGTTGAAGAACTGCAAAATAGTTTGAAGTTAGTCAAGAAATTAGATGACAGGACTGGGGTGCTGATATGTGATTTGTTGAGATAAGCACACTGATATTTTAATGATGATGCAAAAATGGCAAATACAGAAATTGTATGACTTTTCCTAGGGTGATGTGGACAAATGTCCATTCTTCTCAGATAGCATAGGAACAACATACAAAGAAATAATTTCAAATAAGTCTACCATAGTAAATCAGTGAGTTGATTAGTGTTGGAGTCTGCATGGAGGGTCCCTTACTGGATCATGGATGACTAAAAGGACACTGCATCACCACGAAGCCCATCCTAGTCAGGATTACCACTCAGGAAAGTTGCATTCGGGGACTTGCAGGCAGCTTAGGCAACTGGAGAGTGTCCTCCTCCAGCATTTCTTACTGTTTATACAACCTTGGGGAGGGATTTTGTGAATCTTTTTTCAGTAACTGTAGAGCTTTGTAAATTTCATTTACTTCCACTTACTTCCTCCAAGAAGGGGTGCTTCAATATGGTAGATAAACCTACAGACAAAAGGTAGCCTCTAAGTCCATGTATAAGTTAAAATAAGCTAGAGAAAAATGTGAAGGAAACAATTACAAAATCTAGCTAAGGCTCTTTCCCAAATTGTAGAGGAATACAACAATGAAACTAGAACACAAACTATTTTGGTGGTGGTTAGAAATTCCATTTGAAATTACATCCTAGTGGAGACATATTAAGTGAATAGAAAATATATATATATATATTCCTGGAAATTTTACTGTTTCTTTCAATTCTCTGGGGAAAGAAAACAATGTATTTTAAAAATCGAAATGTGGCCCATGTAAGTGGAGAATAGTGAGCAAAAGGAGGAAATGGATTAGGATTAGGTTGTTCAGACCATCAGATAAAGAGTGATGAGCCAGGTCCTATGTATTGTGATAACACAGGCTAGGTAGATGCAAAGCAGCTTCATTCTAATGCAGATTGAAAAATGTCCCCAGCCTTTAGACGTCCACCTTTAGATCCCATTGGAGGCCTCTGAAATAAATTTGGGGGTATATCTTCTTCAAATGATCTTAGTATCAGGTTCACTGACTCATCCATTTTGCAGCTAAGCACTGTAGGGTAAAGAGAGATTCTTGACAGAAAAGAAAGTATATTTGATAATTTAAATAATACAGAAGATAAACCTAATATCAATGCATGACTTATGATTTTGACAGAAATTCATAAACTGGAAGCTATTTGTGAGATTTCTCTGTTCCTGCTGTATGAATTATATTACGTGGCTAAACCATTCATTGCATAGCTATCTTAGAACATAAAAACTTTGTAAGTCGCTTAAGCTTTACTTTGAAACTCCTTACTTTAGCACTAACTTTACTTATCCTAGTATATGAACAAAGGCTAGAATTTTCACTAGTTTAGGGAAGATGTTCGTGACTGAATCTTGTGTTGCTTATGGGCCCTTACTCTGGCCTATGCATATTATGCAATGAAAAACTTACAGGGCTCTTCAACAAGTACATGGTACTTCCTCAAATGAAGAAAAAAAAAACCTGTTAGGAACATTTTCAAAAGTCAAGCAGGTAATAGGGCTCCATTGTGCCTGTGTTGTTCTATATTCTGTATGTTTAACAGATTTAATCCTTATATTCATGCATTCAGGCAGGCAGATAATTATGAGGAAACCAAACACAAAACTTTGATTTTATTTTTCTGAAGACATATTATTCTGTAAGCTACAGGTTGAAATGTAAAGAGTTTGATTCTAGATCTGCAATTTCAGCTATTACTGAGACTTTTAAAAAGAAACAGTAAACAAAGATATTTTGAAATTTTTGAATGAAAAAAATACATGTAATCTGTCATATGGTTGAGATGTTTCCTTAAATAAAATACTGATTATATTTATTTATCATCAGTGAACTTTTCTGATTTGATGTTATAGAATCATTTTAAATGCAAGAATTTTACAGAAATGCAAGCAAGAAGTCAGTATGTCAACACTAAGAGAAAATGATTTCAAAAATACCATTTTTCTTTTCTGTTTAAATAATTATTGCATATACCATAACTGAGTTAATGGTTTGGAAGTTGATGAGAGGACATAAAGTTTTGTTGATGTAGTCAAATGTAAATTTAGCTTTTGGTAGAGTAAATCTAACTACGTCTTAAATGTACATATATTTATAATTTCTTCATTTACACATCTTCAGTACTGAAATCAAATAAAAAAACATAGTTTAATAAACCTCTAAGAATATTTGGCCTCTCTATTTCTTACAATTAAAATTGCAACACCTTCTCAGAATTTTTCTCAAGCTTAAAGATTATGGGAATTATACAGGCATGAAACTTCATCCATGTCAAAGCTGATAAGGTAGCTTCCTTTGTAATCATGGAAGCCTACAGGTTATTCATTCTTTTAATTACTTTTAATATTCTGCATAAAAAACTCCACTGTGCTGCTGGGCATTGGTGTCACATGCCCTTAATCCCAACACTTCAGAGGCAGAGGCAGGAAGATCTCTGAGTTCAAGGCCAGCCTGATCTACAGAGTGAGTTCCAGCACATCCAAGGTTACACAGAGAAACTGTGTCTCAAAAAAACAAATCCTCCCCCCAAAAAAACAAAAACAAACAAACAAAAAACAAGCAAGCAAACAAAACAAAACAAAAATACTGTGTGCACTTTGATAGTTTTGTTATAGATAACTGTATCTATTTTATTAACTACCACTATGAAAATTTATTTCAGTGGGAAAATGTTTGTCCCTATTACAGGAATGAAAAAATGGAGTATATATCTCAAATGTTCCACAATATAATCATGAACTGCCAGGTATATGCTTCTTGCCATGATTCAACTCAGACAATTTTAAAATCCTGTTTCGGCCATGAATAGTTTGCACTTTATTTTCTTGCTGTCAACTTGAATATAACATCTGCCAAGAATCATGGCCTAGTATTACCAGGATGTCTTGTGTGAAGGTGATTTCCCTTTGGAATTTCTTTTCTATGGGATATATTAGTGTTCAGAATTTAATTCTAGGATAAAGTGTCAAATATAAGGTTGCTGGCTCAATAAACACTAGCCCCCTACACCCAATTCAATTTCAAAGAGCAACCCAGGTGAGAATAAATAAATAAATAAAAGGTTTGGTTATTGTGAGACATTTGCTTGGTACTGTGTCATTCCAAACTCCTTCCATTTAGCAACAAAATTTACATTGACATATGAATTATGTATAATGCAGTATAATTATTTACGGGGTCTTTGAAATGAAGAGCCCCTTTTTCCAAGTGATTTAACTTTGGAAAGGAATTACTTCACATGCCCAACAAACACTATTAAAGGCGCTTTATGAGGCTTTTTCCCCTGCATATTTCTACACATGGACAGACAATTGTGTGTTCTAAAACCTGTATTTACATGACACACTTTTATGGTCCAATGGGCAAACACTACTTAGTCCTAAAATAACATCACAGTAATGACTACAGTCAAGACAGCAAGAACACTCCACCATTATTACCCATATCAGACTGCACCAGATGGGGTATCTGTGGTGGAGTGCTGACGGTGGTGAGCACTGAAGAACAGCTCTGGATGTGTTTGCATATTCCTAGGCACAGCAACATTATGTTCAAAATAAGTGGCATGTAAGTTCTTTCATTCTGAAGAAATACAATGTATTGCAAATATTTTAGTATCTGAATTTAGGAGAGAAAGAAATTATATACAGTTGCAGATGGGCTATATTAAGTGGGATTTAGCCAATTTTCTCTGGGTAGCCTGGCTTCTCAATCTCTGCTGTATTGATCTTTTTTTGTGTGTGCGATTGTTCTTTGTGGCGGGGGATGTCCTGCTCATTGTGGGAAGCTTAACAACATCTGTGGCTCCTGCTAACTAGAAGCCAGTACATAATTGGCTACATAGCTTGCAACATAACCTTCAGAGTTGTGAAAGAAATAAAAAAGTCTCCACTACATCAGCAATACAAAGGAATGAACTCAAATGTTGCCATACTATTTTAACCAATTGAATTCTACTACTTTTCTTCATCAGCTTTTGTTTTTCTTTTTTTGATTTTGTTTTTGTTTTTTGTTAGTTTTCAGGTGAAAAATGCACATTTTTCCGGTATGTTTTATTTATGTTTATAATACTTTGCAGACATTGCTGCAAAGTCATAGCATTTTGTATTTGTAGAACAATTTCATGTATTTTATATAAGGAATAAGAAAATAAAATGGAAAATATTTAGAGTGCAGTAGTTCAAAAATACGTTTGGAGAAGGGGCTCTCAAAGATTTGTTGGGGTTTGGCCCTCGTCGGCCACCGTTGATTCATGGAATCCTCACATCTTAAAGTTCTTGGTAAATTCTTGTCTAGGAAAGCTCCAGGTCCTCCAATCAGTGACACTTTGGGTTGTTTTTCTCATTTGCTTATGCCTTTGGAACAGAGACTGCTTTCAGGGAAGCAGGGACAGATTAGATATCACAGTCCTGTTATCAACAGGACTGCAAAGGCAGTGAAACACACAGCAGATGCCAGCATTCCTGCCTCAGCAGCGCTGTCCACCAGTGGGCATGACTGCTGTGCCCACACTGTCAGTTCTGTCCCGGGGTGCTGCTGCGATTCAGGGTCCAGTTAATGAAAAAATTCTGCTTTGCTCAAAGTAACCAGAAACACATGAATTAACGATTTTCAAGTTAGTGGATGTAATAATAAAAGTCTACTTACTACATTTTCTTAGTGCTACTTAATCTTTTTTCTTTGATAATTTAAAAAGGATTTCATCATATTTTTTTTTTTTTGCTTTGGGGTTATCACTATAAAACTAAGTTTTCATTATTCTGTTGCTATGAAGTGCCATCTGATAGGAAATTTGGCTAATATAATATAAGGAAATAGCTTTTAACATCCAGTATTAGCACTGAAATATTGATAAGCTCTAAAAGAATGCAATGGCAAAAAATAATAGTCTTTATCATACATATCCTTTTTTTCTGCAGTATGCATAGTACATAATGTTATAAATATTCAACAAATACTTTAAAAGATCAAACATCCATTAAACTATAATACAGTTCCTAGCACTACGTATGAGTTACTTTGCTAAGTATCATACATATACAAACACATGGACATACACACAAAATTTTAATGTACTGACTTATATTTGAGAAATGTGTTTATAATATAAAATATTAAAATATAAATATATGTATATGTTATATTTATATAAATATACTTATATTTGAGAAAGTATATGTTTAACATTGATAATTTTGATGTTAATATTACATTAATTTTATCAAATATGGAATGTTTTGTTCAAACAAATTGTTTAAAATTTCAATTACCTGGAGCTCAGCTTGGTGCTTGGCTGTGGATCTCTGCATGTGATTGGTATATAAAATGAATAAAAAAATTTCTTAATTAAAAAAAAGAAATGGGAAACAATTTCAAATACATTCCTATCATTTTATATTTTCCTTAATGTTAATAATTCAAATTAAGTTTCAGTAGGTTAGACAAAATAAATATTTTTGCATAACTAATCCCAGTGGCTTCATAAACAGGCTTAATCAATTTCTAAATTTATTTAATTTCAATTATTTATTTGTAGTTCATAAATCTACCTGTATATAGAAAACAAAAGAAGATTCATGCAGCATTAGGGTTTATAATTTAATCAATTAGTAGCTAGTTGCTAGCAGGACAAAGTGTTAGCTTTATATTCTAAAGGACAACTTGAAATCCTGTTAAGGTTATATTTTTATTAAAAATTCCATTAATTTTTCCATCAATGTGATTATAGATTAATATTAATTAATTCTTACCATTTTTTGAAGAAATAGAGGGAGTCATATCTGATTCAAAGTTAAACAGATTTTTATGGTAACCCTTTCCTGGGGTTCAGAATTGGTTGGGGAGAAAGGGAATAAGATATCTTTAATGACATTTTATTGAACTTAGCAATTTAAATGGCCTCACGTGATTTTTTAAAGATATCAAATTACCATATGGATGATGTCTTTTTCATCAAATCTAGACCTTATTGTTTACCAAGAAAATGACAAAGGTAATTGTTAATGCTGGATGGAGTACTTATGCGCTTGCCTCTGTAATATTAATTAGAAGTCTGTGGTGAATTCTTTTTGAGCTAAAAGCTGCTACACCAAACAATAGATTAACAGCATAAAAAACTGATGGCAGACAGTACTAGCATTATTTTTCTTTCATGTTTTAATTCTTTAGTATAACAAATGAAAACACACATTCCCCCAAAGAGTACTATCTCCATGTCCCTTGAAAAAGCCTAGATATTAATGTAAGCCACTCAGTATCTGCTTGGCCTTCTAAAATTTCTAGAGTGATAAGAGAAAGGATTTTTATGTTTTCCTTCCCAGATTCCAACCCTGTCTGTTGGGAAGAACACTTTACAAGCAATGGGTCACAAAAAGTTATCAAAACCTTCAGGAATGAAAGCAATTTAAAACTGGATTCCAAATTACTCTAATACTTCAGTAATTTGTCTATGCGTTCAGCACTCTGAAGTTCTACCACAGGACAAAACAAAGTTCATCTCCAGTCCCGTCTTTATCAAGTAACAGTGCTCTAGTATTTAATAGAAGTTCCAGGGATTAGTGTTGTAATAAGAAAATGTAAAAAATCTAAGCATGCATATTTCTCTGTCTTACTCAGTGCCTCGTTTTACTACCTATAAATTTTAAAGACATTCTTCATCTCTTTAGAAAAGATAATATAGTACTTAATCCAAAGTATAACACATCAAAAAGGATATAGTGAAACCACTAAACACTGAAATGTGCATAGTAAATATTTTTTAATATATATTGAGATGCTTTCACAGTGAAAATGTTAATAGACTGTAATTTTTAGCAATAAAATTAAGATCCAGCATTTATTGGACATTTTCTTTGTAGGCTGCACAGTTTCAAGAGCTTTTGATCTCATTGGCCCTTCACAGCCACTCAAGAAGGCAGCAAGCACAATTTCCCTGTATAAAGATAAGTCAACTGGGCTTTACAGTATTTAATTAACAAAGACCAAATGTTTAGCAAATAACAGAAAAAAAATCCTTAACAATTCCAAAATGCTATGTAGGAGTATTAGGAAGTCATAATTTTGTTTAAAATAGAATTGAAAATACTGTTTGGGGGGAAGAAAAAAATCAGAATCTATTCTTATCTGTTTATGTCATAAGTCAGAAATGAGACACTAAGTTTCCTCTTAAGGCTGTCTTGCAGTGAGGATTATTACACTAAAATTAAAATCTCCTAGAAACCTATATACTGATATTCCCACCCAGAGGAGTGGAAAAAGAGTTCATCTTGCTCAAATCTCCCTAAAACACATGCAATCCATATGGGGCTTGGGTGATCCGGAGCAGGGCTTCAGCACTTTTTCTCTAAGATTGGGTTTCATTCTGCTAACAGCATGTTGGCTGAGTGCCCACTAGCAAGCAATTAAGGCTATGTGCCTGCCTGCATTTTAGTAGCTCTCCTTATGAAACATGTGGCCACATGGGAGCAGAAGCTTTGCCAGCATGGGTCACGGTCTGAGCAGAGCACTGTGAGAGCTGCTGTGCTCAGAGGACTTGTGTCTTCTGGGAAGTTGAGAAGAGGATGGGTGATTGATTATCTATGCTTAGGAGAGAAGACCAAAGAGGGACTCTTTATGAAATGGGAACTGTAGGGAGGTACTAAAGAAAAATTAGGGAAGGAAAACTGAACTACCCAAGTACTTAAGAAGGAAGGAAATGAATTAAGTCCTGGAAGTTAAGGAGCAATGAGATTAAAAGATTTTGTTTGTTTGTTTGTTTTGTTTAGCCTGCTGATGAGAGCTTTTACTCTTAAACTTGAAAGGTAGGTTGCTTAATTATCTTTTATATTGACACATAAAATCTGAGCATGTAAAATATATGAGGTATTGTTCTAAGGCATGGAGAAGGATGATGAGTGAGACCACCTCAGGTGAAGAGAGGTAGGAGGAGGAGAGTCACCATACACATCACCTCACTGGCTGCTTTGCTATACATGGAGGCTGGCAATCCACAGAGCTCACCACTCTGTAGCTCCTCTCACTTCGGTTTGTGTCCAGAAAGAACAGTGAGGAAGTCTGACCTTAGGTGTGTTGCCTAAAGCAATTAGGAAGTGATATACACAGATCGAACTAGCTTTCTGGAGAGGATACATCACTCATATGAAAATGAAATAAATAAATGGTTCTAAATCTGAATGATTACACACAGCCCCATGGGCATGGTTTACAGAGCTCACTGCTGCAGAAGTTATGGATCGGTTGGTCTAACTAGATGCATTTTCACTATGTAAACAGAGAGTCAAAATCACAGAAACATTATTTCCCCCTTCAGAGTGACCCACTGGATATAAATTAAATGAAGAACTACTGTCTTGTCAGCTCTGTCTTAAATATAATCTGTAAAGAAACAAATGTATAGGAAACTGCCCTTTCAATTATTAATATGGCACCTTGGATAAACAATATTACTAGGATATATAAAAGGAAATTTATCTATACCATTTTCAGAGAAAGATCTACTATATGAGCTGACATAAATATGTAATGCTTATTACTGTGTGAAAAGCTAAGAAGTAAGTGGGTTTATATTGAGCGAAGTGTCATTAGCAACCAGGTGGTTTGATTCTATCAGCCCTTGGATGGCATGAAATTACAATTTCATGAAAATTATTGTGTGTATCTAAAGAATGACTAAAATTTTAACATGATAAAATCTGAATCATGAAATTTAGGTTATTTCAACAAGGTGTTTACAAGTAAAAAGTCTTTATTTCAAATAAGTCTTATGCATATGCCTAGTGTATCAATATTAATGTCAGAATACTGTATTGGGAGTATTCTGGAAGGATGGTTCAGAGTGCTTGTTGATATTGCAAAGAATTTGCTTTCCAGTACACTGGCTGACTGGCTCACAACCACTGTTGGGTCTAGCTGCAGGGAATTGGGCACTCTCCTCTGCCCTCCACAGGCACACACATGCATGCACAGGAGTACATCTGCACATGCACACACACACACACACACACACACACACACCTACACACACACACACACACACACACAGAGAGAGAGAGAGAGAGAGAGAGAGAGAGAGAGAGAGAGAGAGAGAGAGAGAGAGAGAGAGAGATAAATCTTTAAAATGCTCCTATCTCTCCTCTTGAGAAACCTGGATTTTAACACAGAATTTTGAGAAAAAAAAACAAATATTTCACTTTTCACTTTATTTTTAAATCCTCAATATGATTATTATGATCATTCCAATAGACAGATGAGTATAGGCCCTGACTGATTTAACCAGTAACCCTCTATATATTGGGCAATTTAAGGAGCTGTTGTATGCCTCTTCCAAATTACAGCCTCTGTATTACCCCAGGGAGTCACATACCTGTGATGGACAGAACTCAGTTTTCTCTTTTGACACAGCTAAGTTGGTGTCTCTGATGTCACCTGATAGTTGAATTACTTTAAGGAGTCAGAGAAGGCATGTTGGGATCAGCTGTATTAGACTGAAGAGAATGTTCCCCTTCCCCGTGGTGACTGGGCTTTTGCTCTGTGTTCCAGGCATGCTGCTTCTTTGGTTCTGCTGCTCAGAGAGCATGGTAGGAATTTTGGAAATTGTTCTAATTCCTTCACAATTATTCATAACTTATTCCTTTCAGTTTGTACATTGATTGTACACTCCCTGTTATACCAAAGAATCAGTAATGCACTTCCATAAATGAGAAGATCCTGTAACCTTGTACATGGAACCAAGGAGTATTAAATTAGTAGATTTCAAGCTGTAGAGACTCTGGCCTACTCTTAGGGTACAACAGCTGTTAACCATCATCTCAAGTATGATTTCTTATTAACAGCTGTAGTTAGCATCAGTTGCTACAAAACATTGCACCTTTGATATGCTCAGGAAAACACAAACTTCCAGCTAGATGAGAGTGTAGTTTAGCAAGGAGAAGCAACAGTGCTCTGTAGGCAGGATTTTGTGTGTACATTTCTGTGTGGGCATGTTCATTTCTGGGAAGCACAGGTACAACAGTACTGTCAGCAACAACAGCAGCGAATACCTCAGAGGCTCAAATGCCATCATGATTTTAACATTAACTTTTTAAACTGGACCAATAAGATTGAAGAATTAAATTTTGTAGTGTATTACATCTTAGATGCATGGTACTGACATAGGCTTTATATAATGGCAAGATTTTCCTCAAACATAAAAATAATATAAATTTAGACATGTGAGTGAAATAATTATTTATACTTTCTTTCAATGGGAAACCATCACCTCTTCAAGCAGGAACTTAAATATGAAGAGGAAAAGCCCATGGAGTTCTACACTGTTCATATACTTTAAAGTGGTTTTTCCAGTGTTCAGTTCAGAGAATCCATTTTATTTTGCCAAAAAAACTAGGTAGAAATGTTTGCAATATTTTGTGCTAATCCCTCGACAAGTGACTTTGGTGTGGCAAATATTTGTTCTAGCAGACTTTACTACAGTACTAGAGTACAACAGTCTGTTGTTTTAACCTTTTGAAAATAACCTTGTGTCTTCTGGAAGGAAATGAGAATCATCGATGAAACCTTCTAAGTTTTCAAATTCATTGCACTAGGGTGTCTGAGAGAGAAATCAGCAAAGGGAATCATATGCATCTCTACCTACTTTCTTGGCTCCTTCCTATGTGGATATGAGGGATCTAAAAAGCAAAGGGTGGTCAGAAAGAATAAACACGTTTATTAGAGCAGTTAGAATTTGCTATTTGCCAAGTTCCCTCTCAGTAACATGTTTGGCAGCTACCAAATGACATGGCCTGCCCAGAGTTGATTTTGACGAAGCCTCTGGGATGTGTTAAAAAGTAAACCAGGGCAAATCACGTACTGGAAAGCATAACTCAATCAAAGAAAAATGTATGATTAAGGGTGACATTGGCAAGGAAAGCTTTGCCAGAGCTCAGGGTAAATATTTGTATCAGTGCAAGGAGAGAGCTTCGTGAGGCTGATGTCGACCAGCTGGAATTTTCATTGTTTATAAACTTTTGTTGTTAGAGTTGAAATCTGGCAGAAAAGGTACCAAAGAAAGAGCAGTTTCCCAGCATGCAAGTTTGAACCATGATAAGGCAGCTGACTAAAGGATGCAAACTCTAGCTACTTTCCTTTCCTGGAGTCCTTTGGCCAATAAAAATCCTCTTGCTCTAAATCTATTTTGACAAAATTCATCAGGATTAGAAAAAACAAAACAAAATAAAACAAGGCTTTCTCCTTTGTTGTAAGGTTTATGCCTTCCTTTCCCTTAGAAACATGATCAGAAAATGGAGAAAAAAGATGTCTGAATGGATTTTTGTTCATTTTTTTTCTACAAAAGAACATTCGCAAATGAATCAGACATGTCAACGATAGAAAATTAATGATTTGGGATTGAGTCCATTTTTTTTAATAGTGTCTTTTAACCTTACACTGTTAAGCTATCTATCTATCTATCTATCTATCTATCTATCTATCTATCTATTTATTTATTTATTTATTTATTTTTACCTCATGATAGACAGTTACACATTTCAAGCTGAATAGTTAGGCAAGTCAAAGGAATGGAGCACATGGTTTAACTCACTAAGTATTCCTATGAAAAAGAAATCGATATTTTCTCCCTCAGCTGATTCATTGTACTTTTCAGAAGAATGGAGGCAGCCAAAGTTATTAATCAGGTAATATCACAAAGACATGGGGTTGTGTAATAATTTACAGTAGTTTCAAACAAATAACTTTTATACAGAGGAAAGAAGGTTGTCGGAAACTGACTCCCGGTCTTAGTCTTCCACTGTGGAAATAAGCATGTAGATGGTCCTCAGTTTGACAAAGGAAGATGTGGCCTGCTTTCTTGTTTCCAGATGTGAACTCCTGCCAGAACACTTCCCCACAGCATGCATATTGTAACAAGAGCTCCCTGCTCTGCCTCAAGGTAGCATGGATGTTACGTCCTGATTCACTTACAGTAAGGCTTTTTATAGTAAAGTTCTTTTAACAGGAACTAAAGATAACTCCAAATTTCTATCTAAATTTCATTTCTTTAAAAATATACATGCTTTAAATATCATTGTATTTACTTGGCCAAAGACAATACAATATGAATTACATTGTTATGTTCTTCTGAGAATATTATATTGCAATCATTGAAGGATATCAAACTTGGGAGGCCTCCTGGTTGCCAATGTGAAAGCAAGAAACATTGTAAAGATAACACATTAGCCAGATAAACTAACAGTGAGTAGCAAGGAACCTTGATGCTCTAATTAAGAAGTCTTCTCCTCTAACTCTTGGGCCTCGGAAACATGAATCACTAGCTAAGTCTAATTTAGCATGCTTCTGTGATGGAGGTTTTACAAAGCAGAAAGTGAGCTGGACTTGAAAAGCCGGCTTATGAGATTTTAACTCATGCACCCAGCTCTCGCTGTGGAATCTCCAGGTCACACTGGCAGAAGAAAATGGCCCTCAGTGGGTGACTCTGTCTGGGGCACCACACGGATGGAGCATTTTCAGAAGCCAAAGAAGATCCAAGAACTCCTCCTGCCAGAATCTGTACATTTGTGTCCCACTGCTGTATACTCCCAGAAGTGGAACTCCAAGGAACAGATAGCACTAAAGACCATGTGCTCCATGTGCTAAAGCCCTTATTGGTGGAGCACTGGCCTCAGACACATACAAGTTTTAATCATATTCAATCACATAAAGACATAAGAACAACCATTCTTTCACTGTATTCTTTGATATCCGCTTACTACCTCTCAATGACAGGACATTCTTGAGGTCATTCTGTTCTGTGGATTGGGACTCTCTGGCATTATATTTTAATTAAATGGTCAGATTATTAATGCATGAAAATCAGTCTCTGCAAATGCTGAGCTAACCATTTTTCATACATAATATGTCCATATCAACATTTTAACAGCCATCCACTAGAGATTGACATGGTCACTTTTGCAAAAGAAACCCTGGTGAATATTTGAGTTAAAGACTCCTGGGATCACATGAAGGGACTGGGAGGTCAGGGCTCATTCCTGATTTTTGCTCATGCTGTGTGATGATAAAAAGGTAACTCAGCCCTTCTGTGGTAAGTACCACTTTAGAAGTTCAACAATGGAAATTATTAGTCATGCATTTCAGTTATACTAACATGCTTTCAGTGTTAAACATTGAGAGATTCCGAGAAAGAAACAACGACTATCCCGTTGCCCAAATGTCATGTATTTTGCCCTAGCTTATTAATTTCTCTATACAGAGATTTCCCCACTCATTTAGGAATGCTTTTTCACCTTTCCTTCCAAATTTGTGTGACTATAGAAGGTAATATGTTAAGAAAGTTTTTACATGTAGCCTAGCCATATTTCATTGACAAAATTAGGAACATCATTTGCTAAGCATTTCAGGTAGAAAAGAAAATTCCATCTCGGTGGGAGGAAGCACAAAGCTAACGCATAGAGATCATGGAATAAAAGCACTAGAACTGGACCACATTTGGGTCTCATTTATGCTTCTTTCCTCCTTGACTCAACTATCATTTCCAGGGAGGACAGTGCAGATTTGTTTCCAAGGGCATATCTGGCACTGGTATTAGAGTCACCATGACAGAGAGTAATTAAGAAGATATGCTGCTACATAAAGCCAAATCATGGATGCTGAAACACACTCTATGACTTCATAGAGCACTGCCAGAGACTTAAAACATGACACGTGAAGAATTGTTATAAGAATAGTATCACTGGGATTTAAGTTGAGCCTTTAGCTTATGCTTCTGTAGATATTATAGTCATCTCTTTATCAAAGCAGAAAAACATGGATTGAAGAAATGAGCCCACTTCCTTTATATGTCTCACCAATGGATTACATCTCAAGATAGTAGAACACCAGCCAATTATTATTTGCGATTTTCATGACAGTTCTCATCATCTCTCATAATTAGGCAACACTGGATATCTGAAATCACAATCCAAATCACAATCACAGGAGAGAGAGAAAGATTTCAGAATCGCAGTGGTAGATCTTGGATCCCATTGTAGGTCAAAGGTAAACGCGAGTAGAAGAGTTCGGAATAAGAATATTTCCCCACAAACCTATGTTGAAACATCAAGTCCTTGGTCCAAGAAATTAGGTCTAAAGATTGAGGACTGTGGATTCTCTTGGAGAAAGTTGCATTTCTTAATTTTGTTTCTCTTAAGTTTCCTCCTTCTTTCCTTGTAATGGAAAACTTTGTAGTTAATACCATTTATCCAAGAAACAATGCAGTTATAATACAGTAATCAGAGCTTTGAACTTACGCTAAGCTCTTTAGAAGAAAAGCATGTAACTACTCACAGTTCTAGACTGAAGAAAAATAAGAACCTTTCTACTGTTATTTTTCCAACTTCATTTTTTTTAATCATTATTAAAATTTTGGTAACTCAGAAATAACTTTAAAATTTTAATTTGTGAATTGGAAGTATGTTCGATTGTTTAAAACCACATCAACATAAAATATACACATTAATAAGCCTCTGTCCCTTCCACAGGTTCAGTGTTGTGTTTTTGTACTTCTTAGGTGTTGCTAAAAGGATGGTGTAAGCGCTGTTCCACTAAAACTATTATGACATTCAGTCTCCATGTCCCTTAGTAGCATTTTCCATAAGGAAAACTGCATCCCAATTGCAGATACTTCACACGTTCTTCTTTCCCCTCTCTCTTAAAATCTTTCAAATCTGATCTCAACTACTTATTTAAAAAATGCAAGTGGTGATTTTAGTGCCCATAATCTCTAAATTCAGGTACAAAATTTCTAGTTCTTGATTTGCCACCAGGACCAAAGGATGAAAAGCCAGACACTTGTTGACTTGTTGAGTAGTTCTCTCAGTGTAGCAAGACTATAGTAGCAAAGAAAGAAAGAAAGAAAGAAAGAAAGAAAGAAAGAAAGAAAGAAAGAAAGAAAGATAGACAGAAAGAAAGAAAGACAGAAAGACAGAAGGAAGGAAGGAAGGAAGGAAAGAAAGAAAAAAAGAAAGAAAGAAAGGAAGGAAGAAAGAAAGGAAGAAAGAAAGAAAGGAAGGAAGAAATAAAGGAAGAAAGAAAGAAAGAAAGGAAGGAAGAAAGAAAGAAAGGAAGGAAGAAAGAGCATGACTGGAATGTGGAGTAGGTCCCCAAAGGCTATTGTGTATAAGAAACTCACCAGGAAAATTAGGACACAGTGAAGGATGTGAGAAATGGAATTGAGGCAGATGGAATGAAGCCACCTCGGAAAGATGGCAACTGACAGAGCTGGCTAGACTTTCCTATCTTTGCTCTGACTTTTTTATTTGTACCCTGCACTTGATTCCAATTCTCAGAGATACAAATGACAGGCCAGTACAATTCTAATTTCCTACTCCTGTGAGACTTTATAGAAGAATAGCAGCAGGACAGGGTGGAAAAAAAGGGTTTCCTGGAAGAGGAAGTTCTGTGTCAAGAAGACATAAGCAGAACTAAGATTTCCACCACCACAAAATCAGAGAACAAGATGAAAACCAAGCCTATTTCTGATTCTAGGAGGCTAGGATTCTATGATGCTCAGAACTAGTAAAGCAGTTGCTCATTTGTCCCACTGAAAAAGCACAAGATGTAGATGTGCAAAGAAGAACTGGGACCAGCCCTGAAGAGGGGTGGAAACGTGGATTGTGCAAAGTGCACAGCCCTCAAGGAGATCATCCTTATGGTCTAACTTCCATCAACACGGGGAGTGCAGCTGGATAGCCTGTTCAAAGACTCAAAGCTGACTCTGCACCATTAGCCCAGGTGCAAAAATATAGGAAACTATGCTTATCAATGAAACTATACAATGAAAAAAATTTAAAAAGCAGACTTAGAATATTATCAGTAAAGTGAAACAAACATAAAAACAAGCTCCCCAAAGAAATTAAACAAAATCTCCTCCATATCTAGGGCAGAGGGAGGAGGAGATGGCAGTCCAATTAGAAGCAGAGGAGACCAGAGCTCGGGGTTTTCTGCTGTGCCTTTTAACTGACTGGTTAAAACTTCTCATCTGATGTCTCAGCAATGCGGTGAGTACCTGTAATTGACTGAATTTTAAAATCAATGCTGTTAAGAACCCACTGGTCTACAAAGGAAATTTAAATAGAACCCTGCTGTAAATGGATTTTAATACAGTTGTAGTTTCTCAATTGGCTATGAAAATATAGTTCTTTCCTGAGGAGCAAGCTTTCCCACGCCCCAGAGGAAGGAATGTGGCACCCTGGGGACCCCACAGGACCAAGTATGCACTGACTGAGCTCTGGGGCCAGGGACTGGCAAGCAGCTGAGAGTTCTCCCTCTTTCTAGAGCAGCTGCATCACCACAGGATGACTGAGAAGGGACCCAGGACATGGCTGCCCCCTGTCACAGCAACATGGATTTCCCAGCCTCTCCCCTTTCTCCAGCTTCTTGAAGGGAGTATGTTTTCCCTTAGACAACAAAGAAAATAAAATGACAAATGACCATTATTTTTTTCAGACCTCACATAAACTCTAGAAACAACATCCTGATCTGTAAACTTTAGAAAGCACATGTTTGAGATCTAGCAAACATTAAAAGGTCTATGAGGCCGTTGAAACTGAGGAAAGAAGACAGTTTTTCAGTTCAGGCATTCTAAATCAACCCTCTCAGAATATATACATTTCGAGCACCGTGCGTGCGTGCCCACTTTGCCTTCTGTGGCTCAGTGCTTGTCTGTGGGTTTTTACTTCAGAGTTGCAAAGGATAAGATGTTTGGTGGCAGAGTGCTTTGGAATAGACTAGCTGGAACCTAGAGTAATCAGAAGGAGAATCTCTCTCTTTTTCTGATCACTAAAGAGACGGTTAACAGCATGGACACATTTTCTGCCCACGACAGAGACCGGACTGCCTCACATTTCAGTTTAAGTTGTAACAGCCAACTTGTCAGTGAATGCCATTAGTGCAGATGTGCCACAGGCACTTGAGATGGAGTGGCAGGCCACCTCAGGTCAGCTGGGGAAGAGTAGGCATTGGGTGGCAACAACTCTCAGTCATTACTGACCTGGGCTCTATTCAAACCAGTGACCTAGAAAAGAAGGGTTCCAAATCCCATTACTAATTCCACTAGCCATCAAGTCTCCCCCATGGCCTGGATCTGATCCTAAAACCCAGGTCTCCTGTTGAAATAGCATTAGATAGCAGCCCCTGAACTGGCAGGCACGGCTCTGAAAATCCGCGTGGGGAGTGAGAGGGAAACATGCATGTATCGAGTTGGCTTTAATACACCTTAAAGCTTCTCAGCTGCTGTAAACCTTAAAGTCTGAAATTTCCTTTAGTCAAAGGCTGAAACGGAAAGACAAGAACAGTGTTCACTCAAATAGAGCCTTGGATTTTTTTTTTTTTTTTTTTTTTGAATGGTGAAAACGCACATCCTTCCAACTGAGGAATGATTGAAGGAAGCTGCTGAAAATGAGAGGGATAGACTGAGCATAGCAAGATTGAGACAGGCCCTCTCTCTCATTACCTGTGCTGTTCTCTGTCCCTGTCATCAAAGGGAAACAAATTCTCTTCGGTAAAACATAGAAATTTTGTGACTTAGGTGAAGCCCCCCACGAAGCAAAGGGGATTAAAATCAGCATGTAAAGTCTTGTCCTGCATTTTAAGTGGAAAGCTCTAACTTTTCAAATAGTCCTGTAGATGGAGCTGCACTCTGCATTTCTGAGATCTCGGCCTTAACAATGAAGCAATTGTTTCCTGTCTCCCCTTTGCAACTCCTGCCTCTTTTGGTTCTTTCTGGTTGCATGTTCTATTTATTTTAATGTATACCTTTGTGTAAAGCCTGTCTCTGAGTGGCTAGATACCCAGTTGATATGTGGCCTCTGAGGGGGAAAAGGGAGTGCAGCCCATTCCCATGACATCGTGTGGCTTTGTAGAGCCAAAAAAACCTTCTCAGGAACACCTAATCCTTGGGCTCCATCCAAGTACCACAATCTCTCTGTACAACTGACATGGGCCACGTGGGACCCTTGAGAGTTTTAGGTGTGTCTCTCTGAAGTCAGCCTCGGCCAAGCATGAGGCAAATGTGCCCGACCAAAGAAAATAAATTATGTGGACTCCAATTTTCAGCAGTTATGAAGTATTGAATTACACATGCAAAGAATTCGCTCTGGGATTAACCCTTTGGAATCGAAACACAATCTTGTCCCTGAGTCTACAAGGGAGCATGCTCTGTGTAAGGCCTGCCTTTTGAAACACAGAGGTTATGGCCCCAAAGGCACAGGACACACACTTAGTAAATTGTTCCTGAGACAGGGACAGGGTGTATGTCTGCTCTGTCTCAGGCTCTCCTGGTCATTGTGTGGTTTTGATAGCTATACAAACTTGAGAGGTGCATTGTAAATGCCCCTTGAGCATTTAATCAGAATGTTTTAGACTACTTCACACAGCCTTAGATTTAGGGAAGTGGTTAAGAGCCTCTGCAACTTAACTGAAATCACCCGTCCAGAACTCCTGAAAAGGCATTTGTCCTCCATGACTCAGGAGCAATAGAAAAGGACATCCTGCCCTGCCCTGCCCTGTCAAGAATTCCTGGTCCCCACAACCCACTGAAGCACAGAGCTGTTAGTACATGCTGTGGCTGCAATGCAACACATAGACCTTGTAGCACAAAAATAAAACACTGTTTATTTCTCCTTTAGAACTATTTATTTACCAAATGACCAGAGAAAGCATATATCTAACAAAAACAGGAATAAATCAATCTTGAAGGACTTAAAAAAAAAAAAAAACTTTAACAAAGTTAACTTTTCAGTAAACTCTGTGTCTGAAGTACGAGAAGCTGGATTTCCAGAAATATGTATCTAGCCTCTTCCTCTGAGACTCAGCTCAGAAGAGGGTGAGCTACGGGAAGGACACCACATTATTTAGGGACTAGCAAATTATGTCTCCTTACTGATCTGTCACTTTCCTTCCTTACATGCACTCTTGGAAGAAAAGAAAACTGTGCAATGATATCCCCAATGGACACCGTGGAAGCCATCCAGTTGCCTCATTTTAACTGGTGAAGAAATGGGGGTTGGCAAAGTTTCCAAGAGTAACTAATAGCCACAGAGCCAGGAGAAAATGCCTCCCGCCTCCCTGTGTAAGTGGATGTTTCCAAACTGAATCCTGGTTAGAGAAACATGCCCTTTAGGTCTCAGATGCTCTTGCTTGTTAGAGAAGTGATACCTATCCTTTAAAATACTTACTATGTGTGCTACACGGAATTTTCTTTAGTGCATGTAAGGACTGGCTAAGATTGTTTTGGTGGTAAGTGGATGTGTGTGTGTGTGTGTGTGTGTGTGTGTGTGGGTGTGTGGGTGTTTGTGTGTGTGTGGGGGTGGGTGGGTGTTTGTGTGTGTGTGTGTGTGTGTGTGTGTGTGTGTGTGTGTGTGTGTTTGAGAAAGAGAGACAGAGAGAGAGGGAGCCAGATTACGGGAATCTGAGAGAGCAAAGGAGACAGGAAAAGATGAAGTATCTGATATCATGTGGTCATTGGGTGGAGTAACTAATAAAAGTAATTGCTAAGCACTGTGCAGTTACACTGCTGTGTACAGTTAAATCAGGATGATCCAAAACTTGCAGATGTCATGAGATCTTTAGTTTCAACAGGTGTCATTCAAACACACAAACAAGCAGCTCCTGAATGGCTTGGATTTTAGGGGGAGTCACTGGGGGTTTTCTCATGCTTTTGAAACCAGGACTGCTATAAAGTACTGTGTTCTACCCACCATTATCAGAAGCTTGCTTAGTGAGAGCAGTTGCTGACTGGAGATCTACTGGAGGACATTTCCCCTTCTCTTAGAGGTTGTGAATTAATGAGAGTTGCTTCTTTAAAAGACAAAGCCTAACAGTTTTTGCTAGAAGGTGAAGGGTCAACTCACAGTGCTCATGGACAAATATTATGTGGACAGAAAACCAAAATGGGGAAGAAAGTAAAGCTAAGCCACTCTTGTTTGTTGCACCCCGCATGACTTGCTGACTAGATTGCCCTGTCAGCATCAGATCCATGCTCAATTATTTAATCCTGCAAGAAGGAACTTTCTGTTTGAATGTACCCTGAGTTGATTTATTGCAACAGGAAAAGTCTGCAAGAAAGATTTTATAATTCACAGTCCTTAAAATTATCCTCATCATTATCAGGACAGAGCATAAAGTTAGAGATTGGAGAGGATAAAAGCAGTATTGCTAGCAAGAGATTGGTTTGTTCAGGCTATTCCTTTGTGCCTAAAAATCATCATATGAGAAGTACTTAGACTAGGGAATAGGGAGACAGTTCTGTCTGTAAAGTGACTGCTGCATAAGCAGAGGAGCTTGATTTTAGAGCCCTACTGTGCATTGAAGAAGGTAAACTCAGCAGGACACACACCTGTTATACCAGTGAGAGGGAGATCAGGCAGAGAGGAATGACCCTAGGACTTGGGAGCCCTTCAGAGTGGAAGAATCAGTGAGTCACAAGTCCAGCCAGAGACTCTTTCTCTAAGCTAATGTGTGTGTAGGACTGTGGAAACAGCCAGGATTAGACTGATTCCTTCACTCATATATGAACATGTGTTCCCCAGCCCTCAACACATGAGTGCATGCAGAAAAATGTGTACACATACATGCCAATTAAAAATAAGAACAAAAAGAAGGGTATTTACTCTATTTCAATATAAGAATAACAAACCTGAAGCTCTTTGCAGATAACAGGGCATTTGTGTAAAGTGGCAGACCCATTAATGAATATACCATTTCTCTTTAACCTAAGGTATGAACCAAGTGCACACAATGATTACAATGCTGACCTGAATTACATGGCCAAGAAATTAGAACTCGCAGCCTCACAAAAATTCTGAAATAATTGCTTTAATTCTGTGGCAATCTGAATCCTGCCCCATGTGTGGAATAACTGATTTAATCAATTGGTGCTTTTAAATATTCAGGATATATGAGGCACTTAGAAATTTGCCCACAGTGAGGAATTAGATGTGATCTCACTCTTCTCCCCACAAACTCCCTGTAAAAATGACTCCTTCAGAGGTGACATTTGAAGGGATGCTCGACTAAGCAAGGTTTAAACGGGTGATGCAAGAATCTTCATGAAAATCAAAGACAGGTTTCTGGAATACGAAGTTCCCAGCTCTGCTTCAGTGCATTATGAAATGAGACAGATGTCAGATTCCTCTAATTTAAATTTTGATGCATAAGTTTTAAAAATAATTTGATTTCAAGTAGCTCAAAACCTCCATCCCAAGTATTCACAACTTACAGTGCATGTGGGAGATGAAGCATTGGCCTTTTATCATTACAAATAATTTTAGTGTCTCTTTTTTGTCTTTTCTTTGTTTGTGCAACGATTGTCAGAACTTATTGGTAGAAGTTACCAATCAGAATTTTGGCCATCCTTGAGACTTGACCTTATCTGAGTGTCCACACAGTGAAGAGACTCCTTTGTAGATGGCTCAAGGAAGCTAGACTCAGTACAGAAACTTCTGTAATGTTTAGTTCAGCCTTTTAGATGGCTCAAGGAAGCTAGACTCAGTACAGAAACTTCTGTAATGTTTAGTTCAGCCTTGTTTCTAAATTTTAATATGTGTAAAGAGAATAAATATAAATGTATAGGAGAGAGATACAGCCTGTAACCTACATCTGTCTTGATGTAGTGCAGAGTAAAGAGTAAATGACCTGAGAAGAGGCCCCTTCTCAGGCAAGCCTGCATATTTGTTGATATCTGTCACAAAGCACTGTACAGCCACACAATGTTGACAGCATGCCGCTAAATGCCAAATCATTCTAAGCCTTGTTTTATTTAGTTTCAGAATAGTTAGAATTAATAAACCAGATTTTTTTTTATCTAATTTATTTTCTAGATTGGATGCTCTAGGAAGGCAGGAAATTGGTATTTGGTTCACTAACAAATCTACAGTGCTAAACAGTGTTTGGCCATATTGTAAATAAAATCTTGGTAAATAAATGAAAAGGGCAGTTATTTTGTTTATATTATTTAGAAGAAGGGGTAACTTACTTTCATTTTGATTAAATTTTTCTAATAGAATTTTTCTTAATCCTCTGTTTTATGACTTCATATAAAGAAAGAATTGGAAGTCATTCCCCTTCATAACTTTTTGGATTATAGCTATTTGCTTATCATGAGTAGTTACATATGCTTATCAACAGCACATGCTTGAAATCCATTTGATATAAATGTTGGATCCCACTGACCAAAAACTCCAAAAGAGGTAACCCATTCCTAGCACTGTTGTTTTTATTTGATAGCCAATGCTATCTAGAATAGGGACATTATCACTACATTTAAATTCTACCATATACATATATATTTATATGTGTGTATATCATATATATGATATGTATGTACATATATACTGTTTAATATGTTTCTACAGTAGTGGGTTTCTTTCTCAAAGGTATGTAATGTTAGTTATCCATCTATACACTCTCTCCTTTCTTAAAAGCAAAACAATAAGAAAAAATTCAAAAACAAAATTTCTCTAAATACGTATGGTTCATTTAACTGTCAGTTAAAGTGGTGCTAACAGTTCTTAGAACTATTGTGGTAAAAGATCATTGACTGCATCTCTCCAATATGTGTATTATCATATGGGAATTTATTCTTAAAGCTGAACATAAACTTGTAAGATCTATTCATTAACAGAAAATCATTGGCCTATGTGACATCTTTGTTTCTAGACTCACAGAGCCACAAGTACCAGCAATACTTCTCCTTCCTGGAAGTTCTAGAAGAGAATGATGTGGTAGTTTGAATGTAATTGCCCTCATAATCTCAAAGAGTGTGGCACTATTAGGAAGTGTGGCTTTGTTGGAGTGAGTATGGCCTTGTTGGATGAAGTGTGTCATCGTCACCATGGGAGTGGGCTTTGAGGTTTCCTATTATCAGGATACCTCCCAGTATCTCAGTTGACTTCCTGTTGCCTACAAGATGTAGGACTCTGAGCTACCTCTCCAGTACCATGTCTGCCTGTACACCACCATGCTCCCCACCATGACGATAATGGACTGAACCTCTGAAACTGTAAGTGAGCCCCAATTAAATGTTTTCTTTATAAGAGTTGTTGTGGTCATGGTGTCTCTTCACAGCAATAAAAATCCTAAGACATATGATTTTACTTGACTAATTCTAATTATTGAAGAATTCAGCACCATCCTATTGTGGAAGCTAGATCTCTAGATCCTTGGTAACTTCTATAATGTCTTCTAGGCTTCTCCAGCCTACTTTTGTTTTCTGGCCTGTATATTCCATGGTTATCAATCAACAGCATGATTTGAATTACTTCCATACTTTTAATCTGTTCATGCTCCAGAAAGAGGTAGTAAGTCTATAGCAAAGGTAGATGCAAACATGTTCTTGGTGGTAGACTGGACAAATGTTTATGTTTCCCAAAATATGCAACATATGTTCAGGTAAATTAAGAGCTTAACTGTGATATGGTTAGAGTATATAATAATGAAAATAGTGCATGCTCACCAATTCAATACTTGCCAAACAAGCAACATAGAAAATTAGACTCTTAAGAACTCTTATTATGCCTAGTGCCTTTCATCACAGTCTTCACCTTTCATTAAAAAAAAAATTAAGAGGTTGTAAAGTAAACTAACAACCGAGAAAGTTATACAGAGTCAAGACTTATTTCCCTTGTTGTGTTGACATATTTTCTTTTTTTTTTTTTTTTTTTTTTTTTGCAAAGTTCAGTACCATCACATTACTTTTATGCCTTTCCCATGCAACAGCTTCATTAACTGGGTCTATGCATAAATGCTCATACTCAACTTTTGTATCATCCTGTCTCTAGTACTGTGTATAGCGGTGCTTATCTCTTTGTATAGGAACAATAAAAAATGTTTTTGGCTTTCTATAATATAAGGGTTCCAGTTAGAGCTTGTTTGAGAGTTTGAGCTCATTTTAAAATACGATATGACTGTCATTGAATAATATTGGCACTTTCAATGATTTTAAAGGTAGAGGCATTCTGTTGGGAGGTCCTGATGATGCTCTTCCATAGTCTCATTCACTTAGAGATGAAGGCAAAGGGCAGACTTAACCTTCACACTTCTTTACTCCATGGGATTGTCCTTATCCTGCTTTTCTTAACAGTGTTCCTCCCCAAGTCAGACTGACGAAGACCTTTGAAAAGTATTGTTTTGCTTCATTTTGTTTTCAGAGATCTAGATATTGTGTTGCTTGAAAATGCACACAGGTTGCAATAAGTGACATTGAGTCTGATTATTTTGAGTTGTCAAGAGCTTAAATGCAGCAGAAAATTAAGGAGAACAGGAGAGAAAGGCAATGTAGACAAACTAAAAGAGACCATCCTTTCATGGAGGTTAGCTGTCCATGCAGTTGGAAATTTCTGGGTTCCTGTTGATAGACATTTTCATTAAAGTTTGTAATACTTGTGTTACATTAGAAATCGATCATTGTACATTAAAACAGTGAGAGCTGCAGCCATCAGCCTGTGTTTAAATTAGGCTGGAAAAAATGAGTAGGCACCATGCTGTAAAAAGAGAATAAATTGTTATGAAAGGGACTTTATGGGAATATTGGGGATCATTCCCATGTTCAATTACTTCTTTTAGACTTATCTCTAAATGCAAATGTTCATCAAAACTTATAGTGGAAAAGTTAGCCATTGCTATTCCTTTACTTAATGATCACATCTATGATATTCCAGCATGTTTCTCGAGTGTTCTTGATATGCTGACAGATTTGAGAAATACAGAAGTGCTTAAGCATGTATAGATCCTGCTCTCAAGAAACTTACTGATTGATTATGCACAATAAAAAACTATGAATCTTTTATAAATATGTGCTTTGGGTTTTGAATCTAAACAATATAAATTGTACTGCATTCAAATAATTAGTAAGCTAAAATAATTGTTGTGATAAATTAATAAATTGAAAACTTATAAATTTAACTCCGGCAACTCCCACTTCTGAAAGGAAGAAACAGAAAACTTGTTCAGTTATGAAATGATGCCTAACGGTACTGTGATTTGGAGCTTTTCCCCCAATAGGTCATCATATTGTATCCATTTGCTTAGCAAAAATACAGAATATAATTGTGGGGGAAACAACACAGGCAAAATGAAGTAACAGAATTATCTCTGTACAATTAAAATTACCAACTTAGAGTTAAGAAGTCTGGGCTGACATTGCAAAGATGTAGAATGTTTTTCTTATTCTCTCTGCTTCTCAGAAAAGTTCAATTAAGATGGCACTACCTGGTTTTTAGGGAATTTTTTTAGATCTAAGTATTCTTACATTGTTGAAACATGTTTCTTTTTCTGCTTATGGCATCCTGGAGGCTGTAATGATGCAAATATTAATATTGGAATTTCTTGGAAGAATTAACCCTGTTGACACCGAATCTCACTTCAGGCTGTGCCTTCAAATTAAAGTGAAATAGATTTCTGGGCCAGATGTTTCCATAAAACCTTTGCCACAATTATTTATATGTTTCAGGCAAAATGTATTCTTTTGGCCTTCATTGTTGAGATAATGGCCTCAATTCTCTGCAACTTTTGCATATTTTAACACAACTGTAGTAGAATGAGTAGCCATTCAGAATTTTTATTTACTGTGAATAGCTGTATAGAATAGAACACTAAAACTGTATCTACTTAGTGTCTATTCCCAAGCAACTTATTTCTCCATTTCTCTTCTTACCAGTAGATCTCATATGAAGAACTGTTAAACTTAAATCTTTCCTCATACAGACAAAGTTTTATTCACCAATAATTGAATGCTTATTTAATCCTAGTATTCCACAGAAACATTTCCTAGAATGTTTCTTCCTTTTTTGAAAAATATTCTACTAATTTAAAATTAAGTTGATTTTAATCTTCTTATGTTTTAGAAATCAAGATAGTTCTATTGAGAATAAAAAAGTGGGGGGGGGGCATCCAGGTGAAACTGCAAATGCGAACGTGCCCTGGAAAACAAAGACAGACAAGTTTGGATCATGTGGCCCATTAGGGGTGCGAATTTGACACATTTACATGGAGACAGATAACCAAGAGCAATAGGGAGCTTGACAGCAATCAGTAATCGGTATCCAGCAGTATGATGAAATGAATATGAGAAAATTTCTGTATATTAGGAACCATGCATAAAAAAAATTGACATTGCTTAATCTGAAGGAGAAATGGTCTAAGGAAAACAAAGAAATCTCATCAAATGAGAAGTTATTTTATAGATGATAGGGTCCAGATGTTTCCCTGTCCCCTTAGATAATATAGAATTATGTGACAACAGAAACTTTAGGTTAATTATTGTGACTATACATGCTGGGAAACCCTGAAATGTTTATCAGGAGATTTGTATAGGAAGATTTACTCAGCCATGCAAATTGACATGGGGCCAAGTACCCACGGGGCCTTATTAAAATTAACCTTCAAACAAGAAGTTGAGTTTTTGATGGCCCTGAGCATCACAGATACATTCATATATGTAAGGCATTACACATTTTTTTAAAATAAATCTTTTGATTATTTATTTGAGGAAATTCAGCATTGTTATTCTGCTTAAGAGACATCAGAGAGTGTCTGGTTTCCTCAGGTATGCTTTCAGCAATTTTAGTGCTTTCTGTTGAATGAGTCTATGAACGTAGATATTTGGGAATGAATTCCTATCTGGATATTTCTAGGTTTAGCCTATTTAGAAGTGAAATAATTAGACTAAGACACACTTAGAGTAGTAAAACTATTTCAAGAATATAAAATGACTGAAACATATATAATAAGCTCCTTGCTAACTTACCATAAAAGCCATATACTTTGAAGTATGCATTTCTTTGTTTTCAAGGAATGACCTCTTGTTTAATTAAATAGAAAATTAAAATAAAATGGGATAGTGATCTCTGTGAGTTCAAAGCCAGTCTGGTCTACAAAGCAAGTTCTACGCCAGCTAGGGCTGTTACGTAGAAAAACCCTGTCTTAAAAAAGCAACTAACCAACCAACCAACCATTCAAAAAGTGTGTGTGTGTATGTGTATGTGTGTGTGTGTGTGTGTGTGTGTGTGTGTGTGTGTGTGTGTAGGAAGACATGAGTAAAGACTAAAATTGTAATGCTAACAGGAAAATGAATCGATCTAGAAATATTGATTTGACTAGGAAAGATATTTAAAGTTACTAGTTTTTCTTCTGAAGTAGGTGATAAATACAATTATTCTACTCTCTGACAGTCATATATATCACTTAAAATCACTACACATACCCACACACATATATAGTAAGAGTCAAATGCTTCATGAACTCAAAGGGGGTATGGATGGTGGAATAGGGGGAAGAAAGGATATGAGTCAGAGAATTGGGAAGAAAGCTGTGAAATGTTGTCAGAGCTGTTGCAGAAATCCCCTGCAGAAGACATGCATAAGATCAAGTCTGTCAAAATTTCATTGCTTATAGGGGAGGGATTCCTGAGGCCCTACTCCCAGCAGAAAAACTATTTAGAATCAGCTGATGGTGGCTACTGGCTTTATATACTGACTGCAGATGGAGTCACATAGGAATCTTGGCTTGGCCCATTGTAACCATGATGCCAAATGTCACTGAGTGAGAAAACAAACAAACAATCTCTAAAGTAGACAGTCCTTGAAACAATGCTCTATTGGTGAAATTATTAAGGCCACTCCACCTAGTTAAAAGGGAGATTTATTTAGTGGCGTAACTTACAAATGAAGGGATAGGTAGGTTGTGGGTTCTGGGAAAGATGCAGCGCAGTCCGGTGGTGTTCTCTGGAGAACTCTCCTCCGTCTACCTCTAGCGTCCAGGGTGAAGGAAAACAAGAGCACATGGAGCATGCAGATCTGGGGTCTTCAGGGCCCTCTTTGGCCCCGCCTTGTAGGCGTGACAGTTACCAAAGCCTCAGTGGGGGTTGGAACTTCCAGATTGAAGCTGAAATGGCTACCCACTACAATGCTCAAAGGGTTGAGTCATTTTCATGGCAGATAAGATTCAGAGAAGAAATACGTATGAGGACCAATTTCCTAGTATGTTTTTATACTCATGAGAAAAGCACTTTTTAAAATAATACTCCCACATATTTTTAATTAAGTAAGAAGGCAAAGAATACATAGTAAGACAGACTATATAGAAAAACCTCTGATATATAAGACTCAGAATAAACTTTAACTATGAAACCATGAATGAATCCAATTTGGCATAGAGAAGACTTAAAGAATGAATTGAGAATTGAATGGAGCATTGTTCAGAAGATAAAGAGCAAAATATGCTACCTAATATAATCAGACCAACCAGTGGGTAAGCAAAACTTATCTACAATCTCTAGATACATTTAGGGGAATTTGGAAAATATATTACATATCATTAGCAATGCCCAATATAAAATCTAATCTAAAACTGTGTGATATATAAACTATAAAAATTTCTAAGTAGGATGTGGTGGCATACCCTTTTAATGTAAGCACTCAAGGGAACATGTGGACCTCTATGAGCATAAGGACAACCTACTCTATACAATAGGTTCCAGTCTAGCCAGAACTACACAGTAAGTCTCTGTTTCAAAAACAAAACAGCAATCATAAAATAATCCACTCCCCAGGGTGGCGGGGTCTAAATCCCAAGACGTAGGACTTACAAAGATTGGTCATAATTGAGAATTATCAGATAATTTTTTAAAAAAGCATAGATGATAGATAGATAAATAGATAGATAGATAGATACATAGATAGATAGATAGATAGATAGATAGATAGATAGATAGATAGATAGATAGCAGTCATATCACATAAGGTAATAATGTTCCCCCACAACAGCCATATAAAAAACCCAATGCCAAGCATGAGAAATTTCCTTTCCATTTGTTCATGAAGTGGGGTTCAAGAGACACCCAAGATAACATAGGGTGATGCCATTGCCCTTGGTTGCATAACAGAACTTGGAGATAAAGACTCCATTGTTGAAGACACCACAATATATGGACACAGGACTTAGAGGAATCAAGTTGGAACTGACCTGGAAATCTCCTACCTGAAACTATATTTCATAGATTTCAGTGTTATGCAAGCTGCTGAGGGTGAAAAGCAGTCAACAATCTTATCCTGATGTGGATCCTATTAATCACCATGAGACCAGTTTAGCATGTTATCCCTCCTGGTGATGTACTTTTATCCTGGGGGTAACCAACAGCTGTCTGGTTGGAATTCCAATATAAGGGAACTCATACCTGGTATTGTAAACCTAGACAATTAACCATGGCTGGAGAAGTCATAAACCCTAGAGTAGAATCTACCAATATTATTCACCTAAACCAATGTAACTTATATTTGTATTCTAAATATTCATACTGAATGGGATACCCTGGCCCAGCCAGATAAATGCCACTTTTTTTTTTTTTGCTCTCACGTGCTGATTGCTGATCCCAGCTTTAAATCCTTAGACTAAATTGGAGTGTCTTTGAAGGCTGGAAGGTAAAATGGGATCATTAGAAGGAAAAGTAACAAGAGACCTTAAAAAATGATGATAACAGGATACACTGATACAAGAGTAAAGCAGGCCAGGGAATATTGGTGTTAGAAATATTTATGTTGGAATGATAGTGAGAGAATATTGGAAAGGAGAAAGTGTGGGGAAGGGGTTATCTTAAACTAAGTATGAATGAAGAAGCCCCAGTGAAAACCTACTATTTTGCAATTCTGTTAAATGCATTTAGAAGTATTTGAATGAAGGTATCCTGAATGGGTGGGTATCTCTCATCCCAGAAGTCTAGTTTCATTAAAAAATACAAATGTGGAATATCTACCTACTGTAGATGTAACCAACCGGCTTATTAAATAAGAAACACAGAGCCGATTCAGAGAAGAAAGCCAAGAGGTCAGAGCTAAGAGCCTTACCCTTCCTGTTTCAATGATCCTCTTCAGTCAAGAGAGCTCTCCGAAAGGGGGCTACTTCCTGTGTGTATGTCTTTATATAGTCTAGCTGTTCTGCCTTCTCATTGGTTGTAAACCCAAACATGTGACTGCCTCGTTGCTGCCTGTATGTACCGCCCTCCAGGTCCTCCTATGGTATTGAGATTAAAGGCGTGCACCACCACTGCCACGCACTTGCTATGGCTCTAATAGCTCTGACCCCTAGGCAACTTTATTTATTAACATACAATTAAAATCACATTTAAGTACAAGTAAAATACCACCACAACCTACTATTAGTCAAAGAAAGTTCCAGCAGCCCCCAAAACATTACTGACTATTCCCAATACTCTGATTTGCCCATTAGTTTTATATCAAAAGACCCTGTTGTTAAACACACCATACCCTTGGATTACAGGACATTGAGAAACTAAGCTGTATTTGAGCTAGAAGTTACCTCTCCGCTGGGTATTTCTCATAGTGTGAGAAGATGCTACACAAATTGCTTGGAAAGAAATGCCATCAATGGTCCTATCCAGTTGTGGACCCCATGAGCTACACTGATGACTTGATTAATAAGAAACGCCTACTGGTGCAATAGTGGCAATGATTGCTGTTATCATGGTAACCAACCACTTTCTAATTAGATTTGAGGCTCATTCAACAGGAGAGAACTCTGGTTTGGTACAGTAGACCTGGCAAAGAGCACGTGGCTGAGGAGGTCATGGGCCCCAAGGAAGAGCCTACTACTGTTGTTCAACTGCGTCAACATGACATCCAGCTACCTTCTAAGCTCTTATGGGTATATTGGTCAAGCTCTCACACATTGTCAGAGAAGTTTCTCTTTTGTAGAGGACTAATGTGGAGAATCACAAAGGGTCAAAGTGCAGATAATAAGTGGTTGCAAAGTGTTGTAGAATATTATTTTAAAGTGTGTTATTTTTCTTTATGTGACATCTGTTTAACTCTGTGAAGCTGTGTTACTTCGCCTGTCTAAAACACCTGATGGTCTAATAAAGAGCTGAATGGTCGAAGCGAGACAGGAGAGAGAGGATAAATAGAAGGAGAAATCTAGGAGAAGAGGACAAAGGAAGTGGCCAGAAAAGGAGAAGGACTCCAGGGGCCAGCCACCCAGCTATACAGCAAGCCATAGAGTAAGAGTAAGATATACAGAAGTAAGAGAATAGGAAAAGTCCAGAGGCAAAAAGAAGACAGGATAATTTAAGTTAAGAAAAGTTGGCAAGAAACAAGCCAAACTAAGGCCAGGCATGTATAATTAAGAATAAGCCTCCTTGTGTAAATTATTTGGGAGCTGAGTGGTGGGCACTCCCCCCCAAAGTAGCCACCCCCCCTAACAACAGCAGAATGTTGAACTTTGAATGAGTTATCAATATCATCCCCTCCTTCATTCAGAAAATATCAAGAGGAGGCAACTATACCCTCATGACCTCACTGCAGCTGTGGTAACCTTCACAGTAACTGGACAAAATTAAGTGATTTTGGACAAGTAATGGATGCTGGGTGAGGAATGTCACCTTCTTCAGTAATGTAGCCATTGATAACCTGTCTATGTGTAATAAATAACTCCCAGTTATGCTCAAACAAGTAACTCTAATTATAGTCAGTGTTTAAAAAGAAGACATCAAAATAGGAGGGGGCTTATTGGGAAGAGCAGAGGTTTTAGAACAGAGAGGGGGATGAGAATTTTCAAAAAATCAAATATAATAAATTGCATTTTCAGTACTTTGTCTAAAATTTCAAAGTATTATTTTACAAATAATTGTGTCATAATGCCCATTGCTGATTGTTATGTGTTTAAATTCAGATCATTAGGTTAGCAGTAAGTGTCTATTCATGGGGGCAGGAGAGATAGCTCACCAGTCAAGAGTACATGCTGTTTTTGCAGAGGTCTCGGGTATAGTTCCTAGTACCTGCATGGTGTTTCACGGCCATTTGTATGTAACTTCAGTTCCAGGGGATTTGATACCTTATCTGACCTCCATGGGCACCATGCATACATGTGGTACACATATATATGTTCAGACAAAACACCCATATATGTAAAAAATAAACCTGAAAAGCTTTTAAAAGAGTCAGTTTATGGGTTCATATATGTCCATCTTAGTGCCTACTCTACAATTAGCATATATTTTCAAATAGCTCAGAAGAACCATTAAAAGAGAGAATGTAGAACCCTCAGCAGTCAGGACTTCTCTGAGACACAGGCAATGGCAATTCATAATAAAAGAGATGCCATCAGAAAAAAATAAAATAAAATGCTTATGTTAATCAGAGGGTGCTTTGCTCTCTCCTAATTTTCATTACCTCACCTTCAATGTTGTTAGCTACTTTAATTTTTCTCACACTATAGTAAACAGATTAAATAAATTTGTTTTAAATACTATATGTTAAACTCAAAAGATTTGTACATTTAATATAGTTTTCTAAAACTGAATCACTTTTGCTATTTCTGTGATTAAAATTTTTGTTGATTCTAAAGAGGTAAAGCTTGCCTCTTTTATGTACTGTTTGTTTTAGTGAGTACTGCCTGGTATGATTAATATTTTAATGAATAATTGCTAACTTAGTTAACTGCATATGGTGGTTTGAATGAAAATAGGCCCATAGGCCCACAGGGAGTGGCACTGTTAGGAGGTGTGGCCTTGTTGGAGAAAGTGTGTCTCAGACACTTAAGTCAGGCCCAGTGTGGCATTCTCCTCTTGGTGCCTGCCAATCAGGATATAAAACTCTCAGCTCTTTCTCCAGCCCTATATCTGCTTGCACACTGCCATGCTTCCTGCTATGATGGTGAAAAACTAAATCTCTGAAACTCTAAACTAGCCCCAATTAAATGTTTTCCTTTATAAGAGTTGCCATGGTGATGGTGTCTCTTCAAAACATTAAAAACTCTGAGAGAAGTTGTACCAGGACTGTGATGATTTGCAGTGACAGACATGACCATGTTTGGGGGGGGATTGCAGAAGGACTTTGTAACTTTGAGATAGAAAAGACATTGAGTGTTGAGACCTCAATGAATGTTAAGTGGGTTGTTCTTTGGGAGCATGGAAAATACAAATGTTAAGAGCAGTGCAGAAGATGGAGGCATGGCTAGTAAAGTTTCAGGGGGAAATTTAAACAATCTATCAGGCCATTTGCTATTTTGAATCAGGAGTCTGTCATTCTTGTCATCTTGTCAGCTGGGGCTGAAGAATCAGCAGTGATTAACAAGAGACCAGCACCACTGAAGTGAAGCCTTTGTTTTCCTGGGGCAATTGAGACTGGTCAACTGGAGCTAAGAAATTAATGGTTATTGAGAAGAAATTAGCATCCTTGAGATGAAATCATGTGTGAAGTGTTTCCTGCAAGCCCAGAGAAGCTGTGTTCCAGAGGCAGCCAAGGTTGTACCTTGTGCTGGCAGGTGGATTTGGTAATGTGTAAGAGTCACTCAGGTGATATTGTTTTTGAAGGTATGAAGGGGTCATGAAGAGCATCAGAGGCTTGGCACTGTGGAAGGACAGAAGGGGCCATTGGTGAAGGTGTACCTTCAGTGGTACTTGAAAATCCAAGACTGAAGGGTCATGCAAAGAAGTTGAGGCTTGGGACCATGAGGAGCGCCTATGTGTGACTATTAGTGAAAGTGCAGCCCAGTTGCAGCAGAAGATCCCAGTGTTTAGGAGATGCCAGTATCATGGGATGATTACCAAGAACAGCAACAACAACTGTGAAGTGGAGCGAGCTGGAGCATAGAAGACAAGCTATGTGTTCTGCAAAGAGCTGAGCTGCAGAAGTGATCCAAGCCCCTTGTAGGAGTCCAGAAGATCATGTGTGGATCCCAGCCATTGGACATCCCATTATTTACACTGCTGGAAGTTTGGTCTTCCTTTGATTTGATTGTGACTGGGCCCTAATTTTTACCCATTGAAAAAAGAAAGTATTTAATTTAGTTTTGATTTTACGGGGGCCTATAGTTAAGATTGAATTTGAAAAGCCTTTGGATTTTAAAAGAGACTGGCTAGTTTAAAGGGACTGAAATTTTAAAGTGTTTGAATTTGTAAAGACTTTGAGATTTTTTAAAGTTATTATTTTTTAATATGAGATCTTGGGGACAAATAAGAAAGGAAGGGTTGTGGCTTAGTATTGATGTGTTTGTGTGTCAAGCTGACTAGGGGTCAGTTGTACTAGATGGTTTTATGTCAATTTGACACAAGCTGGAGTCAATAGAGAGGAAGGAACCTCAACTGAGAAAATGCCTCATAAAATCCAGCTGAAAGGCATTTCCTTAATTAGTGATCAATGTGAAAAGGCCAACCCATTGTGGGTAGAGCCATTCCCTGGCAGGTGGTCCTGGGCTCTATAAGAAAGCAGACTGAGGAAGCCATGTGAAGCAAGCCAGTAAGAAGCACCCCTCAATGACCTCTGTATCAGCTCCTTCTTCCAGATTCCTGCTCTTCTTGAGTTCCTGTCTTGACTTCCTTTGGCAATGAATAGCAACATGGAAGCGTAAGCTGAATAAACCCTTTCCTCCCCATCTTGCCTTTTGGTCATGGTGTTTCATTGCAGCAATGGAAACCTAGCTGAGAAAGGGACATTTTCTATTGCATAGAAAAAGACATTTGGAATCCGATGGTAATAAATTTAAAAAAAAATTACAAAAGTTCTGTCACTTACTTGGTATCAAGTAGAAGAGGATCGGTGCAGTCTATCAAATAGCTGGTAAGGAGCTTTTCATCCAAAGAGCTGTGTCTTCTATGTAGTCCCTTCCCATTTCCTGACATGTCGCATTGATATTAATATATAACACTGTTGGTATATGGCATATGACTTGTACTTTATTTTCATACATGATTATCTACACACTACCAAAGCAGGTATTTCTCCCATCAACATCTAAGATTAAGAGAGCCTGTGAACCAGCTGAGCCCATGTTCCTGCCACCTTCTTATCAAAACAGCATGTCCGGCATGAGAACTGACTCTTCTAATAACTCATTTTTCATGTATTGAGTATTCTATATCCAGGTATCGTGACTGTATTCTCTTCCCAAAGCCATCGAAGAAGAATAAAGAATACTTGGCAGTGCACTGCCTGTAATCCTGTGGCAACAGGAAACATGCCAACAGCAGGAGTAAAGACTCCTGGATGTATTTGAGAATCCATGTTCAGCTGTTCACAATGGTATTCAGACTCACCTCATGAATACTGCACTCACTAGTCACTACATGCTATAGAAGCTGACCTTCATATTGCTGGAGAAATGGGGGCTAATTACTCATGCCATTTCCTGTAACTCTCATTCTACACAAGAACTTGAGTAGCAGTAATTTGTTCCACAAATTTTCTACTCTGTATCTTAAAAATCAATTGGAAATATAATTTATTTCGCTTGCTTTAGGGATTCAAGTACAGAAAGTATTTGTAATCTATATGGTAAATTCCAGAAGGTACAGTTGAAAAACTTAATGCTTCATTTTGACAAAAGTTACTGTGTTTGGCTTGATCACCACGGCATCAACAGTTTTCACAACACACCCCTCTAGCTGTGAGCTGAGTTGTTTTGCCATGCCTTCCCCACAACCATGGACTGGAGTCCTTGGAAATGTGGGCAGAATGTAGAATTTTTTATAACAATGACAAGTATCCATTACACCTACTTATGAGGGATTGAATTTTATCTGAATTATAAAGAATTAGGAACCCAAGTGTAGATAATGCATTTGCCTGATTTCTCATAAATACTATGTTCCAAACCTTGCTTTAAAACCCGTGCTTAAAATTAAGGATGATGCTTTCCAGTCTCAGTACTGGCTGAAGAGTACTGTGTGTTTCTTGTCATGGAATGCTCTCGAGTTCCGATCTCTATTTCGTTACAGACAGCTTCATTATTGGCTTCCCTATTTGTGAATGGAAAGATCAGTATACCTTACAAGGGAAGTGTTCTATCTAAAGGGCTAGGTTAAGCTCTTCTGTTTCAATATCCTTAATTGATGAAGATTTTCAAAGTGTATTCCTTTCACCATATGATGGAATCATTAGTAAATATGGATTTAGCACTGCTGTGAAAAGTTAGGCTAAATTGCCTATCACAGTTCAGCAGTCTGAAGAAAACCTCCTCGATGAAAGCCTTTTAAAACTTACTTACTGGGGTGGCATAAGCTAGCAAGGCTGTTATCACCTGGTAATGCATTTCTAGGTGAGCTAAATTTCCCAAAGGCCATTGTTTCCTGGGGTGATGATGGCATGTAGCTGTACAGCTTAACAGGCAGCCTTGAGAGGAATTGGCTGGGATCATACAGAGAGTGATACAATTAGCGTGCTCTGTTCCTGAATAAAGCACAGGAAATACAACCTTTGATGGTCTCATTTAAGGAATAGTCTTCTCCTCAGCTAAATGCTCTCCCCAAAGCATCTGTCATCAAGCAAAAATTCAGCAGTTATTTCTCTGACCAATAACAGACCCTTTAGTAAGCTGTCAAGTTCCAGGTCTTGGGGAGGAAGCAAGATCAAGCACAGAGGACGTCACCTCCTGTCCCTGACACCTGTTAAATGACTTGGAAACATCAGTATTTGTCTTTATCACTGCATGGACTGTTCTTCGTGTAGTATTTTCCTTGGCTGCCTCATTCTGCTCTCATTGATGTGTAGTTAGACTGTAGCCGGAATTCCGATGGCTCTCATTTTACATCCAGTCAGTTCGAGTTTCCCCTTACCATATGGTCATCCTGATGTTACCATTTGCCTCAATCATCCTTTTTGTAGCTGCTTGAACATCTTAATTGATCTCCTGAGCTATGTTAGGGATTTATAACAGACATCAATATAATTCATCTCACACACTCATGCACTGGGTCTTTTTTCCTGATTGAATGTGGGTTACACATACCTACATATTAACATTTGCCTTACACCTAGGTTTCACTTCAGTGATAACATAAGGGCTATAACTCACCAGAGGAAACAATTGCTTGCCCTACTCCCGTCTGATGTGACATTTTTTCCCACTTCTCTAAACTATGTATTAGAGCATATTTCGTTCCCATCTCCTGTTTAAACAATACAGTATATACACTGAGATTAAAACCTTTCTAGAGCTGACTGAAAGGTGTTATGTTAATAAGCACTTGCATTGTTTGCTTTTCTTACTTATTCATTCGTTTTTACATGGACACACTTAACATCATAAAATCATATCTACCTAAGATTTTTTGAACTTGCAAGATGTATAAATTTGCATTGGCATTCTCTATATTTGTTTATGATTTTACATTCCTTAAAAACCCTGAAATTGAAGAAGAATTGTGTCTCTTCTATTTCTTCTCTGTTGAAAAAAAGTAAACTTTCAATAGCAGATACCCTACATAAGCTCATCCCTGAATCACATAACCTTACAAAACCATTGCAATGAAGGCTAGCATTATAGAATGTAATGATGCTCTAAAAAAAAATATTCTGCCTTAGAACCTTAGTAACAGTGGTTCTCAACCTTTGGGTCATGACCCCTTTGTGTGTGTGTGTGTGTGTGTGTGTGTGTGTGTGTGTGTGGCGGGGGGGGGGGGGGTCAAACCACCCTTACAAAAGATGACCTTTTCACAGGAGTCACCTGTGACCATCTGCATAACATAAATTTATAATATGATTCATAACAGTAGCAAAATTACAGTTATAAAGTAGCAATGAAAGTAATTTTATGGCTGGGGGGTCACCACAATATGGGGAACTATATTAAAGGGTCACAACATTAGGAAGATTGAGAAGCACTATTTTAGAAGATATATATGTATGTACTTTTTCTGGGAAGGTGACTGACTAACCAGGATGTTTTCAGTATCTTGGAATTTGGTCTCTTTAAAACTATTTTTGAATGAATAAATTTGTAGCACTCTTATACATCTTCTAATTCTCTACATAACTTTAAAGCAGGGACTGTACATATGTTTAGCCAATACTTCTAAACTTTATTCCATAGGTATGATCTAAGTCTTATTTTCATATAGGTGAATTCACATTTGAAATGACTTAAAATTATAAAACAAAAGATTAATCCTCAAGCTGAATTTTGAAGTATTAAGATGACTTTCTTTTAATGGGCCTGGTAGCTGATTTGGTTTCTTAAATTCAAATGCCCCAAGTTTTCTCTCTGTACTGTTCTCTACGGGGTATTAGATGGGTTTGTAGACTCTACCTAGGGGAACAGCTGCTGGACTTTTTACAATCTAAAGCTAAATCTCTCTGAGGAGAAAAGAGAGCACTGAATGGCCTGAATAAATAAAATAGAAATAGATCTGAGGCAGCATGGAAATCATGGCTTTTGCTCACATGGTATAAATGCGCAAAGGAGCTTCAGTGAATTAACAGATCACACACACTGTGAAGTATGGCCTATGGAAGCTTTTGCAGTATACCTAGAAAACTTTACTCACAAAGTCACTGGACTCCAAAATAACAACTTTTTGTTACTTATCTATATGATTGAATGCATTTTGTTAAGTGTTGATATTTCAATAAATGAGGACAGACACACACTGGAACTTTTCCTTAATTGTATGCCTGGTTTAGTGTCTCCATTTCTTAATATCCAATATATCAATATTTGTGCTTTCTTATGATAGACTCTGGGATAAAACAAGTGGACCACATTTTCATTTAAGTTGTGGTTTCCATAGAGGGCACCAGATCAATTCTTTCATCTTTGAGTCTCAAAATTGTTCAGGCAGCATCATACCAATATTTACCCAATCCTACTGAAGTTATGAAAAAACAACTCAGTTTCTACTTCTTTAAAATAGTGATAATAATGTCAATCCTGCAAGGTGTACATAAAGACTAAATGGCAGTACACACACACACACACACACACACACACACACACACACACACAGCATGAACATATATTCCCATGACCGGCTAAGTAGTCATTTTCCAAACCTCGTTTTCCTTCTGATATTGGCATAAGTAACAATGATGAATATTTCTCCTAACTAATTTTAAAGCTAAAGAAAGTTACTAACAAAAAAAAGAGAGAGCACAGAAAACAGCTCTGTTGTGATTAACACAATGCTTGTAAAAGACAAAGATCCAAATTAGTGGACACATGATGGAATGAATGTCCTAGAATGAAGACAGACATTACATGGAGATAGAGGTGTCAATGAGAAATTGTTACCGCACCTGGAAAGACAATATAAACAAAAGGTGAGAAGAAGCATCAATAAATCCACACTGAAAGATTAAAGAAAAAAAATAAAAAGAAAACATACGTAGATTGAAGTAGAAAGTACTTAATTTCAAACTTACAGTATTGTAAGATGTAGAAAATCTTTTAGAGGGTACAAATGAACTGTGGACTGGTGGCTGTGGAGCCCCCACGTGACTGGACTAGGCCTTCTGGATATAGAAGACAGTTGTTTGGCTCGAACTGTTTGGGGGGCACCCAGGCAGGGGCATCGGGATCTGTCCCTGGTCTATGGGCAGGCCTCTGGAACCCGGTGCCTGTGGTGTGACACCTTGCACAGCCTTGGTGTAGTGGGAAGGGGCTTGGATCTGCCTAGGCTTAGTGTGCTGGGCTCTGCTGACTCCCCATGGGAGACCTCGATTTGGGGGATGTGGGGAGGCGGGATGGCTTGGGAAAGAGGGCTGGGGGGTGGGAGGAGGGAGGAGCAGGGATTTGTGGATAGTATGCGGAGTGAGTACAAAATTTCTTAATAAAGAAAAATGAAAGAAAAAAGAAAGCAAATAGAAAAAAAAACAAAACAACAAAAACAAAACAAACAAAAAACAAATGGGGTCATATATTGGCCCTTCCCTCAGTAATCTTAAGGACTGCAATTGGAGTGACCTGGCTTCAGAAGTATTCTAAAACACTGGCTTACTTATAAGATTGGATTAACGGGAGGTGAATATTATTAAGGAATGTAATGCTAGGCAATGATACCACCTACAATAATCATGGGAATCAGGACAGACTGATTTGTCCTCAAGATGACCCAGAAGGTCTGTAGATGACAAGAAGAAAAGGATGTAGAAAGTGGCATGCCTGGAGGGAGGGATCTTCAAAGAAAGTTGAGATTTTAAATAAACACAAAGGAAGAATGATTGGCTATCCGCAGGAGTCATTCCCACAGAGCTGATAATTGCAGCTGGGACTCCATGAGATTGCCAAGGGCTAGCATAGAGAAATGGACTTCAAGGTTGAAATCCTGTTTGAAGACCAGGGTATATGATAGAAATAGAGTAATCATTGTTCTGTGAAGTGATCAGAGTTGGGTGGTGAGATTTCAGTTGGCATGTAGCTAGTACTCTTTGCCTGGATTTTGGAAAATGATTAGTTGATGTCCAATTACATGCTTCTCTGCTCAATATCTCTAAACCACCATACTTCATAAGAAAAAGAATCTACCATTGTGTCCTAAAATGATATGGAATATCAAAATATTTATTGTAATTTTCCTTTTATAGTTTCTCAGCTCATGATGTCTTGTCTTTAATTGAAAGAACCTTCAACTGGGACCCACTTTTCTTCATCAATAAGAGACAGCATCACTTCTAGGAAAAGGTTCTAGGGTATACAACTCAGTGGTAGATCTTGTAACCAGCATGGCATAAAGGGAGATACTCTAAATAGACACTTGTGTCCCTCAATCTGATTATCAGAATAATAAAACTGAGGACTTTAAAGAGATGGAATTTCTCCCAGGAATCTCATGCTGGAAGAAGGAAAGAACACCAGCTAGAGGGAAATCTGAAAAGAGATTTCAAAGAGTTCTACCAACTTGTCAGATCACCTTGCAGGATGAAACTGAAAGCCAGATGATGATAGATAGGTCAATGGCTGACAGGACCACACCTTGACCAGGACAGCTTAGAAGGGCCATACATAACCCTGGCTCTCTATTTAAACTGAACTCACATCAATAACCCAAAGACAGACTTGAGACCTTTGCTAAATATCTGTCCCTCTTCCCAACATAGCCACATTTAATAAATATCCATTTTCTGCTTTCCACTTTTAATTTTGTTCTCATGTTTGGCTTATTGAGGTTGGGTCTGACTTGGAGCATAATTTGTGGCCCCCATGATCAATAACAATTTTAAAAAGAAAATGTGTCATGATGAGGTAGAGATGGTTATTCTTCTGGTCTTTATCATACAACCAATGTCAACTGTATTTTAAGTGTTAAATGCCCTGTTTAGACTTCTTTGAACACTTTCCTGTTTTTCGCATCCTGCTACCATCACCCCTGCAAGCCCCCCCACACACACACGGCCACCACCATCCCCCACCACTCCCTCCTCCTGCCACTCCCCGCCCCTGCCACCCCCACCCCCCACACCCCCACCCCCACCCCCGTAAACCTGGGGACACTGGTGTCAACTATTTTGTGAAGCTGTTAAACCCGCTGGAGGTAGAGCCTCACTGGAAGAAGAGAGCTAAGGGTACACTTTGAAGGTTTGTAGTCCAAATTCACTTTCTGTTTATTCTGTTTCTTGATAGCAAACTCACTGCGGCTGGCTGCTTCATTGGTCTTTCCCTCCAAGATGGAGTCTGTCCCGCCCCGAACTGTGAAACAAAATAAATCTACCTTCTTTTACGACCTTTCATCAGTTATTTTGTAATGGCGATGAAAAGAATATTTGTTAATCCTGAAATCTGTCAGAGAAAAACCACTTCTACCATTTTGACCAAATTAAAGCAAGCTTTTTATTAAAATTTTAAATACTGAACAAGATGGAATTTGGTCAGGACCACCACCTGGAAACTTTCCAGCTGTGAGGCCCTGCAACTCACATGTTGTAGGGCTCATAAGGACAAAAAACAATGAGCTGTCATACTTTCCCATGAGGCTTTGCTATTTTCCAGAACTACAACTCCCAGCATTCTAGGAAGTTACCAGGTCCAAAGGCAGGTGGGGCTTACAGGTTAAGTTGGGGTTTAACATATAACACATCCAAGTTCATTCAGCTATATTTGGGGCTTAGAACACATGCAAGTTATTGCATCTTCTTGAATTAATAGCTAATAAATAAAGTGTAAGCGAAGGTACTGGGAAACCACTGAACTAGATCACTCTGTGGCTAGGAATAAAAGGCTTATTGGGGAATTTAAACTGTTGGGGCTGTCTCTCTGGAGTGGGAGGCTGGGTAAGGTCAGGACAGCCTGGAAGTTAGAGTAGCAGGAAGAAGAGCATGGTCCAGAACAGCCTGGGAACTAGTGTGGGGCCTTTGATATGTTACTGGCTTGTTTGAGTGGACTCACTACATGCCCTTGCTGGAGGTAGTTGGGGTAGACAAGGGAAGTAATGGCTTTTCCTAACAAACACAAACCCTGCTTCACAAGGTTTATGAGGAATGCTGAGTTTAAGTCTTTTTCAATCCTCTAGCATTCCTTCTGTTTACCTGGTCAGAATCCAGCCTGAGCTGAGTTTGGATTGTCATTTGAGACACTGTCAGCAGCACTGCCATTTTGGGGGACCACTTTGTACCTAACATAAAGTTATTATATAGAGTCACAACTTAGCTCTATGTAAACATGCTCAAATTGGTAAGGTGATTTCAAATACATAAGCTATTGAATTGTAAGTATATGGAAGCATTATAACAGCCATCTAGCTTTTTTCCAGAACAGAAGTGGGTTATTGTTTTTTCCAGGAGAAGAAACATTGCTCAAAATTCATCAAAAGAGTAAGACGTTTTATATAGTATAAAGGATTCTATGTTTTCATGAAATTTTATTCTAGTCAATTTTGCTGCTTTGAAATGATATAAGTAATTCATCGAGTGTATGGAAAATATTAGATGTAATACTAAGGCTTATCTGGTTTGTTATAACCTAGAAATAATTTCTGAATTCTTTTCTTGTTATTTGTTGTGGAATATTAGTTAAAGATGTGTTACATTCTTTTATGCGGTGGAATATTTGTTTAATGGTGCAAAGATTGTTGTATTCTTTCATGTTGCATTTTATTTATTTTTTTAATTTTTTTTTAGCTATGTAAAGCTGTGTTGCTTTGCCTGTCTAAAGAGCTGAACGGCCATTCACTAGGTAGGAAAGAGATATAGGTAGGGCTGCCAGGCAGAGAGAATAAATAGGAAAAGAAGAGAGAAGGGGAGGAGTGAGAAAAGGAGAAAGAGAGAAGATACCAGGAGCTAGCCACCCAGCCACACAACCAGCCACAGAGTAAGAAGGAAAAAAAGTATATAGAATAGAGAAAGGTAAAATCCCATAGGCAAAAGTAAATGGGATAATTTAAGTTTAAGAAAAGCTGGCTAGAAACAAGCCAAACTAAGGCCAGACAGTCATAAGTAAGAATAAATCTCTGTGCATTTATTTGGGAGCTGGGTGTTGGTCTCCCAAAGAACAAAGAGTTTTTTTTTTTTTTTAAAAAGGTAACTACACTTTGGCATTCCAACATGAGGCATGAATTTCCATAGGTCCTGAGAAAGCTTTTTTAAAAAAGGACACAGCTCCTTAAAGAGTTTCTGATGTATAGTGGGCCTTTGAACAGCCAGTACCTTAAGTAGGAACAAAAAACTAAGTTAAAAAATTCCTGCTACTGTGCAGAGCACTGGCTTTCCAGATCTAGGGAACAAAACTTTGGAATCACTAAGTTAAGATAGATAATTGGAGTATTTTCTCTGAATTTGCCAAGTACAAATGGGCTAAATATTGTAAATGTAATCCTTATTGGTACTGTTTTTCTTATATATAGTTTTACTGTGTTAAAGTTAAAAACTTCTCATTTTTATTTAGACAAAAAATGGGAAATGTTGTGGAATATTAGATAAAGATGTATTACATTCTTTTATGCTGTGGAATATTTGTTTATTAATACAGAGATTGTTGTATTCTTTTATGTTGCATTTGTTTAACTCTGTTCAAGGCTTTTGTCACTATTGGGGACTACAATGGTAATGTTGGTCTTGGTGTTAAATGCTCTATGGGGGGACATTCATCTTGGCCAAGATTTCTATCATCCTTGTATGGAAAAGCTACTTGGGGAATAGGATTGGCAATCGCCATAGTTTTTCCTGCAAAATGACAGGCAGCTATTGCTCTGTGTTGGTGCCTTCCATCCTTGTCCCCAGACACACTGGCATTTCCTCTGCTCCTATGGCCAAGAAGCTACTGATGATGTCAGATACTGATGACTACTGCACATCAGCCAGGGCTGCACTGCCACCCAGGGTACATTTGCAAAGGCCACTTTGATGCCATCTCTAAGACTTACAGCTACCTAACCTGATAGGCTGTGTTCACCACATCTGCCTATCAGGAATTCACTGACCATCTTGTGACAACCCATACCTGCATTGGTCTGATTTTCTTTTTTCTTTCTTCCTTCCTTCTTTTCTTTCTTTCTTTTCTTTTCTTTCTTTCTTTTCTTTTCTTTTTTTTTTTTTGCTTACAGTATTAACAGAAATCTTCAGACAAAATTAAAGAAAGTATTCAACAGTTTCTATATGTCCTTTTATCTTTCAAGACAAATTTAAGAATGCTTAGTTTTGAGTACAGGTTCCATGAGAATTTAGGAAAAGAGGCAATCAAATGTTGTTTAGTGCTATTTTCAGACTCCAGGAAATACTATATTTAGGAACAGAAGGCAGACCCTTTCTCCAGTCGATGTGATATGTTAGATCCTGACTAGTCTTACGACAGAGAAATGAATATTCTTAATTTTGAAATTGTGATTATTTCTCATTTGTTCAAATTTTTTATGGGACACATATAAGTCTGAGCTATATAATGCAAAAAATTAGAAATCGTGTTTTCTATATTTAAAGTACCTATAGAAAGAATGGATTTAAATGTCATAAAATGAATAACTATAATACTGCAGGAAACAGAGTTCCTAAAGAAAACTTTGGCATCTACCACTCTCAAGATCTGCTATGTTAAATGGTATGTTGCTAACTAATTTGAAGTCTTGTAATGACTAAAATGTACTATATGCATGAAGACTTTGAGATCCTAGGGATGTGGCTTAGTTATGATTGCCTAGCATGCATGAAGTTCTGGGTTTAGTTGCCCAGCACTTTGTAGTGACACACATCTGTAAACTTAGTACTTCAATCAGTAAATTCAAGGTCAGCCTGGATTACATGAGATCCTCTTTTAAATTAATGAAAAAAAATTAGAAGGTTGTGTGTGTACTGTAAAGCTAAAATATTTCAATCTGTATTCAACAGTAGCATCCAGACAATATGTATTAAATGCCAAATATTTACTTGAAAAGGCAAAATATAAACAACAAACACAAAAGAATATAATATATAAACCGAATGTGTATGTGGAACATGTTCTGCAGTGTTTTGTTTTGTTTTGTTTTGTTTTACAGCGTTCTGCCAGATCATAGCTTAAAGAAGCAGGTGACTCCAAAGAGATTTCTTCAGAACACCATTGTCACTATGTGAATTTTTATAACCAGAGATGTGGGAGTAGAATCCTTCTTTACCATACACCTAGACATTGGAGATTGGTGGGACCAAGTAATCATGGATATTTTTTTTTCTTTCTTTCTTTTTTTTTTTAAGCCCTCAAGTTGGAATTTGCCCAATGCTAGCTGAGATATAAACAGCTAGTTTTTGGCTATTGACAACAGCTCAGAGATGCTTTAAAGTTCACTGAGCCAAAAGATACATGAATATTTCCTGAAAACTCAACTTGGGGCACATAGAAGAAAGAGCACTTGCATGCAATCAGACTAAATTTTTCCAAAGAACATCACAGAACTGTATTGTTTTGGTTGCCCACTTTGATGCTTATAACTGTTCTCCCAAAAGCTTGGCACACAGTCCCCTGCTTCTAAAAAGATCACTGTTCCCTGGGAAAACAGTCATAGGATACTCCAGTCAATTAATACATAAAAAGGAATAGGAAATGTGGACTGTACATACACACATGCTTACATAGAAACACATATAGGCTGTGTGCCTATATACAGTTAGAATATTAAAAAGCAGTTGAGCAAATTACAATTTAAAATATCTGACTATACAATAAAGAACCCATGCCTGACACTTCTGAAGTGACCAAAAACTTGAGGATTGATAAGCTGTGGACCTAGGGGAAAACCAAATAAAACTGTTCTGTTAAAGGACACAGCAATAAAATGATTCCTAATGCCATTTTGCTATACTCATAGATCAATGCCTTGCTCAGTCATCATCAGAGAAGCTTTCTCCTGCAGCAGATGGGAACAAGTACAGAAACCCACAGCTGGACAATGTGAAGAGTGAGAGACCTTGGATCACTCAGTTCTTAATGGTATATCTCCATTAGATCCTTCCCATCAGTGTCCAGGGAAGTTGGCAGAAGAGGAGGCAGAAAATTATAAGAGCCAGGAGGAAATGGAAGACACAAAAAACAAAGTCTTCTGGCATTAATGTGCATATGAACTCGTAGAGACTGTGGCAGCATACACAGGGCCTGCAAAGTTCTAAACCAGGTGGGATCCCAGTGCTAAGAAGGAAAGTGGAGACAAGTACCCATCCCTATGCTAAAGATATCTCCAACTAACAGTTATTCACAAAGGAAAATATTGTTTTTTCCTTTGGAGTCTCAATGAATATACATACCACACTTAAGGGCAGGTCTATGCCCAGCAATAGGGGCCAACACAAAATATAATTTTGAAAGTTTTTTTTTTTTTTGAGTCAATTATGCTTTGTCTGGGCTTTTTTTCCCCTTGAGTCTTTACTTATAATTATGGCTTCCAATTTTGTGTTTTTATTGGATTTGTGTGTGTGTGTGTGTGTGTGTGTGTGTGTATGAGTGTGTGTTTTCTTTGCATCTGTATGTGTTGTGGTTTTTTTTCCCTTTGGCTTTTTTCCCTATGCTTGTTTGTTTTTTCCTATTCTGGTTGTTCTTTTTTTCCTTTACTTTTTATTTTTTATTGTTTTTTTGTGGTTGTTGTTTATGATGTTTGCTAATGAGAGAAAGAAAGGATATGGATTTGTGTAGGTGAGGAGGTAGAGAGGATCTGTGAAGGATGGGAAACCATGATCAGAATATATTGTATGAAAGAAATCTATTTTCACACACAAACAAATATTCAGCAGTAAAACTCAATGTTAGATAAAACTTTATATCCCAGAACTGACATTATATGTTGTGTCACACTGTAGCTGAAGTTTTCCTCTGTCCTGACTGGCCTGCAGTCAGAACAAATTTCTCTCACATGCCAAGCCTGCAGCCACTCAGATCCAAATAAACAGCTTATATTATTTTTAAACTATGGCCATGGCAAGCTTCTTGCTAGCTAGTTCTTATATCCTAAATTAGCCCATAACTATTAATCTATCATCACATGTTCTATGGCTTTACCTGCATCCCATTACATGTTGCTCCTTGGGTGGCTTGCTGGCGTCTCCTCTGCCTCTCCTTTCTCTTTCTGTCTATCTGTTTGGATTTCCCACCTGCCTCTAAGCTGCCTTGCCATGGGCCAAACAGCTTTATTTATCAACCAATAAGAGCAACATATTTTCACAGCATACAGAAGGACATTCCCCCATCACTTCCCCTTTTCTGTCTAAACAAAAGGAAGATTTTAACTTTAACCTAGTAAAATTACATATATCAAGCAAGGATTATAGTTACAATATCTAGTCTATTCGTATTTTGTAAAATTAAAGAAAATATTCTATCATCTATCCTATATTTGTGAGTCTAAAGTTTTATATCTAACTTGATTTTTATCATAACCAAGAAAAATTATAACTAGCTAGTCTTCAACTACATCAAAGATTCCAGAAGGATATAATATTATCTAATTAAACAGAAAGAGCATTGTAAGCAACTTCCAAAAAATCTAGAATGACAGAGACAGATGGCTACCTGGACAGTTACCCAAAGTTCTTTTGCAATGCTGAGGCATCCATTCTTTAGCCTACAGGCCTAGAGTCTTTCAGTCACTTCTCTTTGTGTCCTCCAGAATATCTGCCGGTTTCTTCTGTGCAGCAGGAACCTGAAGGACCATCTTGTCTTGCAAAGTTCAGTGGTCACCTTCCTATGGGTCCTGCATGTCCAGTCAATACAACATTTTGTCAAGAAGTCCAGGGAAGAACAGTTTCTTGTCCAAATGGCTACTTTTGCCAGGAAGAAGGTAAACTCCACATGGAGTGTCTTTGACACCCATCCTCCTCTTTGAAGTAAATTAGTGCTGCCAGGAGCAGACATGTCTCATTGTTCAGGAAAGTCTAAGTTTTTAAAACATTTTAAATGCCGTATTCTATAGGTCTTTGAAGTGTTTGAAGATTATCTACCTAATTTAATTATATCTATGTATACCTAGAAAGCATGACTATAAGTTTGACTATCATAAAAGAATAACTGTTTGTAGCTAGAGTTTTCCTGCCTGGCCCACGGTCAGGGCAAATCTCTCTCACCCGCCAGTCCCACAGCTGCTCAGACCCAACCAAGTAAACACAGAGACTTATATTGCTTACAAACTGTATGGCCATGGCAGGCTTCTTGGTAACTGTTCTTATAGCTTAAATTAATCCATTTCCATAAATCTATACCTTGCCACGTGGCTCGTGGCTTACTGGCATCTTCACATGCTGCTTGTCCTGGAGGCAGCTGGCAGTGACTCCTTCTGCCTTCCTGTTCTTTCTTTTCTCCTCTCTGTTAGTCCCGCCTATACTTCCTGCCTAGCCACTGGCCAATCAGTGTTTTATTTATTGACCAATCAGAGCAACATATTTGCTATACAGAACATCCCACAGCAATTGTTAATCTATATTTCTTAATTATCCATTACAATTTACGTGAGCTGCACAAACATAATTCCTTAAACAAGAGTAGAAATACCCATACAGTATAACAAAATTAACTTTAAATTTATATCAATAAACTAAAATCCATACCAATGTAAAACATTTTAAACAAGGTATCGCTCTTTATCTTATCATATCTATATCCTACATTTCTATATCATATCCCCCATTTTTTTTTCTTTTGGAAAAAGATTGAATTTATCATCAACCCCTTTCAATAAAAATAAACATTTGTAAACAATATTTTGGGAATTTGGGCATAGCTTCTCATACTACTTCCTGCTGGTTGAGGGTGCTGGCGATTTTATGGGGATCCTGAAAAAATTTGAGATAATGTTCAAGGCCTGGGAAGATCAGCTATAACCTTTGTTGATAGGTACCATCTGTTAAAGTTCAGAAGGTCTGGCTTGATCAAATCTGATCTATCTTAACCTGGAAAAAAATCCACCTCTTGATTCCTGTGGAAACAAAAGCAGAGCCTCCTTTCCAAAGCAACATATCCTTAGATGCAAGGTTTCAAGTCAAGATACCTTTAAAATACACATACTGGTTTAACTGAGTAGCCTTTTCAACCAAATGTCTTTCTGTAGTTAAAAATCCCAAAGATAATATAGTTCAGACTCTCTGTGTAATATACATCTTTACATGGCTTATTTTTATATTACCTTTACTCTCTCCTTAAACACTTTATTTTTTAAAAATATTTATTTATATAACTGTCTATATTCCTTTTCTTCTCTCTTCCAAGCCTACGTATATGTTTATACACATTGTAAACTGTTTAGAGGTTTATCCCATCTGAATCTGTCTTATTGTAAATCTATTGCTTTAAACTGCAGTGGGTAGTACTGAAATGGCAGCTTTGGCTGCTGGCTCCACCCACCTCAGCTTTTCATCTTGATGGAACTAAGCTTACCACCAGCTCTGGGGGAACCATGCTCATTGCTGACTTTGTGAAGCAGGGGGTCTATGCTTCCATCCAGCAGCATGTAGCCCCAAAACCTTTTCTTTCTTTCCTTTTTTTTCTTTTCTTTCTTTTTTGTATTATCAAAAGCTAAATCTGCCATGCAGTACACTGTGCAGCTTGGAGATACCACTGTGTACCATGGCATAAATCCACCATGCTGCACTCAAGCCCACACTGCTGTGAACCCAGCATACTGTTGCTCATGGCTTACCTGAGAGGCACATCTAGGAAGCTGTTTTTAGCTCCATTTTAGAATCTTTTTATTTATTTATTTATTTTATATATTTATTTATTTTAAGCTTTCTCAGGTTTTAGGTGGAAAATCTTGCCCCATGTTTTGTCACCATTTGCAGCTGGTAGCTTTTCTGTGTCCCACCAGGTAGGACAAATCTTTTCCACTTGCATCTCCCAAATAAACACACAGAGGTTAACATTAATTATATCTGCTTGGCCATTAGCTCAGGCTTATTACTGAATAGCTCTTACACTTAAATTAACCCATAATTCTTACCTATGTTTATTCATGTGGCTTGGTACCTTTTTCAGTTCTGCCTTCACATCTTGCTTCCCCTATGTCTGGCTGGTGACTCCTGACTCTGCTTTTCCTCTTCCCAGCATTCTTTTAGTCTGCTTGCCCCACCTATACTTCCTGCCTCACTACTGGCCAATCAATGTTTTTACTAAACCAGTATACAACAGCATTATCCCACAGCATCACACTGATCAACTTTGTTATATTTCTGAACTTTACTTTTTCTCTGATAAAATCATTGGTGTTTAGACATTATATATGTGTATTTGCAGAAAAATATTTTCACTCAAACATATAGTATTTTGATCACATTAACCTCTTTTACTCTCTCCAGTCTCTATTCAAACCTCTCATTAGTCTTTTTCTTTTTTGCAAGAAGTCATTCTTCTAATCACACACACACACACACACACACACACACACACACACACACACAGAGGACTATTCTCAGATCCACACATGAAAAAAGAAATGTGATGTTTGTCTTTCTGAGTCTGGCTTATTTTGCTTACTATTGCAATTATATCTATTTTCCTTCAGATAATTTAATTTGTTCTTTGTAACTGAAGAAAATTCCACTATTAGTATACACCACCATTTCTGGATCTATTCTTCCATTCCTAGATACTTATGTTCACTTCAGTATTTGCCCATTATGAACAGTGCCACAGTGAACATGCATGCACAGATATCTCTCTACTATGTTATGTTGGTGAAGGTTGTTTGTCAACTTGAGAAATCTTATGACCTAAATGACTGACCTAAGAGTCAAGTCTCTAGACCAACCTATGTAGGATTTTTTTTAGATAGAGTGAGAATCTGGGAATGCCTGTAAGAAGAGATCATCTTGATTAGATGGTTTGAGATGGGAGGACTTATCTTGACTTTACTGAAGGACTGTACCAACAAAATGTGAATAAAAATAAACCTTTGCTTCATTAAATTGATTTGTTCAGGGCATCATAACATAGCAACAGAAAAAGTAACTAAGATGTAAATTGTTTTAAATTTCTTTGAATGCCTGTCCAGGGTAATGTAGTTGGATTATATATGAGTTCTATTTTTCTATTTTGCATAGACATACTTCCTGGTGTCCATAGTGGCTACAGTCACTTACATTCCTAGTAATCATTCATAGAATTCCCTTTCCCACTGTCCTGGTTAGTTTTTTGTCAATTTGGAACAAGTTAGAGTCATCTGGGAAAAGGAACCTCAATTGAGAAAAAGACCTTCATTAGAGGGCCTTGCTCTCCTGGGGTCCTCCACCCCTTTGGCTCTTACACTCTTTCTGCCTCCTCTTTTACAGGGCTCCCTGAGATCTGAGGGGAGGGAACTGATGGAGAAATCCCATAATCCCATATAGAATCCATTGTTCCAAGGCCTGCCCCCACCCACCTCTCTCTTCAGTAGTGTCTGAATGTGGATCTCTGTATTTGTTCCCATCTGCTGCAGGAAGAAGTTTCCCTAATGGCTGAGAAAGGCACTGATCTGTTTACCTGGATTGCTCATCTGGTATGTTCTCAGGGAATGCCTGCTGGTGGTAGAAACTGGGATACTGGAATGAGTTGGGGGAAGGAAGGTTGCTGGGGAAGATCCTTGTGATCTGTTAGGGATGGGGAAAGAGAAGAAAGGGAAATCTCAGCAGGTGTTCTGCTACAACCCTGTGGAGGAGACTAGGGAATTAGATTTGGAGGAGCAGAAGAGAGGTGAAGATCTACAGCCTACTTGCTTCCCCTGGCCCAAATTTTCTCCTCTCTCTCTTTTTTTTCTTTCATCACTGTTTGGACAAATATATATATTTTAATTTTTAGATCAATAATAAGTAAGCCTGTGCTAAATCAAATATCTAAATGGAGCAAACAATATTAAATTTTATTTCATTCAGCTAATATTTATGCAAAATGCACCAAATAGCAAGCAACACCCCAAATGCAGTAAGAACAAAGTATGATACTAGGATTTGAATGTGTCCTGTAAAGATGCTATGGGTGAAATTGGCCAGTGTAGGACTATTAAGAGTATAGCCTTCAGGATGTGATAATGTCATGAAGGTAGTGCGTTCAAGGATGTAATCGGCCTTTACGAAAGTGCTTGGGAGAATCAGTTAACCCTTTCACTCTTCTACTATATTTGTATATAGGAAGGAGGTCCTCATTACACATTAATCCTGCTGGGAACTCGATTTTGACACTACTAGCCTCTAAAACTATGATAAGTAAATGTTCATCATTTATAAATTACCTAGTTTCATTTGATAACAAGTAGATCTAAAGAATGTATATTTAGGAAAAGCAATAAGATAATTGCAGTACAAAACTTCTATTTTAATTAAGTTATTTGTTTGCTAACTCATTTTGTGCTGAGAGACCTAACTACAAGAAAAATGAGTCTTAGCATTTTCTCAGGTATGGAAATTTGAAAGTGTGGTTTTAGCCAAAGTAGCTCCATTAAAGAAACAGAAAACTATTACCTGTAGTATGCCATTGTCCATCAACTGTATCTGATAGACTAGCTGATAACTCCTGAGATATCCATGAAGAACTTCAGGAAGTCTCCACTTTCTAAGATTTTAAATGTGTAACACTTGGTAAAAACAAACAAACAAACAAAAAACCCATCAATCAATCATTTTTTTTCTCTCACTGCAATGGAAAAATTGTATGCAGAATTTTAGGAACTCATTAGAAACATTCTTCAAATGCTGTATATTTGTAGAATGCAGGAATTGTCTATTGCATAAGGTAACTAATGCAGAAAAGTAGACTTAAAATGTAGTCCTCCTATTAAATACTTAGAACCAGTTTACGCAATGGTTTTCACCAAGGAGTTTCATTTTTCTCATCTGTACAAATCCAGAGATATAGACTTAGCTGAGCTCTTAAGTGAAATGAATTCCATTGTGAATAAAAGGGTCAAACATGAGGACTGACAAATAATCCCCCTCAGTTAAAAGAAGAGTTTTTACAAACCAGTGGTCTATCCAATAAAAATAGCAACTGATACTGCAACAGGCTTTTAGACTAGTTGTATTAGGTCTTTAAAATCTTATAGTCAAATGCCAAAGGTGTTTGTGATGCCTGCCACATTATTGTGACACTGCAAAGTAGGAATGGAAAAGGCATCTTTTTATTTTTAATGACTTTTCCATTTTGAACTTACTTTAAGTTAGTTAACGCGTCTTCCACAGGAGGTATGTGGTCTTGGGAAAGGTTTTTCTAACACTGTCTCCCAATTTCCTCAACTATAAAATGAACATCCCCTTTGAACAGAATTGCTGTTTGAATTAAATAATGGAGTGCTTGGAAAAAGCAACTTGGTGAAAAAGTTTCATGAACAGAAGTGAATATATCAGAAGGAATGCTATGCTCTTTTAACACAATCAATGCTTGATCAAAACAATAACTTTCCTCAAATGTTCTTTCACACACATACCTCATTTTATCCATACAACTTCAAAAGGTGCCCTATGGGAACCATCTTTTATTTTATAGATGAGAAATCTGACCTTTTGAGACCTGCTTACTTCAAGGCACATGGCCCAGGAACTAGAGAATTGACTGAAGAGCCAGGTGTACCAGCTCTCCACTTTGTTTTTGTTTTTCTTTTCATTGCATCACATTGATTCCAACTTTAGAATTGCTAACTTATGTGCTCTGGCTCACTTATGGACTTGAAGGATAAAATGACTGTGTGTTAGAAGAGAAAAAGAAATACCACCTGAGTTTTTTAGACATCCTTCCAACTTGCTTTCATGTTGTACTGAAAACAAGTCTCATTAATAAATTTAAGAAAATGAATTGAGAAAATACATATAATACCATCTTCTTCCCAATAAAAGTAATGGCATTTAATAACTGAAACATGATTTTCAGCTTGCAGCCAGTGTTTTTATAAGGGAAGCAAGACTAGGGCTGTATTTTTCCACTGCAGGTGAATTTGATATTCAAAAGCATGAGACAACTAATGGCTGTGATTAGAGGGAAGCAGAAAGTGTGGAGGATGTGTGAACTTCCCCACACAGACATTTAGCTAGATCATTTAAGCTCGCATGTCTGTTACTTTATTTTATTTAAAACAAAATTGGTTCTATTTCTGGAAATCCATGACTTAACTAGGTACTTCTGTCTCCACCTGAACTAATATCTCTATATACTTAAGATAAATTATCAAGGTAGGACAAACACAGGGCATGCATTTATGATTGTGATGTGCTTTATAATTGCTAACAGTTTTGATGCTTAGAGATGCCTCATATTAATAACTACAAGATATTTTGTGGCAGTATTTACTTGTACTTAATTCAGCATTTATTTTCAAAATGTGCTCCATCAACAAGTCTTATGTGAAAAGGAATATTTTGGGGTCACTGACACTTCAGTGATGCCGGTCTAAACTCTCCATGTACCTAATCATGATTGAAATGAGTCCCAGTTTATTTTATTGGTAATTAATATAGTGATAAATCATAAGTTGTTTGTTTGTTTTTGCTTTCTGTTTTATGGTTTTTGACTCTAGCACATCATAGGCTTTTATAATGGAAAGTTGATTACTTTTCTCCTTACATTCTCATTTCTTGTGCTGTGAAAATGAATGTAGAATTAATATCCAACTCTTGTGTTTATAAAGTAATCTGTAGTTGACACATTAAAAGTCCTGCTTTCCAGAAAAATCTGTCAGTCTCAGGCAAACTGTACTAACTAGTCATTCTCTTACTGTGCTTTGTGGCCATTACATACACAAACTTGGCATTTAAAAATCTAATCATTGTGTTGTTGCTATTACATTATTATTATTATTATTATTATTATTATTATTATTATTATTATTTTAAGACAGAACCCCAGGTATCCCAGGCTTGAAGTCATCATACAGTTGAAGACAATCTTGAATGCCTGAGCCTCCTGCTTCCCTTCCCCAAGCACTTGCATTACAGGTGTATACCAACACAGCAGGTCTCAGAGCCACATATATTCCAGGAAAACAATCTACCAACTTAATTCCATCCTCAGGATCCACCGCAGCACTTTAAAAATGGGTCCATAGAGGTCTTCACACATCACAGTTTGTATTAGTTGCTTCAATAAAACCTATGACCAAAAGTAACTCATGAAAGAAGAAGTTTACATTGACAGGTAATTCCAGTAGGGACGAGTCCATCATGGTGGTGATGCAAGGTAGCAATATCAGGTCTGGTGGCAGAAGCACTAAACTGAGAGACAGAGCTGGAACTGGAGTCAGGCTATAAACCATCCTCAAACCACCCCAGTGACATATTTTCTCCATCAACCACTCCTTTGTTTTTCATGTACATTATCACCATTTGAAAACTAAATGTTCAAATACTATGGGGGATATTTCTAGTTCAAACAACTATATCCCCCAAAGAAGACATTATGTCCCTTCTCCTTGGATGAGGACTAGACTTAGCAACTTGCTGCACAAGTAGGTTGAATTACAGGTCCAGTGATACTCTCTGTTTTGTGACATATGCCTTTAGAGCCCTTCTTCCATACTGGGCAGGCCATATAGAAGTAAAGGTATCCTTAAAACTTTGTCTCCTCCTATATATGTCCATAACAGCCCAGACTCCAAAGATCTAGGTGTTCAAACCTCAATCCTAAGTCCAGTCCCCGACTTTAATAAAATAGGAGGAAATAATTGAATAAGAGATGCCTAGCAGAGCATAGATAACTTCCAATAATGTGAGAAAGACACTGTCCCTTTGTGTCACTGATTATATTACACAGCATGATTAGCTGGAACAATGCAAAAATGCCATCCATTCTGCTACATTGAGGAAATATTACCCAAAATCATTATACTTGTGAAGAACACTAAATTAACCTTAGGTTGCTTATTGAAAGATTACCATTTTATTAACTGAAATGTAGAAAGAATAAAACCTTAATAGAATAATGATAATATAACATTTGTTTAGGGCCCATTATCCTTATATATTTATATTTATGTTATATTTATATCATGTAAGGTTCTGGAAGTATGTACTATATATAAACACATATAATTATAAAATATATTGTCCAGAGATTCAAGGCATTGTCTTGTTTTTTATTTTCATTACACATACTAAAAGATTTATATTAAACAATTACATGAGAGATAAAGAAAACAAAGGGGATAAGGAAGAGGGGAAAAAGCAGCAGAAAGTAGAATAGAGGGAGAAACAGATGTAAAGAAGCAGAAATCTTATATAGTAAATATTCAAGGGAATCCTGAAAAAAATATGTGCATGAGGTATGAGAAGAATTGCTACTGTAGGAATAGATCTTTGACATATGAAATACTGAATGGGATATAAGTTAGAGAGACAAGCATTCATTTACTTATAGCATATTTGGTTTTTGTCATTAATGCAATCAATATCTCCCTGCTTTTTCTACCGCTGCCAAATCTTTTGTGTTTCTTAGTACCCTGTCATCTATTTGGACACATGTCTGGTTATTTACAGAGTAAAACTGGTTTACTGTAATGTTTACATACACTTCTGGTTTCCATTTTTTTCTCAAGTTTTGTGTATATATGTGACTTGGACAAATTCCCTAATAACGAGATCTGATTAGTTCAATTAGTATGCATAATACATCTTTGTGCATAACCTTCATATTAGGCAACTTCATATACTACCACTAACATGTCTAGAGAGTCTGCCCTTGGGTCAAGAGCCCACATGTTCTAATCATCTCTAGAAATGTAATTTGCAGCAAGGGAGTTGGCTACCCAATTTTTCTTCCTCAATTGTCAGGTCTTATTTAGAAGCATGCGCAAGAATAGCCATAGACCTGGCAGTCTTTGGTCCAACTTATACAACACATGAAAATGTAATCACCACCTCCCTTGGTTGTATTTATTTTTCTAAGTAATAGAAATTTCAATTTAAATTTCATTTAAAATTGTTTCCTAAAAGTTTCCTTTGTTCTAACATGATTTGTTTCTAATCTACTTTGCTTATGGATCTGAGAATGAGCTCTTCCAATCTCTCTCCACAGAAAGTCTCGATTTTAACTCCCCTTAAAATGTAGTTCTTAACAGTATCTCCAGCTTTCTTCACATAATTCATCTTCATGAATCCATGGCTTCTTCATGTAAATGCTTGACATTTAATAATGATGTGTCTTGTGTATAGTGTTTTTTTAATAGCCAATTCCTCCTCTACTCACTGTTAATTAAAGGGCTCTGTGAAGCTGATATCAAATGCTATGGAAATATCTTGGGTATCACCTTCAAAATGATCTTCACTACTCTGAGATGCATATGGATGAATGGTTGCTTAAGGGCTAACTACATTGCTACAAATATATGGCATGTTCATTCAGTCACCTAGGTTGAAAGCTTTTTGAAGATAGTTGTTATTTTAAAAATTATATTATTTGTTCTCTTACTTCTTTTACCAGGACATTCAAAACATTCCTATGATGTAGTAAATATAATTTTTCAAATAAATCTATAATTTGCCATGTTCTTGGGATGGCACAATAATAAAAGCATAATATTTGGAGGCCTGGGATATAGTTCATTGGTAGAGCATTTAGCTAGCATTTCCCGAACTCTGGATTCAAATCCCAGTAACACACAAAATAAATATTCAATCAAACAGAAAATCCACACAGCTCTTTAAACATTAAACATGATTGGGCATCATCAAATTTATTCACATGATTAAAAGAGGAGTTTGGAGAGTTGATAAATGAGAGTGCATTACCTTGAAATGTAGAGGTTTATTTATGCAAATAAAGTTATTATTTCATTCATTCTCCTGTTCATTTGTATTTTGTTCATTATATATTTTAGAAAATGCATTACTAAAAGTTGTATATATTTATTAAAACTTTACTAATTCAACCAAATTAATAATCATTGGACACAGCTAAATAATAGCAAATTTATTACTAGTTGATTAAATTTTTTTGTTTGAACATAAGAATATCTACTTCAGACAAAAATAATAATATTTTTATCAATGAATGAATTACAGGTTACCATTGTCTTCTTAGCTATGCTCTTTTATGATATCTACAAGAATTTTCCTGAATCACATATATTATTTCACAAACATATAATCTCAATTTATTGTTATCTGTTCCCTTTAACATGCTTCAATACCAAAGAAAATCGACAGTAAATAACTTTTATAAAATTTCTATATGAATATGTAGCTTAATTATTGAAATATGGAAGATCACAATTTATGTCATGAGAGCCTGATTTTCTGTCATGCCAAGATTTATTTCAATGTTGCTTGTCACTTTAGGCTTTACCTCTTTACCCTTTTATTGCTTTATAGTATCTGAATTTTGTTTGACGATTTATTTTTATATTGATTATTTTAAGTTCTTGTATTTTTTCCACCTCTTTCTGCTCACAGTTTTATTTTACCCTTCAGCAGTCTGCCTGTAAGTTTCTTCTTGCCAGTTTTAATAGTCCATAATTTCCAATGGAAAGTCTGCTGCCAGAATCCTCTTTCCTCCAGTGTTAACGGCTGCTCTTGAGAACCTGCCCTGCCCTCTCTCATCTAATTTGAGTCGATGAGGGGGCAGACAAAACAGATGGTTGGCACAGGACAGAATGATTCACTGTTAGAAATCATGGGGAAACATCTTTGAAATTGGTGAGGGAGAGGGAAGCCTGACATTTGACAGAGCCATGTAAAAATTGCAATGCCCAGACGAAGTTCAGTTTAATTTTGACTGTTATATTCCAGATGTCCTGATCATATGATTACAATTTTAAGATTATATCAAAACTATACCTTTTCCCAAATGCACTGTAATCATTTTGGCAAATTGAGTTTATCATTGTTTTTCAATATCAGGACTAGTTTCAAAGTCATGCCATCATTGACCTTATTCCTATGTGCTTTTCCTGACTTCTTCAATTCCCTCTCAGTTTCTAGTCCTTGAAGCTTTCTGCTTTCCCATAATCTTTCCCATGCAACCTGATAGAATCTTCACTAATTATGGCTGTAAAATAACTTAAGATGGCTGCATTAGACACTAAACAAAGTGCATGTCTTAAAGTATTATTTATATTACATTTGAATTCTAGTAATACTGGTTTACCATGACATCGTAGACCTAAAAATATCGCAAATCTAAAACATTGTTGACATATACAGAGAATTATGTAATAGTAGCATGCAGAGGAATCAAATTGAGACACTTTACACTGAGATTCTTTCTCTCTCTCTCTCTCTCTCTCTCTCTCTCTCTCTCTGAATCCAAAGTTTTCTTAATTATTATACATTTGATTTTTCAAACAAAATAGAACAAAAACACATAAAACCCATCATGGTGAGTTGAACCTACAAAATATTTTTTTTCCTTTGGAGGTAAAATAATCCCACATCTGAATATTTGCTCATAGAATAGAACCAATATTATATATTACAAAGCTTTGTGGTCAAATAAAGGGCTATTTTATGTAAGCAGATATACAACAGACTATGATGTTAAAATTGTTTGAGGTAGGGCATTAAGGACATATTTTAAGTGGAATGTACTCTAAAAGTAACTATCTATGGTTTGTCTTTTTCTAACAAAGTATCCAAGGTTGGTGCTTTGTAAGAAAAGGGTTTATTTCACAGTGCTTGAGTTGCAAAAACGTGATGGCATCATTGAGTCCCCGGAAGAAACTCATGGTATAAAACATCATTCAAAATAAAGGAAAGGTCCATGTGTATTGGATTCTTTAGAGGAGTATTCCTAACCATCAATGAAAAGCTACATCAAAACAGACTAAGAGGGGCTCAGACTATTCAGCAGTAAAGAGTGCATTTATTATTATTATTATTATTATTATTATTATTATTATTATTATTGGCAGATAGCCCCAATTCAATTGCCAGTGCTCACATGATTCATCTCATAACCACCTCTAACTCTGCCTCCAAGTGGCCTGATCCTGTTCTAGTCTACACTGTACACAGGATTCCTGCACATACTCCACACAGACATACATACAGATAATTCCAAAAATTACAAATTAAATTTAAAAAATAAAAAAAAATCAGATAATAATGGAAAAGGCATACTACTCTGCTTTGTCTGTGATATTGCCTACCCGAACAAAGATAAATTTAATTGACATTTTCATTCATTTACTATTAATAAAATGTTATAGAGTAGGTCTACATTTTCCTTTACTTATCAGCAGAATTACTATGTCTGTTTCTAAAAAAATGTATGTTCATATTGGTGTGCACATGTGGAGAGCACATATTTTTGAAACTTGTAGAAACAAATAGTGACCTTTCTTCTAGTAAAATGGTAATATAGAAAGAAAAAATGTTGAAGAGATAATACAAGTTATTACCTTTTGGATGGCCAATAAGTGGAACATCTCCACAGAGTGTTAAACAGATTCAATGTGAGATAGAGTCTGTGCAATTTGCCTCATAACATTTTGGAATTTATCATATATTTCCAAACAGAGAAATCCATAAGGAACTTGTGAGATGGGGTTAAAGTGCCCATTAAATTTATTACATAACCAGCTAAACTTGAGTCCACAAAAGTCTTTGTTTTTTACATTGTGGACACTATTTTATTAAGCAATGTTTCATTTTGCATTCTTATATATTTTGTAGATTTTAAAGTGTTGAAACGCACTATTAATTCTTAGGTTATATTAAAGTAATTGGAACCCCCTTTAGTCAGGAAACCTTGTAAACTTAACTATTTAATTTACAAATGATATAATCTACCTATTTATCTCCTTAAATGACATATACATAGTGCCAAGGAAACTTAAAACTTCTATGATTAAATACTCTATGAGAAATTAAGACAAACTTCAAAATTAGGTTACCTCAGTAGTAGATATGAGATATTTGAATAAAATAACCTCCAATGATAATTATTTAATTACCTTTTAATTACCTATAACCCTAAATCAGAAGTGGGTCATAAAGTCTCCCCTATAATATTTGAAAGTTAACTTCTCTTCAATGTATTGAAGTATTCAAAGTATTCAAGTATGCCACTTGCTGAATACAAAAGACACAAAGAAAACACAAAAGGATGGGACACATTCCCTACAGAAGTAGAAAAGAATGGCACTGTCTGGTTTAGTCTTTAAAACACTCAAAGAGTACTTCAACTTGGCTTACATTGTCAAATGTTAGAGGGCAAGGTGAATGGGTAAGTTTCAAACTGTATAAACGTGATCTGGACATTAAAATTTCTTTTTATTAGGAGATAGAATTCTGTATTTTAAAATTTAAAAGAATATATATTCTTTTGAGAATTTCATTATACAGGCATACATTTATATATGTATATATATACACACACACACATACACACACACACACACACACACATATATATATATATATATATATATATATATATATATATATATATATATATATATAGAGAGAGAGAGAGAGAGAGAGAGAGAGAGAGAGTCCAGAAGTTTTCCTGTATCACCTATGAACACCTGATTTTTGACAAAGAAGCCAAAACTGTACAATGAAAAAAAGAAAGAATCTTCAACAAACTCTGCCGGCATAACTGGACATCAACATGTAGAAGACTGCAAATAGATCTATATCTATCACCATGCACAAAACTCAAGTCCAAGTGGATCCAAGACCTCAACATAGATCCAGTTACACTGAACCTGATAGAAGAAAAAGTAGGAAATAGTTTTGAACTCATTGGCACAGGGACCACTTCCTAAATATAACACCAGTAGCACAGACACTGAGAACAACAATTAATAAATGGGACCTCCTGAAACTGAGAAGCTTCTGTAAGGCAAAGGACATAGTAAATAAGACAAAACGACAGTCTACAGAATGGGAAAATATTTTCACCAACCCCACATCTGACAGAGGGCTGATCTCCAAAATACATAAAGAACTCAAGAAACTAGATATCAAAATAACAAACAATCCAATTTAAAAAATGGGCTATAAAGCTAAACAGAGAATTCTCAAAGGGAGAATTTCAAATGGCCAAAAATCATTTAAGGAATCGCTCAGCATCCTTAATTATCGATGAGATGCAAATCAAAATGACTCTGAGATACCATCTTACACCTGTCAGAATGGCTAAGAACAAAAGCACCTCAGACAGCTTATGTTGGAGAGTATGTGGAGCAAGAGGAACACGCTTCCACTCTTGGTGGGAGTACAAACTAGTATAGCCACTTTGGAAATCAGTATGGCAATTTCTCAGAAAATTGTGAATCAGTCTTTCTCAAGACCCACCTGTACCAATCTTTGGCATATACCCAAGGAATACTCAATCATATCACTGTGGTGAAAAACACTGAAAAAGAGCAATGAAATTCTCCTAATATACAGGACATTATCAAGCAAAGCAACAGATATATTGTGAGAGGTTCATAAGTTGATTAAAAAGTAACTACTAAAACTTCCTGAATCTTGGGATTCATGGAAGTTCAACATTCATGAAGTTCAACTTCCCTCCTATAATATTAATTCAAGTACTAATACATGGTACCATCAAATTATTACAAGTTAATTATTTTTTGAGAAAATCTTCAAAGCAACCAACGTGAAGAAACTTGTAATACACAAGGGGTCACAAAAAAATGTTCTCAACAAATTCCCTACCAGAAGGACACAATAAAATAATATTCTCAAAAATCTTAAGAAGAAAAACCCTACCAACCAAGACTCTGGCAACCAGCAGATTGTCCTTAGAAAATAAAGAAAATAGTTTTTTAAACAAAAGCTGTGAGAGCTCCACATCGAAAACCTGTATCATAAAGAATTGTAATGGAAGCTAGGATTAAATGGAATGACTATTAACGTTTGTTAACAAACAAAATATAAAACTCACAATAAAGGCAACAATGTTACCCATCTTATAATCCTGATGTATAAAATACTATAATGATAATAATATAAAAGATAAATGTCAAAGTATCAAAAGAATATAATTATAGTACTTTATTAGTGGGTGAACAACAGAGAAAGATGTAAAGGGTGTTATCAAAAACATGAAAAATGAGAGGAACATAAGTTGAGTTCAAACCATATTTGCAATAGAAGTTAAGTTGTTATTGGCATAAAATAGACTGTTAATGTTATAAATCTAAGGACAATCACAAAATGAAGCTATATTAGTTATACATACTCCCAAAAATGAAAATAAAAATTAATCAAAGCATATCACTACAGAAAACAAACATGAGTCACTAACAACATATAGTCCATAGAGAGAAAAGGCAACTAAAGAATAACTAGATCTCAGGTAACCAATGGACAGAGAATATTCTCATTCATTGAAATATAAATGGGAAAAATTTACCATCATAAACTATACAATGGCCAGATAAATTGAATAAAAGCAGGTAACAGCAATCCACTGTGTAAAAAGACTCATTTCAGGTTCTAGAAGAAAAGTAGGCATGAAAGATGACACAGAAAACATACTACATTTAAATATCAATTAAAGAAGGCTATGAGTGACTACACTGACACAAAATAGACGTGATGCCAAGAGCTATGGATGTTTAGAAAGTTATAATAAAACAATATTTCAAGTCAGCAATGAGGAATATAAATTATAAATGCATATGAAACCCACATTCAAAGAATCAAAATGCATAAAAGAAATTGTAACAAAATTAACAATTATAAAAATAGTAATACACCGGTTCTAAGAAATGTCAATGCTGCATGATTAACAGTATGCAAATTATATAGACAAAAAGCCATTTAGGAAACAGTCAACTTGATTAACATTGAAGACCAAATTGATCTCAGAGACATGTATGGAAGCCAACCACATTGTATAGATGTATAAAATCTCCATTATGAAACTCAATATGTCATAAACTAACATGGACTAGTAAAAGTAAACATTTGACAACAATACAAGAGGCCTCCTTGTCAAGGAAAAATCACTCCATTGGTAAATTCCAGAAAAACTTTTTTAAGAAAAAATACTACAACCTCTATCAAATTCATCAAATAAAAAAAGAGGATTGAACATTTCTAATTTGTATCATGAGGATATTATTACTGTGAAACCACTGAAACCATGCCAGACAGAATTACTACAAAAGAGGAAAATATAGACTAATAGTCATCATCATCATAAATATGAATGATTAGAATTCTCATTGTTAGTCTGGAGAAAGAAAAGATTCATCTGCATATGTTATATGAGAGAAAATGTTAAAAGGGTATACATTTATAAATAGCCCCCAATCAGTGGAATCCTCAGGAAAAATTAAATAAATTGATTTTAGTGAAAGTAAAAAATATGCAACTTACAAATTGAGTGGATGCTTACAGGACACAAACAGTATTCAACATTCTGAGTAATAATAAGAACAAGGCTGTAATTTCCTACTTTAAAGAAATGAGAGAGAGAAAAAAATCTGAATCAAATGGAGTGAGAAGAAAGCACAGGCCTAGAATAGAAATCACTAACCTTTGAAATAGAAAAACAATAATCATTATACTTCAATAGTTGTCTCTAGCCTAGATGGATGGGATGTCTAAACCACCAAAAATATTGAATGAGAAGTAAAATATGGGACACTCAAATGATTGATATTATAAATGAAACATTGTAAGGAAGCTTTAAGAACAATTTTATTCCCATTAATTCAACAGTTCATGAAAAATTGCCCAGTATCCAGAAAGTAACTAACTGTAGATACTCATTCAGAACAAAATAGATGATGTGAATTTTGCTACAGCTATCTTAAATATTTAATGCTGTTTTCAACTTTTCTAACAAATAAATACATATCCCAAAGTTATTTTATTGGTAAATTCTACCAAATACTTAATAAAGAAATAATATAAAATTTATATCATTTATTGAAAAAATAGGAAAAAGAAAAAAACATTTCTTTTCTGCTTTCACTATTTTGTATACAATCTTCATATCAAAACCAACAGTGCATACAAATGAAAAAATACCAACTTTGGAATGGACCAATTATGAAACCAACACTGTAGCCAGAAGTTTTCTCTGGTCCTGCCCAGCCCCTGTGGTTCCATAGCCACTTATCAAGTAATTACTCAAAAGCTTATATTAATTATAACTGTTTGGCCATTAGCTCAGGCTTATTACTGACTAGCTCTTACACTTAAATTAACCCATATTCTTAATCTATGTTTTGCCACGTGTTCCATGGCTTACTTGTCTACTAGCATATTGTTGTTCCTTTGGCAGCAGCTGGCTTCTCCTCTCCTCTGTGTTTCTTCTTCCTCTCTTTCCAGTTGGAATGTACCACCTAACCTCATTCTGCCTCACCACTGGCCAAACAGCTTTATTTATCAACCAATCAGAGCAACACATATTCACAGCATACAGAAAGACATTCCACATCATAACACCTTAGACAAGTATCCTTTATAAACCAGACTGATACTACATTATATCTGGAGTGAAAAAGATTTTCACTAAGAACCTTACTTGAGTCTAATTATGAAATGTATTCAGAAAGGGCAAAATTGAGGCATATCAGACAAAATATTTAACTACTGATCTTTAAAAGTGTCAAGGTTGCTAAAGACAATGAGCACACATAACCTCTCACAGATGGAAGGAGATTTACTTAGTCTCAAAGCAGTGAGACTAAGTAAAGTATTCTGTTAAAGTTGGATGTTGGAAATGTTATAAACCTAATAGGACAAGTTTGGTGAACAGTGATGTTTCCATGTCAGAAAGTTTTGATAAGTATTCATCAGTAGCACAGATTGAAGTAGTGTGCTGTTAGGTACAAGTCATAATATTTCTGTGCATCTATTTTAAGAAAAACATTTTTAACTTACACAAGAAATGTTAACTTTCAGAAAAATAAATATCATAGATAAATAGTGTCAGGTTTGAGAGTTTTGAAGTTGATTGAGGTTTTTTTCATTATATTTTATAAACAGCATTAAAAACTAGAGACATATACTTTTTTAGGCTGTTTATGTCATGGAAAGTTTTTCTTTCACCTTCAATTATAGCAGAAAGTTTTGCTAGGCATATTAGTTGAGATTGACCTTCACTGTCTTTAGGACGTGGCAAGCATTGCTACAGGCCTTCTGGATATCAGTTTCCATTGAGAAATCAGCTGTTATTTTGATGGGTTTTTCCTTTATATGTGACTTGCATTTTTTTCTCTTGTATGGTTTATTTTTTTATATTTTGCTCTGTTTACTTAGTGTTTTAATTATGATGTGCCACGGGGATTTTCTGTTTAGGTCTTCCCTATTTTGTGTTTTCTCTGCTTCTTGTATCTGTTTAGGGGTATCTTCCCCTAGTTTATGGGAGTTTCCTTCTTTGATTTGGTGGAGGATCTGTTTTTTTCCCTTAAATTTGTCTTCTTTTCTCTCATCTATGCCTATATTTCAAGGTTTTTTTCCATGCTGTTCAACATTTCCTATGTGCTTTTTTCCTGTGTTTTTATACATTTTTCAGGTTTTATGCTTATTTGGTCTAGATCCTCTACTTTCTTAAGTCTTGATATGCTGTCTTCTGCTTGATTCATTCTGCTTGTAAGGTTTTCCATTGAGTTTTCTGATTTAGCTATTAGGCTTTTATTTCTGTATTTATTTCAGCTTGAGTCCTCTTCAATAATTTCTCTTTATTGAATTTCAGTCTCAAGTTCTATATTTTCTTTGTCATTTCCTTCAAACTTATATGTATGTTTTGAGGGCATCACTCAGGCTTTTATTCTTCTTAATCTCTTTCTCATTAACTTCATTGAGGTATTTATTTGTTTCTTCTTTAAGCACTTTGAATTCAATGGTTATGATTATGAAAACTTCTAGGAATGATAAATAATATAGAAATTTGGAAGGATACAGAACCAATTTACACAAATCAAAGGCTTTTCTATACCAGATGAAGAAGAGAAAGAAGAAGAAGAAGAAGAAGAAGAAGAAGAAGAAGAAGAAGAAGAAGAAGAAGAAGAAGAAGAAGGAGAAGAAGAAGGAGAAGAAGAAGGAGAAGAAGAAGAAGAAGAAGAAGAAGAGGAGGAGGAGGAGGAGGAGGGCGGTAATGAAGAAAAAGAAGGTAAAGAAGAGAAAGAGGAAGATGATGATGATACAGAGGATATCATGGACATACTCATAATCACAGTAGTCTTAAATAAAATACCCATAAACAAACTTAACCATGGTAGTGATTGGCCTTTAAACTTCCGAAGAAATAGAGAAAGACACTAGAAAATGGAAAGACATCCTATGCTCATAGACTAATATAATTAATATTGTGAAAATGATCATTTACCAAAAGCTAATTACAAATTCTATGCAATTCCAATCAAAATCTCCATCTGATTCTTTATCAAAATAGGAAATCATTCATGTGGAATCATAAAAGACCCTAGATAGGCAAAAATATCCTGTGCACAAAGAACAATGGAGGAGGGATTATCGTACCAGATCTTAAGATATATTACAAAGCTATAATAATAAAAACATTTAGGTAACAACCTAAAATAAACATGCAGACAAATGGAACAAAATCGAAGACTCAAATATGAGTACCTTAAACTTCAGCCAATTAATATTTGATAAAGAGACCCAAACCAAACACTGAAGAAAACATCTTCAACAAATGGAGACAGAAAACTGGATGGCCATATGTAGAAGAATGAAATTAGACCCTTATCTATCACATTGTACAAAAAGTAACTTCAAGTGGATCAAAGACCTAAACAGAAAACCTGAAACATTGAAACTGTTAGAAGAAAATAGCAGTAGGAAAGAGCTTTCTTAATAGGACTCTATTTGCCCAAGAATTAAAGCTACCATGGACAGGTGGGACTTCTTAATACTTAAAAGCTTCTGCATTGTTAAAGAAACAACCAAGCAAGTGAAGAGAAAGCCCACAGAATGAGAAGGAATCTTGGCCAAACATACACCTAACATAGGATTAATATCCAGAATGTAGAAGAAACTAAAAAAAAAAAAGAAAAAAAAAACAGTTAAAAACAAAAAGAACAAAAAACTAAAAAGAAATGACACATTCAAAAAAAAATGGACATGGGACCTGAACAGAGTTCTCAAAAGAAGAAAAAAAATGCTTTAAAAAAGTCTCATAAAAGCCGGGCGGTGGTGGCACATGCCTTTAATCCCAGCACTTGGGAGGCAGAGCCAGGCGGATCTCTGTGAGTTCGAGGCCAGCCTGGTCTACCAAGTGAGTTCCAGAAAAGGCGCAAAGCTACACAGAGAAACTTTGTCTTGAAAAACTAAAAAAAAAAAAAAAAAAAAAAAAAAAAAAAAAAAAGTCTCATAAATGTTTATTGTCCCTAGAATTAAGAATTACGTATCAAAACAACTTAGAGATTTCATCCTACCCCAGGCAGAATGGCAAAGATCAACAAAACAACAATAACAAATGAGAACTGTCATTCACTATTTGTGGGATTCTAAGCTCGTGCAGCCACTCTGGAAATCAGTGTGTAGAATACTGAAAGCTAAAAAAAATCTACCTCATGACCCTTTCCCCCATTCAGGTCCATGACATATACCCAAAGGACTAGACACTCATTCCACAACTACTTGCTCCACCATATTCATTGCTACGCTATTCACAATAGTTAGGAAGTGAAAACAACCTAAATGTTCTTCAATCTCAACTGACAAGTAGATAATGAAACTACAGTGCACATACACTACATAATTCTGTTAAGCTGTAAAAAAAAAATGAAATCATGAACTTTGCATGTAAATGGATGGAACTAAAAAAGATGATATTGAGTGAGTTCACCCAGACCCAGAAAGACAAATGATGAATGTTCTCTCTCATCAGAAGCTCATAGCATTAAATCTTCTGATAAGAGTATATAGCCTGCCATATATAATTTATCGGAAGAAACCAGAAAAGTATTAAGGGACCACTTGGGGTGTTAGGAGGGTTGGGGAACAATAGGGAGGTAGTAGCAGTTATATTTCTCAAAGAATTAATACATATAATTCTCAAAGAACTTACTGTTTTAAAGGAGAGTAGTTTTTAATGATAGCATAATTGACATAAAGTTAAAGGCCACAATAGAATAGTACTAGCCATTTTAAACTATATATTATTTTTCTGACCCTAGGTCAGTTTCCAAAATCATTGTTACTATGTTCAAAAACATGATGGGTTTGCAAACTATATGTGTAGATGTTTAAAAAAAAATCAGGAACAGCACCAATTTGCTAGAGAAATGCATTAAAGAGGTTTGTCCCAAAAGTTTGAAAAAGTTGAAAGCTCATTTATGCTTAAAATACAAGACTGACTTACTACACAACTGTTCACTGGGCTATTCATGTCTGATTTTATTGACGGGGACCAATGAAAGTGCTATCTATATTTTGCTTGGTATGTCACTGCAATTTAAAGAACGTTGTGGGAAAAGCTCTCAAATTTTCTCACACTTATTGAAATGGATCTTTAACTTGGTCAGGATGGAATGGGACAGGAAATGGAATGACGGCATTCTAAATCCAAATGCATGTGACAATGTTCAATTTGAAGTTGAAAATTATCAAAGTAAATTTGATAAATACCTGCATATCAAAAGAATTAGCAAAGAATAGATGATGCTAGGAAATTTAAATATATATTTCTTCAATAGTATTCCTTTCTGTAATTAAAGCATTACTATATGAAATTTTATGTCAAAGTTAATTTTAATGGTCCAGGGCTATGCTCAGTAGGTAAAATTCTTTCCATGAAAGTATGAGGACCTGACTGTAATCTCCGCACTCCATGAAAAGCCAGGCATAGTAGAATATGTCTGTTTCCTCAATGCTCCTGAAATAAGATGGGAGGTGGAGACAGGGAATTCCTGGAAGCTCAGGTGCAAGCCAGCCTGAAGTAAGCAGTGATATATATATATATATATATATATATATATATATATATATATATATATATATATATGTATATATGAAGATTCTGTTTCAAACAACATGAAAAGCCAAGACAAACACTGAAATTTGTCTCTGGCTTTCAGATATCATCCTTGGCATGCATATTCCTGTTTCCTCCCACATATCTACACACATATCCAAGCGCACATTTAATATACACACAAATGACACATCATGATTGAACTTATTTGACACTAGTGATGTTTCAACATATGCAAAGCAGCAAATGTAACAGAACACATAAATAGAAACAATGTCACTCACTGGATTATCTCATTTGATGCAGAAAAGGACTTTGATGAATATGAATACCCCTTCATAATAAAAGTACTAAAACTAAGCATAGCAAAATCATACCTATACCTAATTTGAAGGCAATACATAACAAAACTATACTGACATTATACTGAACAGGAAAAAACTAATGACTTTCTTTTATAAATCAAAATGTAGTTATCTATTCTCACTATTCTCACTTAATATACCACTTAAAGTCTTAGCCAGAACAATAAAGAGAAAGAAATAAAGAGGATACTCATAGGATAGGAAGAATTCAATTTATTTTTTTATGTCTGTTCTGAACTTACATTTCAAAGGAGCTAATGACTCAAAGAAAGAATTCTAAGACTAAATAAAAATTTGCAATAAAGTACCCAGAAACAAAAATTAACATACAAGATAATCAACAGCTTTTCTTTATGCTATAACAAATGTGATAAGCAAGATATAAACAAAAGAACAATATCATTCACCAGAATATGAAAAGTAATTACCAAGAAACAACCCTAGCTAAGGAGGTGAAAGTTCTCTAAAATAAAAATCATGAACCAAAGAAAGCCAAGAGATACTAGAAGGCAAGCACATTTGTCATGGCCATGAACTTATATCAAATTTAATACTGTGGATATGAACATATCCATAAAATCTCTATTAAAAAACTAAAAACTTAAATCTTCTACAAAATGAGTATGGTATTTACATAAAAACAGATGCAATAGGAAGAAGATGTCTCAGTGCTGTACCTGAGAAAGGTACCCACTGCCTTTCTCAAAGATCTGAATTTGATTCCAGGAACCCACATAGTTGGAGGAGAGAATTGACTTCCTCAGGTTGTTCCCTGACACCCACCCACCCACACATGCACATGCATACGCACGCGTGCGCACACACACACACACACACACACACACAAATATATCAATAAATATATATATCAAATATGATTTTAATAAATTTAAAAAATCTGGACACACAAGGAAATAGGCCAGAATAGAGGCCCCAGATATGAATGGACACATCTATAGCCACAAGTCTCCATAAATGTACTAAAATCATGTAAAGTAGACTACCTTTTAAAGTAAAAGTGTTGAAAGTAGTGGATACACACATGTAAAAGAATAAAGCTATCCACCATCCACTTTAGGAAGTCTGTTGTTGTCCTTGTTGAGGTCTTTAGTCAGTCAAGTAGGTGAGACTTTATGGGATAACTTCTGACAATACTAGGAGTTGCAATTTCACAGGAAATTCACTATTCCTCTGGCACTTACAATCTTTCTGCCCAACCTTCTGAAATGTTCCATGAGCCTTAGGTATTGGAGTTGCAGAGATATCCTTTGGGACAGGGTCCCACAACTTTGCATTTTGATTTTTTGTGGTTTGCTGTAAAGGTGTCCACACAAATGACAGCTCATGCTAGAGAGGATGTAGAGCAAATGGAACACTCCTCTATTGCTAGTGTGAGTACAAACTTGTACAGCCATTATGGAAATCAATGTAGCAGTTTCTCAGAAAATTGGGAATCAATCTACCCCAAGACCTTGCTATACCACTCTGGGGCATATATTCAAAGGATATTCAATCATGCCACAAGAACACTTCCTCAACTATGTTCATAGCAGCTTTATTTATAATAGCCAGAACTTGGAAACAATCTAGTTGTCCCTCAACTAAGGAATGGATAAAGAAAATACAGTCTATTTATACAATGGGGTATTAGCTCCTAAGACTCAAGTGCTAAAAATAAGGACACCAGGAAAACGGATGAAATTAGAAAAAAAAAAATCATCCTAAGTGAGACAACCCAGACTGAGAAGGCAAACATGGTATGTACTCACTTGTAAGTGGATATTAGCTGTAAGGTAAAGGATAATCAAACTATAATTCACAGACCTAGAGAGGCTAGATAACAAGGAAGACACAAGGGAGGACTCTTGGACTTCCCTGAGAAAGGGAAATATAAGAGATTTTGTGGGTGGCCTGGGGTCAGGTGGGAATGGAACCATGAGAGATCAGGTTGGGAGGGATGAAGGGAGAGAGTTCTGAAAGAGATGACTGAAAAGGGAATCTACAAGGAAAACCCCAGATAATACTCTAAGCAATAGTGGATATGTAGGCTGAACTGGCCATCTGCTGTGATCAGGTAAGACTTCAAGTGGAGGGATTGTGACACCAACTCAGTCACATAACCTTTGACTTACAGTTTGTCCTGCCTATGGGACGTGCTGGAATAAGTGTGGTTGAGAGTGCTGTGGGGTAATGCTCTTGTACACTGTAAAGATTTGTCACTCAAATTGGTTTAATAAAACACTGATTGGCCAGTAGCCGGGCAGGAAGTATAGGCCAGGAGACCAGACTAGGAGAATTCTGGGAAGAAGAAGGGTGGAATCAGTAGTTGCCAGCCAGCCACAGAGGAAGCAAGATGAGAATGCTGTGTTGAGAAAAGGTACCAAGCCACGTGGTTAAACATAGATAAGAATTATGGGTTAATTTAAGCATCAGAGCTAGGCCAAACATTTATAAGCAATATTAAGCCTTAGAGTCAATTATATGGGAAAAGGATTTCAGATATTTGGGAGTTGCTGGCTAGACACAGAAACTTCCACCTACATGTGGTGCCCAAATATTTGGTAAGAATTTACACATAAAACCTAAGAAAGCTTTAAAAAAATGGATTTTAAACACACAAAAGAACAGAGTCAAACATGGCTTTTTGGTAGCAGCTTTTTAATGGGTAGACTTTGTTTGCTGGCAGCAAATAGAGGTACAGCTCCTTTAAAAGATGGTTTCCTGACTAAGAGTTAGTGGCAAAACCCATGCAGCTCTTTCAGAGGCCCTGCTACCAAAAACTTAAATGGAGTTTATGAGGAGTTGGGGGTAATACACATGACTCCTACAAGTCCCTCAACGATGAAGCTAGACTCTTTTAATACTAGCCAGGCCTGCTTAACAGATTAAATGCTCATGTGGTCAGAAAAAGATAGAGATATGCAGTAAAGACAGATTCAGAACAAAAAATAACCAGTGTGTTAAAAATATATGGAAGCTTCAGAGAGAAAAGAGAAGGTATAGACAATCATAAAAAAGAAATATATAATTTTAAAACAATAAAGTTCTTAAAAAGGGAGTAAAGTAATACTTAGAAAAAGCCATGTAAAGATGGAAAATACACAGAGAGTCTGGATTCTGTATGTTATTGTGGTGTTTTTGAATTGGTTGACAGCTGAGGAAGGAGCAGCAGCTGCTAAAAACCATTTGATTATAAATGTTGCTGGATTAATCCAACCTATATATTTTGAAATATATGTTGATTTCAAAATTTAAGTCAAAAGATATGTTGCTTTGGAGAAGACTATGCTTTTATTTCAATGGGAAATGAGGGGTTGTAGATTTATTCTGTATTAAGAAAAATTAGATTTGATGGAGGAAGACCCCCTGAAAAATCTCCAAGAGGAACAGATGGCCCAGATGAGCCAACACTTCAGAATACCTCTATTGCAGTTTTCTCTGAGTTCTGAATCCAGAACAGCTTCAAGGCTGCTGACTGAGATGATCCAGCCTTATAGACTACTCCAGTCAGGACTTGACCATAATCTTAAATTTTCTCAGAGTCTTCCAAAGATTATTAGCACCCCCAATTAGAATGAAGTAGTCTAGAGAACTGTGTTCACATTCCCAAAAGTAAATTATGAATGTTTGTCATCATTTAGGGGGTTGGTTACAAGTTGCTATGGATAATGGTTAGGAAAAAAGCTAAACAAAGGAGAATAGATTCAGGGATCTTGTTCTTAAAAGAAAAGGGGTTATATAGAAATGATAGGAAAAAAGAGTAGATTGTTGAATCTACTTTAATCCAAAAAACAACTTTAATCTTACATATTTTACATTAGTACGGATTTTTGGTTTATTAATACAAATTTAAAGTTAATTTTATTATACTGTATGTATATTTCTGCTCTTTTTTAGGTATTACCTTTATGTAGCTCATTTAAAAATATAATATATAATTAAGAAATACAACTTAATAGTCATCTTAATAGTCAAACTTAAAGTCATGTTAGTTAGGTTTTCTAGGTATACAGAGATATATTTCAGATAGAAAGGTGATCATCAAACACTTCAAAGACCTACTGAATATGGCATTTACAATGTTTTAATAACTTATGATTTTCATGACAATGAGATACATCTGCTCCTGGCAGCACCAATCTACTTCAGGGAAGATGGGCAAGGAAGAAACTCCATTTGGAGTTTGTTTTCTTTATGGCAAAAGCTAGCCATGTAAGCAAAGTAAGTGCCCTTGCCTCAACTTCTGATAGTATGCTATACAAATTGGACAAACAGGACACATAAGAAAGGGACTGCCAAACCTTGTCAAGACAAAGCAGTTGCTCAAAAATCCTACTTCACAGAAAAGTCTGTCAGATATTTTGTACTTGTAGGCTGAAGACCAATGTTCCAATGTAGAGGAATCTTGAGTGACTGTCCAGGCAGCCAGCTGTTTCTGTCATTTCTCACATTTTTTGGAGTCATTTGCTTGCACTTCCTGCTTACTCAGGTAATATTATTTCCTTCTCGGGTCTCTGAGGGAGTTGAAGACTTTGTAGTTATAGTTTTCCTTGTTGCCAGATCCAGAAAAGAAATTTACTAAAGAATTGTAAAGTGTATAAGGTTGAGAGACATAAAAAGATAATTTTGGTTATGCAAGTTAGAACAGAAAGTGAATTAGGCAATAGGTGGCAGTGGCATATGCCTTTAATCCCAGCACTTGGGAGGAGAAAACAGGAAGTAATATGGCTGGGCAGAGAGGAGAAGTGATAAAGGTGGGGTGGAGACAGGAGCTTTGTCCTTTCAGTCTGAGGGTTCCTTGAGGTAAGAAGTCTTTCTAGTTGGTGGGGGCTCTGCATAGAACAGTAGAAGCCCTCAAGTGGGTCTTCAAGGCGGATACCTGGTGTGGCAATAGCTGGGGAAGGGGTCCAGGGAAAGCTCACAACCCACCAGGAATAAAGAAGGCAAAGAGCCAGCCATCTGCACAAGGGAACATGCAAAAGTGGCTAATTCCTGTGGCATTTGGAGCCAAGATGCCTATAGAGTTTGTTGCAAAGAGGCTACAAGAGAAAAAAATAAAAAAAACAAAAGAAAGGAAAACTTAGCTGGTGAGATAGTGACTCCAGCCCTGTGCAGCCCGGACCTGTAGAGATTGTGGGAAAGGCCAACCAATGACTATTCCAGCCTCAAACACATGCCAAGAGACTGAGTCCACCCTTGACATTGTTTGGCATGCCAGGAACCAAAGGCTGCACGGCCCAGAGACCTAGGATAGAACCAAACACAACAGGAAAAAAAATACCAGTGTAATGATGCCTAAGAATATTCATAGATTGGTACCTAGCCCAATTGTCATCAGAAAGTTTTCATCCAGCAACTTATGGAAACAGGTGTAGATACCCTCAGCCAAAATTAGACTGAGATCAGGGAATCCTGCTGAGGAGAGGAAGGAAGGATTGTAGGTGGGTCAAGGATGTCACAAGAAAACCCACAGAATCAACTAACCTGGGCTCATAGGGGCTCATAGGAATTCAACAAATAACCAGGGAGCTTGCCTGGAACTGATGTAGGCCCTCTCTTTATATGTGACAGTTGTATAGTTTACTCTTCCTGTGAGACTCCTAACAGTGGAAGCAGGGGCTGTCTTTGACTATTTTGCCAGCTTTTGGGACCCTATTCCTCATATTTGGCTGTCTTCCTGAGCCTTAATATTCAGGGAGGTGCTTAGTCTTACTGCAACTTGATATGCCATGAATTGTTGATATCCATGGGAGACATACACTTTTCTGAATAGAAATGGAGAAAGAGATGATAGGGAGGAGAGGGAAGTTGTGGGGAAGGACTACCAGAAGGAAAGGGTGGGAGAAACTGTGGTATGGATGTAAAATAAATAAATGCTTTTTTAAAAAAAGAAAGAAATGCTGAGAACAGAAATAATTTTTTCCCCCCACAGGGAAGAGCACACCAGTTGGTTATTCACTCTCAATGGCCAATCTTGAAAACATGTGCATATAAGCAATATTATACAGATTGAGTACCTTGTATTTGGAAAAATTTACATATACATTATATATATGCATGTAACAACAATTAATGAAAAAGATTAGAAATAAAAAGAGTGAGGGAGAGGTATATGAGAATATTTCAAGTAAAGAAAGGCAATGAAGAAGTTATAATCTCAAAAGTAAAATATATAATATAATCCACCATAAAGTATAATCTCAAAAAAAGACTGAAGCTAGATATACAACTCTCATCTTATACAAAAATCAACTCAAAATGAATCAAAAACTTTAATGCCATCCCCAAACTTTGAAAGTACTCTAGGAGAATATATGGGAAATACTTCAATAAAAAAGTATAGGCAACTGATTTAAGAACTTGGACCCCAATATCTCTGGAAATAGAATTGACAGATAAGATTAAAATGATTATAAAATGCTTCGACATAGAACAGGACACATATACCATAGGAAAGAGACAAGCTAAATAATGCAGAAAACTACCAGTTATAGCTGGGCTGTGGTAGCCTTTAATCCTAGCATTCTGGAGGCAGAGACATGGATCTCTGTGAGTTCATGCGGTGATACTTTGTGTACCCTAATAAAATTTGCCTGAATATCAGAGAACAGAATAAGCCACAGAGGTCAGGCAGTGGTGACAAACACCTTTAATCCTAGCACTCAGGAGGCAGTGAGCCATCTGTATCTCTATGAGTTCAAAGCCACCCTGGACTACATGATATTGATTCAGTCTAGGAGAGAAACAGAGCCAGGCAGTGGTGTCACGTGCCTTTAATCCCAGCACTTGAGATCTCATGCCTTTGCTACCAAGTATTTGAGAAGCATACAAGCCATTAATCTCAACACTAGGAAGGAAGTGATATAACTGGGTGGAGAAAGGTATATAAGGCATGAGGAGTCAGGAACTAAAGCCCTTTTCAGCTGGACTCCTTTGGACTGAGGACTCAGAGATATTCAGTCAGAGGATTTGTGGAGTTGATGAGGTGAGAAGTAGCTGTGGCTTGTTTCTTTATCTCTCTGATCGTTCAACATTTACTCAAATATTTGCCTCCGAGTTTTTATTATAAGACCTTTTAGTATTTATGCAACATTTGGGGTCCAAATTTTGGGGCATGAATCCATGAAAAAGCCACTTGCCAGAGCTACACACAGCCAGAGTCCCTACTTTGCCTGCTAAGTTTTTGTTGCAGCCTCTCTACAGCAAATTTCTAAATCCTGTGGGCTCTAAAATCCACAGGAACAGGCACCAAAACTACACGGAGAAACCCTGTCTTGGTTAAAAAAAAAAAAAAAAAAAAAAAAAAAACAGGAGTTAGCTGCTTTCAAACATTCCTCGGGAAGACAGATGATTCCACAACCTCAGGTCCAGGTCCAGGCCCAGGCTCAGACCCAGGCTCAGCCCTAGGCTCAGGACCAGACCCAGGAACAGGCCCAGGTTCAGGCTTCAAACATGCCAGAATTAGTTGCTTTGCTTGTTCCCCCGTGTTGAGGGCCTCTTCCCTCTCCTGGTGGGTTTTGGCTTTCCTTAAGCCCCCTCCTAGGGCTGCTGCCACACCATCATCTGAATCATCATTATCAGCTGATTTGGTGAGTCAACTGGGATTTCTTAAGGGGAGAAATTAGTTAAAAGAAAGTTTTTTCCCACATTAAAAAAAATGGCAATTATTTTTACAATGAAGGGAGTTTGGTCTATGTTTGATAATACCATGGATAGTTTAAAAATGGAACAAATAAATGAGAGGGGTGGATAGTTAATGTTAATGGGATTTATGTAATGTCAATTATAAATATTAGTTGTTTAATCATTTCTGATTTATCATTAAAAAAAAGTTGGTTAATATGAGTGCCATGATAAAAGTTTTAGAAAAACTTGTTACAACAGATCATAGAGACAGACTGAGACAGAGGAATTTAAAGGAGAACCAATCTCAACATTGCATTATAAAGTTACAGAGAAATAGTCTAAGGCTTTAAAACAGCCAACCTTAATTTATCCAGTAATCTTACAGGAACTGCTAAGTGATAGATATCTCCCAGACTGTGTTGGAGCTGATTCAACTCCTGCGCAAATGTTAGATCTGAGGAGATTCAAAGAAGCAATAGTCTCATTTAGCATCCACTCATCGTTTGTGAAGTAGCTGTTAAACTCATGGTCAACTTGTCATAGAGTTATCATTCAAGACTGGAGAGATTTGTTTACATTAATCTTAGAAGCTAGTCCCCAGTTACAATGGAGGATCTGATGGAAGGATGAGGCTAAGGCTATTGAGCAATGAAGTAGGGCTAGAGGTATGGAAATCTTCCAGGATCAACTTCTCAGAGAAGGCAATTATGTTGATATACAATAACAATCTTTATATGATGACCACACACTAGCTTTATGCCACATGGCAGCCTTGAATACTTGGGACAGAATGAAGAAGTAGCTGAAATAAACATTTACTGATTTCTTACAAAGACTAACTTCAGCACTAAACAGAAAGATACCATATTCAGAAGCTAGACAAATAATAATTGAATCTCTGGCTTTTGAAAATGCTAGTGTAGAGTGTAAAGGGTAATTAGGCACTTCAAAGCAAGATCAGCACCCTTGGAGGAATGGATCTGAGATACAATCAATATTGAATCTTATGACTATGTTGATGCTTGGATAGGAGAGATTTCCAGAGGTTTGAAGAAAAATAATAGTGTCAGATGTTTCAATTGTGGTAAACAAGGTCACCTAAAAAGGGACTGTAAATAGGGCATTCCTAAAAATAATGTTTTTTTAAAGAAATAATCCCAACAGAATGACCCTCTCTTCTGGATTATGCAGAAGGTGTGGCAAAGGCAGACATTGGACTAATGTAGACCAACAAGGTGAAGACAAGGTAATCCTTTGCCTTTGCCATAGGGAAGTGCCCTGAGGGGTTTCTCACAAGCCCCCATGTCAAATTCTGTTCAGTCCTTTCCTGTCATCACAGAAGAAACTCCTTCCCAGAACCTAATGCCTATTGTAAGAAACCATACTGCTATAGATGATAGAACAGCTATAGAAGAGAGAACAAAAAATCAGGAGAAACTATAAACCAAAATTGATAATGATTAGAAAGGGAACCTCCTCAAAGTTAGGGTTGGGGAAGAATTTTGTTTTGTTCTTCCAGCAAAATGAAGGCATCCAGCTAAGAAATCTGAAGACCACTAGACAAATGAGATATATGAAGAAAAAGGACAAATTATCCAGAAAACTTATCCTAAGAAAAAGATTTTCTATAGTGTATCATAACTACACCTAACAGTGACTTTTGAAGTATGCAAAAAAAAGATAGGAAGCCACAGTCATGATTCACCATGGGTTATGATAATGCCACTAAGCTAAAAAACACTACTTAAACATTGACTTTGGACTACAAACTGCACAGGACAATTTCAAGATGGCTAGCTGAGATGATCCAGCCTCATAGACTACTCTAGCCAGGACTTGAGACAAGCCCTAACTTTCCCACTATGCAGAGACTGGGCAACTAGTGATATAGCTACCTATTCCAGGACTTGACAGTTAATTCTTTTTTTTTTTTTTTTTGGTCAGGATCCCCTAAAGATGCCATTGTCCCGAGACAGCAGGAAGTAGTTTTAAGAACATGATGTCCACATTCCCAAGAGGTGGGGTAGGTGATTTTTGGTCTTTCATTGGGTTATAGATCATTGTCATTGTTTAGGGTAGTTGGTTACAAGTTGTTATTGTTAATGGTCAGGGGAAAAGCTAAACAAATGAGATTAGATTCAGGGTTCTTGTCTGAAAAAAAGAAAAAGTAAAAAGAGGATATAGATGTGACAAGATAAAAGGAAGATTATTGAATCTACTCTGAAAAGAATTATATAGATATGATAGGATAAAAGGGTAGATTATTGAATCCACTCTGAAAAGAAAAAAGGGAGAATATGGATATGATAAAAAGGTAGATTAATGAATCTACTTTTAAAAAGCAACTACTAGTTTTAAATATTTTACATTGGATTGGACTTTTATATATGTATATAAATTTTGTGTATTGATACAAATTTGAGATTCTTTTTGTTAGAACATACTGTCTATATGTTTCTAATCTTGTTCAAGGTATTGTACCTATACAACTCATTTAACAATGTAATGCAAATTGCTAGTCCTTGAAAGTTATTATTACAATCTATTTAGGATAATAAAGAAACGCAGATTAGTAGTTAGTCACCTATTAAAATCAAACTTGAAGTCTGGTTAGGTATTATTTTAAGGTCAAACAGAGATATATTTTAGAAAGGCAGGTCATCTTCAAACACTTCAGAGATCTACAGAATATGGCATTTAAGATGTTTTAATAACATAAATTCTTTTCTTTTTAATGACAATGAGACATGCCTGCTCCAAGCAGCACCAATCTACCAATCTACTATCAGAGAAGATGATGGGCATTGAAGAATTCCATATGGAGTTTACTTTCTTTGTGGCAAGTTATCCACTGGGCAAGAAAATGTCTTTGCTTCGACTGCTGATAGTATGCTGTCCAAGTGGTCAAGTAGGACACAAAAGAAAGGACTGCCAAACCTTGACAAGAGAAGGTAGGAAGGCCCTTCAGAATATCCTGCTTCACAGAAATGTCTGTCAGATATACTAAGCCTGTAGGCTGAATATGGATGCCTCAAAATTGCAGAGGATCCTTGGGTGACTGTTCTGACAAGCAGCTGTTTCTGCCATTTCTCACATTTTTTGGAAGTCGCTTGTTTGCACTTCCTGCTTACCTAGGTAATATTATTTCCTTCTCGGGTCTCTGAAGGAGTTGAAGAGTAGATAGTTATAGTTATACTTTTCTTTGTTAACAAATTCAGAAAAGAAGCTCACTAAAGAGGTGTAAAATCTGTAAGTTTGAGAGACATCAAAAGATAATTTTTGGTTGGTAATACAAGTTAGGATAGAAAGTGAATTAGGTATAACATTTTGAATTAACCAATATAGGATAGACAGTGGAGTATTTTCTCTGAATTTGTCAAATGTTTATGGACAGGACATTGTTAGTGTAATTCTTGACTGTATATATTGTATACTTATTGTAATTATTGTGTATAGTTTTTTTTATATTAGTTATTGTAGCTGGAGTTTTTTCCATTCCCGCCTGGGCCTGCAGCCACTCAGATCCAAATAAACACATAGACCCTTTCATTAATTAAAACTGTTTGGCCTAGTGGCTCAGGCTTCTTGTTAGCTAGATCTTACACTTAAATTAAACCATGATTATTTTTTATGTTTAGCCACATGGCTTGGAACATTTTCCCAGTTCTGTCTTCACATCTTGCTTCCCCTGTGTCTGGCTGGCGACTCCTGTCTCAGCCTTCCTGTTCCCAGAATTTTCCTCTCTCTTTGTTCCGCCTATACTTCCTGCCTAGCTACTGGCCAATCAGCACTTTATTTATTAACCAATCAGAACAACATATTCACAGCATACAGAGCAATATTCACAACAAGTTATGACCTTCTTTTATTAGACAAAAAAGGGGAAATGTAGTGATATATTGTGTACCCTAATAAAATTTGTCTGAATATCAGAGAACAGAACAAACCACTAGATTAAACATAGAGGTCAAGCAGTGGTGACACACACCTTTAATCCTAGCACTTAGGAGGCAGTAAGCCATCTGGGTCTCTGTGAGTTCAAAGCCACCCTGGACTACATGAGATTGATTCAGTCCAAAAAAAAAACAGAGCCAGGCAGTGGTGATATACACTTTTAATCCCAGTACTTGGGTGTCACACACCTTTAATCCCAGCATTTGTGATCTCATGTTTTTGCTACCAGTATTTGAAAAGCATACATGCCATTAATCCCAGCACTAGGAAGGAAGTGATATGGCCGGGTGGAGAAAGGTATATAAGGTGTGAGGAGACAAGAACTAAAGCCCTTTTCAGCTGGACTCCTTTTGGCTGAAGACTCAGAGACATTCAGTCAGAGGATCGTGGAGCTGGTGAGGTGAGAAGTAGCTGTGGCTTGTCCCTTTGTCTGTCTGACCTTTCAGCATTTACCGCAATATCTGCCTCCAGGTTTTTATTATAAGACCTTTTAGGATTCATGCAACATGTTCAAGGCCAGCCTGGTCTGCAGAGTGAGTTGCGGGACAGGTTCCAAAGCTACATAGAAACCATGTCTCCAAAATACAACAATGGCAACAAAACTGTCAGTCATACATTTGACAAAAAAGTAATATCAAAGATACAAAAAAAATTAAAAAATATAAGAACTAGAGAACAATCTAATAACTAATGGACAAATGCTTATGAACAGAGAGTTATCAAAAGAACTACAATGCCCAGTAAATACACAGAAGGTTTTCAGTAGCTTTAGCCTATCAGGGAAGTGCAAATGAAAAGTACGTTAAGATTCTACTCATTCTCATTATTTTTGCGTTTTTGTGATAAAAATACATGACAAATAATTAAGAGAACAAAGGTTAATTTTGGCTCAAGGCTTTAGCACAGTCCTTCTATCAGGTGGGGAGGGTGTGGTGGAGGAGAAAAGGTCAAGTCACAGTGGGCCAGAAAGCAGAAAAACTGGAAAGCTGTGCTCCTTGGATTTCTCATTGTTTACCTTTTATTCATCCGAGCACCTAGACCTTAGAATTGTGCTATTCACATTCAGATTTATGTTGCCCCTCAGTCCATCAGCTGATGCCTTTTGAGACCATCTCAAAGTGCTAGGTGATTCATAATCCATTCAAAGTAACAATGAAGATTTACTGCCACATGTCAGAATGATTACCCTCAAGAAAACAAAGTACAGATTTACCTGAGAGTATGGGAGAACGTTTATATATTATCAATGTCAATGTAAATTCTTGTTTCCATTATGAAAATCAATAAAAAGGTCCCTTAAAACAATATTGTAATTTAAATATAAATAAACTTTTAGAAGATTTGTCTGCTTATGTATGTTTTGTAAGTTTACATTCATTTATGTGTACAGGTGCTTATGCCTGTGGGCACCCTGATGAGAAAAGAGCATGGAATCCCTCAGAGCTGGAGTTGCAGACATTTGCATGCTACATAACTTGATACACATGTGCTGGGATCTAAACTCTATTCTTCATGATTACACAGCAAGTGCTATTAACTACTGAGTCATTTCTTCTGCCTCAAAATTATGATAACCTTAAATCAAGAATACTACCTCTGAGTAGTCGTCAGAGTCATAGTCAACCTGAAATCACAGTCAACCTATAGCAGGGACAACTATACATCTACATTTATTATTTATTACTTCACTACTGACAGTTGCTATGTTATAAAATTGCCCTTCCTGCCATTAATGGTTGGTCTCTATTTTCAACTTGACAAGACTTAGAATCACTTAGAAGATACAGTTAGGTACACGTGTGAAGACACTTTCACAGAGGATGAACTGAGAGGAAAGCCTCATTCTTCATGTAAGTGGTCACTTCCAACTGTCAGCTTAGGACAATCAGGTTGAAAGGGAAAACAATCACTGCTGCTGACATCCATTGCTTCTTCCTGGCTGAGTAGTACTACTGTAGTTACCATCATCCTGTACTGACATCAGACTTGGGATTTCTTTTCCTTACAATATGAACTGAATATCAGTAACTCTCCAGGAATTTTTCCAAGACTTAAGTATTGAATTGGGACTATTCAGGGATTCAGCTTCATGAACACCTAAGAGGCTCCTTACCCCTCCAGTATGCAGACTGATATTTTAGGTGCCTATGGTGTAAGCCAATCTAATAAATACTCTCATATATATATATATATATATATATATATATATATATATATATATATATATATATATCACATTCCATTTCTATTATTCTTCTAGAGAAAAGTTCCTAGTATTGGGTCCATCAGGAGATCAGTGATATAAATACATGCTATTTATACTCAGTGGAATGTTCTTCAGCCCTAAACAAAAGCGAAGTCCAGGAATGTGAAAGGAACCGGCAAACATAATGTTAAACAAATTAAGCCATAAGCAGAAAGAGAAGCATTTTTCCTTTTGTGGAATTAGGAAAAGAAAAGACATAAATAGGATAGCTACTGGGAAAAAAATGGAGAAGTTTAGGGGATCAGGAAGGGGTATAAATGAAGGTAATATGTAAATGAATATTATCAATATAAAAAAGCATGTATGAAAACAGAAGTGAAATTCAAATAAATTGTGGCTTTTTATAATTTCCTAGTAAACTTTACACTAACTTTTCATAATTCTGTCCCTGTGTCATTAGACTACAGTTACACTATTACTATCATCAAGCTTTATAGAACTTCCACGATCCCATATACAATCTGCTAATTATATCACTTCATTATATTTTATCAAGAATCAAATGTCCCTCCCAGCCCCTCCCGTATGTCCCCACACTTTCTCCCACATTTATAGAAGTTTCTCTTCTTTAACATATTGTTGTTACACATAAATGAATAAATAAATACAACTGCTGAGTCTATTCCTTGTTGTCTGCATGTGTGTGTGTTTCTAGGCTTCACACCTTTGTAGTGGATAACTAATTGAGAGTCTCAGGCCTGAGAAAGACTGCTCCCCTCCATCTCAGCAGTTGGTAGGTTTTCGTGTAACAGTGATTTTCCCCATCTGTTTGAGACGTCACTTGCTGTTGTGATTGTATAAATCTTCTTTAGGCAGTCATGTTTTTGAGTCCCATAGGTGCCGCTTCCCTATCACAGCTTGAAGGCACAGTCTTACAGTAGACTTCTTTATCCCCAGACTCATAACAGTGTTTGTGATTCCTCTTGCACAATGTTCCTCGAGTCTTATGCGCAGGCATTGTATTGTAGGTGTATCAGTTGGTGCTGGATGTCCAAAGGTCCGGTGTTATCTGCATTTTGTCCAGTCATGGCTTTCTGTTTTGTCTCCTGCTGCAAAAACAAGCTTCTTTGATGAGGGGTGAGAGCTAAACTTTTCTGTGGTTATAAGTATTTAGGATGCAGTTAGGATAATATATTGGTTTAGAACTGTGGTCATAGTAGATTCTCCTCTCAGATCTATGACCTCTCCAACCATGTTTACAGTACCATACATGATTTTACTTGAGTGGCTTTTAAATTCAATTAGACAAGTGGTGGTAACCCCAAAATTAAGGTGACACTATTTCACCACTGTGGAAACTTTACCAATGTGGTCATTGTTGTGGTTCATAGGCTTTACAGCTGGGTAGGACTAATGAATGCTCCTTTCCCTTGGAAGGTTGCATAGCACCATCTGACACTATGAAAGTCAATCCTCAAGGATGACTTTGGATCAGTTCCTGAGAGCACAGGTCAAGATCTGTGTCTGGAGTGTCATGTTCAGCAATAGAGATCCCTATCTTCAAATTCTGTGAGGCAACAAAAGGCGGCAGCAATAGCCTATGTTATTTTGGAGATGCTTAGACTCCCCTGACCAACAATTTGAGAGTGGCTTTTTGTGCCTGACATTGGGGTGTTCATTGTATAGTCCTTGGCTCTTGGGGGAAGCATTATTTACCCAAGTGGTATAACTTGTCTCAAACATATACAGACATATATATGTATTTGTCATACATAAGTTTAGGTCACATATGGTATAATGACTCCTTATGTCTTTATAATACATCCTTAATGTTATGTATCCCCCTTACCCCCTCTCCTTCTGTGTCCTCTTACCTCCTATCCCTTCCAGTTCAAGCCAATCTCCCTCAGTCTTTCCATTTGTTCTTTCATAGCACATATATCTAGCTGTCATTAGTACTTGTCTGCTTCCATTTGCCTTCCTACTGTCATGGATTCTGTAGTTACTCTAGGTTATATAAGCACAACTGTAGATTGAGAGTGAAGTACGATAACCAAGAGAGAACACTTGATATTTGTTTTTGTGGGTCTTGGTTATCCCACTGACTATAAGAGCGTCTAGTTCAGCAGTGTAAAGGAAGCCCACAGAGTGGGGGAGAATATTTTCCAGCTCTACTTTGACAGAAGAATAATATCCAGAATATATAAAAGAATAAACCAACAAAGATTTAAGAAAACAAATGACCCCTTTCCAAAGTAGCTATGGATCTGAACAGAGAGTTTTCAGAAGACATAAGAAATGACTAATCCATATCTCAGAAAGTATTCAATACCTTTACCAACAGGGAAATGCAAACAAAAACAACATTGAGATTTCCTTTTTCTCTGGTCAGACTGGCTAAATGAAAAGGACATCAAAGATAACAAACTCAGTTAAGGTTGTGGGCAAAGAAGAAGCTTCATTCACTCGTGGTAGGATTTCAAACTTGCTCAGCCATTGTGGAAATCAGTGTGTAGAATTTTCTCAAAAAGCTAAAAATAGATTTGCCATATGACAAAGCTATAGCACTCCTTGGCATATACCCAAAGGAATAGACATCCTACTCCACAGATATTTGCTCACCATGTTCATTGCTGCTCTGTTCACAATAGAAAGGAAATGGAAACAATTTAAGTTTTCTTCAGCTGATCAGTGAATAATGAAACAGTGGTATATATACACAATAGAATTCTATTCAGCTATAAAGAGAAACTGAGATCATGAAATTTGCCAGTAAATGGATGTTATCTCTTCTCTTTAACCAACCCAAGGTAGTCAAATATAGTAAAACATTGCTTTTGCAAATTATCCAGAGGAAATATGCTTACTTTAAACCAGACTTCTAGTCATATCAGATGCTATCTAAATTCCTTTTTTCCCCAGGAAGAAATACATAAAACCCAACAATAAAAGTACCTATTACTGCAAATGATGTACCTTCTACAAATGTTTACCTTTGTAGTATTAAAATTCAGTGTTTTAAAGCTTGCTTTATACTTGCTGCATAGGAACCCTGTGATTTCCTTGATGAGTCCATACTTACCATCAGGGCTCACCCAGGAAGGCCTGCTGAACATCCCATGTACTTTCCCTTCGCTGTGGTCACTGAGTCAGCTAGTGTTACCGGAGGAGTTTAGTGTGAAATGCCAGGTGCTATTTCAACAGCCTTTCTTTCACAATGCTTAAGGTGGGGTTGCTGGTAGACTCTGATAGTGATAAGTTTACTGGAACTGGGTTCTTGGGGTGGTCAAGTTAACACCCTCCACCCTCATACACGCTGAGTATAGGAGGTAGTCACTGAGACCAGGTTCCCTTTTTTGGGCAAAAGGCTGCTTATTAAACTCTGTCTGGAAAATATTATTCACTGAAATCATGTCTCAGTGACACCAAGTTTAATTCTGTAATTAACCAAACCATCTGTCATTACAAGGCTCTCTTACGGCCATCCACACGGAAGAACTGTGACTTGTGGAACCTTTTCGTGGTGGGTGCTGGTTGTTTTAATGAGTGGCTGTGAGGAGGAAATCATGTGGGTTTCAAACGATGGTTACTAATAGTCCGTGTTCCCCTGTTCCAGATAGCTTACCAACCCAGACTAATTTCCCAAGGAGAATTTTCTTTATCTTTTAGTAAACACATAGCTGCTATTTCCTTAAAATGTTTAGCTCTCTGAAGAGAGTCCATCTGAGCACAGATATTGCAGCAGAGAACTACCCATCTGTTTTCCCTGAATGTGAATATTAGCACCATATTGAAATTGAAGAATTAACAAATACTCAATAATGAATATTAATCCAATCTGCAATTTATTCTACCTTTCAGATTTCAAGGTTTTCTTGATGTGGTAGCCATCCATAGACATTTAAAACCTGTAAATTGAGACATCAAGGATTCAGATACATAGAAGTGATAAAACACTATAGATTGGATCAGGTTCAAATTATATTTAAATCTTTAATTACTAACAAACCAGATATTTGAATATAAGGCAATATAAACAGCTCTGATCTGAAGTGACGTTATGGATTAGAATTATTTAATTATTTAAAAACAGAATCTCACTATGTGACCAGACTCAAACTACTGGGCTCAGTGACCTCCCCTGTTTCAGAGCCCTGAGCAGCTTGAACTACAGGTATGTATCAACTGACAGACTATAAAATAATTCTTTACTCTTTTGAGGATCTCACTATATAACTTTAGGTGGTCTTGAACTCACTATGTAGACTAGGGTGGCCTGGAATTCATAAATATCTGACTACTCTGTCTCCCAAGTGTTGGTATTATAGACATGCACCACCTGAATTTCCTCTTGAGAAAACTTTTCTTTCTTTTTCTTTTTGTTTCTGGACATGCATTTGAAATGTTAAATTATAGATACTATTTTTAAGTAGAGGCTTTATGTCTATAGATATCATATTCTTCAATTTTTCCAATTTTTTTTTACTTTGTTGGACAATGTGGCCAAGTTGTCCAGATTAAGCAAAATTAATTCATATATTTCAATACCATAATTAGCATTATTAGTAAAGTCACATATACAGGAAACTGCTTTGAGTAATATAAAGATTTATTTCTATATCTTACCTGTTTATCACTGTTGTTATTTTTGTCTTTGTGGAGAAAATATCTTAATATGTAATCCAGGTGGCTTGAATTCATTATTGTAGCCCCAACTGCCCTTAAACTCACAATCCTTATACTTCAGCTTCCTGAGTGCTGAGATTACAAGTGTAAATCACATGTCATATTTATTAAATTATGATAATGTGTAGCTCATATAAAGGATGAAATGATGTCAGGAAAGTGGTATTTTCAAACACATATAGGCCTTTCCACAATTCCTTATATAGTTTATATTTGTAGCCTTTACTGGTTGCAGAATAGATGATTTCATAGTCACATAGAAGATTTAGGTGGAGAGTAAAAGGGTATATAAGATAATATTGAGGCGCCACTGCCTGGATCCTTAGTCCCATGTTCAGGATGGATGACAAAAGTACCTCTGGACTCTGAGATAGGTGGTTTGCATGCATTTGCTGTTTTCTAATGAGATCAGTCTAGCTCTGCCACCTGCACTCCAAAGATTGTTCTCAAGAGAGAGGTGATGTCATCATGCCAACATCATCACATCTCAATGTTGTTAAATTGAGTCAGCCAAACTTAGCTCATATTATTCTGGTTACCGGACTTCTAGTTAAACCCACACACTTTAGAAATTATATGTATTTTTTGAAAAAGAATAATGATTTGAATTCAAATTATCTTATTAATTCTCAGTTAATCTCCAAGAATGTTACCTGGAAAATGACAGAAGTTAAAATGTGTGACCTTACATAGAATATTACATGTTCTGCCTTTTAAAAGTTATAGAGCTAATATCCCCTCTATGGTAACTCTTTGGGTATGTAATATGCACAGGAGTTTTATTAGTGCCATTAATAAATTTCTAGTACAGTAAGAAGGAAAAGAAAATGAACTAATTATTTCTGAATTGCAAATATCTTTTTTTTTTCCAGACAGGGTTTTTCTCTGTGTAGCTTTGGAGTTTGTCCTGGAATTTGCTTTGTAGACCAGGCTGGCCTCGAATTCACAGAGATCCGCCTGTCTCTGCCTCCCGAGTGCCAAGATTAAATGGGTGTCCCATGACTGCCTGGCCTGAATTGCAAGTATCTTATCCCTTAGAAGAAAATAAAAAGAAAGAACAACATAAATCGTGCATTGTTTGAAGGGTTCATTTTTATTGGATGTGTATAATTGTTTGTCTTCACTTATGTACATGTACCACATGCATGTCTGCTTCTTTCAGAGGGCAGAAGAGGTTGTGAGAATTCCTGGAAGTAAGGCTATGGACAGTTATGTATTCATACTGGAAGAGAATTCAGGTCCTCTTCAAGAGCAGCCCATGTTCTTATCAGTGGAAATATCTCTCCAGGCCCATAGTAGCATCTTAATATTGAAGGAGCATATCTCCCTTGTATTTCTCATCTGAAAAAAGACTATTTTAAAAAGATTTTTTTCTCCAGTCTTACATATTCCCTCCACTTGATTTAATCTTTGATTAAACATAAAAAGGAGTGAGGTAGTAATCCATTTAACTCATGTGTACTATTTTTCAGTAAAGGCTTTATGTTTATAGATCTGATATTCTTCATTTTTTTCAGTTTATTGCTTTGTTGGACAATGTTACCAAATTGTCCAGATTAAGCAAATTTTTCTTATCTGTTTAACTGTCTTTGAAAGTCTTGTGAATAAAAATCATACATCCAAGAGAGGAGAAAGAGACCTTTTTACTTACATTAAAATAAGAAAGCAAACAAAAAGCAAGGAAAAGGGATGTAATTAAATAACTTCAAATATCTAATTTCATTATCGTCCTGTATGCCATATTTATCAGCAGGCTTTAAGTTTGTAGCATTAGTACACATTGGGCTGATGGTATGCTACTGAGTCATCTGCTTTGGGAACTTACCAGTAAAAAAGTCAACACAGTTCAACACCCTTGTTCTAACTCCACAGATATTTTTAGGTGCTGAGGATCAGAACAAACAAGATATATTATACACTTTTAAGATTCAAATATGTTATCAGCCTGGGTCCAAAATCACATGTTAATTTCCTTAACCCTTTGAATTTACCGAGCTCTCAAAACAAATCCATCAAAAGTGAACAGGCTGAAAATCAGGTTGTGTTCACTAAGAGTAGCACTTGTAAGAGCCTCATTTCACAGGGCACCTCTAAGCATGTGGCTGAGCTCTGAGAGGCAAAGTGAGTTTTGATGTAGGCTTACATTTATCAGAAATCATCGTCATAGGGTATTAACAGTCTATTTTTGCTATTGGTTAATCATAAGAAGAACTATTGAGATTTTTCTTTTCTCTATTAAGAAATTTTTATTCATTTTACATACCAATTATGGATTTCCCTTCTTCCCTCCTCTCACCCCTCCAGCCTTCCCCCCAACCCACTCCCCATTCCAGGCTCTATTGAGATTTTTCTAATGGCCAATCATTTTTGTTTTAGACAATTTTAATAAATGCAGCATTCACAAACATATTATACATGAGATTTTTGTCCATTAATCTAGAAAATAATGCATAATGTATATTATATTAAGAATTTCCTAGTTTTCTAAATAGAAATAATATATATTTATACATAATATAATGGGGAAAATAAATAATCTTATTCTTTTAAAATATTAGTGAGAATGAAATGATTAATTTCTTTTAATTGTGGGTGATTCTTTGACTATTAAATGTGTGTTTTAAATATAGTGTCACAGCTTTGAAAACTGTTTTCAATCTTTGGCACTTTTTACTAATGAAAACTTCCAGAATGGAAGAAAAGAATAAAGGAAATTAATATAAGATACAGACTGTTTTAAATAAATTGGTTCATAGCATCTTTTCCCAAAGAGTCCTGCTGAGTATTTCAAACTATCTTCACATTTTGTGTTCCTGTTGACTTTGGCTGATGTGCTATTTCTGCCTTGAACTCTGGGTGTCACACAGTTCAGACCATGGTGATAGTAGTAAGAAGGGTCATTATAATATTCTGAAATATGTGGAGTGAGCCTAATTCTGTCTGTTTTTTTTCTTGTTGCCTGGTATTCTCAGATCACATTTATGAAAATTTATACTCTCTAACCTGCAGATTCATTTGTATTAAAAACATTTCAGTAGAGATTCCAACACAAATAAAGTGTATGCTTCATCAACAAGATTATGATAGTGATATTTCAACTATCTGACATCTGATGTCTTACTGTGTCAACATATTGTTTTACCAGTGAAAGAAGCATACAAATGCCCTCCTTTTTTTCATCAGGAAGATGCATGATAACTGTTTACCTTGTTCTGTAAATGGGAACAGTTCTAGCCTACTTTACAAACAAGAAAATGATTATTATTTTTCTAATATCAGTTATGCCAAAGAAAATGATTAAGAAGTAGCATCTAACCTGCTTCTATGAACAAATGTAAGTTGAAATGCAGGTGCTAATTCTAACAACTCTACCCAATTCACAAGCATAGCAAATGTATTTTTCTCTACTGTTTGTTCCTCCATCCCACCCCCAGCACACACCACACCACTTTCTCCAAATTAACACCTCCTACCCCAACCCCAAACATTCTGGCTCTTCTTGATAGCTTTTAAACCCTGTATCAAACACCTGCGTGTGCAATTTGTTCCAAGAGAAAACACAGTCTCTCTTTAGAAGCAAAGAAAGCATATGGCATTTAATTCTCTAAGCACACCCTCAAATATTTTAAGCAACTTCTTGATTTTCATAATTCCGGCTTCTGAAGTGCTTCCTTTTTTACCTCAATTTCAGAATTACTAGGTATCATATGATTGTTATGAAGCTGTGCACTTTGCAAATCAACCAATTATTATTAGCCTTTGCTTTTTCAGCAGGAGAAATAAATTCCCCACAGTGGTTGTTCATTTGCCTCTCAGCATGATCTTGTCCCTAAAGAAACTCAAAATCTGAATCTACTTCCTCTTTACTGGATGGAAAACAATGTTTGATCTCCAGTGTGTGTGTGTGTGTGTGTGTGTGTGTGTGTGTGTGTGTGTGTGTGCGCGCGCGCGCGCGCGCGCGCGCGCGCGTGTGAGTTTTAAGTAGGCATATAGACAACAGCAGCAATCTCAGTACCACCTTAAACATTTAAGCTGCATCAAATTCCCAGGAATGAATTTGTTTCACAGGAAAGCCAAGCACTAGGGAATTGTAGAAAAGTTCTTTGGAGAATTTAGGAAATGCAATACCACAACCCAGTAACTAGCTGCACTCTGCCCTCATTCCTTGCCTCAAGTTAGAAATACTTGGGGGAATGTTGCCAACCCATTAGCATTTCCAGAACTGAACATACTTTCTTGGAAATACTCTCTTCCCAAGATAGTACTATTGGAATGGTAACAAATATTGAGCCCAACATTCCTGGCTCAGTTCAGGTTTGTGGGGAATAGGGTAGCTTCACAGATCTCATATGTACTCACCTATAATAAACTCTGAAAGGCTACACGGCTACAGATTACACCTTTTTTTTCTTTCTTTGACTTTTCTTGTCAAAGAGTCTTTGAATAGAATGGGAGAAGAGGACAACAGCTATTATATCCTTAATGTGACAATTCCAAAGGATTCCAGTCACTTTAATGATAGTAGTGATGGTTTCATCAGACAACTAAAGGTGGTAAAGAGTCTTAACAATAGAAAAATCAAAGAACAATAAAAAACTAAGAATATTGCATTTAATCAGCTTATGAATATGTAAACAGTAGAATTTTAAAAGTTACTTTCTGCTCTGGAGAAAAAAATTAAAACACTTAAATAAGATATTCTATTCAAGTTATTTAATTTAATACATATGACTTTAATTTTCCTTTTCAGCAACAACTTTCATTTCCCTCTGTTCCTATAAGTGATCTTTCATGGAAAAAGTAATCCTCTCGAAGTAGGATGCCTAAAAGTCTACAGAGGGATTTGACATGTCTACAGAAGGAAGGTTTTCCTTGTAAGTTTTATAGAAAATACACTTTGACTGTTTGCAATGGTGACAATGGGCAAATAGTGAATTCTGGAATTATTCTGCGAGGAGGGCTCAAAAACTCTTATTTGTTATTTGAATTGCTCCATTCAGAAAAGCTAGTTCAACTCTAAAGTAATATTGACAAAACTTTCCATAACAAATTTGTTACACTTCGAAACTCATCACTTGAAGAAAGATAAAGATGTCCAGGAAATGGATATGACAAAATCCTAACTCATTGACAATAATATTTCAAGAATAAAGGTTTTTAGAACTATCACTGTAGCTTGAGTTTTCCTGCCTGGCCCACAGTCAGGACAAATCTCTCTCACCTGCCAGTCCCACAGCCACTCAGACCAGACCAAGTAAACACAGAGACTTATATTGGTTACAAACTGTATGGCCGTGGCAGGCTTCTTGCTAACTGTTCTTACAGCTTAAATTAATTCATTTCTATAAATCTATACCTTGCCACGTGGCTCGTGGCTTACCAGCATCTTCACATGCTGTTTGTCATTGTGGCGGCTGGTAGTGTCTCTCTGACTCAGCCTTCCACTTCCCAGCTTTAATCTCCTCCTTGTCCCGCCTACACTTTCTGCCTAGCCACTGGCCAATCAGTGTTTTATTTATTGACTAATTAGCAACACATTTGCCATACAGAACATCCCACAGCAATTCCCCCCCCTTTTTTTTTTTCAAAAAGGAAGGTTTTAACCTTAAAAAAGAAAAATTACATATAATTTGGGAATTTGGGCGTAGCTTCTCTTACTACTTCCTGCTGGAGGGGGGCGCTGTATCTTATGGGGACACAAAGAAAATTTTAGGATTATGGAATAGTCCATGAGGGTGTATCGTCTGAGCCAGTTGCCTTCAAATCGTTCTGGATGTTGGATCATCTGGGCCATGGTGTCATCGGAGACCTTTCAGGGGGTCTTGGCTGGTCAAATCTGACGTATCTTAATCTGGAACAAATCCATAGCCTTTGGCTTTCTGTGGGAACAAAAGAGACTCTTTTCCAAAGCAACATATCCTTATATCCAAATTTTGAAGTCAAGGTATCTTTAAAATATATATATTGGTTTAACTCAACAGCTTTTACAATCAAATGTTTTTCTGCAGTTAAAAATCCCAAAGACAACACAATCCAGATTCTCTGTGTAATATTCATCTTTACGTGGCTTATTTTCTATATTAATTTTATTGTCTCTTTAAAGACTTTATTTTTTAAAACTATGTATTTGTTTATATAACTGTATATATCACCTTTTTTGTCTATTTCAAGCCTACGTATATTTTACACACATTGTAAACTATTACATCTGAATCTGTCTTATTGTGAATCTATTGCTTTAAACTGCAGCAGCTGTGGCTGCTGGCTCCGCCCACCTCAGCTTCCCAACATGGCAGTGGTAGTTTACCGCCAGCTCTGGGAGCTATCATGGGTCTATGCTTTTATCCAAGCAGCGTGTAGCCCAGAAACCTCTTTTTTTGTTTTGTTCTAGGAAAGGCTAAATCCACGATGCAGCTTAATGTGCCACTTGCAGAGGCCTCATTCCCGCCATTCTGCAGGTCGAGCACGCAAGCTAGGAACCCACAAGTAGCTCAAACCCACAGCTGCAGCTCAATTGAGAGAGACAATTAGGAAGCTGTTTTTAGCTCTGTTTTAGAATCTTTTTTCTCAGTTTTTAGGTGGAAACTCTTGCCACCACGTTGGACGCCATTTGTAGCGTGAGTTTTCCTGCCTGGCCCACAGTCAGGACAAATCTCTCTCACCCACCAGTCCCACAGCCACTCAGACCCGACCAAGTAAACACAGAGACTTATATTGGTTACAAACTGTATGGCCGTGGCAGGCTTCTTGCTAACTGTTCTTACAGCTTAAATTAATTCATTTCTATAAATCTATACCTTGCCACGTGGCTCGTGGCTTACCAGCATCTTCACATGCTGTTTGTCATTGTGGCAGCTGGCAGTGTCTCTCTGACTCAGCCTTCCACTTCCCAGCTTTATTCTCCTCCTTGTCCCGCCTACACTTCCTGCCTAGCCACTGGCCAATCCGTGATTTATTTACTGACCAATCAGCAACACATTTGCCATACAGAACATCCCACAGCATGTCACCTTGTCTATACTTTGTGAATTTCATTGTATCATTCACAATGGATTTGTTCTGATTGCTTAGGGATAATTTTCATTCTACAAAATCACTTCTAAATCATGTGCAAGGTAGACTGCTACCCCAAATCCTTAACTCAGAATTTTCTGTACCACAGTTAATTTTGATTCTTTCTTACATTAATATTGATGCACTTTCAAGTGTCTGGCAGCAGCTACACTAACTCAAATAGACCCGCAGATACTTCTACTCTTTGAATCTGCAGTGGAAGATGATATAACAGGTTATATAAAGCTTTCTCAGTGTTTTAAGATATCATCATGACATGACATAAAATGTCTTGGGACAGGTCATGTTGTCAAGGTATCATCACACCTTCTATCAAACATCTGAAACTGTCTTTGTCATTTGGTTAATTAACTTATGTCTCCACAGAGTCTCATCTATAGAACACTTAAATTTAAAATTTAGAAGGGATATGTCACACCTAATTGTCTCAGTTAGCATTATTCTTGCTATGAATAAACACCATGACCAAAAGCAAGTTGGAGAGAAAAGGATTTTTTTTTTTGACTTACACTTCTGCATTGTTGTCCATCATTGTAAGAATTTGGGACAAGAACACAAACAGAACAGGAACCAGGAGGCAGGAGGTGATGAAGAGGCCATAGAGGAGTGCTGCTTAATGGTTTGCTTTCACGCTTGGTCAGCCTGTTTTAGTAAAAATCCTAGAACCACAGTTCAGATATGGTATCACCCACAATGGGCTCATCCCTCCCCCATCAATCACTAATTAAGAAAATGCCCTACAGTCCTGCCTATAGGCACATCTTATAATGGCAATTTATCAGCTGAAGTTTTTTCTCCCAAGTGACTACCATTTGTGTCAAGTTGACATAAAACTAGCCAGAACACTACTTTTGTTATTAGATTTCATCCCCTCACCAAGTCTATCGGCCTTCATTGTTGTAGTCCTCATAAGTTTGTGGGTGTCTGTAAAAAATGTAGCTCTGACTTAGTCATGAAATACATAAGTAAAGATGGTATTAAAAAGCACATCGAGCATGAGAGGGAGAAATGGGAGACAAGAAGCTAAGATCTTGAAAATGGACTCTAGGTGGACATTTAAAATTGTGGAATTTCACTAGTTTGCAAAATGCATTCGTTGCTTGTAAATACTAATAAATTACTAATTTCAAGCTATGTTTTTTATAAACTACTTTCTTCCTAGATAGCTCTTATCTGCAAAGTTTTTTTGGTTTGTTTGGTTTTTTGTTTTTTGTTTTTTGAAACAGGGTTTCTCTGTGTAGCTTTGTGCCTTTCCTGTATCTTCCTTTGTAGACCAGGCTGGCCTCAAACTCACAAAGATCCACCTGCTTCTGCCTCCCGAGTTCTGGGATTAAAGCATACTCCACCACCGCCCGGCTACCTGCAAAGTTTTATCTTGATTGTTTTTTGTATTTGGAGTAACTAGAGCTATTTATGAAAATTATTTAATAAGACAAGAAATCTACATCATGAGCTGAAACTACTTAGATTCTTATGTTCTCCAATGCCAAACTCTATGGCTTGTTCTAATCAATCTATTTTGAATGTATTTTTTTTTAATTTGCTCAATAAATACTAAAGGAAATTTGCGACCAAAGGGAGAAGGACAAGCCAAGAATTTGACTTACAAGTATCAGGAAGTTGAAACAAACTAAAAACAATCACATCAATAATATTACAATTCTTGACAACAGTGTTTTATTTCTAAATCATAATGAAAGTCCATAGAGATTCGTACACTGTTTTATTTTACTTACGGGATTGTGAAATTACCGACATAATAAGTGCCATATATACATGAAATTTCATTTTGATGTATGTTTTCTGGGCCACATTTTTCATTATATTTAATGTAATGAATTAAAACTCAATGAAATAATAGTGATATTAGGAGATAGGATATGCCTTAGCTTGCATCTTATGTAATTGTATACTTCTTTTCCTGAAATTGCATTTTAATTGTGAAGGGTGTTTATTTTGACTAATAACATATAATCATAGGTTTATTAAAAATTTGCTGAGTACTATAATCTAAGACAACACAGGTTCATTATTTCCTTTACCCTTAAATGGTAAAAATAGTTGTTGATGAATTTTTAAATTTACAGAGACTAAATATTCAACATGCAAATCAGTTAAAAGCTGACATAAATAGAATTTGAAGTTAATTGACACAGGACAACTAGGACTATATACCTTATGCATCTAGTGAAATTCCTAGAAGTCATTTGAGGATTCAGTCTTCCTTGGCTCTGTCAGGTCTAAGGCTTAATTTTTTTCTTTCTCAAACAGGAGATAAAGAGATGTTACTTTTTCATTTGTTACAGATGTAAAAGTCTGTATTGCCACATCTCCAAATTCATAAATTACTCATGTGGTCATATGATCATATGTTGAAAAAGTTTTTAAGACAGGGTTTCTCTGTGTAGCCGTGACTGTCCTAGAACTTATTCAGTAGACCAGACCAGCCTCAGACACAGAGATCCTCTTGCCTCTTCCTTCCAAGTGCTGGGATTAAAGGTGTGTACCACTACATCTTAGCCTACAGTGTAATAGGACATGGAGTTTTTGGAGGATAAGTGTGTTTCAATGATACCATGAAAATAGACCTTCATGGCAGGCTCCATGGCCTTGTAAAAGGGACCAGAGACCTCTCTTCTATTCCCTCTCTCTCCAGAGTAGCACAAAGAAAAGGCCATGTAAACTGCATCAGGAAGAAAGATGCCTGAAAAGCAATGAGAAAAGGTCTCTGAACAAAAACTACCTGTCAGATTTTGACCATGTAGTCCACAGCCCCAAGAACTGTACAAGACAATGACATTCTATAGCACTCTGTTAGACAGTGTAAGCTGACTAAGATTATACATTGCCCAATTTATATTGACAATGTTTTTATTTTAAGAAGGAACATCAAGTAGATAAGACTGATAGAGGAGTTTCCTTCTGCTTTTTAGAGAGAGGAATATTCAGTCAATATTGAGGCAATACTAATTACTTTATTTTTAAGTTATACTCCTCCCAAAATTACAAACCACCTCTCAGTTTATGTTTTATTTTCATGCCTTGGGATAATTATATCTAAAGAGTTAGTCAGTGAAACACAGGAAATTCTTTGGCTCTTTATCATCAAATATCAAACTTATATGCAAAATGATTTTGAGAATTTTGTTGGATAGCATTTCCTGTCAGATTTTCTGACACCAAGTTGAGAAAGATCAATTCTTTAGTACATGACATTAATGGAGATTTCAGTCAAAATTGATATTTCCTCATACTATGAGAGATAATTAACATGGAGCTATTTAGGATATATGATTTTAACTTTCAAAAATGAAATAGACTGCAATATTCAGAATCACTTATAGGAATTAAGTAACACTAATTCATCTGTGTAAGGTGAACTCATCTGTACTATCTTAGGAATTGAAAAGATAATAAGTATGTGAAATGTAGTCGAACTGTTAATTGGCTAATGTCACACTTACAATTTTGATGTCTATTTGATAATAGCAGCTTTAGTTCCATATCATTATATGACCACCTAAGACAATCTACCATAAAATCAAGAAAGACAATATAACATATTTTAAAAATAAGTTTAGAAAAAAATTAAAGCCATAAATGTACTGAATAGTAGCATGATAAACGTGGAAGAGGGACACACTTTGATAATAATGCAATTCTCATGAGTAAACAAAATGAATCTGGGAAGATATGCAAATGAAATAACAGGGAAAAGCTTTGTGAGACAGAAGGTAAAGCTCACAATTGCAATGTTGCTCAACAACTTCCTCTTCTCTTTCTCCGAGATATTTAAAGTTCTCGAGTAAAGAGACAATCCCTTGATATTTTGCACTTTAGCTAGCAGCTCATTAGAACAGACAACTGGTAGCAATTTCAATTAGGTGTGCTTAGCTACTACATATGCACTGAATTCATGTGGAAGGATCTATTGCTGCATGGTAATTACAGGGAAGAGTGAGATGGCACATTCCAGGTTCCATAAATACAGCTGGGTACTCTCTGGGGGAATCAGGAAGACTAGACCAAGTTCTTCCCAATGACACATTCTTTATTCATCTCAAAATCAAAAGCATCCCTTTTTAAAAATAATGAAATCATTACCTTATGATTAGAGTAAACATGGAAAGTCAAGATAAACAAAAATTGTTATATTTACTTGAAGTAGTAATTTAAACCACATTTAAAATGGAAATATATTTTAAACACTATTATTTTTTTTCTTTTATAGTGGTGTTGTGTGTGTGTGTGTGTGTGTGTGTGTGTGTGTGTGTGTGTGTGTGAGAGAGAGAGAGAGAGAGAGAGAGAGAGAGAGAGAGAGAGAGCCTAGGCCATCAGTCAGCCTTGGGACATGCCCAGCTTTTCATATAGGGATTGGGAATCAAAGTAATGTCCTCTTGCTTGCTTAGTAAACACTTTACTGACTGAGCCAACTCCCAGACCAGGCTATTCCACTCATGGGCATATACCCAGCATTCCATATTCTACCCTAGAGATACTTAACACATCTGTGTTTATTGCTGCTTATTCTTATATCTAGGAAATGAAATCAGTCTAGATGTCCATTAACTGATAAACGGGTAATAAAAATATTACAAGCCCACATAGACAAATACTACATATTTGATCTCATATGTGATTTTAGCTTCAAATCTTTAGGTTTATATTTGCTACTTGTGGTATCTTTAGAAGCCCCGTAAATAGAAAGGATACATTGGAGTGGGTGACACCGTAAGAAAGACATGGCTGACAACAGAACATAGGCAACATGTAAGTGGGAAGGGCAGATACTGAGGTGGGAAGGTTAAAGTGAAAAAGGGGTCAGAGGCAGATGGATCATTAAGTTAACTAAAAATAAGGAATATATGAAAAACAGTACTATTTTATAAGCCAATTTAAAATGTGTTTTTAAAAAAGGAATGAGAAGGGAGTTATGTTATATGGCTGGATAATGCTGTTCCTCAAAGAGATGGTTTATAAACAAAAGTTCCAGAACAAGATTTAGGATACCTCCTAATGAACAATGATCATGCAAAGTCCAGAAGCACCCTCTCCTGCTACCTGCCCCCTACCTACCCCCTACCACCAATATAAGGGAAAGCTACCTTGAAATGATCTGGAAGCTTCTTCCCTGACAGCTAGCTTTCATTAGTCCTAGAAGGGGCTATGCTGGCTTCTGGGGGATAAAAGGCATCAAAAAAATCATTCCAACTCGACAAGCAAGTCGCACTGGCAACAGCGGTACAACTTATATGGGGTAATCAACTCCTCTCTGATTGGATTTGAAGCTCTTTTTACCTGAGGAAATTCATTACTGGTTCTATAAACCTGGTCAACAACATCTGGGTAAAGAGGTCCTGAGCTTGAGGTAGGGAATTTACTACTGCTGTTTAGCCAAATTGTCATGGTGTCTTCTAAAAAATATTTATGCTTACATCCATGGAAATTGCTACCCTTGGACTTAATTATAGAAGTTTCCCATTACAATGAACATTACTGAAGGCAGAGATTCATGGCTGCATAAGGTGCTGAAAAATAAGTGGCGTTTGAGTACTTGGTCCTAAACACTATGTTTATACTATCTCTTCTAAGGCATGGGAACATCTTGGAACAGTGGTAAGAAACCATGCTGGAAAAATGACATGAATTGTTATCCTCTGGCCACTATACAGCTATTGCAACCATAATCTCACAACAGTTAAAACTCACCTGTATTGGGCCTACACGAGTCTGAGTCGGTCATTCATAATCAGTCTTGGCTCAGGGAGAGGCTCATGAGTCCCTACTCCATCCTGATAAACTACTGACTATTGATGAATTCTGAATGAGAGACAATCATTGTCTTCATTTGTATACCCACTTTGTGTGCCGCCAGGTTCCAATAGATAACTTCTAGGCTACTGTCATATAGACAACTCTAGCTGAACTCAGTGGGCCACAAAACAGAAACACAAATGTATGAATGGGACTTGTAGAGAAGTGAAGAGGCCTTGAAGAAAAATGAGAGAGAGTGGTAGTAAGACTAATCAAAATGCATTATACACGTATATGGAATTGTGACCAAATTTAGTGAGTCATTAAAATTGTATATTTCTATAGGTAAATATTTCTCTTCCAAATAACTTTTGGAATAGAAAACAGTATTTTTTCTAAGGGTGTTTTTTTTTCTTTTTATACTATAATGCTGTGAATTGCTATCTTATGTATGGTCCTTCTTTCCAAATCTCTTACACAGTGTGCATCAACATCCTCATGGACCACAGTGAATTGTGGGAGTAGGGGAACTCTTGCATCTCTTCGAAGCTATACAGAACCCATTTCATGTGATCTCCTGATGCCAAATGCCTGTGGACATAGCCTTTACTTACACCCGGGCTTGTCACACAAATATCACTTTTTGTTTGGGAAGGAATTTTTTTTATTGCTATGAAAATACTTGGGACTTCAATTTAGAATATTATTTCATCCCTGTTTATATCAACCTAAATTATAAGAGCAAAAACCTATCCTATTCAGATATACCCCAGTCAGAGGAGTACATTAAAACTTAAAGTGCTTAGCTATAGATGCTGTCTTTGTATTATCATGAGATAAAATATGAAGTGAAACAATTATCCTTTAAAAACTTCTGAATTTCATTCTCTCTTTACAGAAACTCCATGATCTACTAGCTTGGCTTTTGAAAACTTCATTAGAACATCATATAATGTACAGATATCTTGATCTCTAATATTTCCTCAATACTTACAATAATGAGTCCCATTTCACTAGGTTGGTACTTGAGTGATTGGCTAGAAATTTGAGAAGTATTTTGTGGTTACAGGATCTGATGTGCTTTCTTATTGGGACAGTATTTTTGTTTTCATAAGGATTATCAATTTTCTTATAGAGCAGAAATCCCTGATTCTTCTTTACTTAACTATGGAAAAAAATGCCTGTTACATCATTTTTATTTGCTTTTTAATAAATTAATTGGTATTCTGTGGAAGAGATAGATATTTTAATAGGAGTATTGTAAGTTCTCAACTTTTGGTGTATGTCTCCCATCTACAGAGATTATTGGTGCTGATTAAAATAAATAACAGTAAAATATTCTGCTTCTGAAGGCAGAATAAAAGAAGTGATACATGTTTGAGAGGTAAAGATGAGTAGTTGTTAAACTGCCAAGTCTAGACTGGGCAGTGCAAGGGAAATATTTCCTTGACATTTCTTTCCAAGTGATTCAGCTTCACAAGATTAAAATGTGTATTAATCTTCTTACAAACATTAGTTTGGAAGGATTCATACTATTTTACACAAGCAGTAATATAATATATGTTAACTGAAATATATGACACTGAAGTAAGAAAGCTTTTCACTTTTGTTTCTTTGCTATTGTGACATATTTTATTTTGAAATTAAACTTCTCACATTTGGATGGGAACAGAGTATGTTCTTTAAATCCTGGTAAGGAAAACATGCAGAATGGGTTTGGATTAGAGGACAGAAGGCAATTCTCTGAGTAGCAAGCCAGTTTTCACGAGGGGGCGTTCTGCTCCCCAGCACCCATCTGGAAGCATGAGAACAGACCTTCAACCAGGTTTCCACCCTAAGCACTCCCAGATACAGAACAAGGATAAGGTGTTCCCAGTGTAGAAGTGGAATGGCCCCATGATAAACTGCATAGACACTGTGTTCTAGCTGGCTATTTCACCAAATTCATTGCAGAGGAAAAACATAACAGCCTGACTCATACAGGAAGCATCATTCAACTATAGGCATTGTATTAAATACAAATTATTTATTAATAAAGCAACTATTAAATGACATGAGTCATTGTGTTTTATTGTATGGGAAAAATCAAGAACAAGGAATCATTTTTACATATGCAATTCAGTAAAGGATAAATGTACCTTAATATATAAAGAAGATAAAATTCACTACAGTGAGCACTTAAAGTAGGCAGCATTTAGATTGTGGCCTTATGTTTAACACTACTTAATTTTTTTTTCAGTATACAATATGTGCTTCAGATAAGAGATGTTATCCTATAGAGAATGGTGTTCCTCCAAATAAAAGCATATGATCCCTTCCTTACATGTTGACCTGAGTAGCTACATAGTGAAGATATATTTCATCACAGATAAGTAGGCCTGATATTCAGGATCTCAGATTCTCTCCTGTCAAATGATAGACTCTATGGTCCTGAAGGTTTATTTTGTGACTTATACCAATGCTGTCTCAAGAAGTGCAGTTTGAAATCTCCTGTTTTGAGTCCTTAAAGGAAAAGACAGCTGCATCAAAATCTCAGGAAGGCATGATGAATGCTTTGCTCCCACTGATAGTAGAGGGGCACAGTGTTTGATAACAAGAAACATTTGTTTTCCAGGTAGCCTCCCTGGTGATGTGAGTAGCAGTCCAGTCATCCTTGTTCCACATCTAGTATCCTCCTATGAGTGAGTACATACCATGTTTGTCTTTCTGAGTCTGGGTTACCTCACTCAGGATGATTTTTTCTAGATCCATCCAAGACACGGGGATCGCCCAATGACAGAGAAATGGAATGAGATCTACATGAACAGTCTGGACATGAGTTGGGGTAGTGAAGGGCGAGGGTCGAGGGAAAGAGAGCTTGGAGGAGCGGGAGATCCCAGCTGGATCAACAACAGAGAGGGAGAACAAGGAATAGGAGACCATGGTAAATGAAGACCACATGAGAATAAGAAGAAGTAAAGTTGGTGACCCCTCAGCCATTGGTTCATATTTCATGTGTTTCCGTTTGTTTGGCTATTTGTCTCTGTGCTTTATCCGACCTTGGTCTCAACAATTCTCGATCATATAAACCCTCCTCATTCTCGCTAATTGGACTCCCAGAGATCCACCTGGGGCCTAGTCATGGATCTCTGCATCCAGGCCCTCTGAGTGGGTGAGACAGTTGATTGGCCTGATCTGTTTGGGAGGCATCCAGGCAGTGGGACCGGGTCCTGTGGTCATTGCATGAGTTGGCTGTTTGAAACCTGGGGCCTATGCAGGGTCCCTTGGCTCGGCATGGGAGGAGGGGACTGGACCTACCTGGACTGAGTCCACCAGGTTGATCTCAGTCTGTGGGGAAGGCTTTGCCCTGGAGGAGATTGGAATGGGGGGCGGGCTGGGGGGAAGGTGAGGGGGGCGGGAGGGGGGAGAACAAGGGAATCTGTGGCTGATATGTAGAACTGAATTGTATTGCAAAATAAAAATTAAAAAAAAAAAGAAGAAGTAAAGTGCTAGAGAGGCCCACAGAAATCCACAAAGATACCCCCACAACAGACTGCTGGCAATGGTCGAGATACAGCCCGAACTGACCTACTCTGGTGATGGGATGGCCAAACACCCTAATTGTCGTGCTAGAAACCTCATCCAACTACTAAGGGATCTAGATGCAGAGATCCATAGCTAGGCCCCAGGTGGATCTCTGGGAGTCCAATTAGCGAGAATGAGAAGGGTTTATATGAGCAAGAATTGTTGAGACCAAGGTTGGATAAAGCACAGGGACAAATAGCCAAACGGATGGAAACACATGAACTATGAACCAATGACTGAGGGGTCACCAACTGGATCAGGTCCTCTGAATGGGTGAGACAGTTGATTGGCTTGATCTGTTTGGGAGGCATCCAGGCTGTGGGACTGGGTCCTGTGCTCATTGCATGAGTCGGCTGTTTGAAACCTGGGGCCTATGCAGGATCGCTTGGCTTGATCTGGGAGGAGGGGTCTGGACCTACCTGGACTGAGTCTACCAGGTTGATCTCAGTCTGAGGGGAAGGCTTTGCCCTGGAGGAGGTGTAAAAATGCCTGCTGCCAACTCTGACCACCTGAGTTTGAGCCTACATGGTGGAAGGATAGCACAAACTTTCACAAATGGTTCTCAACATCTACCTGCATGCTGTAGCACTTTCACAGACACACACACACAGACACACACACACACACACACACACACACACACACACACACAAAATTTGATCTGTGGTTGGTATGTAAGATGAATAAAAAAACTTAAATAACAGAAGAAACAATTGAGTAGTGGAAGTATTTATAAATAGGAGAAGTAAAATAAATATTTTGTCAAATCCTTTATCTCAGAAAACATACATGCAGCAAATTTCTGCATAACAATATATGGTTCTACACCCATGCACATTTGCATAGCCATAATTTTGGACTTTACATTATTACAGAAAATAGAGAACCTGAAGCTGGGAGGGTGGCATGGAGGCAAATTCAATAGGAGGAGGAATGGGACATTGGGAAGTAGATAAGAACAAAATACTGTGTATACATGCTTTACATTCTCAAATAATAAATTAGAACAAAAATATCAAATGTCTATTTTCTTGCTTCTGTTCATATTTTTATTTGAAATTCTGGGTACATTTATGATCTAGCTCCAGATATGCATAACTTGCTCTTAATGGCTGAGGATTTTTTTCTGTCCTATATGGTTCATGATTTAGCTTCTCATCTCTTGTTTTGTTGTAATATGGTGATGAAATCTACTGCTTCTTTAGAAAAGACAAATCTTGATAGCTTCATTTATAATTGTAGTATTCAATAAGATTTACTGAGACATTGAAATTTTAAAGAGAAAAAAGTCACTTAAATATATGAACATGAGTTTAAAAATTATACATTATATTCAATTTAACTTAATAAGTAATTTCTATGGTAAACAAATCAAATATTTTTGAAAAAGTTATATAAAACTTTTTATTCACTTCTTTATAGAGAACATTATACACAATTTAATTGTACATAATAATCATCACCATATTGCTATTCTTTATATCCAAATTGTTACTCGTATGAAATGATATGCAAATAATGACTATAAAAACAATTTTACTGAAATTAAAACAAAATAAATGATACTTAATAAATAATAATTTAATAACCATTGCTTTTAATAAGCACACAAACTTTATCAGGCCATCAGCATGAGTATAATGTTTAAAACCTTGAATGATTTATGATACTTTGATGTTTTTTGAAAATATGACACTATAATGTGTTTCAAGTTTGTCTTTATGAATGTATATTTAAAAAATAACATGGTAATTTTTTTAAAAATTTGAATTTGATTTTTAAGTGCTTAGACATACTGTTTATGAGCCTGCACATTTTATTATCTTAAAGTATTTGGGCTTAAGAAATAGGAAGTTTATTTCAATTAAATATACTTTAGTTAAAGAAAATATGAGTAAAAATAATTATAAAGTATTTAACTAAAATTTTGAAAGTTTTATTAGCTAATTTTCTGTTACTGTGGAAAAACACCATAACCAAGGCAACTTACTGAGGGAAGAGTTTATGAGAACTTATGGTTCCAGAGGGAGAATATGTAATGGGAGAGATGATATGGCAGCAGCAAGCAACAGCAGGAGGCTGAGAGATCATATCTTCAACTACAAAGACTCAGCAAAGAGCGAGTGAACTGGAAAGAGCATGAATGAATCTATGAACTCTCAAAGTTCACCTCTAGTGACACACCTTCTCAAGCAAGGCTGTGATTACCTGTCTAGTCAGCACCACAAACTGAGGACTAAGTGTTCAAATACAGGAGACTATGGGGGACATTTCCAATTCAAATCAACATAGATAGTGATATTTTGTGTGTGCTCTAACAAATAAAGCTTGCCTGGATTATCAGAGTACAGAGCTAGCCACTAGAGACCAGGCATACACCTTTAATCCCAGCACTTGATCTCATGCCTTTGATCCCAATACTTGGGAGGCACACACCTTTAATCTCAACACTTGATCTCATGCCTTTGATGCCAATACTTGGGAGGCACACACCTTTAATCCCAACACTTGATCTCATGCCTTTGATCCCAATACTTGGGAGGCACACACCTTTAATCCCAACACTTGGGCAGAGGAAACAGGAAGTGATATTGCTGGGTGGAGAAAGAAAGTGAAAACATGGGGTGGAGACAGGAGCTTAGCCCTTTTGGTCTGAGGATTCCATAGAGGTCAGAAGTGGTTGTGGGTTGCTCTACTATCTCTCTGATCTTTCAGCATTTACCCCTTTATCTGACTCTGGGTTTTTATTATTAAGACCAATTAGGATTAACACTATAGCTTAGTCTTTTTTTACCTAAAAGGTTGATGTTGTCAAGGAAGCTTCTGTGTCCAGATTTCCTTTTTGTTGACTGTCTTTCTTTTATTAAGAATTTTTTTATTCATTTTATATACCAATCATAGATCCCCCTCTTCCCTCCTCCCATCCCTCCAGCCTTCCCCCAGCCCCCCTCCCCCCATTCCCTTGTACAAGAAGGCAAGTGCTGTGGGATGTTCTGTATGGCAAATGTGTTGCTAATTAGTCAATAAATAAAACACTGATTAGCCATTGGCTAGGCAGGAAGTGTAGGCGGGACAAGGAGGAGAATAAAGCTGGGAAGTGGAAGGCTGAGTCAGAGAGACATTGCCAGCCTCCACGATGAGAAACAGCATGTGAAGATGCTGGTAAGCCACGAGCCACGTGGCAAGGTATAGATTTATAGAAATAGATTAATTTAAGCTGTAAGAACAGTTAGGAAGAAGCCTGCCACGGCCATACAGTTTGTAACCAATTTAAGTCTCTGTGTTTACTTGGTCTGGTCTGAGGCTGTGGGACTGGCAGGTGATAGAGATTTGTCCTGACTGTGGGCCAGGAAGGAAAACTCTAGCTACAGGTAAGGCCTCCCATGGGGAGTTTGCTGACTTTTTTATGAGGCTCAAGCTATAAAAATGAATACCATTTTGAGTCATGCATCTTCCCAGACTTAACCTTAGCAGGGACAGCAAGCCCTTTATCCTGCTTTTGCATACAACTGAAATGCTCTTACTAAACTGTATTAGATGTTGTGTTTTCCAAAAGGTAAAGGGATATTTTGACTGACTTTGGAACAAGTTAGCCACTTTATTTCTGGAAAAAGAGAGAAAAATAATGCAGAATGACAACGACAGCTAGTAGAACCTCCACAACAACAACAACTAAAAATAATACTACTGTAAACACTACTACTAGAACACTCAATAAAAGCCTCCTGTGGGAGGAAGGGGAAAGGGCAGCTTTATCCATTCTACTGATCATATTTGTTAAAGTGTCCCAGGAGGCTCAGAGAATGAGCTAAGCTGGGAAGTGGCTGGTGAGGAAGCTGTCTAAGGATCTAATAGACTGTATCATTTCCAATGTATCAGACTTATTGGGGAGAAATCAGCAAAAATGGCAGGCTCCTGATTCTAATTTGCAGTGTCATCTGAACTAGTAAGTTGAATAATGGTGGGAAGACTGAAGGGAAAGATGATGAATTAAAAATTCTTTCTGATGAAAATGTCTTTGAACCCTTCAGGAGACAGGAAATGGGTGTGTAACAGAAGTGAGGGGGGAGATCTTCATTGGAGGTATACAGTGTGAGTCAAGGAAAAGCACTGCTCTCCTTATATCGATAATGGACTATTGCTAGGAGTTAACAATTCTGTTCAAGCTCTAAATGGAATGAATCATCTTGTAAACAAACAAACCTGGAGTCTGACTTATATTTTGGTTGCATAAAGTTAGTTAGCCCAATGAGATGGACTATCTCAGAACAGAAGGTTTCATAATGACTCAAACAAGCACAACACCCTTGCTGTGTTGACTTTACCTGTAATACCTGTCTTCAGGCCTACCTGCCAATACCTCTGAAGTACCTGCCTAAATGATAGCTTTGGCCATGTTGAACAAGCAGATGTTCCACTTCACTCATGGGGTATCCCCTCTGTGTTTACCTGTGATGTATACCTTCATGAGCTTTAGAATAGAAAGCTTTTGTAACTGACAGGTTCAAAAAAGAAATTACAGAAGGGTAGCTTTAAAAATGGCCCTTAAAATGAGACTAATACACAACTGCTCATGATTCAGACCCAAGCGATTCTGTTTAGGGGAAGAAATAATAGCTTGCTTGTAGTCTGTGACTCTTCCAAATTAGCAAAATTACTCAGGGTCAAATTATCTTCATGAAAAAGTAGGTTGGGAAAGAATAGAAGAACATCTAGGCTGGGAATTTGTGGTTTAGTTTCTTTCCTAGATGCAGTAGTTTTCAGATTGGTTCTTAGTTAACCTACATATAAAAATGACTTAAACAACTATAGAACTTAGGCTTACTATATAGGTAAAAATTCCCAGTAAGTGTGACTGATAATTCAGTCTTTAATTGAAAATGAAGCATAGATAAGTTATACATTATTAATAATTTTTGTCATTAATAAAATTCACCTTACTCCTTTTTGCTGCAGGTAGTTTGGATGTAATTGTGCTCCATAAGCTCATAGGGAATAGCACTATTAGGAGGTGCTGCTTTTTTGGAGTAGCTGTGGCCTTGTTGGAGAAAGTGTGTCTACACTACTACACTCAGTGTGGTAGACACCTTCTGTTGTTTGTGAATCACTATGTAGAATTCTCAGCTCATTCTCCAGCACTGTGTCTGCCTGCATTGTACCATAAAAATAATGGACTAAACCTCTGAAACTGTAAGCTCTGAAACTGAATTAAATGTTTTCCTTCATAAGAGTTACCATGGTCATGGTGTCTCTTCACCATGTAGAGCCTAACTACACACACGTGTGCGCACACACACACACACACACACACACACACACACACCTATAAAACTATCGAGCAATGGATCTTATTTGTGAGAGAAATAAAAACACGTCTTCTGCTTTCAATTGTCTTTGTAAAGTCAGCTTTGTTAACAGTTCTTAGCCTTCTGGGAATAAAACCCATTCATATCTAAACTTTAAATTGAAGAAGGTAAAGGGGTAACAAAATCAGAGATAACAAATTGAATCACATCAAAAAATAAAAGTGTTTTCAAATTGTTAAATTAATTGAATTTAAGGAAATAAAAAAAAACTGTATGGAATCCATGACTGCACAAAGATCATAACATTGACAAATCAGAGTAAACCTTAAATTACTAACAAAACAATTTGAAAGAACATGAGTCAGCAAAAGATTAATCAAGAAAGTGTCAAAATAAAATCAACTGTCCTAATACTTCCACTTCCCTAAATACAGCCATCAAAAAAACTAAGAAATAAGAGGTAAATTTGTTCAAGTTTGAAGTTTGAATATTTGCCATAGTGTCCAAACTGTGTTCAGTCTAAATCTACAGTGCAAACGGCTAAAACAATAGAAGCAGTGGTCACCACATTCACGGGAATTCTCCTATAAGCACACACTCTGCTCTCCATTACAGATATATCATACCAACTGCTTCTCAGATGTACACTGTTGTTCCTGTTTTTATTCTTTCCTCTTTTGGGGAGCCTGCCGCTGAGCTCCCGAATAAATCACACACAGAGACTTATTCTTTTTTATGAATGCTCAGCCTTAGCTTGGCTTGTTTTTAGCCAGTTTTTCTTAACTTAAATTATCCCACTTACGTTTTGCCTCTAGGCTTTTATCTTTCTATATCCCGTACACTTTTTTTTACTTCTTACTCCATTGCTGGCTGTGTAGCTGGGTGGTTGGACCCTGACATCCTCCTCTTCTTCTTTTCTCATTCCTTGATCTTTTTTTTCTCCAGATTTCTCTTCCCACTTATTCTCTCTGCCTGCCAGCCATGCCTGTTTCTCACTCCTGCCTCACTATTGACCATTCAGCTCTTTATTATACCAATCAGATATTAGACAGGCAAAGTATCACAGCTTTATAGAGTTAAACAAATGCAACATAAAACAATGCAACACATCTTTGCATCATTAAAACAAATGTTCCACAGCATAAATAAATGTAACACATCTTAAAATAATATTACACAACAGTACACCAAATAAAGGCAAAATGAGGCTGTGGATGATATCATCACAAGTTGAAGAACAAGTGCAAGAGGAACCATGAGTGACTGACTCCATGAAAGACTGAACCTGATCTACCCCATGCAGCAGAGATATGCAAAGAGCTGATCCTACAGACATTCCTGAAGGGAAATCAGTTTGTCAGCTTTCTGTTAACAACATTTAGAACTGCCAATGAGGGTAATAAGTTAAGTCAATGGGGCTAAAAGTAATACAGAAAATATTCGCCACTGATATAGAACGTTCAGACAGTTCAGTAATATTTCCTGGTTAGCAGAGTTAAGACAGCTGAGATATCTAATAAGATAAGAACAGTCAAAGACCCTATTTCAGAGTTAATAGGCAGATCATTACAAGCATTGACCAAAGCAGTCCCATACTGACCTAATCAAAATCCAGAATAAAAATTATCATAAAGTGCATGATGAACCAATTAGGCAGGGGCTGGGTTGATTCTATCTGCTCAAGTATCTCAGCTGGGAATGGTAAATTAACAAGTAAAAGGAAATGAGGGAGAAAAAGCACTCAGAGGCAGGGATATTAGTTTAAATTCTGTAAAAGTTTCAGAGAGAGAGAGAGAGAGTCTAAACTTCAATTATAGGGAAAAAAACAACTTAGAAAAAACATATGCACAGCTCTTAGGCAAAAGCTGGTAGCCCTATATCATCTTCACTCTCTCAGGAAGGGGTGTTCAGTATTGTCCTACTGGGTAGGTAATAAAGAGATACCTCCATGAAGTCTCTTTATAAATGTCACTTCCTGAAAATGCTTTAGAATTCTTGCACATGTGGAGCATCTGAGTTGAAATTGAAGATGATTGTGAACTGAGCCAACTTGCTCATGTGAAGCAAAGATGATGTGGTAGAAATATGACAAGCACTCCGTCTCAGAAATGATGGCTCTGCCACTTCCCACATTCCTGTTCTCTCACTGTTTTGCTGTTTCTTCTTTATCACATCTAGAGAACAGATCAAATATATTTTTGGATGCAAAACAAAGGGTCAGAGGGCAATTTTACTTTCATGACATATTCTCTGGAAATGATACAATTGGGCAAATCCAGCAGAAGTCCTTTTAATAGAGGAGTAATAGAGCAGAATGAAAATGTAAGAAATGGCAGATGAGATTCCTCAGCACTGTGTCCTGGACAAAATACTTCATTGTTATCACTTCCCTTTTCTTCACTTAGATTCCAAGATTTGTCTTTGTTTATTTATTTAATTTTCTTTAAAGATAGTAAGAAGGAAGGCCTCACAGAGTCCTAAAGAGTGTCTAACACTATTCATACTTTAATATTTTAATTGGAAAATAATAATTAGGTAATTAAGGAACATAAGTGAATTGTTTTGCAAATTGGCTTTGTTCTCTGAAAAATCAGATTGTTCTCTATGGCATTTTCATGGCTTTGGTGAGAGCTACCTCCCTCCTTTCACTCTGTTGTTACCGGCCTATCTATATCTGCGTGTCCTGTCACAGTCAACTAACAAGGCCCTGGATTGAACTGAACAGATCTCATCACTCTAAATATTTTGAATTGTGTTCAAATAAATTTAGATTGCAGAAATCTTATTATTGACTTGGAAGGACCAAATCATATTAAAAAGATACAACTTAATTTTGCCATCACAATCATTTCAAATTACAGTAGGAAATTTTAGTAAAAATGTAACACATTTTCAATGCTGAAAATATGCATCTAAGATTACTTAACAAAAAGCACCCCAGGTTCAAACTAAGCGTGCTTACAGTGATTTGCAATAAAGCGTTCCTTGAACATGACTGTCCAGGATGGAATTGACTTCCTGTGTAGATAGTCTGTCACGTATATCTCTGAATCTGGGACAGTTAAGATTATTTCACATACCTCTTCATGTGATTCTCCACTTTATCTTGATGTGGTAAGTCTGACTCAAGGTTAGTATAATAAAGAGGCATGGATATTATGACCAGACACACTTAAACTGTAAACACAGCCTCAACCAATTGATAATTATGTGATATCAGGTCAGTTACAAAGCCTCAATCAGTCTACTTACAATTCTGAGAATATTATATTTAGGCTACTTTAAGAAGAAATGGAAATAAATAAATAAATATGGAGGAGAGGGAGAAAACTCAAGAACACAAAGCTGCTTATGCCCTCGGACTGGCACACATGTCCTGAGTCCCCTTACGGCAAACAATGAAGAACTGTACTTCAGTGGAAAGCCCATGTGGACTGTGTGGGTGATGTCATTCAGGAAGCATGTAAAATACCACATTTTTATCCATGGAAAAGAAGGTCTGATAAGAAATAAGGTGGATAAAATGGGCTCCTTAATATCTAAGAAGACAGGAAAATGGTGACTAGATTGGCAGATGGCCCAGATTCCTGACTTCTACAAGAAGAGGCAAACGGTTAAAGAACTGAGAAAGAAAATGTGGGATATTTATACAATGGAGTATTCTTCAGCTGTTAAAAAAAATGGCATCATGAAATTTACAGGAAATAAATAGAAATCGAAAAATATCATCCTAAATGAGGTAACCCAACCCCAGAGAGTCAAATATGGTATGTATTCACTTATAAGTGGATATTAGCCAGTAAGTAAATGATTACCATTCTACAATCCATAGCCTCTGAGAGGTTAGGTAAAGAGGAAGCTCTAGGAGGTATGTATAGATTTCCCTGGGAAACGGAAATAGAATAGGTTTTGCTAGTGTACTGGGGGCGGGTAGGGACAGGAGCAGAAGAGATCAGATGGCAGAGAAAGAAGAGATTGAGGGAGAATATGGGAGAGGTAGCTGGAATTGGGGGCACATTTTGGGGCAGTGTGAAAACCTAGTGCTGTGGAAAATTCTCTGGAATCTACGTGGGTGATCCTAGTGAGGACCCCTGGTAATGGAAGATATCGAGTCTGAACTGGCCATCTCTTATAGCCAATCAAGGCTCCCAGTGGTGGGACTGAGTTGCATTCCTTTGTCTTGTTAGCTGAGGGTTTCCCAAACAACTCAGACTGATGCCGGGACATAGGGTTGCTCTCTACAAACCGACAGTAGGGCCCCATTACCGCCTACAACAACCACACAGCTCACTGAACGTGGAGAGGTCGAGCTGATGCCTACATGGGGCCTTCACCTCCATGTTCTAGTCTCTTTGGTACTCTGCAGGCTACAGAAAGGGAAATATGAAGACTGACCCAGTCACAAAACCTTTGACCTACAATCTGTCCTGCCTACAAGATGTGCTGGGGCAATGATGGCACAGAACTTGTGGGAGTGGCCAACAAATGTTTGGATTAATTTGAGGCCCAATCCATGAGAGGGAGCCCTTGTCTGACACTGCCTAGATGGCCAGACACTGGAGACTAGATAGCCCAGAGCCATAGAATAGAAAAAAAAAAGAAAAAAAAGAAATCCATGAAATGATTCCTAATGACATTCTGCTGTGATCATATATCTGTGCTTTTCCAGTGGCCATCAGAGGAGACTTTCTCTGACAGCAGATGAGAGCAGTACAGACACCCACAACTAGACATTATGTGGAGAGAGAAATTAAACTGTAGGTCTTCACGCAGGGAGAACATGGCCCACTGAATCAACTAAGCAGGGCTTCCATATGCTCACAGATACTGAAGTGTCAGGGATTAGCGTCAGGTCCTCTGCATATATGTTGTGGCTGTTAGCTTGGTGGTTTTGTGGGACTTCTAAGTGTGGAAGCTATGTGTCTTTGACTCTTTTGCTTGTCTTGAGATGCTTCCTTTTGTTGGATTGCCTTGTCCAGCTTCAGTGTGAGGGCTTTTGCCTTGACTTACTGTATTTTGGTTTGTCTTGTTTTATTGTTGTCTCTTGGAGGACTGCTCTTTTCTGAATAGAAATAGAGTGGGAGTGGATCAGAGAAAAGGGGAGGTGGTGGTGGCAGGGAGCTGGGATGAGTGGAGGGAGGAGAAACTGTTTGGGATGTATTACATGAGAGAAGAATCATTTTTAAAAAAAGGGGGCAAAATGTTTTAATTTAATATTTGTTTTAGAGGAGAGTCCTGCTCTTGTCAGTGTGGCAGCTCATTTGAGAATGGTGGGTGGAGGCATTTGGATGTTTTAACTGCTCCACAAACCCAGAGACCACACTGAAATTGAAGCCAGGGACAGAATTCCAGTCATGGGATTTCAATGCGATGATAATACAGCTTTCTGCTAGGCATCCTTGTGGCTCTGGTTCCTCTCAAACAACTCATGTTCTCACAGGAAGACTGAAAGATAAAGCCATTCCAGTAGCCAAGTAATTGACAGATAAATATTATTGACTGCATTTAAAAGAAGATCTTGAGAACACAGGGACTGCTGCTTGGTCTAAGAGCCCAGGCTTGAATTGTTGGACTGTGATTGACATGCTGCCCTCCCTCGCTCCTAGAGCTTTGCCTGAAGTTTTTGCTTTTTTTCCCTATCTTTCTTCTTCTCTCCCTCTCTCTTTTTGTCAGAAAAAATTATGAAAGTGTCAGTTTCCTTTTGCGGTTAATTCAGGAGAGATCCTCAATTCGAGCAGGGCACATTTTCATGCAAATACAGCAGCACAGTTTCCAGCCCCCTAATAGCTTCTTACAAATGATGTGCCATTACAACGAGGTTTATTTAAACAAATTTAATACATCTTTAATCAAGCTGGAGAGCATTTTCAAAGGTCACGCTCCAAATCAGGATCACTGTACTGAGCTTATCAAAGTATTAGCTTAAGGGGGAGGGAGAATTATTTCTTGGACAAGTAATTTTAGGCAAATCTTTATTTACATTTTTATTCAGTTATTAAATTTTATTCCTTTCCCTCCTCCTTCTAGTCTCCATTTATGAACCTATAAGAAAGTCTGCAAATGGAGCTATAAGCGTATCACTGCAGCCAGGCCTTCTAGAGCAACGTCTTTGAACACAGAGTCTGAAAGGCAAGGACAAGAGACCAGGCGTTTTCAATGTCAGAGATAATCTTTTAGTGTGTCTAAAGCATCTTTGCCAAAGGTCTCACATCAGGCTCTGTATGCACTGCTGAAATTCTAATGTACCAGTTCTTCATTGGCTAAGTAAAACAGGCAGGAAAAGTTGCCATAATATAGCCTTTTGGTCTTTCTATTTCTCTGCTTCCATTTCTTTTATTTCTAGATGTCTGTTCCTCCTTCTGTCTATGGATATCACATACATGCAAACAAGTGTATGTTGCCAACATGCTATTGTCCCAAACACTGTGCTGTTCTGGCAGTTTTAAAACTTCTGTTAATTGTTCCCTTCAACACTAATATGATTGATAAACTTGCCCTAACTTACATTTTTGGTTGTGAGCCTAGCCTTTAACGGCTGAGCCATCTCTCCAGCCCCTAACTTACATTTTTACATGAATATTTATACGAGAAAAAGATCCGCTTGAAACAACTAAGAAAACTTAGTTGATGTTTGGGACAAAATTTCTTATCCAGAGCCAGGACCAGGAATCAATTCATGCAGTCTCAATGGCAGCAGAACATTAGTGTTTTTATTAGTGGTTGCAATTCCATAAAATTCTAGCTAAGACTATAAATGTCCATAATTTAACCCTATAATTAAAGGCAGAATAAAATCTGCAGAAGCATAAGACTATGTGACAGTGAGAAAATGTTTGAGAATTTTATCACTCTTTACACATGTACTCTCAAATTGCAAAACCATGACACAAAAGAGGAAATAAAATCTAGGCACAATGAGAAAAGCACATAGCCCTGCCATCGAGTCTATTCTATAGTCTTAATTCACTAGCAAAAAGTTGCTTATAAGATTACCAAAACTAGAAGACCCACACAAAGAAGAAAATCAGAGGAGACGATTCTCTTCCCCACCTCTCTCTCTTTCTCTCTCTTCTTTCTCTTTCTTCTGAATGATTATCCCATAAGTCTGGGGGCTCAAGCATTACGTTCAAGGGATGTGAGACAAAAGTGACAAACAGGATGTACAGTAGAATGTTTCATGGTGTCACATCCAGGACATGAGGATGCATTCTGTTTCAAAAGATGATTTTTTGATGAATTATTATAAGCTTAACTAACATGGACAAATGACTCACATTCTTTTCTGTTATCCTAATAGAAATTTTATAGCTTCTCATGATATGTATCATCATTACCTCTAGATCATACTACACGATACAGACAGTGCCAGACTTTCTACATAGGGCAACTGGTCATACAATGCCTTCCCTTGGGAAGCATTGTCTGACTTCATCTTTTCTACAGCATTTTTTATTTTTCTCAATTCAGCCAAATTCACCTCTCCCTCCTATTCATGAATTTCAGTATGGAACTCTAGAAATTCTGGTGTAAGAGTTATAGTGCCTATGGTAACAGAGCCTGTATTTCTGCTCTAAGATGAGAATAGGGTGTGGTGGAATTAATTCTCTCAGGCATGTTGTCAAGACTCATCAGTTTTACAGCCTCAGAAATTCACATATTCTCACACTCAACACCGATACTTTGATCCATTGAATCTGGCCTGAGAGTTAAAAACTACAGTTTACAAAGGTTTGTGAAACATTAGTGAAGTAAGAACACTAGAATTTTGAAACAGTGACATCAACTTTTCCATTTATTTTCTAGCAATGTTAGTCATTCATCCTCTCTAAGCCCAGGTTGAAAGATGGAGATCTATTCATTTATCCTTTCATTCTTCCAGAAAGCATTTATCAGGTGTGTACCATGTGCTTTGCATAAATGAATAATTCCTCTAGGAAATTCCAGTCTAGTAGTGTAGCTGATTTAAATTTCATACATGTGTGTAAAGACCTAGAATTGAGCTACCAGTTGTCTCCTGGGATGCCCAAGTTCCTAATCTCTACAGATCAAATGACATTAACCTGTCTTAGGTGATGAATATGCATTTAGGAGGAAGAAGAGGAAGTAATTTTAAACAAGGAAGAGAAATATATTTAAAACATGGAGACATGAAACACATTATCTGGAGGCTGAAAAATTCTATGGTGTGAAAAATGAAGGTTATAGGTTAAGGAATGAAGATAGGGAATGTTAAGTTGATTCTAACTTTTTTCTTAGTGAAAATAGATTATCAGCTTTCTCTCTCTCTCTTTTTTTTTAAGGAATGCACACAAAGAGAGATTTACAATTCAAGGGTTAACTTACTGTCAGAGATGTAAGAAGCCACTGAGACAAGGAAATCAGTTAAGAAATGGAACAAAGAAAAAAAAGGCTTAGGCAGAATCATGAGACTTTTCTAAATCTAGGTCATGATGTTTATGCTATGAGGTTGAAAATGTAGAGAAATTTTGGACATAAATATACATTTACAATAAAAAATACTCAGTGAGAAAAGTCATGGTAGAAATTTCCAGAAGCATTCATTGTTTCAAATATTAATTTTAACTTAACAGGCTAAAAAAATGATGTCATTGGAATGTGGGTGATCTCCTTATGCTATTTAATTAAATTTAAAATGTGATTTGATTTTGAGGAATTTTTTTCTTATATTGAGAAACTTGGAAGAATGATAACTTTTCTGGCTTTGAATTTAATTATTAATCTGTATTTGGTTAAAATATTGTTCTGCATGCTGAGAAGATAACTCATTCAGTAAAGGGCTTCCTAGGAAAACATGAGGAAATTTGTTTAGATTCCTTCCTTGAACATTTCATGTCAAGCATTTCAAACCCCAGTGTTGGGCACAAGGGTGGATTCCCCAGAATGTGCTGCCTTGACAACAGAGTCAATGGGGTAGATTCAGTGAAAGATTTTGTCACACACACAAGGAAGTGATACAAAGGAAGAGACTCAATGTGGACTTTTGGTTTGCACATGTATATGCATACATGATCATACACACACACACACACACACACACACACACACACACACACCATTCTTGTTGCCATAGCTCCTCAAACAATAGAGTCCTAAAATCATTAAGGGCCATTGGATCATTTTACATATTCACACCATTCTACATTTATATATTTATTTAATATAAAGAACAAGCTATGATACTCTCTTCTAATGGAATAATACAGGAGACTAATCATTCTACAAAATAGAAAGGAACTACTCTGAGGTACTTCTGTCCACTTGATGTTTTTTGATTTAGATAAGGATGGAAATAAAATTGAAAACCTTAAATATAAAGCTACTTTATCCTTGTTGAGATTTTTAAACTTGGAGCACTTTTAGTTTATGCATAAAATTGAATAGAAATATATAAAATTACCATATTCTTCTTACAATATAACAATGATGAATGAACTAGCATTGGCATATCATTTATATTTTGATTCTTACTCTTGAAGTAGACATGACCAGGAATCCACTTCTCCCACATACAGCTTCAAGAGTAGACCAAACATACGATACACCCAAGTCTAACTTATTGAACCAGGGAGTTTCTTGGAGTTACAGGAGTATGGATGACAGATCACTTACAGGGAAATGAATGACTCAAAGGCAGCTGTATTATTGGAAATTCTCCTTCAGAATGTGTGACAAATTAAGAAACCTATGCATGCAGAACTTCTTACAAGATTTGTAAGCATCCTAGCTGGTCTAGTCTCTTGTCCTTAGAAATCTTACCACCCCTTTCGTGAAAGGTTTGTGGATCCTTTAGGCTTCAGAATCTTGCTTAGCCTTGTAAGTTTTCTGGCTTATGAGCTTATAACTTTCATTTGTTTCCTGAGTCTTAACAGAATACCTCCAGGAGGAGATGTTTCTGTTTGGAAGAAATAGTCACACAACCCATTGTCATTTCATTAAACCTACTGCTAACATCAGTGTTCGATTATTCATATCTTTTAAGTGTAAAATATTATTCTATTGTCTGGATGTGTCAAGACTTACTTATTTTGTCATCTAGTGAAGGAATCCTTAGGTTCTTTTAGAATTTAATAATTACCAATAATGTTTCTATAAGCACACATGTGAAAGTTCTTTGTAGAGACATATTCTCCAATTTTATAAAGTTAATACCAAAGAGTATAACTGCCAGATCATATAGGAGAATACACATCATTTAGTATTATAACAAACTGTAAGATGTTCTTTCAAAGTAACATTTTCATTTCACATTCCCAAGGAGCAATGGATGTGAGGCCTTCTTTTTTCCACACTGTTGCTAACACTTGATATTATCAGTGTTTTAGATTTTCACTGTTCTAATAGACAGTAATTAAACTGTTATCTCACACTGTAATTTCCATTTGAAATTCACTACTAACATAATGTGGACCATCTCTGCAGACACATAATTGCATCAGTACATCTTCATTCATGAAGTATCTGTCTAGATCTTTTCCCATTTTAATTGAGTTTTTATTTTCTTATTGCTGAATTTTATGAGTCTTTGTGTAGTTTGGGTATCAGTTCTTTATTGATCAGGTATGTCCTTTTAAAATACTTTTTCAGTCCGTGAGATGTTTACCGAGGAATAAATTTGGGGTCCCCTGAATATTAGGCAAGGGTTCTCACAATGAGCAATATACTCAGCCACTAGCATCTTACTGATGGCTTTGCAGAACAGAACAATTTGATTTTAATGAAACACAGTATATCAATAATTTTTCTTATGATGTAATTTTGGTATTATATTCTACAGTATAATAAATGAACCAAAAATATACTTTCAAGAATTATCTTGTACCATGGATTATGTTATATTTACATAAGTCTAAATGATACTTTGCTTGTCAGTGGAGACTGAAGAAGGACCACAGTAATGACATATTTGTGAAAGGATAATCTGTAGGAGTGACGAAGTTTCCTAAAGTTTCCAACCATTTGGAAGGCCAACCTAAGAAAATAAGAGCCCTTGGAAGGCAAGCTGCTTCATATTGAACCCCTTTCTCACATTTTTTTTTTCAGCTTTCCAAGTATACGCCATTGTTTCCTATTAGAATGGACCAAACTACTAGAAAACAAAGAACAATGTTAACTATTAAAGAAGTAAGATGTGAAACATAGTTTTCAAGATTATGAGATGGAATAGGAGGTACAAAGTTAGACAGTGTACCTAGAAGAGGTTGTGTGTATGGGGAGGTAGGCAGAGACAGGGACCCAGGTGGGGAGGATAACGGGAGGGAGGAAGAGAGAGAGGGGGAGGGGAGAGAGAGAGAGAGAAGGAAGTAGACAAGTAAGTATTTATTTTCTTTTGAAATTCCAGGGTTGACATTCCCCATTTTCTCCCATTGTTCAGTGGAGTAGTTTTCTAGTCTTTTAATATTGACCCATGTGAATTGAGGATTTAGTGTGAAACCACAGGTCTTATTTACCTGATATTTCTGTTGAGGCAAGCATCACAGACACCACAGGAAACCACTGAAAGCTAAGGATTCTAGGATTATGATCAATGAGAAGTCACATGCTCAAGGCAGACAAGAGATGCCAGGTGAATAGGAATGGGTCAAATAGTCAAGCAGTTGAATAGAACTTATGACATGGTTTATGAATATTTTTAAGCATATAATTTTGACAATGTCTATAATTGTCAACTAGATAACTAGTCATATTTCATTGATTCTGTATTGCCTAAAATATATGGATCCTTCAGAAAAAGATTACAAAATTATTTTGAACTTCTAATTATTTATAGTTTCATTGGGGTTATTCTTCATCTTTTAAACTTTCCATAGAAACATTCACTTAAAGGAGAAGAAAGAGCCTGAAAATTGATTCCCAGGCTGTTTTTTTTTTTTTTTTTCACCATCACTCAGAGTGAATTTGAGCAAGTCTTTCAGCTGTGAGATATATGATACAAATTGATTTTAATAATGCATTCCAAATACAGATATAAATGACTATTGTGTAAGTATGCATTTCATACTATTTGCTCATTTTTCTTATGACAAATAAGTGCAATTTTATTCTACTTCTTGATTATTTAATACTTACATCCTCATGACTGTGAGATTTTGGTTAGCTAACAATTAACTAAAAGAGTTTCTCAAAAGTAAAACCTAATAAATTCCTCTCAAGGAAATTATATCATGTGCACTGTATCACAAGTTTGTCAAGAAGAGGCAAGTCAGCTCATAAATACTAGAAAATAGTGTAATAACAAGCAGAAACATCCTTCACAAAATTCATTTCCATCTCAAAAATATTGAATAGATAGTCATTTATTTCTAAGAGAGTGTTTTAGTTTTACTTTTCTGTTCCACACTAAATCTTGTGGAGTCACAGCATTCAAAATGATTGCATTATAATTTAAATTTTTACGTGAACAATGGTAAATATCATCTATGCAATATATGTATATATAAAATATGACACATGTATGACTTTTTATGTAAACATTAGAGTAGCCCAAACTGACAACATTAATGAATTATATTTCATTTTGTATCAGTAAATTAAAGAAAAATAAATTTATTTGAATTTATTACTGTTAAAAATTCAGAATAGTTTATATATATATATAACATTATTTTTATCTGTGAACTAAAATGATATTAACTAATCAGTAAACCAAAATATTTTATGTTCACCAACCATTATCATTTTATAGATTTATGCAAAGACAGTTCATAGTTAACTGAGATATTTGAGACTAAAGCACAAGCATGAGAGAGTTAAGCCAATATCTCTATGCCATGAGATTCAAACTCTTCTTGGTTTCGATTTCACACAGCTTTAGATAATGGTTATTCTTTATTTCAGTGGTTGGTGATGTCAATTATCACTTTGTTAGAATACCTCATCTTTTCATGTCAAATTCAGTGTTCATTTAAGATATGCAAAATGAACATTTGCCACTTTCATATAAAGATGTAAAAAATAAATAACTCAGAACACTTTTTAAATTCATATTTGGAATATTCAAGCCTATTCCAAGGTCCTAACATCAATTCATTGACATAGATCATTTAATTTTCATGAAAGCTCAGATATACTCTACACAAAATAATTGCCATAAATGATACCATAATAGAGATTGTCATAGTTTATGGGCCAGAACCCCTAAACAAAATGATCCACTTAAAAATATGTATCAGAAAACTGAATCCTTGGCTCACTTTTACTTGCCGCAAGTGTTCTATGCTGTTAAGAGACCCTGTGGGAAGAAATTTCACAACTTCCTTCAATGTTCATTTTTCTTTTCTTTTTTCTTTTTGCTTAAAATGTCTCCAAATCAAGAAATGAAATGATACTATTTTTTTTCTTCATAACATATTCAGTTTCAAAAATTTTGGAACAGGACCCACAATGGAAAATGTTCAAACTTTATCCTCTTGATAGATACTAGATAGATATTTCAGAATAAGATCAATATGTCCTCACATTTAAATAGAACATCCCATTACACAGAGCCAGGCTGTCAAGATTGGATTGCATGTATAATCTTCGTTAAAAGAATTAATGCTTCCAAATGAATAAGATGAAACAAAGTAGAATATCATATTCCCATTGCCAATCTCTCACTTTAAAGTCATACCTAGTCAGTCCATCAGCATCAAGAAGATAGGGACATCTGCTACACTTCTCTGAGACAGCCTAATTTACATATTTGTAAATATTAAATATAAATTTAGAAATTGATATTTCCCCTTTCTTTTTAAATGGTCATAAATCATTCACAAGTCTGAAAGTGCTGATCTGTTCCTTCTCGGGTTCTCTAGAAGTAAAGCTGTAGCTTTAAAACATTCTGTGCTATGACAACGTGCTTGAGAAGAAGCATCTTTTGAATTTATTCTCTCCTTTTGAGTTAATATGTTCACAATAGTATTTTGTCCAGTTTTGTCATGTGAATCATTCAGAAACTGATTATTTTTTTCAGTTCCCCAATCAATGACTATTTGTTATTTTGTCTTTATTTCCTTATTTCATATATATTTGAAGTATTCAAAGGATGTAGAAATATTTATAGGTTTAGTTTCTTATCCAGAGTGTAAATTGTGGCAGACATTTTATATATATATATATATATATATATATATATATATATATATATATATATATATATATATATATGTGTGTGTGTGTGTGTGTGCGTGTGTGTGTGTGTGTATGTATATGTGTTATATATTTACATATATACATATATATGTATATCAAATAACTTTCATATATGCTAATTAATGTTCTATTCTATCTTGGAAAAATTTCAGTCTGTTCTTTATTCTTTATTGACTCAAGCTTAGAATTGAATGTATATGTATACAGATAGACAGACAGACAGACAGACACACACACACACACACACACACACACACCATTTTTAGATGCACTTGTTGAACAAACAGTAAGTAACATACTGTCTTAGTTAAGATTTCTATTGCTTCAGTGAAGCACCACGACCAAAAAGCAAGTTGAGGGGGAAAGGGTTTACTTGGTTTACACTTCCACATTGCTGTTCATTATTGAAGGAACTCACAAAGGGCAGGATCCTGAAGGTAGGATCTGATGCAGAGGCCATGGAAGAGTACTGCTTACTGACTTTACTGGCTTGCTTCACACGGCTTGCTCAACCTGCTTTCTTATAGAGTCTAGGACTACCAGCCCAGGGATGGTACCACCTACCACTGGCTGGGCCCTCATCCATAGATCACTACTTGGTAAAATGCCTTAAAGCTGGATCTCATGCAGACAGTTCCTTAACTGAGGCTCCTTCCTCTCTGATGATTCTAACTGTGTCAAGTTGATGCACAAAACCAGCCAGTACACATACACTAAAATGTGGTCAGTTTATAAATGTGTGTACATAAAAAATGATAATTTATAAATCAGTTTTCTGTTGTAAACAGAACAATTTTCTTTGGAAATATAGTTAAGTTCCCAATTTGGTCAAAACAAATTATCCTATTAAATCAATGTTGAACATACTAATTCAGTTCTTGACACTTCAAAGAAGGGGAAAAGAGGAGGGTGATTTTGATAGCTACTTCCTGTTTCTGTCTTTTGTTTCAATTCTACGACTCTCTCAGTTTAAGAAGGGCAGTCAGTGATTTCTCCCATGATGAGAAAGTGGTCACGCACATCTCCTCTACCAT